>NC_137459.1:90866740-92098740 GCF_964235325.1 Thermobia domestica | reverse complement strand
AACACGGCACATATAATGAAAATGGACGAAGATGGGTCGGGCTTCAAAACACACATTCAACATTGTTCAACACAATAGGGGGAGAAAATGCGCTTGTTATGTTCACAATTAGTCCTATTGTTGGCACAAAAAAGCAGCCCAGATGATGGTGCAAAGTTTTTCACGGAAGAGGAGAGTTACGCAAGTCCATTGCTCGTGTGGAAATTTTCGGATAAAATAAGTGTGATTATTAATTTTGTAACTTTAAAATCAATACTACAAATTCGTAGAGTGCATTGATCTTTTGTTAAAAACAGTACAATACAACTTCTCATAATCAAATTATTGGAAATTTGTCAAACTGCAATATAATATTCCGTGCATTATTACGTAAAATGTACGTACATGTAATACATAATTAAACTCTCTCTCTCTCTCTCTCCCTACATATGCCTGTATTATCATGGAAATTAACACTTAAAGATATTACAAAATGTCTTTCGTTTTGTTTCTCAGTAACTAATGGATTTGATTTCAGCTTAGTGTCCCTTTCAGCACCGAGACTATATGAAACTGACCTACAGTTTAACGTGGCATTCGAATCACAAGAGCTCCCTCCTGGAATCGAGCCATGGTCTTCTACGACAAAGGCGTGTATGTTAATGGCTTAGATACGAGGAAGTTCTAATCATATTTTGAATTTGTATATCGGTCATTCTACCTTAGGAAATAGCTTATCAAATAAAATGCCTTATACTATCTAGACTTTGCGAGAGAAACAGTGTAAGTAAAAAAAGAAGAAAAAGAAAAAAAAACAGGTTTCCAGGAGGCGATTTTTTATTTTACCAAGCATAAGTTTGAATCGCCTGTACTGACAGTACCAAGATGCGATTATTCAACTCACGTTTAGAATCGACTTATACCAAGTTAAGTAGAGGTGGAGCATGACACATACATAGATCTTCAATTTTGACTTTTCTCATTTTGGCCAATTTCTGACAAGCTGTTTCTCCCGCGCAGTCTAGATATACTTCCACCACTGTTACTCCCGGCCTGGCCCAACCCACTTGTTTACAGTCGCTGACCTAAAAGTATGTGGAGTTAATGCTGTGTTGTAATTTAGTGCGCACCTCTGAAGTTCCACAACTGTACGACCTTTGTTTATTGGCGTGACGTGGCAACAGCCGAGTGCTTTCAAGGACATGAAATCATCAGTAGCCAACGACAAGCACGCTGTCTTCTGCTTTAGACTTTACTGCTACGTGATTGGAGAACCATTCATAGAACTCCACAGTTTCAACATACCAAGTCATTCTTTAGATATACTCTGTATCTGATGAAGACAATGATGTATTGCCGAAATGATATATTTATTTTGGTCAGATTTTTTTATTATTCATTTAGCTTTGCATTTACTGAACTTCTAAATTGCAATTTGAACTGATTGACTAATAGATTCAGTACAGTTTAAATATCTGGAGAATCGTCTAAAATATATTATGCTAGCAAATCTAATTAGTTCCAATGATGGTTACAAATAAAATTATTCGTTGATCATTAAATCAAACTTAATTTTGGCTAACAAACTGCATGTAAAACTGCAAATTTTAGACGGAATTAATTTTCTTTTTGTAAAAAAATATCTAGAGAAACAAAAATTATTATTATTATTATTATTAATAATAATAATAATAATAATAATAATAATAATAATAATAATAATAATAATAATAATAATAATAATAATAATAATAATCAAAATAAAAAAAATCAGTTAAGAACATGCCTTGTGTCTCGTCATCGTTTCGTTAATTCAAGTACGATAATATAGAACAAGTTCAAAATAAACATTTAAGGTACTTGGCATATAGGGAGAGACAAATATATTCGAGGACACACAATAGTCAATCTTTATATATTTTATAAACTTCAATACATTATCTCTAGTAGGGAGGAATAATGCATGATATGTAGTTTATATATAAGTTGTTTAATAGTATAATCGACTCTAACGATTTACTTCAAGAATTTAAAACACACACTCCTACAAATGTAACCCGTCTTGAAAATTTCATTTATTTTTATATTTTATTTTGTTTTATTTATTTATTTTTTTTACTGTGGCAGATTACACACGAATTCAAACAAGAAGTCACTAGTATGCAGATTGAGTGCAACCCACAATAGGTTAACAAAATACCGAATAGCATTGGATATTAATGTTAGCAGCATAAGTCAATTCAAGGCAGTTATTTGTAATGTAATAAGAAATAACTGCAGATGAAAGAACATTAATGATATTGCAACCACATTATAGCAATATGAATGTATAAGTGTGTTATAGTTGATTATTACATGTAACGGAAACTGTACGTGTGTTATGTAACCTGTTGTGTCTAGAAATAAATAAATAAAGTGGAGAATAGTCGGAAACAAAATCATTTCTTTCTTTATATCAAAATCAGTGTTATTCATGATTATATTCTTACACAATTTCGGAAAAAGAAGTCCAAGAATAAACCAACATAGAAGAAAATGAGACCAACGCTTAAGACCCATAAGGACGTTTTAAAGTTATTGAAAGAAAAAAAATACATAATATAATGTTCTGGTGCTGATTATATATCTAAGAAATTTAAAGTAAAACGTTAAATATGTTTCCAGCAAAGCCAGGGGCGTATTTAAGGGGGTCCTTCCGGGATTAACTCCCCCGAAATTCAATAAACTATTTTGAAGTAAATTGAATATTTTGCAGAATTTTCACATTTTCAGGAATAAAATTAGCAAAGCCCCCTCCCCCCGAAACAAAATTGTAAATACGCCACTGAGAAAAGTAAAGTATTACAATCAAGTTTCACTTTAGAATCAAAGAATTAAATAAGACTCCAACATCTCTGTACTTCTTACTTTCTTCTTTGTCAGCTGAATGGGACTTTCCGCTAACATATATGTGCAATAAAAATCATGTGGTACTACACAATACAATGCTTAGTCACAAAAAAAAGGTCATACATTTTGAATCATTCTACATAATGTAAATCTTTATTATCGAGGAAAAACGCACATAAAATGTTTGTCTCATGACACATTCTGTATTACGTGCCTATTTCATGGAACGAAAAATGATTGGTATGTGTATGGCAATAATGCAAAAATGTTGCTTCTTCTCAACTAATTGTATATAAGGAGTTACGCTACAGTCCCGTTTAAGTGAATCACGACTAAACGAATTTTCGAGTTAACCAAATCGCTAAATAAGCATTAATTATATCTTAAACAGAAATAAATATATTTCCCCACCGACGCACAAATTGAATTAAATTTCATTGTTTTACTTGTATGACTTTAGTTTATCACAGTTCAGTTCCAATGTTCACTTTTGAAGATGTTATATTATGATAACAATGTATTTTCACATTGCAAATGTATAAAATATACAATGTATATCCGTATATATGCATATATATCAGAATTTTTATTTCAACGGAACCGAATGAAACTTCAATAGAGATACAAACGAAACAAGAGCTGAGGCTGACTCGTTAAAAAAAAAAAAAAAGTGTCCTGAGAGTGATATTTTATCTGAAAAAAAAATAATGTATTTGTTTGTATCAGGAGAGTCCTGCCTTGTCTCGAATCTAGTCACAAAAATTCTATTTCATCTCATCTCTAGCGCAACTCTATTCTTAAGGGGTGTCCGCGCTAGTGCCATGTACTCCACCGTCCAGTTTAATCTACGCTCCAATGCCGTTTTTCCAGCATATTAGGCCCAGAGCAAACAAGTGTGTTGTGGTCCCTATGACTACATTTTGCTCTTAATACATGTAATTGTTACATGCCATTTTGCTCGGGGGGGGGGGGCAATGTTTACGTGGCCCTTGTACAAGTGGCTAAGTTACCGTTAAGATGGCTGTGCTACCGTCAAGTACACATAATATACTGCAATACAGGTACATCGTTAGACTCCACAAGCGAAGGTATGGCCTCTCCCTATAAGTAAATAAATAGTTTGTATTAAGTTTCCGCGGGCATAAGCAAATATTTTCTGAATTTAGTGCTGCAATAGTTCTTTATTTTTAACGTTTGCAACTTCTGTATAACACCCTCAATAATCCCTAACACCCCCAAATTTCCTTACACACACCCCTGGGCGTAAAAATATTATTTTCTTTGAGTTTGCGAAAAATTAAGGTAGGTGCAGGTAAATACGTCATGTTAAGGATGTTAGATTCTTTATGGCCTTAATTTTCATGAAACACAAAGAACAAGACACGTGCGTTGCAGAGTAGTCTTTTCAGCGTGTAGAAAAAAAATGTACCAATGATGCGACTCACTTCCATTTTGTACCCGAGGTAAAACAAAAATATGTTAAAAAGATGTCCGTATTTACCAACACGTGCAGGTAATTACGCCAAGTCTAGAATACTACTAGAAACCTGTAAAAAATCTTACAATTGCATACATAGTCTGTATTATACGAACTCAAATATTACTACACAACATGGCTGAAAAAAATAGAATAACCAAAGTGCAAGATGAACCGCCATGCTTGGTATTGATTTAGTAACCATAGAATCACAAATACTGAAATTACACTTACAAAACAAAGTGTTCCTAGACAGACACGAAATAAGGCGTACATTCCTGTAAACAATCGGCAATATTCTGAGTTATCACGATACTAATAGTGGATTCTTACCTCTATTGAAATAATAACGTCCTTCCACGGAACCTTCCCGAAGCAAACAAGACTGAATGGCGTGGAGGTCTCAGCGATGTCTCCCGCAGTATTTCTCAAATCGGATTTGTCCAAGACAGTGCCACATATTGGAAGAGGATTCTAGCGGATTTCGTCCTAAACGTCCCAGTACTGAACACTTGTCGTATTTAGCTGCATTGGCGTATATACCTGCAGTTGCCTTATATCATTATTCTGGGTTCACACACTCTTTTATTTTGAACACACCACTAAGTAAAAATTTCCTAGTGTTCTTACTGAATATGTCATGTGATACTACAGTGAATATCGTTCACATCTGGTGCTTTGTGTTCCGGGTTCGATCCTAGCCCCCGCAAAGTGAAATTTGTGGTGGACAAACACGGTGTGCGTGGTTCGGATTCGGATTCCGTTTCCTCCCACTTTCTTCATTCCATCATTTCATTCATTACTCATCATCGCCGTCCCCTTTAGCCTAACCGGCATAATCGTGGGACGTAAAACTCAAAGATTTCATTTCATTTCATTTCATACTACAGTGAATACCAAGATGGTATCAAATAAATCAACCTCAGTGCGACTTCTTTGAATATCCTTTCTCTTTTTATGGATATATTAAAAATACAAAAACAGAGGACAAACTTTGCCCTCTCCTGCGAAAAATCCCGTGGATGTATTTTTTAAATCGTCAGCAAAACCGAATGATACTAGTGCGTACCGAATAGGTGGCTGCTTATGAAGGTTTGTCTTCTAACTCGAAGAATCCAATGAAAAATATGTCATCCATCTTCCATCAGTTCCTTAAAGTTTTGTGATCGTCTCACCACTATTTCATTTTGTCTGCAATCGAGAACGATTTCAAGCTGATTATAACTTTCATAAGTAGTTATCTACGATGTTCTCACTAGCGTACATTAGGTTACCTTGGAAATATTTTTTTTCAAGAAGATACATCTGTTAACTCCTTCAGTGTGGGTGGCGAGTTAACTCGTATCTTCAAAACACACCTACTGTGCGGGTGGCGTATATATATGCTTTCATTTTGATTTGGCTATTTTGTGTTGTGTATGGCGAATATGCGAATATACTTACCCATAGTATGAGTAATGTTATCCCAACAATATTTAGCGAGTTTGCGCTCAACTGGTTTCAATTGTTGCTTAATTAAAAGAAGAAGAGGAAAAGAAAGAAATAAAAATAGAGTTTGGGCTTCGCCAAATACAGTTTTCATTGTTTGTTTTGTTTGAGAGCAGACAGCACAGTAATGGGTTCAAAACGATATTTCAACGATGCTGACATCCAGGAAGAGTTATTAATTAGTGATTCTGATGTAAGTGATTTTGAAACAGATTCAGAATCAACATCCAAAGTTCTCAAAAAAAAAAAAAAACTTTTTACAGCGGTTCGCATCTGAAAATTACGCACTGAAGAGGTTAAGAAATCTTTGAACTAATATCAAAGTGCATTTCATTATGCCTTACAAATATAAACTTATGGAAACATATACTTCACTATTGCACTTCACGTAAAATTCTAGCCCAATTAGACCCCCTTCACATCTCAAACAGTCGAGCGAGATACAAGATGGCCGGCTTCAAGATAGCAGCCATAATAAGTATAGCCATGATAAGCATGATCAAATAAATGTCTACTTCCTCCCGGTGCCGGTTAATGTTATTATTATTATTATTATTATTATTATTATTATTATTATTATTATTATTATTATTATTATTTTCATTCCTTTACCCGTTTTACAACTAAAATGAAATTTTCAAACTTGAAACACATTGTTATGGCTTATTCTGATCAATCAGGATTTTGGCCACTGCAGCCGTCTTTATGGACAGAAGCACTTTAAATTTTGCTTAAGCTCGTTTCATGATATTCCACAATTCTCTGCCAAGTTGGTCAAGAAATTGGAATTAGACATCGATAAGTTTACTTGTAAGCGAAGGAAACTATATGAGGCGTCTAGTATCAATATCCGCCACATCCATTTAGCTTAGTTTCGAGTAATTTTTCAAAACGTGCGGTGAATCTCCATATATACACGTACACAGTCCCATATTTAAATTAGGGGCGCGGTGGCTCAGTGGTAGAGCGTTCACCTCCGGTGCTTGGGGTCCCTGGTTTTATCCCAGATCGCCCCGTGTGGACTTTGTGGTGGACAAATACCGTGCTCGTGAGTTTTCTCGGGTTTCATCCGTTTCCTCCTCTTACTTTCTTCATTTCATTCATTTCTCATCATCACTGTCTCGTTTAGCCTAACCGACTTAACCGTTGGACGTAAAACTTAAATATTTCCATATTTGAACTTTTTTTTTTTTTTAGTATGATATACTAAGCTTTAAAACAAAATACTGTTTCCATGGCGATATATAATTCAATTCTGGTTTTTAAAAAAAATGGGTTTGGCGGCTTTTAATACAGGCGCCTCAAATATTGGTACATAATCTTGAAAAATTGCGAGACACAAGGCTGAAATATGCATTTTAGAATTCATTCAATGTCTGTATTTCCATTTGACTTTTTCTCTGAAAAATTAGTTGCTATAAGCAATAAACAGAGTAGGAGTTTTCACTAGGACATTTTGAAGATATAAAAACGTTAGAAAGGGAAATGGTAGGCCAGCAGGGAGAACCCAGTATATATATATATATATATATATATATATATATATATATATATATATATATATATATATATATATATATATATATAATATATATATATATATTGTTATACAGACTTTGGTGCAAGTTAGTTAGTTATAAACCTGGGGCCCCGCACCACCTAAGGCCGGCCCTGCATTTAGATAAGCACTGGGCGTGGGCGTGTCACCAGACTTGGATGAAACCATACAGTTCTTGCCTTGCCGCAACGGCGCCACAACTGATAGCACTTTTGTGCTATCTACACATCTATATGATTACTTGCGAAACAGCAGCAAAATCGTTCAATGTAGAGTTTCACCGCAGGGTGCCGGAAAAGTTAAATATTAGTTATCTGATTTTATATTTGTTAACGGTGTTGCAACTTAATATCAATGAAGTTTCGCATCCATATTTAAGCAGATCAATAAGTTGAAAGTGAAAAGAAATAGCAATATAAAAATAATTTTAAACAAACTTCATAAAAAAGTTACATATAACTGAGTTTGAGCTCTGTGCACATTTGAACTGTAGGGCCTGTAGCTATGCATTCATTCTGTTTTTTTTTTTTTTTTTTTTTTTTTTTTTTTTTTTTTTTTTTTTTTAAGAGAATCAACAGTTAATAACGCGAGGAGCAGAAGGCGGATATAGCTTACGGGTCGGGCACCGTAAGGCGCCAAAGCTAAGGTATAGAACGTTTGCTCCAAGGATCTTATAAAATAGAGGATCTGCCCTTACAACGAAATCCTGAAGCCATACGTCACAGTTTCGCCACCCCTACTCTGCCCACTCCGCCCAATATGATCGCAATGTTTTGAGCCAACAATCATGGCGGAAACGAAAGTAGCCAATCAGGTGATAACAGAAACGATAGTAGCTAATCAGATGTGCCGATGCTCAGTTGTTTTTTGGCTTCATCGATTTAATAGGATGAAGATACAAATGGGCAGATCCTCTATTTTTAACATCCTTGGTTTGCTCATTATTTGGAAGAAGACAACTGTTGTAGCCACCATATTTTCTTATGGATAAGTAGTTTTATAGTCTTTCTTTTCGAGAGATATGGGTTCAATTTCCGGTGCGAGTTTATGTTTATGATTTATTAGTGTATGGTTCCGTTGCTGGAAAGGGATGTTTAAAAGTTCGATTGATACGAGTTCTCCTGAGCTCCTTAACGAGACAGGAAAGGACGAACAATCTGGACTAAATTTCTGGCCAATTTGATAAAGAAGATGTGACAGTCTTAGCTTAAGAATACATATTTTAGCATTTTTTAATACACTACTTCATGGCGTTATATTTCATGAAGGACTCGCAGTGTCCAGATGGCTTGTTGTTTGTAAGATATGTCGTGGTCAGCTTACGGCTTTTGTCATTATAGAACAGAGTTACTGAAATGCGCTTTTCAGGTATTTCTCAGTGATATGTCAACACGAAAAGCATATGTGTTCCATCGGATGTAGAACCTGAAACCATTCAGCAATTCAACTTGAACAGAACACAATTTCAAGGACAATTTCTAACTTGCGTATCCGACTGAGTTTAATTTTCTTGTATATATATATATATATATATATATATATATATATATATATATATATATATATATATATATATATATATATATATATATATATATATATAATCACTGTATGTAAGTTACCAAGAATATGAAATAAATAAACTTCCCAAATGGGGAAAATACTTGTGTTTCATGATTCTATGTAATACTTGGATTCTTACTGTCATAACTATTAAGCATTTGTATTTGATGGACTAGAAATAAGCCTTTATCTACCTAACAACAGCACACTTCAGAACAGTTTGTGTTTATTTTGTTTTCATTTCAGAGTAGCACACAATTACTAGAAAAGCAAACGCATATCATTTGTAAGTGAAGAGTTTGCTTCCTTTCTTTTTTATTTTATTTTATTTTATTTTATTTTCATTTTTTGTTTTAATCCCCTCTCACAGAATATTGAAAAAAAAAAAACTTGGAAGAAACAAAACTAAATGAACTTACCATAATATTGCATTACGCTAAAAGTAACCGATTAAATTATATTAAATAGCATGTAAGAGTTATTAAAATGATACTTATAAATTAAATCCGATTTTTCTCGAATACTATTCTAAAACTAGAAGTTAATGATGTTACATTGTTTATAGCTCTCTCTCTCTCTCTCTCTCAAGAGAAAAATCCATACAAGAGTTGAGGTAGCAGAGTCATAACACAAACCCGTGAGAAATACATAAATTACGTGTCTAGACGCACTAATTCCACTTTGATGTATTCCACAATAGAAATTATTGCCCTCCGAGTTTATAGCTATAGCTTCCAGACGCTTATGTTGTAGCGTAGATTTTATTCATAGTCAGGACTGTAGGTGTCCGCAATTTTAATGTGTAGGTAGTTACTAGACCGATCCTGCGTGGAATTTCTGAAATATAATTAAGCTATTTTAATAGACCACATATTTGGAGAGATAGATTTTGTTAATAGTCGTTAAATCTCGTGGGAATCTGGTATTGTATAAACTTGTTTAAAATTTCATCTTTTCCAACTATTTTTGATACAGTACCGCACATTTTAAAGTTTTGTAAGTGGAGTTTTGTTTGTTGAGTTGGTTTGTTAGCAATGATCCAAATAAGTGTTTATAGTCTTAAATTTGTTATACCTAGATATAATTATAAGAAAGAAAAATAAAACTTTAATTACACTTTGTCTATTTTACAAACTTTTACGCTAAAACCAACACGTTGGATGCAGTCCTCATTTTAATGAATAATAAACGCGCAGTAAAGCAGGTCTGTGAGACTATACAGTTTTAAAACAATTTGTAACGGTTTAAATACATGTTTCTTTAAAATCATTGCACGAGAGATAGTGTGGCATGTCGGTAAGTACTTTTCTTTATAAGTACACATATTGAACAACAGAGTGAGATCTTGTTTGTAAATTCTAGCTCATATGTATACAGAAATGAAAAGTACTATAATTTTATTGTATTTGTTTTCAAAATATATACCTTCGTATCCAACTCTTAAATGTAAAGCCTTCCATGTAAAGAAAAGAAAGAAAAAAAACAGATTTCAAAATGGCGGATTTCAAGATGGCGTCGGAAGTTAGTGATCTATTCCGCCGATCTTCTTTCACCAATATGTGAAACTGCTACCATTTGCGTTGTCTATCTTTCACTGTTTTTTAGGATTTAACAGTTTATTTGATATAGTTCTGTAGCATAGTATAGCCCTTCTCTCACCAATTTTGACTCTCCCCCTTCGTTTCTTATGGCGCTCAGCCGCTATAGCTTTGCACAAACACATATTTCCACATCCTCCATTAGGCGCACTCTCTCATCCTGCAATTCAATTCATCCATTTGGACCCTTTACTTGTTAGGCACTAGTGTGTGCCCTATCCAAATATCAATGTTTCAGAGTCCTACGGTACTTCTGTAACAATTTTCATGGAAGTAGTTGATGATTACTTCATATCATATGCCTGTAGCCAAACTCCCTCTATAAAAAAAAATGTTGCGTGAGTACCTTAGGATTCTGAAACATGGATTTTTGGGTAAGGCACATATTAGTTCCTAAGTGAAGTCTTGACTCGACTACGATAGGTCCCATAATTTCAGAGCTATGGACCTTTACAGTTCATTTTTTCATGTTTTCGGCAGCCTATAACTCCGAAAGAAAGCATTTGTGCACCCAGGTTGGTGTATACTTTTTGTCTTATCTTAACGTCAGGAAACACCTCTCAAAAGTTGTCGGTGTTGTTTTGAAACACCCTGTATACCATACAGGATGCATCATTTATCTTGATACGCCCTTGTATCTTTTAAACTAATGGAAAACAAACACTGAAACTCTGCACCACACACATATCAGCAAAAGGACATTCTTTGACTTACTTTGTAACCCCCACAATGATGACAGTGTTGCCAACCGAACACAAAGTTGTATTTTTATTTAAATGGCACTATACGTCAGGTACTAAAGATTTCACATCTACATGCAAACAGGGAATATACTTGTTATGCAGGTTTCCAAAGTGAGGACGCTACATTATCACAAACATTACAAAAAATAAATAAATACATAAATACATAAATAAATAAATAAATAAATACATAAATGGAGGGTTCTACGGCAGTAATAACGCAAGTGAGACGGACGGGCCAATGCACATCCAAAGTAGTATAATGTTATGTACTACAGTCATTATATGATATATTTCAAAGAAAAATGAAAAGAAACAACAATAAATTGAAATTTTGATTTTTTTTAGAATACCTTATTTAAAAAAAATGTTTAGATAAGTATCACACCACCGGAAGATATATGAAAAATAGTAAAATTTGATATATTGCCCTGAAAGAAACTGTAATTAGCGGGAATGTATTTCTACTACATTTCCCTGAAATCCGAATATTTCTTAGGCAGAACATGGATTAGGTAGAACAGAATTCCTATTCCCATTAAAAAAAAAGTGCTACAAATTTTGGGGGGTCACTAGGCAGAGCAAGAAGGAACCGTTTAACACACTTAAAAAATCATCTCAGAAAGTGGGATGGGGGCAATTGTTGTTATTATTTTAATTTTGTTTGTTTTACCACTTCAACATTAATATCTGAATTATATCGCTTTCAGTGCACAAGGTAATCAGCTCCATTTTTCTGCTAATTTCGGACTATTTCATTTTTAAAATATCTAGGTAAACTTCTTTCAAATATTAAAAGACGGGGTCGGGTTGGCTCAGTGGTAAAGCGTTCACCTCTGGCGCTTGGGGTCCTGGGTTCGATCTCAGCCCCTGCCAAGTGACCTTTGTGGTGGACAAACACTGTGTGCGTGGATTTCCTCTGGGTTCTCCCGTTTCATCCCATTTTCTTCATCCCACTATTTTATTCATTTTTCATCATCCCCGTCTCCTTTATCCTTGTCGGCATAACCGCGGGACATAAAACTCAAAAATTTCATTTCATTTCATTTTTTGAATATTAAAAGATGCATCTTTCATACCTCAATGTACGTGAAAATACAGAGTTAACCCTTCTAAGTACTTTAGCGTACTGCACAAACGTTACGCATGCTTTATCTCACAACTTTGGTATTTGCACTTGATTCATTTGTACACTGAACGCCCTAACTATCAAGTTGGGACTATTTTACTTCAGAAAACACCAATATTTTATTCATTTCATGGATCTAATACAAAGAAAATAGAAGATAAAGGACTCAAACTATTGCTAATGAAGTTATATTTACAACTTACACACTCATGAAAGCTAAATAATTTGGCAAAAACAAGAAAATATTTTATCATATTAAAAAAAAAAATCTTCTAAACGTATAATATAGGCTTATAACTTATAGTGTTACAATGAAGTGTTTGAGTAGTTAATTGTCTTCAATTTTCTCATCAATATCAAATATGAATATCACTCTACCTCTTAACATCTATTATACAAATTAACCTCTCAGCTGTATTGAAGTGAATAACAATGGTTTATTTAATCCTAAGAATGATAATTAAAAAGGAAAAAAGTAATATATATATATATGTCATTCTTAAAAGCATTATTTGCAATTGTAACTAAAACCTGTTTGCAATTAAGGGCAAGCTTGCAAGACGAGTTTGGAAGTTAAGATATGTAAAATTATATATATATATATATATATATATATATATATATATATATATATGTGTGTGTGTGTGTGTGTGTGTGTGTGTGTGTGTGTGTTGATGAGGAATCACGATCTGAATTGACACCCGTAAGCACGGATTCACAAATTTGATAAGCTCAAATTTAAATGCATGTGCTTGCACTTATGTAAGGACTAAAACAATTGTTATTATTTGTACTTTTTTTTTTGTTACGTTTTAGACGTTAAATACGATATGTAATGGCTTGAAATGAACTTATAGCTTCTTTTGAAAAGTAAAAATAAATAAAAGGAATGAACAATTGAACAGGTAAGGAGAAAGATAGAGGGATGAATTAGAAAAGATGTTACTTCAAATCCTTTATTAGAGAGATTTTCCTTTAGCATTTTTCTCAAATTGCTAGCACTTCATTGAACCTATTTAAACAATAGTATGTTTAAAACAATCACCCTTGAAACCTTTATCTCTCATATGTACTTTATGGCCAATGTGGCTTGCGTCTAAAACTTCCAATGTCACTTTCTGGCAAAAATGAGATATTGTTCAATTTTAACGTTTATAAATGGATGTTTTCTTGTGCAAGAAGAGCAAATGTCAACACGAAATAATACCATTCATACTGACATTTGTTTTTCCTGTAGAAGAAAATATCCATTTATAAACGGTAAAATTTCAGGAACATCTCATTCAATTTACATAATAGTTAAAACATATTGAAAATCCCCTAAAAAAAAACGTTTTCCTTTAGGTGTATTTTATTCACATAAAAACACAATCTATTATGGAATGCAAACCACATTAATGGAAACTCGTCGTAGAATTGACAACAGAGACTTCACGCTATCCAACACTTTATTCTATTTGCAAACAAAGGGTCTCAAACAACTATCGAAAACTAAGACTAGAGCTTAATTTTCGGAAATTAGATTACTAGCCAAAACACGGGACCTTAGCAGTACATTTTTCTGCCCGTCCCCCTATTTTTTTAAATATATATTTCATAGCATTGGCCCAGAAATATGTATTCGTTTTGATACGATCTCCTATTTCACATTGAAATGACTAAATAAAATTACTGTTCGGTGTAAAACGTTTTAAAAGAAACAAAAAAGAAGAAAAATACCTGGACTCGAGCAGCAGTTGGCTAAAATTATTAAATAAAAACTTGTGTGAAATTAAACTGTTTTGTTTACATCGTTAAAATAGAAGTTCACTTCGTGGAATGATTAATTCCAATTTTCCGTTTCTTGAAGCCATTTCGGATTCAAAACTTCTTATAAATAAAATACTTGCCAAAAATACGATACATTCCAAAACAGCTATCATATAAAGCAATCTGCAAAATGTCGAAGTGGGAACACTTTAAACTCGTAATTGCTGCTACCCTTTGCTTGCTTGCTACAACTGCGTTTGCGTCTAACACATGTTTCACGTTATTTCTCGAAAAGTTTGAAACACTGATCTGCATTTACCATCTCTTTTGTGTTTGTTTTCATTGTTGCTTCCAATGATGATATCCAATTTGGGTCATACGATTTACAAAAACATAACTTTCTGTTGGATTGACAACATTGTTCATCTAGTGATGTTCAGCAATACACGAGCAGTTGTATGCACTCCTTTCTCTAGTTGCTTCGTGCAAAGTTTCGTTTCTCTGTCTCTTTTAGTTTCTCCGTTATCACGGTTGGATATTCAAAACTATATTATAATATGAAAACTTCATTTCATGAGTTTGTCGTCAAGTCGACACGGGATAACGTTCTCGCAGGGAGCTGCTATTTCACTAACACATGTTTACGGTCACGTAGAGTACATTTCGCGGGTGTACGTATCATAACAAGAAATTATCTTATATATAAGAGACACTTTTTTCTACGTAGTACATTTTTGCAAACTGCATTATTCTAAAATATGTTATGTCGAATAAAATAGAATTTTCTAATCACGTAGGCAATGGCTTAATGATAGAATATATGGAAAACAGTGATCATTTACAAGTAAGAAGTTCAACAGACACATTTTTGAAAAGTATTTTTGTAAAAGTTAGAAACATGCTGTTTTTTTTTAACATTTTTAAATTAACTTCATTAAATTTATTTTTTGTTCATTGCTATTTTTGCTACTACAACAACAAGAACAAGAACAAGAACAAGAACAAGAACAAGAACTACTACTACTACTACTACTACTACTACTACTACTACTACTACTACTACTACTACTAATAATAATAATAATAATAATAATAATAATAATAATAATAATAATAATAATAATAATAATAATAATAATAATAAGATTGCATATTATCCAGTATTTTGAAGATGATGCACAAAATAACTTGCACATTTTTTACCTTTTTTCAGTACAGCGTGATTTTATTTTACAATTGCAATAAAAGAAAAAAAAATATAGTGGATTTTAAACTTTGTTTCTGAAGAAATAACAAAGTTATAACTATATCGTTTATGGGAAATGAACAATTTGTATAACTGCGCATTAATGCGAATAAAATTAATGTCTTATTTCATATATACAAAAATAAGGAAATACTTTTATATGTAGTATTTTGTCCAGTAGAAAATAAAATTATTCGATACTAACATCGAACGATATATATAGTTATATTCTGGTTGACTTTAATAGAGTAAAAATCCATTCTTTGATGGTTCTGATTCATTGCAATGACATTTATAAAATAAATTGAATCACAAGCATGCCACTCTTGAATGTGACCGTGTATGAACTTGTCAGAATACTGCTTATTTATTTAGAAATCAAGTTTTTTTATTTTCTTTTTTTATTCATTAGGCAACAAAAGATTGTCTACTTGTGTGACACAGCTTATAGAACATTTTGTAGTCTTTCTTTTGCAACATAGTATACATGATTGCATAGCAAGTTTTTTTTTTTTTTTTTTTTTTTTTTTAATGAAATGTATTGTTCATCTCCGGTTGAAAATGAATTGTTATCTACTATTGATCAAAACTCCCGTCACTTCTTCTCAGATGATGCTTCACTTCTAAAAGTAGTTGATGAAAATATGTCCAGTGTCGATGACTTAACATATAGTTAGTTACGAACATGCCAGCCTCATAAGAAGCGAACTATTTATACCTTCTGTCTACATTCAATCATCCTATTACTATCTCAAACGCGGTATCACTTCATTTGAAAGTATTTGATTTTCTTTTTGCTTGTCTAACTTCATATGAAGAAGTCATCACCGGTATCTGAAGGTTGAATAACCATTTACTTCTATCGGTTTCGCTCTCTCTCTCTCTCTCTCTCTCTCTCTCTCTCTCTCTAAAGACGGTTAGCCATTTCTTTTCCATTCCAGGAATAATTATTTTGTTTCTGTTGTGTTAAACATAGATGTAAAAAGAAATAATAATAATAACAATAAAAAAGAACTCTTCAAAATGTTGTAATGAATGTTTCACGAAATGATGGAAGTGTGATTAGATCATAAAACACTAATGGAAGCAATTGTGAACACAGAATAAAATTACCATCTTTAAAGATGAACAAGGAGGAATGAGGAGAAAATCGTAAGATCAATTAGATAATATGTATTGACATAATCTCAAATCCGTTAAGATAATATGAAGTTATTCTATTAAGACTTAAAAAGAAAAATATATCGGAATACACACACACACACACACACACAGTGAACGGAAACAACTTGCTGAAAAAACGTATTTTACATAACAATCTGATCATAAACTGACATTTGTGAAAATTTACTTGTAGTATAAGTAGTGTGAGTATTATATCCTTATCTTAATATGCATAAGAACATTTTTCTACTGGTATAGTTAGAATTTCCACATGAGAAATGAGTCAAATTTATTTTAAATTCTATATTGCTTTGTTGTAATTATGTGTTGTCAATTGCTTTCTTCGTTATGAAACAATAGATATACCCGGAATGCAGCATAAAAGTTGGTATTCAATTAAGTAGTATAACAATACAACGCAAGAGTTGCATTGTGTGTTTAATAGCATAAGCAACGTAACGTTTGAAATAAACTACGTGATCTCTTACTGCGTGTTTCACTATTGATAATCAAGTTAGTATATCGTTAAATACGTATTTAACATATCGTTATTCATTTGAACTATTAGTTGGCTTTTGCGATATCTTCTATCATTTGAACGGATTAGTGATTATTTAGTTAACATGTCCTCAATTATTAAATGTGATTTAGTCAACATTGTTAATCATATTGAACCCACGCCGATTAAACTGGTACCGGTAACTAAAGTGTTGATATTAAAACTGAACAGCGTAAAAATGAGGAATAAAAACAGTAGCTTACTGGTATAAAACTGGTCATTGGTGATAAGATGTTAGGTTCGACTCCAGGTCAACATCGTGCCCATAGTTTGTTTTTCTCCCATTTTCTTCCATATTTATTTTATTTTATTTTATTTTATTTTATTTTATTTTATTTTTTTCCTTGTTATTTACATTTGCTATTTTTCTTCTTTGGCCAACAAATATGCTATGAGAAACTAAATTGAACGTCTCCTTATTTTTTTTTTCATTTCGAAATATACTATACAGTTTGTAGCACTGGCAGATCCACGTGGGGGTGGAGGGGGTGACAGCCCTCCCAAAGGTCTTTCACTTCCAGCATTTATCGTTCGGAAATGCAAATATTGTCTTTTCCCGATCGAAACAATCTGTGTGACAAGCCTAGTAGAGTCTAATCAAAATGTGTGGTACTTAATACACACATATTTGAATTGTGAATACTTCTGTCCCTAGTTCCTTAAGGCGGTTGCCATAAGCCGCAAACGAGCGAGAATGATTCTTTCGTTGAACCAACAGCTGTAGAAAGAAGGAAAGACGGCTCACTCTTTGAAGTAAAAATATATATTTTAAAATTGACCTAGAAAAATAAAAAGATGTGGGGACGGAATTCAAAACCCGAAAATCCAATTACCTTTACCTTGAACAAAGAAAATTATAGAATATTTAGCGCTTCTTACCGAAAATCTCTCTGAATTAGATGAAACTTTTGGGTTGGTTGATTGATTGGTATGTATTCACGTCGTTCGTCAAAAGTGATGCTTTACAGAATGAGAACTAGAGTTTAAAATTGGATCTGAACCACTGTAGTGCGTTCGATGTTCACTCACCGGGTATCAAACCCCAGAACCTCATGCATCAAAGATCAAAGGTACGCTCACTAGCTACTACATCAACAAAGAACTGTGACTTTTGGGATTCAACACGGAAACATTCATTGTGACACTTAATGGCATTTTATCTTTTCTTGGGAAATAATACAAGCTGTTATTGTAATCATATATGAAAGAAGTCGTCCTGATCTTTGCACAGGCCAAACCGCATAAACCAGAAACTTGATGAGATTTGCGATCTAGGGTATCACTATCGAAGGATTTTTGAGAAATTCAAAGAAAGAAAGGGAGAATTAGGTGGAAATTATTGTAATAAGATGGTCATCTCTCCGAACCCCTGAAGGTTAGGGACTTGAAATTTGTATTTAGATTTCTCATTTAAAATAATTTGACACGCGTTTCAACATTTTTTTTATACTTTAGTAAAATGGGAAAAGAGGTTGAAAGAAAAGGTGCGGGGATTGCAATTATTATAATACCATAGCAATATCTGAGAATCTTTGAATTTTAGAAACATGGAATTTGGTATATGAACTTCTCACTTAAAACAATTCAATACGTATTTCAGTGTTTCTATTATTATTATTATTATTATTATTATTATTATTATTATTATTATTATTATTATTATTATTATTATTATTATTATTATTATTATTATTATTATAAAATGCGCATATCTCGTGATCCCTTACGGCTAGAAACATGAAAGTTGCTAGTTTGTTTATTTAAAATAGGCCTAATGAAACATATATCTGAGCATTTTTTGCTACTTAAGGTAGAAGGAAAAAAAGAGGTGGGGGGTTCACTAAAATGCCTTGCGAGGTGTTTGAATTTCGTGACAGCGTTTTAGTTCAATCCAATTCTATATGAAAGACACAGAAGGGAGAACGCGAAATGTTGTGCCACAGTAGCACGTAGAAGCATTTGCTAAATTGTGCGAGGCCTTATTCCGAACAAATTAGGGGTCTGGCAGCGAAATCCTACCTAGGCGAAGGCTACTATAATATAATTGTATTGTTGTTGTAAGCATAACTATAATTATACATGTTTCTAAATGCTGCTTTTAAGAAATTACATAATAGAGCCAATTTGTAAGCTCCTGTTCCAAGTCTGGTCTAATGCTTTTCTCTTTACATACTCAATTATACTACTGCAAAGCGGAATATTCGGATAAAATACCCTACACTGTGCTCATGGTCCCGGGTTTGATTCCCGGTGAGGGTACATTTGAACGAGAAAGGTGGTTCGGATTCCACTATAACCAATGAGTATATGTCTCCTTTAGCCGTCATGCCATTACGGTGGAACGTTAAGCTCAAGCAACAAATCAAAATACACTATGTATAGAGGTCTACACTTTTATAATAGTGTCCTATATTTGTCTTCTTGCTCTCTCCTGTTTAAGTGAAAAATTCCTGAATGTACCAGTCTGTTGAGGGTACAAGTATAAATACAAATAGAAGAAATTGAATTCCTGATACATTAAATGCATCACTTGAGTACAGTTGGGAGCTCTTCTTGAGAAATGATCAATTCCATGGACACATAACGTCAAGGTTTATCATTGACTCTCCAACTCCTCGTGAATCCTGGGTTATATACCAATCATAGAAATGTTTTCCTTCATCTTTGATACAACAGAAGATTTTCGTACGATTTACGTAGCCCAATCTTAACACGCACTTAAGAAAATGTCAACAATGTTGACAAACTGAAATCATGGCGAAATATTCAGTTTCACAAACGAATCATAACGGAAATCCAACATCTTGCCCTCAGGAAATGTTCTTCGCATAGCGCCAGAGATCAAAGATAATGTCCCTCTCAGCGAGACACTGAAAAAAAAATGTCATGGATAGGAGTCGACGACCGGAATATACCCTCGCATTCTATTGGATAATGAAATTGATAGATATATGTCAAGCTTCGTGTTCTCTTGCGATCACTTTAGTGAAACAAAGATAAGCTATATTTATATGCACAGATGAGATTTGTGGCAGATAACAGATGACAGATGAATGCCATCGTCAATATAGTACTTTCTTTTATGTAAGTACTGTGGAAGACAGTGCATCTGATATATTGCGGTGACTAAGTGTGAAGTGAATCATGACACCGCCACCCTCCGAAACGGAAGTGCGTATTTAATTTAAATGTAGAAAAAGAATATGCATTCATAAAAAAAAAAAAAAAAAAACTTACAAATTCCGGTCACAAAATATAACCTGGGAATCAGGTTTACCCCCCCCCCCCCTGCAATCCTGGATTCATGTGTGTCTCATTTTTGCAAATTGAATTTCTGGTTACCTTGAGGCTACCCTCATCTTCCAGTAAGTGAACCGCCCCCACCAAACGATCCTTCTGGATCCGCTAGTGGTTTGTAGTAAATGCATTACGAGAAAAAAAAGTAGTTGTGATTGTTATGAGTTGTTAAACTAGTTACAGTTTCAAATTTAAAGTTAGGTATGCATTAGGTTGTGCATAACTAACTTTGGAATTTCATGGAAGCAAACACTCTCAACAATTTATATAATTCATTTTTTTTTGTTTGTTTGGTGTTACGTAACATTCAAGAGAAACAATATCATTACCTAAAATACGAAAGCTAAATTGTAGTATTGAAACATCTTTAGAAGGAAGCTGAAGAAACAATAACTTGTTATTTTCCTTCTTATTTCTACTATATGAATATTGCACGAAAAATATTACTGTATAGTACGTTTGAAAAAAAAAATAATTATACAAGTACCCTCAAGTAGAACTCGCCTACATTTTTTTTTTTTTTTTTACTTTTGTGGTAAAAGTATGTTAGAACCCACATACTAAAAGTTAGCAGCCTTTATAAGTTTAAAATACAAGAACTGTAATACTGATATATGTATAACATATGGCAATGTAAATTTAAAATAATAACTAATTATTTCAATTAGGGTTATAAATGGTGAAAGCCAATATTTTAAGAAAATAAGTTACTGGGCATTGCAATTGGTGAAACGTGTAGTGCTCAATAAATAAATAAAATGCAGCTAAAACTCATAAAGGTCTGTTGGGCCACTGGGTCTAGGTCATAGATTTGACTGTGTCTGGGTCTTCCTGGTCACTAGTCACGAACTAGTGAGATGAGCTGTGTACGAAGGCGAATCTGCAATGCATGTCTTCTATACCTCACTTCAAGTGTGAACCTCGCAAATTAGAAGGGTGTTGTTCAGTTTAGATTTGTGTCTGGTGACTTCGCTACATGTTCGTTCGATTTTTTTGTACAGTAGTTGTGTTTTAGCTTTAATACACGAACATACAAAACAAGATTTTACATCACGTGCAAATGAATATGTTCTGGTGAAACGAATATACATAACGCATAAGTAGGACTTCCAACGGTCCTCATACATATCACGGGACATTCCTGCTTGCAGTAGAAACTTTAAAGATGGTGGAAATGCCCATGGAATTTCCCTTAGATATCAGTTGTATGTACACTCATGTCCAAAATTATTGTAGCATGTCTATAAATATGTTGCGGTAGGAATATAACTTGATAGCGAATTCGCCCGGTATTTCTTATAATGCTAGTATATGTATAATCGGCAAAGACATGTATGTCGCAAATTTCATGTCAAAAGAGCAGTAAATAAGAACAATAAAACGAAAATAAAATTTTCTTGTCCATTTAGCAACATTTTATTTTATTCATTATAATTTTCGCATTTATATTTTTTTCCCTATGGAATTTACCACAAATATACATTTCCCGATTATACATATAGTATCAGTATTAAAAGTACCCTGCAAAATCATTATCAAATTATATTCTTACAAGAAGACAGTTATAGATATGCGACAATAACTTTGGACATGAGCTTACCTGTCACGAGGGGATAACATAATATATCCCGCAAATCTGTGGGATCTTCCTGTGGTTATCCCGCAAATAGTCAAAATTTGTTTCACAGGAAGTCCCGTTTGCGGAACACAACAATATATAGGTATCTGCACGATGTAAAGATTTTTTTTTTTAAGAAAAAGGACGTCTCATTAGTATCCAAATGTCCAGTGAATGACGTTCTTTGGACGTCTTTGTGCTATAGAGGTAAGTAAACATTCAGAAAATTGTATAGCTACATTTAAATCAATTTATGATGCTTGGGCAAGTGTTTAATTGGAATCGAAAAATAAAATGGGATCTTTAAGTTGCACGTCCCATGGTTGTGCCGTGTAGGCTAAAGGAGACGGTTATGTTGAGAAATGAATGATATGGTGAAATGAAGAAGGTGGGAGAGAACAGGAAGACCCAGAGGAATCTCACGCACACAGTGTTTGTCCACCACAAAGCTCACTTTGTGCGAGCTGAGATCGAACCAAGGATCCCATCCACGAAAGGTTAACGCTCTACCACTGAGCTACCGTGGTCCCTTAATTGGAATCGAAACTGAAACCACGAATACTAAAGACAGATTCCTAACAACTGGATTACATGTATAGGTAATATAAAATAATAAATGTCATTACCTCAAGCGGATTTGCTGAGGAGGAAGAAAATTATAATTGAAAAAAGAAAAGATATATAGAAAAGTGCTAACAATAGAGTCTAAACCATGAGCCAAATACTTCAGCCGTCAGCCGGAGTTTTTAAATCGTCTCCGATATTTTCAGCAGATGACGGACGAGGAATCTTCTGCTTCCACCTCTGGTGGCGGCAGAGTGATTGGAAGGTGGGAAAAAGATGGAAAGAAATTGTTGAACAAAAGGACTAGTGGGGAAAAGACCGGTTTGTCTGTGGGGGAACAGTTCTGGTTTCTCCATCATTGTCTTGTCAATTCAATGGAAAGAAGAGAGTGGGTGGTCAAACAATTTCCGCACAACTCTAATTCCACCAGCTTTGCTTGTGTTTTGGGGTCTTTGTTATGACAGGTTGTGGCTTGTTTTTACATTTCCCACGATCTGTGACACTCTGACTACATTTTGCCTTACTTTCTTTTATCCTATTCCCATGTTTTTCTTTCTTCTTCTGACATTTCTTCCTTTTTTTCAATTTTCAGTTTAAATCGGCTAAAACAATCCGCTGCAGATAAATGGGTGTGAGTCTACTTACCTTTGTAACAAATCATGGTGATTAACTTTACCACCAACACAACCGACCGCAGGAGTTTTTTTTTTTTTTTTTCGCATTACCAAAATAATCATTTTGACGAACGCTAATAACATGTGTGTTTTTTTACGACACCAAATCGAACTGCATTTTTAACATGCTATTAACGTGAAGAGAAATTGCTTTAGAACATTTTTTCCCCGAGATATTATCCTGGTAATTTCAATTTAGTGGTTTCAAAATATAGTAGCAACGGATGGACATATAATTGCCAGTCCATTCATTACTTTCAGTTTACAGTGCATCTTGTTTAATTGATTTTTTTTTTCTTCCTCCAAGAGCATGAAGGTCACTGCAGTTAACATCGTTACCAATATGTCCTAGGTAGTAATTTTGAGTTTAACAGTATGCTTTCAAAGTACCTGCCGTAACGATAAAATATATATTTGAGATTATACAAAGCACCCACGAAATGAGAAGTTAGAGAGGTAAATTCTGAGAAAGCGAGCGTACCAAAACAATTACTATCTGACTTGAAAAGATTTAGGTGATTCCAACGATAAGAATCTAAAATTTTATGGATTACGTTGAGGCTTGACCCTTATCTTCAATCTAGTCATTATACGGTTTCCGAATATGCGATACATAGAAGTAGAATGTGAATCTACAGATGATTGGAAAATGTATTTAACATTTACATATCGCATATCAGTTACGTAGCGTCCATAAAACATGTGGAGGTGTCGCTTCCGCTGAGTAAACATATTATTATTATTATTATTATTATTATTATTATTATTATTATTATTATTATTATTATTATTATTATTATTATTATTATTATTATTATTATTATTTTTATTTTTATTATTATTATAAAAACAAGACGCCTCAGTCTTTCAGTCACACACTCTAATAGTTCACAGTCGGGCCAATGGTTGTCGTTAGCTGTGCTAAATTCTACCTGATGAAAAGAGATGTCGCTAGCATGCTGGAAATTTGCAGATGAGGCAAAAACTTTGGGAGAACAACTAGTGAAGTCTAAAGCATTAACATAAATGATTCAATACTTACTTAAATATAGTACAGAATATTAACAATAATGCATTAAAATATGATCATGTCCTAACAGTAAGTAGGAAGCCACGTTTATCAACACCTTATGTGTACTTATACATTGAGCTTTTTTTTTTTTTTTTTTTCCAGAATTATATTTTCTATTAATTGTTCCTGAAGGGTTCTGGGCATCAAGTTGTTGTTCGCAAATCGTTAAATATAACTCACTCGTGTATGTATCCTTATCGTACTTGCCTTCAGCATTGGATACTCGAATTTGATTTCCGGTCAGCGCTCGTGTGGTTCGGATCCCACGTTAAGCTGTAGGTTCCACGTCTCATGTACCTTCAATGCTGAACTAAACGTTAAAGCTCCAGATCAATCAGGTTATTAAACTATAATATTTTCTTCTCGTGGTAGACAAAACTTCTTACGGGTGTGACATATAAACACATAACTCATCGTTCTATGTATGACGGATGTAGCATACGTATAAATACAAAATCTAGACGGAGAAGACGGGCGTAGTTTATTAGCTTCATTTGTGTTTAATTTAACAAGTTAGGGATTCTATGTATTTGCAATATAATAGAACTTCAGTTTAAAAACCGTTCACTTGTTTTGTCTCTGAAGAAAAACTGATTTTGAATTGCCGTTCCAAAAGAGGTAGATTCTACCCATTCTCTCACTATCACATACTTATTCTATTGGGTTTTAAGTGTGCTAAGAATCTGATAAAATGTTATTCCAATAAATTGAAGAAATGCACATAACAAAATCTTAAAGAGCATCACAATTGAAGGAAGAAAAGAAGGAACCAAACTATGTATTTTAGCTCATCTATTGGAAAATGAAATGTATTCAGAAAATGGTAATATTTTGTTGGCCTTGATGAAGATTTCTTCTGGTGTGCAAAGGTACACCCGGCACATTCCGTGGCTACAGTTACGCTAATAGGTAACCAATGTCAATAGGAACATGTTAAAATTACAAAGGATACAAAACGGACAGGATACAAAACGACTCATTTAGGTACTATATTTTGTCGAAATACCCAATAGGCATACCTCAAAATTTATGTTTTGACGTTAAATCAATACCTTGTCTGAATTTACGAGATCTGCCAATTGCTACACGAACCAGTAAGGATAATGGCGGATGGAAGCTTCATTCCTGAGATATCGAGTTGACGAGAAACTGGAGCGATCGGTAAATTTCGTAAAATCATACAAAGTATCGGTGTTAACTCAAGAATGCCAATTTTGAGATACATCATTTTGTTATTCCAGCGAGAATTTGTTCAAGGAAGTGTGAATAAAATGTATGACCAATGACACTGAACTTTCTTGATTTCATTTCATAGACCCGAAAGTTCTTGTCTTGTAGTTACTGACATTCTGTATATCACCTTATTTATATATCGGTACAACATATGTTTGCTTCCATATTGAAGGTTGTACAATTGTACGTAATGAAAAGTTAAAAATGTTTGCCAAACTAATTGAAAGTTTTGGTTCACAAGTTTTTTTTCTTTTATTACATAATAAGGAATATTATCTGGAGCTAGAGTGGTGTTCGATTTAATTAGTTTAATTGCTTCCATTACATCTAATTTAGCAATGGTGGGAATTCCGATTAGGGTACAATCACAAATGATATCTTGACCTAAGTCTAAGTTAAAAGCTTCATAAAACACATCCTTAAATGTCTCAGCAATTAATAACGTAAAGATGCACTAAAAACACATAATAACAATAAAATCAAAATTGACAGATTCCTTATCATAAGCTTAAAACAGTTTATTGTTTTTTATAGGAATTGCTATAATAATAATAATAATAATATCATATGAATTTGGCATATAATTCCTAATGATGCGAATTAGGACAGTCAAATTGAATGGATTGGATATATTTTTTTTTACCATTTATGATGATTTCCTAAGGTTAAAATTTTACGCGATTTTATCTCGACTTCAGCCATTAGGAACGTAAATAGTTAAAGCGTATGGGAATGACACATTGCATTCTGCTATCTTTTTGAATTTTACCTTCCATGACTGTGCTTTTTAGGTTAAAAGAATTCGATCAGATGGTAATAAAATGAACGCTGAAGAGGCAGTATGTAATAATCAGCGTCATTAAAATTCGAATATTCGAATTATGTATTATTAGAATATGTCCGTTATTCGAGTATTCGAACAAAACTGTTATAGGAATATTTGTTTGAATAGTTACTCGAATAATATATATATATATATATATATATATATATATAGGTCTATATATATTTCGGATAAATACTTCAATACTGAAAATAGTATTCAGATATTCAAATATTTAAATAGCAGATTAAAATTTATTCGAATAACAAATATTCGGATAATTTTAACAGCACTAATAATAACCAGGCATTGGCAGACATATATTTGGATCGATCACCCATTCATTTCAGTCGGCATTGTGAATGGCATAACGTTTTAATACGCTGGTGTTTACGAAAGTAGTTACAAAATAGCAACTACATCCCTATCGAATCTTATAGAATAAACACACGCACGCACACATTATCTATTTATCTATATCTATATCTATATCTATATCTATATCTATATCTATATCTATATCTATATCTATATCTATGTCTACATCTATATCTATATCTATATGTATATCTATATCTCAGGATACCTTATGGGTAGACAAAAAAAGTTCATATGTCGATATGTTGGCAAATGCATCGTTACAGAGTTACGGCCATTGAGCCGTCTGACGATGTGAGATAGTCACATTCTGGATGTCCCTCAATGAGACTCGATTTAAAGCTCAATTGCTCAGCTTCTAATCAAGCTAGGAAGATAATTTGGATATCAGTGTCTTTCTGGAGGACGAAGCTTTCCACTGATATGCATTTTCATGGGTGGACGCAGAGCCAAGGGCAACTTATCCCATGCATCCGGAATGTGGGTTTCCAGGAAGTGTTGATAGGTGTTTGCCGTCAGCCTCTGCGGGAGTATGTGTGGGCCTAGTATAGTGTCACCAACATTAGCACACCACGCACTGAGATCAAACTTTTGTTGATGTCTCCTGGGACTGATAGCATGAGAATTGTCGTACGCTCAGACATGTACATTATGGTAATTGAAGGTTGCTTCTCGCGTGAACTGAGCCTCATCTGCAAACACTATTGCGGATGGGAAAATGAGATTAACGACATACTGCTTGAGGTATCATTGACACAAGCGCACTCGCGGCAGATAATCGGCTGCTGATAAAAACTGCACTCACTGCAGGTGATATGGATACAGACTCGCTCGACGACATACAGACTATATCTGTATGTGGTTTACACCTAGTTCATCCTTCAGGAAGATAATAATATCAAACTTATCTTCCTAGTTCAATTAGGAGCATAACTACTGAGGTTTAAATTGAGGGGTGTGCAGAATGCGAATATTTCATACCGTCAGGCGGCTCAATGTCAGTAAGTTTGTAACGATGCATTTCCCGACCTATGATCATATGAACTTTTTTTTTTTACTTGTCTGCCCATAAGAAACTCACCTCTGATTTTTTGGCGTACCTATTTATTACACCCTATAGACCCCATATATATATATATATATCAACTGTTGTTAGTTGTTTATTATTAAGATATTTTAATATGTGTTTTGACGTATTCTACTTACTAATTTGAATACAAATTTCCTGGAACTAAAAAAAAAAACTGGAACTGGAGTATTTGGAGAGAAACTCTGTGTTTTTCTTCCTTGAACATTGATTTTTTTTTTTTTTTTTTTTTTTTTTACAGTCAAAAAATTGTGTGACCAGGGAATACACTTTGAAACTTGAAGCAGTGTATTTATGTCAGACTTATGTAAAAATATCATAACAAAGAGGCTTGGAACTTTAAAAAGAAAGAAAAAAATATTTTTCAATTGTTGGAAAGATATGTGTGTGCCACCATTATGTAGTTTCTCTTCATTCCAAAGATTTTTTTTTTTTAATCTTACATATTGCAACTGAAAGCCTTCCTTGAAAAAAAATGTTTTGGTTCATTACGAATCATTTCTTCTAACTTATGTTCTAAGAATTGTTGTAATAAAAATCATGATATTTGATTAGGAAATATGACTTGAGGTGGAAATTGTTTGAACTTTGAACATATAAAGCGTATATACTATTCTTCTGGTTTTCCCCTTATGCACTATTCGACAGAAGAAACAATCCGGAAAAAGATTTTAGAACATATTCAAGTTAAAAAAAAAAGAAGATGAAAAAAAAAAACGGTGCCTTGGCAGGTCATAAATAGTAGAACTGCGGGAAGCCGGGGGCCTACCGCGATGGCACCCTATTGGATCAAGAGAGGCCGATACAGAGAGTCAGTCTTTACAACCATAGACTATTGACGTTAATAATGCCTCCGCCAGTACATAAATACTCAACTTTTTACCTGTTCTATTAGCGCAATACACAAAGGGCGGTCAATTGATAGATTGGAAAGAAAGGTGCTAATTCAAGATAATTTTACCATGCTTTTCGTAGCTATTAATATTACCTGAAGTAAAAGAAAACAGCAGAATTTTCAATTCGTAATGATATGTTTTTTTTTTTTAATTTATTACATAATTATAATACTATGGTTTTAAAACTTTTTCACGATTTGAAGCCAGAAGCGAAACTTCAGCTAGTGAGATCAAACCTAATTTCTAAGTAAGGTTTTCCTGAATATATATATATATATATATATATATATATATATATATATATATATATATATATATAAGGGCGAATCCAAGGAGGGCTATAGGGGCTATTAGCCCCCCCCTTAACGCTCAGGTATACACTGGATAAAATGGACTTCAATTCTGTTTTACACTGGATAAAGCGGTAAACTATGGTTTAGCCCCTCCCTTGATCATATCCTGGATCCGCCACTGTATATATATAACATGAGGTAGCTAAAAGTACCACCTGAAATAGCGAATAAACTAGAAACACTAGCGATGTAAGGTTTGCGAGAAACAATAATAGCAGCAGGGGCTCGTAAAGTAGAGGTATGGGGTTTTTCGAAAATGAGCGACAAATGGGGCATCTGGTGCAAAGTTATATTTTGTTAAATGGAACGATATGCATTAACATGCATAATATAAAAGAGCACACGCAGAGAAACACAACGCCGTTGATTCTATGTATGTACTGCACATAGGAACGAAGATATGGCATGTAAATAGGTGTAAACAAAATAACAAGTGGCCTACTTGACCATCAGTACCACGGCATATATGTGTGAGCTGTCAGAACAAATCGGACAAGATGAAGAAAGGGCGTGATAACAAGGAAAAAAAAATGGAGGAGACATCGCAAGCACCATTGATGTGACCGTTTTACAGCATAATGCCAATGGCCATTACAGTATGTGGCAGAACCACTGTATAATAAGCGAAAACCTGTCAAACCGTATGTTCAAAATGGTGGCCGTCAGCTGCAATGCAGGCATAGGGGCGCCCACGCAAAGATCGCTGCACAGAATGGAGCATCACAGAGGGAATGTCCCTACAGGCGGCAGTGATGCGGAATTGCATATCCTCTGGTGTTATTGGCACATTCCGGTAGACAATGTCCTTCACCGTTCCCACAGAAAAACAAAAAAAACTCTAATGGTGGCAACTCTGGGGAACGAGCCCGGCCATTTGATAGGCCCGGCACTTCCAATCCACCGATTGTGAAACGTATTTTCCACACATGCTGTAGTGCGTCGTGCACTGTGAGCTGGGCACCCGTCATGTTGGTTCCACATTTCCCTCCTTGTCTGAAGTGGTATATCCTCTATTGTGTTTTTCAGATGTAAAGCATCACGGGCAGTAGCCAATGCTGTGCGATATTCCGCGCGGTGTTGCCGGATTTCGGACTCCCCTTTCCCTTCTCGCTCTTCCTCTAGTTGAGATTATTACACATACATTGGCAACATTATTCACAATGTAAACAGGGGTGGACTGGCCATAATCAAGTACCGGCCCGATGACCGCTGCGCCCTCTTCACATCAGTGCCTTTGCGCCTTCCTCGGGAGGGACTAAGACCCGTCTTTGCCTCCGGAAGGCGCACAATTTCCTCTCTGAACACATTTAAAAAAAACAAAGCTACATAATTATTTTATAAATTCGCTAGCCTTTGGCCAACTAGGGCCCCACCCCAGACCCTGGTATTTGCTCGGCCTGCGGCCTCACTCTTTCTGTTTTCGGCATGGGAATGCTATTAATGACATTAGATTTACCCCTAAATATATAGATTTGACTCTAATATTGGTCATTTTGGACGATTTTTACATATCACCCTGACCAACCCCACGCTCCGCCCCAAATCCCAGTATTTGCTCGGCCTGCGGCCTCGCTCTTTCTGTCTTTGGCTTTGGGAATGTCATTATAATGATCTTAGGGAGCCTGAAATTTATAGATTTGACTCTAATATCGGTCATTTTGGATGATTTTTATATATCAACCCTCCCACCCCCACTGCTCCGCCCCCAGATCCCGTCTTTACTCGGCCTATGGCCATTCCCTTTCTGTTTTAGACTTTGGTGGTACCATTAATGATCTCAGCGACTTCGAAATATATCGATTTGACTCTAATCTCAGTCATTTTGGATCATTTTTACATGTCTCTCCCTCCCACTCCCGCCGTTAGGGGCGCTAGTAGCGTTATATACCAGGGCTGTTTTATGTCACACTATAACCTATATGTTTCCAAAATTTCGTTAAAATTATTTTTCTCGTTCTTACGTTATACCATTAAAACCATTCCTACTGTTATAAGAAGTGCTGTCGAAATTGGTTTTTGAAAAAACCGAAAACCGGTTTTTGAAAAAAGTGAAATTTCATAAAACCGAAATGTCGGTTTTGAAAACCGCATTTGCGGTTTCGGTTTTGAAAACCGCATTTGCGGTTTCGGTTTTAAAAAACGCATTTGCGGTTTCGGTTTTAAAAAAAACGCATTTGCGGTTTCGGTTTTGAAAACCGATTTTGCAGTTTTCGGTTTTCAGAAATCCGGTTTTCTCAAAAACCGCAAATGTCACAAATTCAACAGCACTAGTTATAACCCCCATTTAAGTAGCATTGGGTTCAAGTTTCTACCCCCTCCCCCTCTGCAAAGGAAAGAGTTGCGGGTTGCTAACCCAGACAGTGTTGATTACCTGGTACCAAAGAATATTTATGCCAAGTTTGCTCAAAATCGGTTGAACCGTCTAGGAGGAAATGTGGAACATACTCATACATACATACAAACATTCATACAAACATACAATGGCATTTATAATATAGTAGATATACAGTATATACAGTATTATTTTACGTATGTATGCACATTGAAAAAGTATACATATGCAAAATTATATGATGCCCAAATACGTAATGTATATAGAATATACACTTGCAATCAAAACAGCAATTGCCAAAGAAGTTGGAGTTTTTTCTGTCATGATGGACACGACCCTAGATGTCTCCACATATGACCAGTGCTCCATAGTGCTTCGGTATGTTTACAATGGATTTGTTCAGGAAAGAGTTATTGCCCTCAAACATGTGATTTCTACAACAGGAGAAAACCTCTTTCAAACCCTCGAACAGTCTTTGGCTGAAGTAAAAATACCTATCGAAAAATGTGTGACAGACGCCTTTGATGGAGCGTCAAATATGAGCGGACTATATAAAGATGTGACAGCAAAGCTGAAAGAGATCAATCCGAAACACATTGACATATGGCGCCATTAACATGTGTTGAACTTGGTGATAACTGACATCGCTCAAAGTTTGTGTGTTTGCATATCTTTTTTTGGGCTTCTCCAGGAAATTCAGATATTTTTGAAAGAATCTCAGAAACGACTTGAGGTGTACTTGGAACAAAATCCAAGCGTCCGTCTTGAGGCTATTGGGATAACTCGATGAAGAAGTAAAAACAACACTGCTGTAAAAATATTTGGACACTTTCATTATTGGGCACCCGACTCAAAAGATGTCAGACCAAGAAAATCAAAACTAGTATATGTGGAGCTTGTAGCAGCTTTAAGTGTGATTGGCAACTCGCAAGAATTAAATTGCAAAGTCAGACATGATGCAATGTCTCTCATTCAAAAGTTGTGCTCCTTTGAGACTATCATTGTGGCTATGATGTTTTTATTGATTTTTCAGCATACCATATTTTATCAGACTACTTGCAAACGAAAAACTTAGACCATGTCCAAGCATGATATCCTCAACTCAAAATAAGTTGAAAGAAGCTAGGGACCAGTTTGACAAAGTCTACAAAGCAGCAGAACACTTTGCAACAGAAATGTCAAATAGTATTGAAGGACTCGTTACAGATGTTCCTAGTCTAGAACAAGTTACTATAGAAACAGAATTGCCTGAGGTAAGATGTAGAAAAAAGAAAGAAAATGGCAGGGGAATCAGCTTCTCATGAAGTAATTGAAGACAGTAAATACAGATTTGAAGTATCAGTTTTCAACTGTGTTCTAGAACAAATTTCTAACAGCATGCAGGAACGATTTGCTAAAAATAAAGCTTATACTTAGATTTAGAGTGTTTTGATCCTAAGAAGTTCAAGAGTTTAAGTCTGGCTTCGTTGTCACTGAAAAGAATCACTGAATTAATTCCTGATTGTGAAGAGGGAAAACTTAAAGATGAGCTTCTTTCGTTTTCATCAATGTGGGAAGAGTTTTCAAAATCCCCTTATGAGAAAAGAATCAAGAAGCTGTTGAGGTTCGTACGATTGAAGAGGATAAGTTTTCTGATGATTTCATGGAGGATGAGGAGGAATATTTGGGGCCAACTGATGATATTGTGGAATTAAGGTCTATAAAATGTGATGGAGTGAAGTGCAATTCTTGCTTTAAGTGCGTCTTCGATGTGATTCTGCAGTACAATATGTACTCAATACTCTACACAGAATTATTCAAAGTTTATAAGTATATCCTTACATTACCGGGCAACACAAGTGTCCTGTGTGCGAGCATTTTCAAAGCTCAGATACTTAAAAACAACTCCGTTCAAGACTTTACAGATGAACATCTGGAATCATTGTTCTCAGTGTGCGAATTAGATAAAGCTCCTTCAAGCATAAAGCAGTGACTTTACTTTCATTTTCCAGTTTTGTTTTTAAATTTTTCTTTTTTTTCTTTTTTTCTTTTTTCTTTCTTTTTTTTTTTTTTTTTTTTTGCTTGGTAGGTATATAATTCTAAATTTACTTTTGTTAATTTGTAGTAAATGTTTCAGGTATACTTTTTATCAACGGTTTTACAAATAGATGAAAAATAAGTTAATGTTATGATGAACATAGCTTTAAAAGGACAAAAGTATGGAAAATAGCATAAGCCCCAAACTTAACTCAAATCTTCAGTTATAATTAGGCTGTTAACAAATGTAGCCGAAGAATTTAAACAACTGCTGTGATTTTTGTAGTCTCAGTTAAAGTGTGCAGATTTATATAGGCCTAATATATTTAGTACTCAAAGTCTCTTTGTTTATGAAAATATTGAATTTGTATAATTCTATCGTGATTAACTGCAATAGCTACTAAATCTTTTATTGTTTTTTGTGTACTACCAGGGGAAGACCCCAACTCTTCCTTTTATTAGGAGGGGGTATTCCACATAAGCGAAAGCCTCGAATGGACGGCGCCCTCCCAGAGTATGTGACCGCGCCCTTTTTACATAGCCAGTCCACCCCTGAATGTAAATATACTATTCCAGCAAACTCAAAGATTTTGGCTGTGTATCCTAGAAGTATATATAGCAACTGAATAACCTACCTATTAACTTATTCCAGTGGAACTGCTAAACGTTCGTCTTCAACACTACTTTCACTATCGTCTATGTCAATTAATATTTCGCCATTGTCTGAATCTGACTCTTGTAAATTTTTTATTATGAGTTCCAAAAATTGTAAACACAAAAAAATAATTCTTCGAGCTTCACTTCGTAGCACTTTTTTTTTTTTTTTTTTTTTTTTTAAGAAAATTCCGCACTTGTACTCGGTTTCCTTAAAGACATTGTCAACTATAATTTTGGAGAACAAATGAACTACCACGAAAGAAAGCAACCTAGACACTGATGAATTCTGTTTATGCTAGAAGACGAGAAGTTGCGTTCCTACACACACAATCAGCTCCTTTGCTTCCATGTCTGTTCCTATAATAACATACTCTTATACTTGATGTAGGTCTCACAACAACAATCCATCTGATTCGTAAGCAATACGATATGGTCGAGTTTGTTTTGGGTTACAATAATTTATGACACCACTCAGACGCCTGGTGCTTTTGCATCCCTGCTAGAGGAGTAAAGAAGGAGTACGTAATTGGCCACACATACGTAAGGTATTGAAACGAAGAAAAAAAATCATACTGCGTTTCTTCTGTCGAATAAGGAAGAATCTTGCATGAAGGCAATTTCAAAACAATATTACGAATGTCCCATACCTTCTGTTCTTCCACATGAGCTCCCGCCGGGAATCGAATATATATATATATATATATATATATATATATATATATATATATGAATCAAATTGCAGAGGCTTGTTATTTAATTCGATCGCTTACTATTCTCAAGGGTGTAGAAACGGGGGAAAAGAAGGCCTTGACTTTCCAAACTATTTCCAGCCCCGAAATGAGGTTCATCTAGTATATGTTTAGTAAACTTATTTAATAGTTAATGCAAATTAGGAACGTTTATAATAAAATAAGATTTTTAAAAAAAAGAAAAAAGAAAACATCATCAATACAGTTTCTGTACCTAATTGCAAGGACGCTGATTTCTCTGTAAATTGGGGGGGGGGGTTGCATTCAGATGCAGAAAGCATATATGATGATTTTAAGACAAATTGCATTCAAATTATGCCTAATATTGCACATTTACAAATAAAATGAGGGGCCCTGGCTCCCTCAGTCCCCCCAGGATCTCTCACTACTATATTATTGCATAATAATATCTGAGTTGATATTTTTTTCGAGTTTTTTCCTTTTAGTATTTTAACCTACATAAACACAAAGTCGGATAAACAGACTGCTAGAAACAGCATTTGTTTTCTTATGAATAGCTTATTGATTTATCTCTTACAATCCGCTTTTCAACTTCAGTACTGGCAAGATCCGTCTTTTGTTAAGGTAGCATCGAGAAAACATAATATGTGTATAGTATACATGGTGAGTTAAAATGCTGTCATATTCTGAAAGAGGTCATTTGTTCTGTTTTTAATGTGTGAAAAACTTTCCTCCCCCTGAAAGTAATGTTCCCCTAGAACAACCTGTTGGTTACACCCCTAATTATGCTTTAATAAAAGTTGAGTTCCATTTCCAAATCGAAGAAAAATCCACTGGAAATTAGACGGGACTCAACGCTCATTTTACTAATTGTTTTATATGGAAACCTTTCAAAGCGTGTATCATGACAACCAGTTGTCATAAAAAGATGTAGTTTTCACGTATGTGTTCGTAATTCTTTTCTCTACTTCGTAAAGTGAGCAGTTAATGTGCTAATACAATATTTCTAATAAGCGCCTCTGCTATTGTCAAGATTCGCAGTAGCGCGAGAAGTCAGCGTGCAGAACTGCTTGTCGCGAATTGTCAACACCGCTCAAAGCCAATTGGACGCCGCGTAAAGCCAACTCAAGGCCATGCCGCTTCTCATCTGAAATCTGCTGTAATAGTACAAGCAGTTCATGTAAAAACTTCATGTATCGGTCAGCATTCAGTGTCCCTTGTATGACAACAAAGCCAATGAGATGTTCACCCACCATACCACATAACACGTTCATACTCCATGGGTGCTGCTCCCACCTGGCAAAGCCAATGTGGATTTGTCACAGACCAATAGTGCATGCTCCTTAGGTTGGCATTTCCATGATCGGTAACAGTTGCCTCGTCGGTGAACAGGATACGTGACAAATCTGTTGCGTCGCGTCGTAACATCAATGTACAAAACTGAACATGGTCCACAAAATTATTCCCGTGCAGTTCCTAAATTAAAAATTAAATCTCTGAGTTTTACGTCCCACGATTATGCCGGTTAGGCTAAAGGAGACGGTGATGATGAGTAATGAATGAAATGGTGGAATGAAGAAAGTGGGAGGAAACGGGAGGGCCTCGAGAAAACCCACCACACGGTGTTTGTCCACCACAAAGTTCACTTGGCGGGGGCTGGGATCGAACCCGGGATCCCAATCACCAGATGTGAACGCTCTACCACTGATCCACCGCTCTACCACTGAACCTCAACTCAAAACGAGTGCGAATTCATTAGATACAAAACGAAAGTATGTCAAGTGCTTAACGCAAATTGTAGACTTAAAACATCGATAACCAACATACGCACTTTTATGTGCAAAACAAGTAAATTTATTTTAGTTTTGACTTTAGTAGCGTGTTTATTTGTATGACACACACACTAGGCGCCACATCTATTTCGTGTAGTTTCGAGTATTCTCGCAAAACGTGCAGTGAAGTTCCACATACACGCGTACAAAATTCCATATTTAAACTAGTGTTTAGTATGAAATATTAAGCTTTTAAACAAAATTCTGTTTCCATGGAATTCCTTTAGATCAAACATATAACAAATGATATATTTATAACTCAATTTTGGTAAAAAAAAAAAAAAAAAAAAAATGTATTTGGCAGTTTTTGATACTAGACACCTCAAATCCAAAATGTCACTTATAGGGAGGAATACATAAAGTATATGTATGATCAGAAGAACCGCCCCGAAAGATGTTGTGATAGAAGCAGAGGAAGAGGTGGATGCTGAAGAAAAAGACCCAGAACATTGAAAGGTGAAATAGTACAAGCCATCAAAGACGTGTCAACGAAAAAGGTAACTGGATACGATGACATACCAGTAGATTTGCTCAAGGGATTAAGATAAAATACAATGAAAATACTGACTTCACTTATTAACAAGATCTACTTGAGTGAAGAATTACCACAGGATTTTCTTGATCTTACAATGATTGCATTACCCAAGGAAAAAGGAAGCAATGAAGTACGGCAATCACATGACTTTTAGTCTTATTTCCCACACTAGAAAGAGATTGCTCGCATACTGAACAGGTTTTTGCAGAGTGAGATAGAAAAAAAAAAAAAAATATGTTGGAGGTAAATCAATTTGGATTCCGGAAAGGAAAAGGCACCAGAGATGCTATTGGGTTGATGAAAATTATAACAGAACGACTTCTTTGATGTAAAAGAGTTGCTTTCGTACATCATCGACTGTTAAAAAAATTCTACCGGGTCAGTTGGACTAAATTTCTAAAAATAAATAAATAAATAAATAAATAAATAAAATAAAATAAAATAAAATATTAACAAAAAAAAAATAAAAAAAAGTCGGGGTTAATGGCGAGACCGACAACTCATTCGCAATCTGTACATAGGACAAAAAGTGAAGGTGCACTTGAATGAGGGACAAGGACAATAGTGCGCTCATGAGAAGAGAAGTCAAACAAGGATGTAGTATTCACCGAATTGTTCACCATTTATAGCGAATGTTTACTCAATTAAGTATTAATGTGAATTGGAGATTTCGAGATTGTAGGTCAGATCATTAACAAGATCAAGTATGATATCGTTATTATAGCCAGAACTGAAGAAGGACTACAAGTGATGATTGACAAAATAGTTGACACTGGGAAGCAATATGGAATGAAAGTCACCATCAAAAATTCGAAAGTCATGAGAATATCCGGTGGAAACACGCCCTCACGGGTCAGGGTAGAACATAGAGAACTTGAAGAGGTTGATCCCTTCAATTATTTCGGAAGTATGTTGACGAGAGACGCTGAGGATTACTACGCCAAAGATGACAGGTCAAGAATTGTCATAGCGAAAGAAGCATTCAACAAGAAAATATTATTCTTAACTATCTGGCTTAATATTGGAATAACGAAGAAGCAGGCCAAGTGCTATATGAAGTATTGGACTGTTTGGTTCAGAGACTTGGACATTAAAAAAGTTAGAGTATAAATATCTAGAGAGCTTCAAATTATGGTGTAGAAGGAGGATGGAAGAGATACAATTGACAGGGAAAAAGTAACAAATGAAGATGGTTTAAAACGGATAGTAGAGAAGGGGACGCTTTCAGCCAGCATCCATGGTAGGAAGGCCAATTGAATTGAAAAGATCTTGTGAAGAAATTGTCTTCTCCATACTGCGATAGAGGGAAAGGCAAGTTATTTAATTATATATATATATATACTTTTGACCTGTAGTATAACTTCTCATTTGTTGGCAGTTGAATCCAACATTAAACAAAATAGCAACTCAACATTTTCCCAAACAGGCAAATGAAACTAAAACTCTCTGAACTTGGAAACTTTTTTAAAAGTAGAAAAACAGAGAAATACATCTATTTTGCTTTCTTTTCTTCTTCTTTTTTGCTTCAGTGCTTTTGTTTTTATTTTCACAACATGAGGAAAATAAACATAGTTAATTATCTTTTTGCGAAAAAGCAAAATAAGAACTTTTGCTGTTGGTGTGCAACCCATGTGAGATGAAAATTGGCCTTAGGTTCTTTCTTGGTCGTTGGCTCTTTGTAGAAACAGCTTGAGACCTCGCCAGTTGGAAGAAAAGAAATAAAACGCTGTGGGGAATCTTGGAATTATCATGAATTCCCTCCGTAAGCATTTTCTACGCCGTCCTGTAAGTCGTAATCAACATGCCAACTAAGATACAAAATTCTTCGCCCTGTCGAGATTTGCATCTTATTGCATATTTTTGAGATGCTACGAAAATGTTATTCACTATTAGTTTTCGTTCTTATCACTTTCTGAGTTCAACTTTTGCAGAACTTATTCTTTTGTGTTGGGTATTTAGGGGCAAAAGTGAAAAATCATCAAGCCTCCTGGGTTGGGAAGTTTTCTTTATTATTATTATTACTAGTAGTAGTATTCAAACATTGTGTTACTCTGTAATCTATATGTTCCTTCCAAGGATGCCATTATACTTTGCACTGATTTATTTGAGAGAAATGTAAATTGTAGATGTAAAACAGAAAATTCCTCCAAGTCAAAGAAGAGTTTTGTTTAGTTTCGTTCAGTTTGTTGTGTAGACTTTGTTATAGAATATTATCTAGCTACGTTTGTCTTTATATCGTGTATCTGCTATTATTATATAAAGAATAAAAGTAGTTAAAACTGTGCAGCTTGACTATAAACGGATTAGTTCATCACGCTGAATACAATTTAAGATCAAAATTGGTGTAAAATGTGATAAGATTCGCTGACTATGATAACAAATGTATTTTAATTCCATCTAATAATATGAAAATGTATCTGAAATTCTAATAAATGATATTCTATGCTAGAATTATGAACTAAACTAAAATTTCTTTCATCAGTGAAATTATCAGAAAGACATTAGCGGTCACACGTGTGATGCCAATGAGCTCAATATCGCCACTGTTTCAAATGATTAGCCACTCTTCATCGATACCAGAAGACACAAGGGAAACATACCTAATCTTCTCTCGAAATGCCATCCGTAATTCTTAACCTTTGATTAAAAAAAAAAAAAAAAAGTTTGTGTTCAAACTATATTTGTATAATTCCCATTTACTTAAAATATGTACTTTCTTTATGTCTTGGAACACATATTTTTAACATAGCATAGATAAAGTAATATCGGGTGTATCAAAAATCCGGGATCAAAAGTCAGCTCCGTTGTGAAAAAAAAAAAGTTGGAAATTGTTGGAAAATAGGTTATTTTCAACCCAAAAAGGCCGATCTTTTTTCAAGTGCAACAGCCGTTTGGGCTCCACATCAATTGTGCTCCCAACCTTAAATGAAAAGCCATGTTTTCAGATCAGGAAGTTGTTTGAGCGGAATACAAGACCATGCAAAGATGACACTTGGAACGTGCATATTGTTATATGAGGGGATGCAGAACACATCGAATCAGCTTTTCAAAATTGCTGCATTGTTTGTACGATAAAGACTCAAGGGAACTGACTGCTGAGCTGGCAACGTTGCTTCTTCATTTAACATAGTACACCTTACCAGTGTCGAACCTAAACGGCTGCCGCGATTGTGGAAATCCCTCTATTTTAGATTGGAGACCATCTTTTTATAAGTCAACTTTCCTATCTTTCTACTCTTGTGTACCTTTACTCAAAACGGAATTAACCTATGGCCTTTGAGTTTTGATACACCCAGTGTAATTTTAATTGATCTTTATTTTCATTTATTTATTATTATTATTATTATTATTATTTTGTCGATTCGTTTATTATATTATTTCTGAAAATTGACTAAGTTCTTCCGCACACATAGCGCAATATTGATTGTATCATAGTCTTTGTCAGGTAAGTGCTGCATAGTAACTTTGAAGAAGTTTAGTTTAGCAAAATGCCTTTGTATAGGGTCTATTTAAGATGCATGTGTGTCTGTCAGGGAGTTAAATATCTCTGGAATTACTTGATGGACCACGACCAAATTTGGGCAGAATACAGAGGATCAAAGTTAGAAATTTAGTTTGCTGGTGGAAGCAATTTTCAAACCAGAAGTGGTAGAGTTTTTTTTTTTTTTTTTTTTTAATACTGGCGTTTGTGTTGATCACTATAGAGCAAAAAAGGTACTAGATGGCTAGAAGCGGTTTCTCACAATCTACTAAGCGTCCTAAAAATACATTTCAAACCCATTCTTAACTTTCTGTTAAAGACGGAAATGGTAAATATCTACTACACAATTTCGGTTTCAATATTGATATACATAAAGCAAAATTGATTAGATAGCGAGAAGTGTTTTATTTTCAGTAGATTTAGCATTCAAAGAATATGAACCATAATTTATTTTTACCCCTGTTTAAACCGGAAGTGGTAGAAATCAATCACTCTTGATTTTATCGTTGATTACCATGGAATAAAAGCCGTAATGCATAGCGAGAAGTGATATTCAAATAAGTGTCCACATTCTCCACATTAATATCCTAACTTTATATGAAACTTAATGAACTGACAAATTAATAAAGGAGTACTTTCTGTTGACGTGGAAAGTTGAAATTTGGCATGATTGTAGCTTTTCGGGACTAACCTACAGGAAAACTGCCAACATTTAATATATTTAATTTGAAGGGGTCTAAAGGGGGATTAAGAAATTCCCCATGTTATTGAAATCGGCATTTTGTCTAGACCTATAGTCTTATGTTGAATGTACTTGAAATTGGAATAAAAACTAGAAATTTAGTTTGATTCTAAGTTTTTATTAGTGTTAACTAAACAGATCACCAAAAATTAAAATTTCCAACTTTAGAGTGGATTTATAGAGAATTGAAAAATCTTATTTAAATGATATACCTTTTACACCCCAAAATTATTGGATACTTTCTGTAGGGCTAAAATCATTAAATTTAGCATGATTGTAGCTTTCCGCAATTAATTTACAGTAAAATTCCCAAAATTGTATAATTTTAATTTTTAGGGGATCTAAAGGGACGATGAAGAAATTCCTCATGTTTTTTTTAAATTGGTCTTCTTTTGGACCTATAATCTCATTTTTTAGGAACTTGCAATTGGAATACAAACTTGGACTTCGGTACGCTTATAAGTTGTCGTTAGCGTTGCCTAAGTAAGTCATCAAAAATAAAAATTTCTAATTGTAAAGTGGCTTTATGGGGAACTGAAAAATCTTTCCCATGTTATTTATATGGAACATCTACAACCAAACATGTCTAGGCACGTTCGGCAGGATTAGAATGACGGAATTTGGCATCGTTGTAGACTTCCGAGACTAACCCATAGGAAAGTTGCCAAACCTGAATATTCTTAGTTTTTAAGGAGTCTAAACGGGGATAAAAATTCCCATGTTATTTAAATGGGCGATTTCTTGACATACACAATCTTATCTTTTATATAGCTGAAATACGAAAAGAAACTTGAAATTTGGCAGAATTGTTGGCTTAAGAGGTGCGATGCTGTATGCCGAGTAAACGCGTGGGTCAGGGGCGAAGCCCCCAGTTGGTCCAAATTTAGGAAATGTTAAGAGTAAATGCACGAAATTCAATCTTGATGCAAAGGCTGATACATGAGAGACGCGAGGCCCCAAGCCAAGCAAACGCGGAGGTCTTGGAGCGGAGCCCCCACCTTGCCAAAGGATAGTCTCTACTAAAACCGAAAGTGTGAAAAATAAACCACTTCCGGTTTTAACGCTGATTGCTATATAGTACAATCGATATAATATAGTGAACATTTTCAACGAACTTTAAAAGTTTGTTACTGAATTCTCTATGTCTGTGTCTCTCTGTCCGTCTGTCTATTATTTGCGACTTTTTCAATTTTGATCCGTGCATTTGGCAGAGCTTCAAAAACTATTAGAGAAAGTAATTAAATTTTTCGCGTCACTCTTACCATTCCCGAGATATTGGCCAAAAAGTGGCCAACTTCCAGAGATTTAAGGAGCCATATCGCAGGAACCGTAAGTCATAAAAAGATCGTATTGTTGTTGTTTATTATCTAAGAGGATGTTGAATGTTTTGGTGCGAAATAGTAATCGATAGCCACTGGCTTGACCAATGGCCAGTTGTATAGTGGCCACCAAATTATGTCGGCAACAAAATGCGTACCATCGTCTTAGGTATTGACTAACACCAATATCATCTCTCTATTACTTACCGCTCTCGTGATATTGGCCAAAAAATGTCCAATTTCGAGATATTTAAGAAGCCATAGCTCAGGAACCATATGTTGTAGAGACATGATATTGATGTCGATCAATACCTAAAAAGATGCTAAATATTTTGGTACCAAATAGTAGCCGATGGCCACTGTCAAACTGGCCACTGGTTTGGCCAATAGCCAGTTGCCCAGTGGAGACCAATTAATATCAATACCAAAATGTTTATCTTCCTTTTAGGTATTGATTAACACTAATATCATCTCTCTATGACTTAGCTTTCCCTTGATATTGGCCAAAAGTGGCCAATTTCTAGATATTTAATGAGTCATAGTTCGGGAACCATAAGTTGTAGAGATATGATATTGATGTTGATAAATACCTGAGAGGAGGAAAATATTTGGCACCAAATAGTAACCGGTGGCCACTGTCCAACTGTCCACTTGTTTGGTCAATGGACGGTTGGCCAGTGGCCAGCAACTAATATCGGTACCAAATTGTTTACCTTCCTCTTAGGTATTGATTAACACTAATATCATCTCTCTATGACTTACCGTTCCCTTGATATTGGCCAAAAGTGGTCAATTTCTAGATATTTAATGAGTCATAGTTCGGGAACCATAAGTTGTAGAGAGATCATATTGGTGCTGATTAATACCTAATAGGATGGTGAACATTTTAATACCAAACAGTAACCAGTGCCCACTGATTCTGTATACTGGTCAATTGGCCACCATTCCTCAGATATTGGCCAAAAAAGTTCAAATTTCTAGATATTTAAACAGCCATATCTCGAGAACTACGTCATAGAGAGATAATATTTTACTAATTTTTGCGAGAGAGAGAGAGAGAGAGAGAGAAGAAGAAGAAGGTGCGGATAAAAAGATTTACTTTTACATCTAGGAACAATGACAGTTTTCCTTCCCGCTCCATCTCTCCACTCTCTTTAAGCTCGTTCTGGCAATGCTCATGGAGCATTCTGAACTGTTTTTTTTTTTTTTTTTTTTTTTTTGTAATCAATAAAGCGTCCCTAGATGATATTCAATTTTCATTCTAATATATCTCATAATACCGGAAGTGGCAGAAAATCAGTGAGTTATAATTTTAAAGATGATCGCTATAGTGTATAAAATGATAATTGATTGCGAGAAGCAAGTTTTCTACAAGCAATTAAGCGTCCCGAGAATGTATTAACATCTTCGTTATATCTACTAAACCCCGAGTTTCAATATTAATTAGGAATATATTATGACATACAAACCAAACTCCTTCACGTTGTGTACACGTGACACTGCTACTTATTTAGAGTTCATGTAATTTTATTATATGCTGATAATTATAATCAATAGAGAAATGTTTAAGTGTTTTATTTTGCATTCGCGCAATTTCTTTACATAGGTAAAGTTATTTCCTTAAGGCAAGTGATCATGGATTATCCAATAGTACAGTTTTAGCTATTGTTATTATCAAACGCTACACAATAAACACGAAAATTACGTATTTGTGTTTGACTCAATGAGACGTGATAAATATAAAATTACCATTTAAGGATGCTTTAATGGGACAAGTTTCTCCGATATATGTCACTACAGTCTTAGTATTTATCTCATGCATTTTTTACCTTTCAAGAAAATTCAAGATTTCTCTTATGTTAGAAGTTTCAACCTAGAGACTCCAAATTTTTGGAGAAGGAACTTCATAACCTATTGAAGGCAGCAATCCGTGCCGATCTTTTATTTAGAATTGTCTTCATTCTTGAAACAATTATATTGTTAAAGGTTTGGATAACCATTTCAATAGTGAAGAGAATTCTAAATTAAAAATCGGCACAGATTCTTGTCTTCGATATGCTATGAAGTTCCTTCTCTAAAAGTTTGAAGTCTCTAGGTTGAAATTTGTAAGAGAAATCGTGAATTTTCGTGAAAGTTTTTTTTTTTTTTTTAAATACGTGAGATGGGTACGAATACTGTAGTGACATCTATCGGCAAAACTTGTCTCTTTACACCAACCTTAAGCAGTTATATTAATCCATGGAGTTCTAAAGGCATTTTTATTTCACTCAGGTCCATATCTTTTTTTTTTTTAATTTTCTGCTGGTTCCTCAATACGGTGTAGAAAATTTAGGACAATGAAGTGAATAATCATTATTTAAGTGGAAGTGGAAAAGTTAAATAAATACAATTAAGTATCCGTAACTTTCAGCTTCAGTTAATAACATTATGAACAATTTGATTTAATAAAATCAAAAGTTCCGAGAAAACTTGTTGCCTCCGCAGGTGAAGGCCAATCTTGAGTCTTGCGTAGATCCGGTCCTCATTTCACTAAACACCAAGATCAGTAAGACATTTTTTGAGCCATTCATTTCAGAAAACCCAAGCCTATAACATAACATAAAAGTACGGGCCACAGCACTAAACTTTTTCGGTTCAATTTCTTAAACTAAATCACGTTAAACTACAACTATAGCTGAAATATTTATTAGTGAAATATTTCTGTTAGAGGTGAAATATTTATAGGAACAACTTTGTAGGTGTTTCTCGAGGGAAACTTCGACCCAGTTAGCTCATCTTCAAAAGAAAACTACCCTTTGTGAATATGTTCATATGAAATATTTTATACAACCTTGTAGGTTACTAATGAAATATTTATTTATGAAACATGAAGAAAATCATCCGAGTGGTTTTTGAAAAAGAAGAAGAAAAAAAAACGAAATGGAACTCATCTCCTTTTGTTGGTTACTTCATGAGAAAATTGAGAGGATATTAATGAAACGTTTAAGTAAGAAATATGAACAAAATTGACTGAGATGCATTTATAGAAAATCTCTTGCCCCCCCCCAAAAAAAGCACTCTCGAGAGTAAAGCATTTTACGGATTTTTAAAGGATAAATTACTAATGCCACATTATCAGATTATTAGCGAAATACTTATTTACGAAGCACGAATAAAATTGCCTGAGTTGCTTTTGAGAAAAACAAATCTAAAAAAAAACACTTAATAGTAAACTAAAATTGTCTGAGTCGTTTTTTTTTGTATTATTTTTTTTATATATTTTAGAAAATCGACTAAAATTACTCACCTGTAAGAGTAAACTACCTCTTGTGTATGTTTTCAAGATAAACAATTTATTCTGTATTGTTATGTTAGTAATGGGATGTTTATTTATGAAATGTTAGCAAAATCACATGAGTTACTTTTGAAAAAATCGTCCTCAAAAAAACTTACCCCAGTAGTAAAATATCCTTTTGGTATATTTTGAGGACAGGTGAGTTATGACGCACTGTCAAGTTACTAATGAAATATGCCTTTGTTAAATAACAACAACATCGCTTGATACTTTTTTTTTTTTTTTTTTTTTTGAGAAAATTGCCAGAAAAGAAAAATAAGGAGTAAATTACAATTTTTCTTTATTACAATAAACGATTTCTGCCACATTTTCAGGTTAGTAATGTAATATTCATTTATGAAATATGAACAAAATCCTCTCTTTTCAGAAAATGGTCCGGAAAGAACTCAGCCCTAAGAGTGAACTATCCCTTGCGAATATTTTCAGGACAAATTAATGAGGCCAAATTATCAGATTACTAACGAATCATTTATTTATAAACCAAATCTCTTCTTTTGAGAAAATCGTTATAAATAATCTCACCCGCGAGAGTAAACTTCCCTTTCTCTGTCTTTTTTTTTTTTTTTTTTTTTTTTGGTCAATAGAAATGACTCTCACCACAGTTTAGGATTGTTAATAAAATGTTGGTGTATGGAATTTAAACAAAAAAAAATCGCTAAAGTCGTTTACGAGAAAATCGCAATTTTCAGTTTTCACCCTTCAGTGAACTACCCTTAATTTGGATGTATTAAGAAATAAAAAAAAATCACCTCTAGGGAATCTTATAAACCTTAGTTGTAAAATTTGGTGCGGATATGCCTCTAGATGAGTGAACACATCTTCATGGTGACGAACGAACGAACAGAGGGACATACATCGAAAAATTACTTTTCTGTATGCAGGGGCTACGAAACTTGCAAATCCGCTGAAATCTCGATTTTTTATCAAGATCATCACACTTTTTTTCTTTCCTATCGTTACTCGAAAGTAAAAAAAAAAAGTATTATCTCAGAGGATGTCATTGCATTGAATAGTTTCTTTGTTTCCTTTTCCGTTCTTCTATAATATATCTGGAACAGATAAATAAAACCACTTGTTGTGTTTACGTATAATATTTTGTTAACAAATAGCTAGAAGTGAAGTTCTTTTTTTTTTTAATATGACAAAAACACAAAACTTCAAAAATGTCCAAACTTAACTCTACCTCAATTACCTCAATACTATTCCACTTCAACAGCATTTGAATTCCACCTTATACTGTAAGTTCATATCCCATATCATCTTGATGCTGAAGAAAAGATGCGGCACTACAACACACTGCAATAACAATAAAAGTGGGTAACTTACGTAATTCATTATTCTAATAGCTTGTGAAGTGTGTAAGCAGATTTGAGTACGGATGCAAACATTTTTACCAGAATTGTAAATTGTTAAATATTACTGACAGAAGAAATGGCATATATGGTTATTCAGTTTTCTTCCCAACTGTACAATGTGATGACTAAGAACGTTTATATATGCTCTAGTTCCATTTTAAGTTATGCTTTTCTCTTCCTTTGAGTGAATCAATTTATATTCCTATTTCCTAACCATATTATCATTTATTCTTCCTTTACGGTATGACTGTAATAGAAATCGTGTAAGTATTTGAGAATTTCTTCTTTGATTCGTAGATACGTTGCTGGGTGTGGTTGATACCTTTAAGAGATACGACGTTCCATTAAATATCTTACCAAGCCTTCCAACGGTCTCACCATCTACCTTTTCTTTCGTTCCACTATTATATATACTCGTTTACCTTCTTTTATTGTTAAATCTGTTAGATAGTGTTGTGGTGGAGGTTATGTGTTGAAGAGACTGCTCTGTCACTGAAACGACGCTCTTGACAAAGAACGTCCTATTCTTTCTGTTACACCTCTTTGTGTAGAGCTAAGTGGCAATTCATCAAAAGAATGGACGGGCGTTTGGTCTCGTGTTGTGGAATAAATTATTTGGACACAAGCAGGTGTGGTAAGAAAGAGAGAAGGTTTTGGTTCACTGTAAAATGAGAAGAAACGTGGCAAAACAAGTATCATACCCACATTGACAAATGACAACAGATCTCTCGAATCTGAGAATTCAAGAAATACACTATGAAGCATAATGTGCTTGGTATTGCCGACATAGGTAATCAATTTAAGTTATGCGAAAGCAAAAGGAAAAAAAAACGTTAGGAATGTTTCTTTTGTGTTAGATAAAGGGGTGGTGGTACGAAACCACACATACATGCATGTATAAATCTAGCGGATTACATCAATGAGTTTTAGAGATATGAATGTGACAAAAATAATGCTACGGTTATAGCCACCATAAGAAACACATTTAACGAGACATCACCTTAATATCAATTCAAGGCAACTAAACTATCTGACCATACAGAGCATAAGCCACAAGAATATCTAGATAATAGACTGCGTGATTTTTGTCGTATGCTACAAAACTATGTAGTATGACTATGCTACATTCTCTGCCACTTTAACCTTCAACAATTATGCGTGGAAACATGCTACAAGAACATATGTAACACTTATTACAATATGAATGCTCTCAAATCCGCTTACTTCGTCGATTTCGTATAATTTACTGTTATTAAAAGTGGGCGCATACTATAACTAAAGAAATCTGTCTTGAAAAATAAAATAAAATAAAATAAGAAAAAAAAAGAAATAGTACATATATGTTGCTGAGATTCATATCAAAATTTTTATTTTTGTAGTTTATGTTTATTGTCAATACTTTTTGGATAAGTTCAATCATTTGTTACACCCACACAACTAGATTATTTTTTTATGCTAAGAAAATTGTTAGTTCTTAAGACAATTATCCTTAATAGGTGTAGACCTTCGTACCTCTACATTTCCAATAATAATAATAATAATAATAATAATAATAATAATAATAATAATAATAATAATAATAATAATAATAATAATAATAATAATAATAATAATAATAATAAAGTATTATTTTCGAATGCAACCAAATTTATTTTATGGTAGTGTAATAAAGGTTATCCACTAAAATATTTACTTTCTCTTTTTAGTCTGCAGAAAAAAAACTCTTATTATATATGCGAAACAAAAAACAATAGGGCTTATCAATAATATCAGGGGCGTCGTTAAAGATTCCGAAAACTCACAGTGCTGAGAGATTTCAGAGAGAGTCAGAGAGAGACAAAAGACTAAAATACCCAAACCTATTGGATAAATATTGGTTTGTAACAGTAGCAATAGAAACCAGTGGGTCTTGGGGTCACTAAAGATCAAATTTCATTAATGAAGTTGGTCATCGAATAGCAATCAAAACTGGTGACCCCCGAGCTACTGTATTACTTTTCCAACGTATCAGCATAGCCATCCAGCGCGGGAATGTGTCATCGATCTTAGGCAAATTACCTCCTGGTAAAGAACTGGACGAGATTTTTCTTCTGTAACACACAATAAGACAGAAGTAGAGACATCCTAGGAGGCTGACAACCACTTTGACTATGTTCATGAAGAATGTTTTGAATCCAGTTTGGATAAATATAAATTCTTGGAAGTCAGGGCTAATACCGGTAAATTTGAGAGTGGTAGCAACATTATCTACAGATTTTACTTTGTTGCTCAAAATCGTTAAAGACCCGAAATATATTGTTGTCAAGCTGTCCTATGTTTATTTTGGAACAAATATGATGGCTACAGATAATCTATGTATTCTTAGATGTGCTTATAAGGAAGAAATAATGTCCGTATTGTTATTGTAACAAATAAATTAATGTTTCAGTAAAATTAAAGGATCCCTACTTCGGAGTTTCAAACCCAGTATCATCACTACTTCCAAGGTTGTGCTGATACTAATATTTGTTGGTCGATTATGGTTTTATTAACAGGAGTAGAATAGTCAAACTACACATAGATAGACACTGGTTCTTTGCGTACACAATATCACTATTCAAAATTATATCAATTACACTCGACACATTTGATCCACTTTTGAACCCAAACACCAAACACACGTTGGAAAAACAATGTGAGAAACTGCCACAACGAAGTCCTAACGGCCTGTTTCGTATGGATTACATTAGGGAGCATTCAGTCACGAAGGATGGTCTCACGAACAATGTGAGACAATGCACCAAAGGTGGAAATCAGATGGTGCTAAATCACGGCTGTAGAGAGATGGTGGACCATTGTTCAATCCACTCTAGCTATTAGTTTGTGGCGAGAGATTTGTGCGGTTCAGTATTGTGAAATGCAGGTCGATGGCATCAACATGGTTCACATTTTTTTTTGTTTTGTTTTTCTGGGATAGCTCCTTGGAACTTCTTCAATGATTTCGTATGGCGTTCACTGTCCCCAGTTGTTCCTTGTTCTAGAAAATCGAACAGAGTGATATTTTTTTGCCATCCCAGAAAACAAGAATCAAGGACTTGAAGCCAGACGTCTGACTTTCGAATATTTTATGCCTAGGTGACTAGTCATGTCAGGAGTTCATAGGCTGTTTCTTAGTCTCACAAGGTTCACTCGCGAAGTGTCCTCTCGGGATTGCTATAAAATTGATTCAAATGCAAAGTTTTTCGCGGTCCAATGTTATTGTACTAATTTTAGCGGTCCATACCGATAATTTGCATATTTATGGGCCCTCATATGTCCGGAATTCAATCATACGTCACTATAAACAAAATTCCTACGGTATAATTCACTACACCGATGAATTTTTCGGAAAATTATAAATGAATTTGATGCATCACTTGCACATATTTCCATTTGAAGAAACGCAATTTGAAAACAATATGGCGGATCCAAGCTGGCGGCTGTTGTGGGTAACATGTGTCAGAGAAGAACCTTGATCCAATTTTCTTTGCATATGCCCACATTCATATCTAGTTACTTCCAAAGAAACTAAAAGCAATTTTGTGTTCGAGCGTTATAGCAGTATATGATTGAATTTCGGATATATGAATGTTCATAAATATGCAAATTGCCGGTATGGGCCGCTAAAATTAGTATAATATACACTAGACCTCGGAGAGTTTTGCATTTGAATCAATTTTACAGGAATTCCGAAGGGGCACTTCGTGAATGTACCTTGTCTGGTCATATTGATATACCCAAGTCTCATCTTCAGGCACACGATCGGCAAAAATATCTTTATCAGCGTTAAATATGGTGAAGAGCTACAAACACACTTATATATTCCTGTCCCTCAGTGTAGGCAGTAAATGATGAGACACTTTCTTGACACCCACCTTACTATAACCATAGTTCAGTATAATTATCTGCATAGCAGTATGTCCACAGTCCCAGTAACGTCGCGATCATCTGCACGAATCATGCCTCGCTTATCACGCGCTCATGCGCCCATGCCTCATCGTCATCAGTCACTACAGTCACATCAGTCACTACAGCCTTCTACTATGTGTTTTGTTTTTTTGCGGATATTTCACTTGCCTTAAACTTATTTGCCCACTTTCGAACCTTGTTCTAGTACAATGTGGCATACCCATACATTATTTAAAGCCGACATTAGATGTTTCCTCTTTCGACAGAATCTTGATTACTGCTCTTTGTCGACGGTAAATATTCATACTTCTAAATGGCATAAAATTACTTGTTTTGCATGAAGGCATGGACTACAGGTTAAATCAATTTCATTTAAATAGCATTAACATTACACATTTTACAGATTAACTGGCATTACTATCACGTACGGCTAGTAGAATTGGAAGATGTTCAGAAGAAATGCAGGCAAGTTGTTATGTTTTAGTACATATATATATACATAATTAAAGTGGAGCTCCTCCGTGGCTAAGCGGTTAGCGTACGCGCCCTTGGCGTGGGAGACCCGGGTTCGATTTCCGGCAGGAGCTCATGCGGTTCGGGTTCCACGTTAATCAGTAGGTCGACGTCTCATATAGCCTCGCTGCTGAAAGGGACGCTAAATTGAAATTCAACTCAACATAATTAAAGTAATTTCATTAAATTACATTTTTTGTTGCTTTTTTTCGTATACAAACCTTTGAACATTTATATATGTCAAGAGTGTACTATTTGTAATCTTTACCTTCCTTATAATGTAATACCGTAGTGTATAAACTCACAAGGATCTACCTCTCAGCCTCAGCCAACCTTGAGCTTAATAGTTGAGAGCTATAGCTTGTGAATACGAAAGCTAAAAGTAGATACTGAGCCAAAACCTAAATCTGACTGAGCGCAAAGAACACAGAAACCACTGAGAAACCCAGGCACTAAGCGAACCCGAAAAATCCCTGATGGCAAAATGACCATATCTTCTATGAATTAGGAATGTAAGTGAAGAAATGGTTTCAACAACAACAAACAAAAAAGCTGATTTCCCCCACCACGTTTTAAAGTCTTCTTCTTCTTCTTCTTCTTCTTCTTCTTCTTCTTCTTCTTCTTCTTCTTATTATTATTATTATTATTATTATTATTATTAATATTAATAATAATAATAATAATAATAATAATAATAATAATAATAATAATAATAATAATAATAATGTTTAAATGTTTATTCGTCAGCAAACAGCATACAGCCACTAGTAATGTGCCAGGGGAAAGAAAAAAAAAACTCATGCAATACTAATTGCATCATGAGATTACACATATGATTCTGCATTGTAGTATAAAGATACAAATGAAACACAAGTATTAAAAATAAAATAAAGAATAACAACATATACATACGAAAGCAGATAATAGCTGAATATGAAGTTGAAAGTAAAAAAAATAAAAAAAAAATAAAAAATAAAAAAAATAAAAAAATATTTGGTCTAGGAATTAATTCGTGCGGTTGGTACGCACACATTGAAGCTGTAGTACAAACACAAAATACATAAATACCTTAAGAAAAATATTGTCCATCGCTAGCCACCACTTTCGCCCATCTGTCAGGCAATGTACGGATTCCGTGGCGAAAGAAGTCCTCATCCTTGGAAGCGATCCAGTCAGAGACCCATGTTTCGATATCTTCTGAAGAAGTAAACCGCTGTCCAATCAAATCGTTGGTCATGCAATCGAACAAGTAGTAGTCCGAAGGAGCAACGTCTGGTGAATACGGCGGGTGGGGTAAAACTTCCCATCCGACATTTTCTAAATAGGTTTTGACCGGTTTTGCGACATGTGGGCGAGCGTTATCATGTTGAACAATAAGTTTATCATGTCTGTTCTCCCATTCTGGTCGTGTTCTGGCCAGAGCTTGCTTCAAACGCATTAATTGTCGTCGATAACGTTCTCCATTCATAGTTTCACCCGGTTGCAGCAGCTCATAGTACACCACACCTTTCATATCCCACCATATGCACAGTATAACCTTTGCACAGTGAATATCTCGTTTTGGTTGTGATGGACCTGGTTCACCTGGTTTCACCCAGGCCTTTCTTCGTTTAGGGTTCTCGTAATGGATCCACTTCTCATCACCCGTAATAATTAGATGCAGAAACCCCTTTCTGCTCTGTCGTTGAAGCAGCAATTCGCAAATGGTTTTTCGTCTTTCAACGTCTCTGTCTTTCAATTCATGTGGAACCCAATGTGACATCTTTTGAATCATTCCCATGGCTTTCAAGCGTTTGGAGACTGTTGTTTGATCAACGCCTAATGCTGCTGCAAGTTGTTCCTGCGTTTGACACGAATCCTGCTCGAGCAATGCTGTCAATTCTTCGTCTTGAAATTTTTTTGGCTGTCCAGCTCGCTCTTGGTCTGCCAAGCCGAAATCACCACTTCTAAACCGTGCAAACCACTTCTGACACGTTCGCTCAGCTAGAGCATGGTCACCATACACTTCCACCAAAATGCGATGACTTTCAGTCGCACTTTTCTGCATGTTAAAGTAATGCAGCAGGACACCCCGCAAAAACACTTTATCAGGCACAAATTGCGCCATGTTCACTTCACTACAAACTGGTGTTGTTGACGCTTTAATCCACTGCCGTATACTACGAACGATACGCGATGACAGGGGTTTGCAACACATGTGTGGATACACGGAACTGTGGGACGCTCCGTTCGTTGCGCCATCTCTTGTCCACCCGCACGAATTAATTCCTAGACCAAATAACAAATGACATTAGACATAGATAATTCAGTAACGAACATTTTAAGTTCGTTGAAAAAGGGTTGATGCAATTGATGAAAAAAGTACTATATATATATATATAAAACAAATCCATAAAGTGCTAGGTAAAAATACAAAACAAAATTAAGACAATCATCTGCAAACATAAAAATGCTGAGAAATTTCATACTGTATTTATACAAATTAAAACAATAATTTACGCACCTTGTTCAAGCTCTTATGAATCACATCAAGAACATGGTGAAATTTATTAGCTGTTTCTATACTTCTATATACTGAAGACCTAATTAAATATTTACTCATAAACAGAACAAAATTCATAATGTTTCTGTGAGGACTTTTTATAGAGAAAATGTCCTCCAGAACAAAATCTCCATACAAAATTGCATGAAAAAAAAATCAAAAAGACGACGCCTGCGAAAGAGAAGGATAAGATTAAGATCCGCCCTTATGTCTGACAAGCTCATAATAATAATAATAATAATAATAATAATAATAATAATAATAATAATAATAATAATAATAATAATAATATAATTATTTGACATGTCAGAAATTACCTATTCAAATAGGTTACGCTATTATAAATATTTCTTGCATATTTATATGCTATTTCTCCTAAGAAAAGAAAACAATTTTAACAGTGCTTGTCATGGAAAAACCTTCTCCATACATTGGTAATTCTCTTTATTTCCGAGCACATAGCCCAGGCAGTCGTTCCCGTTCCGAGGAAATGGAATCCACCATGGAGAGTGGACAATTTTATTAATTCCTAATAAGCATGCTCACGTTCGTAAATTGGGTAAGCGTGTTTATGGAGGATGCCAGGAAGGAAACGGGGAGTCCCGCAGAGCATCACGGGAGGAAAAGGAAGTCTGTTAGAATGAGGAAAAGGAGGGAGGGCGAGATAGGAAGGGATTTTTTTCTAGAAGAGGGAAAATGATGCTAGAAGAAAATGGGAGATGGATGAAGAGGAAGGCATAGAATAGTAGAGAGAGGATTTGGCTCGAGGCTGCTTTTGACACTTAGCAGACAATTGCGTTTCTGAATCTTGACGTGAGAATATCTCTTTCATTTTCCAGGTGTTCCTAAGAAAGATCGTGAACTCAACAAAATTCTAAGACTACAAGAAATACCACAGAAACATACACCTCACAACATACATATATTACATTTTTCGTGCCTATTTTTCTTAAAATTCTAAATATGCCTTGTCGTCATATAGCATGTAAAAATAATAGAATTGCACTTTAAATAGTATTTTAAAGTTTAAATAGTTAAAGTAATTAACTACATTATGATTTTACTTATCTTATATGTTATTCATTTATTTTTCAACACGTTACAAAGTGTACTGATTTGCGAAAAAAAAATACCGAAAATAAACTTACTCGTGCAGCACAGTAGATATAATTAAAAAAAAAAAAAAACGTTTATTACAAATATGCTAACACGGGAGGGTCCCACAAGTTGTCGCTAAAATCTGATTGCCACATAGCACATCTGATAGAGCATCATGAGAAATGAACATGAGCAAAATTTAAGGTGCTATGGACCAGAAGGATAGGAGCTAGGGGAATTCAAAATTTGAATATCCGAAGAAATATGTCATAGAATTGTGTACGTTTAAAGTAAATATCTTGAAAACCGTTAAAGCAATCAAAACAACAGTTGCACAATAGGCTATAATGAGATGAAAATGCCCTTGGGGGCGCGGTGGCTCAGTGGTAGAGCGTTCACCTCCTGTCCCTTGTTCGATCCCAGCTCGCGCCGTGTGGACTTTTGTGGTGAACAAATACCGTGCTCGTGGGTTTTCCCGGGGTTCTCCCGTTTCCTCCCACTTTCTTCATTCCACCATTTCATTCATCTCTCATCATCACCGTCTCCTTTAGCCTAACCGGCATAACCGTGGGACGTAAAACTTAAAGATTTCATTTCATTTTCATTTCAAAATGGCCGATTGAAAACCATAAACATTGTTGCCATAGGTGAAGCAGTGTTGCCAACTCAGCTTAAAAATATTTTATTATAAATAACACCATATGCAAGTGTGCGCAGATTTAAAATGCACTATTATCACTAAACATAATAGCGAAGTGTAGTGGTACAGTGTGGCACACTGTTGGAGCTACGTGTGCTGAAAATGTACAAAGGAGAGGTCTGATATGTGGCAACAGATGGTAATAAAGGAATCTGGATCTCATAGTATGAATTTAGTTCAAATGCATAACACAGATAGTATAACATAACAAAATGTCAGCAGTGTCACAAAATATTGCTGCATTTGAATAACGGAATTGAGTGATGCTATTTTTACGTCCTGTGTCAGCTTCGAGGCTATATAGAGTGGAAAGTGGGATTCGAATCACTATGAAAGAGAAATATAACAATGAAATGTAACAAAAACATGTCCGAGGCGGGATTGGAACCCGCGATACCTAATATGTCGGTTGTCTAGCCTTCTAGACCACACCGCTATCTGGTCCGACTAAAAACGAAATGAGGTAATAACAAAATAATTATATTTCGAATGCGAATATAGTAATATTACGTGTACAAACATAATTGAATGGTATGTAGGAGAGGAAGTAAAAGAATAAGTTACTGAACAAGAAATACCAAACCAAGAAAGTACTCTTCCAAATACTGATAAGATAACCTGGAGAACCAGTTTACGGAATTAGAAAACACGTGTTCCTTTCCTCGCGTGTATTATTTAGTTTTCGCGAGTTGTCTGCCTATTCATTAGAACTACAGAAGTATATTGGAAAATACTCACATTTTTCTAATGCATTCTTTTATTACCCATTATTCCCATATATCAGACTTCTCCATTGTTACATTTTCAGCACATGTAGCTCCAATATCGTACAACACTGTACCACTACACTGCACTGTTATGTTTAGTGCATTTTAAATCTGTGCACAATTGCATATGGTGCTATTTATAACAAAATATTTATGCTGAATTGGCAACACTGCTTCACCTATGGTAACACTGTTTATGGTTTTCGATGGGCCATTTTGTTCTCATTATATTGTGCAACTTTTGTTTTGATTGCTTTAAGGGTGATCAAAATATAAACTTTAAACGTACAAAATTCCATGATATAATTATTTGGATATTCAAATTTTGAGGCCCCTTAGCTCCTATCCTTCTGGTCCATAGCACCTTAAATTTTGCTCATTTTCATTTCTCATGATGCTCTTTCAGATGTGCTATGTGGCAATCGGATTTTAGCGACAACTTGTGGGACCTTTCCGTGTAAGTATTATAGGCTGAAAAAAAATATTACTAGGTATACAGCCTGATGACAGGTCCTGGAATTAACGATTTGTTCCTCTTAGGTTCGGACCTGGAAATGTTTTTTTCATGTTTCTCGATTTTTAGTTCCCTCTTTTAACTCCCAATATTTGCTTCTACTTTCCAAATCATCGATCAGTTCTGATTTTCTTCCTACTCTTCGCTTTTCTACTAAATTTACCTATATGATGGTATGAATATATATATATATATATATATAATCGCAAAATGTGTACAATTCAGTTGGTATTCTCACGAAGGATGCTTACTGAATTCTCTCCTATCAATTTTAAAACACTTTCATTTGCTACTTTATCCGTTCATTTCACCTTCTCTATCTTCCTCCAACACTATATCTCGAAGCTCTCTGAAAAAAAATATTCTCTAACTTTCGTAATGTCCAAGTCACTGAACCAAACATTCCATCACTTTGTATATAGCACTTAACCAACTTCTTCGTTAGTCCAATATTAGGCTCTAGTTAAGAGTGAATCTCTCTTCTTAGATGCTTTTTTGACTATTTCAATTCTTGGCCTGACCTCTCTGGTGCACTACACTTCAGTGTCTCTCTTCAAAATACTTCCCACATATTTCAAATGATCGACCTTTTCATTTGCTTTTGTTCTTCTCTGACTCGTAAGGGCGAGTTTTCACGGGATATTCTTATGACTTTCGATTGTTTGATGTTGATTTCCATTTCATATACAGTAGCTTCCCAGTGCTAATTGTTTTGCCTATCATTTCCTGTAGTCCCTCTTCGATTCTAGCTATAAGAACCGTATCATCTGCATATCTGATCTTGTTAATGATCTGCCCTGCAATCTTGAAATCTTCGATTTCCATCAGTACTTCCTTTGTTAAACATTCACTGCAAATGTTGAATAATTGGGATAATATAGTAAATCATTCTCTGACTCCTCTTCCAACCCCTATATTATTGGTTTATCTTTCATTCAAGCACAATTTCACTCTGTATCATATGTACAGGTTGCGAATGAATCGTCGGTCTCTCCAGTTGACCTCGATTTCTTCAAGTATTTTTAAAAGTTTGGTCTGACTGACCCGGCCGAAAAATTCTTAGCAGTCGGTGAAACACGAAACTAAATATTCCTTTATGTCAAAAACTTGTTCCGATATAGCTTTTATGAACTCAATAGCGTAAATGATGCATTTTCCTTTGCGGAATCCAAATTGATCTGCCTCCAACATTTCTTTCATCTTACTTTCCAGCCACCTGTTCATCGCACGAACACAGCGTTTGAAATAAGGTTAATAGTTATGTGATTGCTGAAAACTTTTCTCTTGGGCAATGCAACCATTGAGACATAACAAAAAAAAAAAAATCATTTGGCTATTTCTGATCCAAATATTTCTTGTGCTTTTTGATGCATCAGATCATATCTGCAGCGCCGTTGAGGTTCAATTATTTCATCACATGTCAATTGCATTTACTACTCTTTGACCTTGTCCACGTCTCTCCTCATTTCATTATTCAGTCTTCTGTGTTCTTTGATGTCAATGCTTTTCGTTCTTCTGCGTTCTTCCATCTTCTTAAGCACTGCTTCAGTTATCCATGGATTTCTCGGTGCTCTTTCCATCTTGCTAATGTTGTTGTGAAATGTGTCTAATAGAGTTTGTTTAACTTTTCCCCAACTGTTTTCTACATTGCTTACCATATCGCCCATTGCATATATTTTTTTCTTCAATATCTTCTTTCGCATCACTGTTCATACTTCTCAGTCACTTTAAGTTCCATTTTCAATTTCTCCTCCTATTTTCCTTGATTGTCTTAAACCAGGTTTGCATTTCCGCCAGTAGGAGCTTGTAATCAAAGTAAATGCCCGATCCCCGTAGTGTCATCACGTCTCGTACACTATTCCTGTATCATTACTTTTCAAAAATGTATTTAGTTTGGTAGCGTTTATTATCTCCTGGACTTCTGCACGTGTACACCTTAAGAATATATATATTCGTTTTACAAGTGAAAAGGATTTGAAATTTCTCCTGCCTATTATGGATAGATTAAAATTTCAGTACAGTACTGTAAGCCGCCTAAACGAGAGAGCAAATACAAACAATAAACACAAGGTTGAAATAAGTCAATCAGTTAACAGAAAGCGTGAAGTGAGTTACAGCCTTATTTAGTTGCCGACAGAGGCAGTTGAAGTTCTAATGATAAATGAAGCACGTGCTTTGTTTATCAGCAAATTGGTGTGAGTAGGACTTATACTTTTTTTTTTTTTTTTTTAATTTTAGAAAGTGGCTCTTGTCTCTGTAACTTTTACACGTCCATATGGCAGAACACTGATATGGGGGGAGGGAAATAAATGCCTAAGAAATGAAAATAGCAGTGTCTATATTTAAGAAAGGAAACACGATGGAATGCAGTAATTAGCGTGGAATTTCATTGTGCCCAACTTGCAACAATATATTCGCAAATATCATTGTAGCATGTTTAACCCTTTATGCTGATGAAATAATTGAAAATCATCAATGAGTCCAGGTGGAATAGACCAGCATTGGGTGAAATATTATCAGACATACCCTCCCCCCGTAAAAACGTGAATTTTTAAATATAGTGTAGTTCACCAATATAGACGCTATGAAAGCGTGCGACTCGAATAAAAGGGAGAGATTTATATGATTTTGGAGAGTTTTGAATTCTAAAGAATATTGAGAGATTAGTAAAGACCTGGCTGTATGAGACCAGCAGTTAGGTAGGAACGTAAATATGTTTTATGATCCTTTCGGTATTGATAGCGACATGGAGCAAGAAAATACTTTATCACCATTTATATTTGCTTTTCTTTCTTAAGAACAGACGATTAGGATTAGTAATGAAACCAGAAGATTCTTAAGCCACACTAAGTTTGCTTACATTTACTTACATTTATCTTATGACTTACATCACTCATTTCCAACTGGATGTACTGCTTCAGTTTCCAGCATATCACACAGATACAACAAGGAGCAGAGAACAAACTAGCGGTTGCTAAAATAAGTGGTGGGGAACGAACAAGAATACAAATGGCGTAGTCGATGGTTTTGCAGATACTCTTCTCATGCATCCGTGACTTCGTACACTGCTAACACTTGTTTTATCTTGTTCCCTTACCTCATTAGTAACTCATTTACTGCATCTGCTGTCTCTATCTTCTCCTCGATTGCAGAAGTACGCTCTTACGTTATACATCCGTCAGTTGGAAAACTGGCTTTATATATATATATATATATATATATATATATATATATATATATATATATATAAGTTTCTAACGCTTATTTTATTTATTTATTTATTTATTGTATTTTTATTTTATTTTATTTATTTATTTTATTATTATTGTTATTATTATTATTATTATTATTATTATTATTATTATTATTATTATTATTATTATTTTATTATTATTTTGCAATTCCAGACTGGGCTCTAATATCTCAGCAAAAATATAGGCCGTGTCCAAAAGATGCAAATGCACGTTTGAAGTACTATTATTACCTGAACTGATGTCACCTAGTGTGCGTCAAAAAGTCCAAGTTCACAAACCTGCGAGTGCATAGTGTGTAGTGTGCGAGGATGTACAATACGTTAGTATACTTGCGTGCTTAACATGACGATTTCTAATAAAATAACTTAATACAATTTTAAAAGGAATATTCTTAATATTTTGTTGCGGTGAATTTATTTGCGAGCTGATCTAATAATAATTTACTTGATAAATATACAAATTAGTAATATTACAAGTGAAATATAAAAATGTTACACAAATAATAAATCTATTTACGTTGTTCTCATCATGCAAAGGGAAAGGAACCAAATAATTTCTTTAATAATGTTATAAATACATTTGTGTTTAAATATTACACGGTCTATGTAGCTTAATTGAGACAATTAGACTATCGGTAATGTAGCTACTTGAACGTAAATGACTAGCATTGATGGCGTATGAATTAAAATATTAATCTGTAGCATAGAATAAAGAATACCTAGATTATCCATTTCTCTATGGCTACAGCTACAGCTGCAGCTGTAAATGTTAATTCGCATGTAGATAGGCCTAATTTTCTAGCTTTGATTCTAAACAAATTCCTTTCAAAGCTACCATATTTCTTTGCACTTGTGAGAGATTAATATGCCAATTATCGTACATTTTGCATTTTTGATAGTTGCCCAAAAGTGAAATACAGATCAAAAATTTATTTCCATTCATTTATCAAAGATTTCACAAATTCTTCTTGGTAAGTTTTTACTTTATTAATTTCATTCATTGTTTCGATTCTTCGATGCAGTGATTTGATCTTTTGGTTCGGGTTTTGATAACTTGCCTGTTAGCCCATATATGTAGGTTAGTAGCTAGTTTGGTTTCTTTCTGTATCAAAGTTTAATATTTAGGGGAGAGAGGTGGGCAATGGCGATCACCTGAGCAAAATATATTGAAACAAATTTGTAAATACGTACTCCAAACCTTCTATAATAAGTGTGTAAAATAAAAAAGATGATCATTCTTTCAGTTCGAGAATATGATAGAAAAAACTCAAATTGCTACTTTGGTCGCCATTCCCATCACATGTTGGTAATGGCGATCACAGTACAACCTTAATAAACACACATAATTTCATAGGCAGTCCAAGTTTTTTTTTTCTACACTGCGCCTTCGAAAGACTGAGAAACGTCAACTGAATGTTTTATTGACGTTTTTTCAAAGACACGTCACAGACATATCCATGTGGTGAGTCCACAACAGTACAGTCAGCATGTACCCACGATCCACAAAGGTTACACCGATACCAAAGTTTCAGTGTTTGACTCAAGTAGGCGTATTACCTATCTTAGGTCTAGCCTCTTTTATTATTATTATTTTTTTTTGGGCTGGAGAAGTATTCCAAATGTTTGTTAGGAATGGCGATCACTATGATGGTAAATCGGTCACGTTGATCGGCATTCCCAACATTGCGCCATTTTGAAAATTGAGCTGGTTATACTGTAAAACGTAGTTTATTTGAAATATAACTATGTATCGTGCATTAGACGCAAATATAACTTTTTATGAATCTTAGTAACTTCAAGATCTTACAACTTAAAATTGTACGTATTATGAGTTGAAATATCCAGATTCTTATAAGAAAATCAACAAAAACAAGTTTCAGCACGCTGTAGCCTTCAGTCTTCTTTGACAACTTCCACGACAATACACAAGAAATCTTGCTACAAGAGGCTGATGGCAGCACTAGTTTGACTTCTCCTCGGGTCACGCTAGAGGGCAAAGTAGGCAGATCGCCATTCCCAACTAATCGTTATTCCCTTCCTCTCCCCTATAATATTTAATTCCCATAGTATTGCCGAGCGAGTGTCAGCGAGTGGAGGCGGGTTAGAGAACCGCAGGGCACATTGTTTTCTGTCTTCGTTACGGATCGGTTCATTGAACGATTCATTGAATGAAATGGTCAAATTGAAGACTTGCCTTTCTCGTAAATCATATAATCCCATTACTGTACCCACTATGAAACGATTATGAACAAATAATTACTCCTTTATAGTTTAATAATGAGATTTTTTTTTCTATGATTATACTTCGACGAGGAAATTTGCTTCGTAACTGAGTAACCATTTTCGCAGTGGGAAACATGTAGGAGAGACAGCAGGTGTATAACAATAGAGAGATGTAGGGCGCCAAAAGTGTAGTGAAGTGGACGCAAATGTTGAAGTGTATACAATGTACAGGACTGTATTTAAGCGGCCATATAAGATAAGATAGTAATCTTTCATTTTTTTGTTATGTTTACCATATTATTTTAATTAGGGTTATCCACCTTGAGTATATGTGATCCTTATAAATTGGCATTTCAAGTTAATAGTTTTTTTCCTGTAAATTTTGGTTCCCATATTGTTCAACTCCGCCACTTTTTCCTTGTCATCCTTGCAAGTGTTAACTTTTAGTGCAGATTAGGAATATGGAGACACTATTTCGAAGATTTTCAGGTAAAATCTATAGATTCACAAAGAAAGAGTAACATCTAAGGAACTGAACTACTATAATCTACCGTACAGGAAACATTTATACCCAATATGAAGTCTCTCTCAAAGTAGTCTTGAGCCATATTATTGTAAATAGCGCTCCCCTCAGTACTTTCGGTGCCCTAACACTCTTGCAAGTTGCCTACTTTCGCTTGCAATAAAATTCCTAAGCTATTTCGCAACAGTGTCGCAAGGAATTTTCCCTGGACCTGAATGATGGCCGTAGAATTTATTTCGTAAAAACAATTAATTTAGTTGTAGGGAAGGCCTGAGTGATGGTCTCTTCAGAAGCGTTGATTTGACTGAGTTCTGAATTTTAATTTCTAATATACAAAATTACTATATATTATTTTTTTAAAGCCCTGAATGATGGCGTTCTCTTTAGGGAAGTTAATCTTCTATGTTCACAAGTGGGTGTCATAGAGAAAAAGGTTAACATATTTTTTAACTGTTGGAAAGTTGGAGTCAGGCTTTCTAGAAGTAGGTCATCTGTCGAAGCTGATTCGAAGTGACGGACAGCGGGTTTCCGATTAGAGGAAATTGGGAATCTGTGGCGCTGGGTGATGCACCCAGACATTGAAATATTTAAGCACCGCAATGAAGATAGTTTTAATCAAAAGATACTAATGTTATTTAGTTAAGGCTGAAAGAACCTCGATTACAGAATTTTGATATAATAAATATATTTTTGTCCTATTTTCTGTATATAAAATAATATAAATCCTACCAGTTATATGTATTTGATTTGAAAAGTCTCAGAGTAAATCATACAGCCTTAGTTTGATAGATTAAGATTAGATTTCAGCTTAAACCTTCGGTTGTAGGAGAAGAGGAGAAAGACAATTATTTTCTTTATTAAAGGTAAGATAAGAGCAATGCTTTATGAGATAAGCATTACATTTACTTATGTTGGGCTGGTTTACACTCAATGCATTTGAAGTAATGGAGAAGAACAGGTAAACCACTACAAACACTACACACACACAATACACACCAAAAAACATGGCGTATCACCTTAGCCTCGTAAAGTAACTAGAGGGCGAACGGTCTTGTGCCTCTGGCGCCGGATTAGGAGGGCGCAAAATTGGGCAAATATTTGTGAAGCGTTTTAGTTTGGTTGGTCAAGGCGCGCTAAGGCAAGTTCTTGCCCCAAACGACGACTAGTGTAGTTGCGTATCTGCCTGAACCACTCCAAAGCCATCTGCCAGTGACCGGCTGAACTACGTCCAGTCTAGCGACGAGCGTTGCCGTGTCACTAACTGGCATATCAGGAGTTTTCTAGGCATAGTGGCCGTCACGTCTTTCATTCACGTGACTTCCAGTTTACTCGTGACGCGGCCGTCACGACGCTGGGTGAATGCAGAAAATTGGGAGGAACCAGCCGGGAATTCGAAACGGAGACCCCAACATGATATAAATATTATTATAAGGGACTTTCTATGGTCTATATATTGTAAATAATATTTCTTCGTTAAACAAATCGTGTTTAGAAGAGGGAAAGTGAGAGATTGAGATTTGTCTTTTTCGTCCTTATGCAACACACATGTTATGATGGACGGGATTTGTTATTAACATGAGCTCCGAACCATGACCAGGGATTGGCTTTGGTATAGTTGACGGCTGCTCAAACCTTCATGGAAGGTCAACCTTCACATAATATGTTGTTTCTCACCACACTATCTCGCCTTCAAATCAGCTAGATAATGTTTTAAAAAAACTGAAAATGCTGTTTCATAAATTATAGTTACTGTACAAAAATAATGGAAATTGAAACTGTTTTATTTTTAACAAATATAATTTTCTTCGGGGAGAAAAATATATAAATAAAATAGAGAAAAAAATGGTTGTAGCGCAATAGTGTACGAGACTATAGAAATCGCAACGAGTCCTAAAGCTTGTGCTAGATCCATCAATTCCAGTATCCAACAGAACATCCCGATCGTCGACCCTAATACATGAATTTTTACCAGTGTCGTCCCTCGCTCTAAACCCAGAACATCTCCTGAGGGTACAGTGTTGTCAGATTTCCGATAAGTTTTATTTTGTTTACTATTAATATTATTGTTGTTCTTGCTGCTTAATATATTTGATATTATTATTGTTATTGTTATTGTTTAATTTGAATAACTATTAGTATTATTGGTGTAGTTCCCCACACTGAGAAAAATCCGTTATCCGGACAGCGGTATATTGTATATACAAATATACAGTATACTTTTGTTTACTACAGAAATCAGTACGGACCATACGTTATCCATATCCTACGTATGCATTGCCCTATCATGCCGTTGCAGGATGTCTGACATCTAACAGTCTTCCGGATATTATATATGTATATGTATGTTACACACGCCATCTATATGTTACATACGTCCATCTGTACGTGACATCCTGACCATCTATATACAGTTCTTTCGTTGGTACGGCAAGTACATTTATTCGGAACACAAACACGGGAAGTACGTATTAAATATACTTTTTTCAGTCATACATTTGCTGTACGTTAAGTCCAAAAACTATAATATTTATATTTTACACATGTAGCCTACGTTTTTAAGTACGCCACACACTACTTTTTTTCTCAGTGTAAATGCTCAATTCTTATATGTTTATTTTGATTTCCTTTTTGTCGCTCATTCGCCATTTATTCTAAGTTTTCTTTTTAACACTCTTGGTGCATTCCTGTTGTTTCACGTTTTCTCAAGTATCCTTTCGGAAGGCAACTCCAAGAATCCTACCAAATTGTTCCGAGGAAGCAAAGCAGTTCTATGTAAAGCCTAGGTTTCGTGACTCGTCGTGGTTATTATAGTGGGCACCACTTATTCATACTGAACTGTTATAGAAATTGTGGTAGGCAGCGCCACCACATCGCCACATCCCTTCTGCAACATCTTTGGATAGTTCCTGTCAGCTTTCTCTGCAAGTGGCAGCACAGGGACTGGCCAAGCACTATATACTTTCAAGGCAACGGGAGAACCTTCTTCACGTTCACGTTAGAATCACGAGGAGTACAGCAGCAACAGCAGCAGCAGCAGTGGCAGAACCGGCACTGGAGTCCAGGATAGGATAGGAAGAGGCAGCGCATGGGAGACAGTGCGAACAACGAGTGCCCCAAGAAATTCAGTGTTTGATGAGAGCCATAGGTGTGAAATGCGACCAGTGGATGGACCTTCCGTTAAGCATCCAACTTTCCCTTTTATGCATCTATACTCTGAATCCGTCATCTGTATACATACTGGATATAAAATATATGGATATATGAATAAATATTCTTGTAAAATATATGAAACTTCAAAAAAATGTTGACTATCATTTCAGAAAATTGAAACCACCTTATCACTCCATGCACCATCTACGCAACCAATAAAAAAGTGCACCCTCGCATTTGTTCAAGCGCAAATGCGATGGTGACAAAATTAGGAGGAAGAGCATAAATACAAATATAAACATATTAATCTGTAGGGTGAAGCTTCTTCAAGAATGTAACTTTTACTTTTAATATGATTAGTTTCATCATAGATTCATATGTAGTTCTATTTTTTGAAGTTTGATATGTGTACACGTATACGAAATAAACGTCATACAACAATTCTGAGAATCTATTTGAAGGGATGATACGTGACGTGAATGTCTAATAATGCTAGCAGACACGCTGTCACCCTCAATTCTATTCAGAGTTGATCATTTCACTAGGGACTCATTCCTTGAATGTTTTACTCCCCTTGAGTTACATTACCTACCTACGTACGGGGAATGTAGCATGCAAAGCTTTCCTCCCTTAGTTTAGTAAAATGTTCCTTTCAATTATTATCCGTAAAATCACAGACGAATATTACAATAACATTCAAATCAAAATTATTAAGCGAAAAACAATTGTAGCGTGCTTCCTAGCTTTACAATATAAATAGATGATTTGACATTATGAGTTTATTTATTTATTTATTTATGACTTCTTTTATGTGGCAAAGTTAAGGCTCTGCAGTCTTCTCCGAGCACTTAACCACGTGCATACATTTTTTTTTAAATCACCAATATATAGAAACTATTAGCAATTACAAAAAAAAAATATATATTTAACCACGTAAAAATATACTACTTAAGTAAAAAAAATAGTTAAACACTTCAAAAACAAAAATTGAAAATAATATACAAATAGAGGAAACAAAATAACATGGAGAAACCTAGAAGTATGAATATATAAGCAGTACAAATTAACATAAGTTATCTATTGGTTTTGTGTTCATATGTGGGTTATTAATAATCTGATAAAACGAAGATGTCTCATGTGCTACCAGTGTCCTTATCTTAAGAGAAGGGAATTTACAGTTTTTTTTTTTAATTTGGCAACTGTGGAAACGTTGTGTATTAATTGAGGTAAACTGTTCCAGAGGTGTGTAGTACTTACTGTGAAGGATTTTGAGTATGAATCAGAAATGTGGCTGGGTATGGAGAGCAAGAAATTATCTTGTGATCTTGTGCTTCTAGTATGAAAGTCTGATAAATATAAAAATCTACGGGCTAGGTACGATGGTTCTGACGTAAGTATTTTGTACAATACGGTAAGGTTATGTAAATTTCTTCTTCCAACTAATGTCAGCCTTGACAGTTTTTTTTATAAAAAGATGTGAGATGTTCCCTGTAAGTTATATGAAAATAAATCTAATGCAGGCATTTTGGACTCTTTGCAAGCACTTTGCTTGATTTTCTGTTAGATCAGAATAGACTGAGTCGCAAGACTGACTGAGTTATTTGTCTTATTTGAGGGAATGTCAAAAGTTTAGAGATACACTAACATTAAGTACACATTTTATTATTAAATTTTACTTCTATCAATGACAAAGATCACTTCTATACATATATTTTAAAAAAGCTGATAGATACATGCATACATATATCACTTGTTCTGATCCTTTATGGGGTCATTTCTACTAGGGATGGATAAAGCCATTTTTTGTAAATAAATAAATAAATAAGTAAATAAAAACAAAAAGCGAAAAACAGACATTTCGCTTTTTTCCCAAACCGGTTCAGTTCTTCACAGAAATCCGTTTTGATGGAAAATGGAACCGGTTACGAAACTGAAACCACTTTTGATATAAAATGGAACAAGTTTCAAAATTAAAACCTGTTTTTGGTAGGTGATGTTTCCTTCCAGAAACTAAATAAATAAATGAGTAAAAATGTTTGCTGTCTCAACCACTAACTTCTATATGTCCAAAATTCTAAAATTTTCTTTGAAAAAATATATAAACTTTTTTTTAAAGTTATATATCCTGTATTCCTAGAAAAACAATACTTGAACATACTTGTTTTTATCTAATTTAAACTTTCCTACTTGCCTTTAATAAGGAACTAATAAAGTCACATTCACGTATTCGAAACAATCAAATTTCATTTATGGCAACTTTGAGTTAAAGTGGGGGGCGCGGTGGCTCAGTGGTAGAGCGTTCACCTCCGGTGCTTGGGGTCCCTGGTTCGATCCCAGCTTGTGCCGTGTGGACTTTGTGGTGGACAAACACCGTGCTCGTGGGTTTTCTCGGGGTTCTCCCGTTTCCTCTCGCTTTCTTCATTCCACCATTTCATTCATCTCTCATCATCATCGTCTCCTTTAGCCTAACCGGCATAAACGTGGGACGTATAACTTAAAGATTTCATTTCATTTCATTTGAGTTAAAGTGAATTGTTTCTTTCAACGACTAAATAACACCAGTTATTAAAATTGCATGCTAGTCTTTCATTTATCACCACGTTAATAAGCGTTTCCATGAGATAGCGACATGCTTCTAACTCCTGGCTTCAATGCTTGATGTGAAGTGGACTAACACGGCATTTTTTTGTTAAAAAATCATTTTTCCTGGTTGTCATTACCTTTCTTTTACTGCTGGAACATGAACATGAAGTTATATTAAGTTTGAACTAACTCGCCTTCGTGTAAACATGTCAACGAGGTTCAAATTTTACCCAACTGGTAGCAAGAAAGAGAGCCTTGGTGAAGATCCCAGGATAACAACAGACATGCTGGCAAGAACAGTAACTCATACTAAGTGACGCGAAAGTTTATCTTACAAAGACGTCTTTATGTAGTAGTTACAGCTAACGAAGATTTTGGCATATATTGAATTTCCGGTACTACCAACATTCTTGTTGAGTTATTTGCTTTTACTAGGATGTGAAGTTTTAATTATATACAATGAACATATAGGAGCATCAACTCATTGTTTCTTAGTGCTGATACAAAAAACAAGTTTTGTTCTGACTATAATATTCAGTTATTAAAAATGCTGAACTAAGAGTAATTAATTTATGCTTGTTTATTATTATTATTATTATTATTATTATTATTATTATTATTATTATTATTATTATTATTGACTTTAATGTCATATGAGTGTATTCTAGCTGAAACTTTGATGATAATATTAAATGAAATAGTGGGAGGAAGAAGGTAGAAAAAAAATGCGGGGAAAACTCACGCAATCCTAGCTTTTTCCACCATGAAGCCACTTGGCACAAGATTAATCTAGGTAAGTACCCCACCCATCGGAGGTAAATGCTTTACCAATAAGTCAGGTATCATTAGACTTTAGATGTATTTGATTCGTTTGAAATAATTTTGGTATGTCTTTATTTGTAAGTACACATTGCATCTACTTAAACTTATAGAAAAATATTAGCGTGTGTGTGTCTATCATCAGTTTTGCGCATATAAAATAGTAACTATCAACTTTGGTACACAGATACATCTGCAGCAAACCTAATTATGTATTAAGTCATTTTTTTTTTTTTAATTTTCGGCTTTGCAGGAAGTTGGAGAGGGCATCAGCAAAGCTGTACGAAACGTGTACCTAACAGCTTAACGGGAGATCCGAACTGCGCAAACTCCGCCAAGAATCGAACCCAGGTCTCTCTCGCGAAAGATGCGCACACTAATCATAATTCTATGGGGGAGCACCGGATGGGTATTAATGTCAAATCTATTTACAGTTTTGAGACCGTCAAACTCCTTGGTGACAGTCCTGATGACATTTAAACCCAAGTTTAGGGAAGAAGGGGATTCCAGCTGTACCGGGAATTAACAGGAGCAATGTCATTGGTGTTGATATTCGTTATTTATCTATTTATTTATTTATTTATTCCACTCGCATTGACAGAGGCTACGCCAAAGGCTTTGTTCTTCCTTATTATTTTTACACACTTCTTTACACGTTTTTTTCTATCTTTTTCGATTTTCCGTGTTAGGGGTTGGGTTGGGGTCAAAATGTATTTATAGAAATAGAGAATAAATACTCGGAACGACGGATAGTAGAGTCAAATCCTTAGTTTATGCGTTCGCTGAGATGAACAGTGACACTCTCGATGTCATCCAAGATCAAGTTTAGCATCCATCTCATAGGGGAAGTGAATGTATCTTGTCGAAAAGTAATTATGGCTTTGATCTCCCTTATTTATTTATTTATTTCACTCATTTCTTTACTTGAAACATGCATTATTGGATAAATTTTATCTTCCCCATGCGACGGATGGGTATTTCAGCTAGTTAACCATATACTTCAGAAGCGTCATTTCAGACTTCGCTTGGGGGGGAGCAAGAGCACCACCGACATAAGATTTTCACGTTTTGTACTAGTATTTTAGTAGATAATCTATTAAAGTATATGTATTCTTCAGACTCTTGGGGGGGGGAGAATTGCCCCCTTCTGCCCCCCCTAAATGACGCTCCTGATATAATTTATCAAACAGTCTCATCAATTATTTGCTTTGATATTTATCAGGTTTGCTTAATGAACTTTTGCCCTAAATACTATTTTTCTTTTAATTGCTTAAGTTCAATACTTAATGTTTATTATTCATAACACGGCAAACAATTTATTGCGTATAAAAATAGTTAATATATTTGGTCTAAGAATTAATTCGTGCGGTTGGTACGCACACATTGAAGCTGTAGTACAAACACAAAATACATAAATACCTTAAGAAAAATATTGTCCATCGCTAGCCACCACTTTCGCCCATCTGTCAGGCAATGTACGGATTCCGTGGCGAAAGAAGTCCTCATCCTTGGAAGCGATCCACTCAGAGACCCATGTTTCGATATCTTCTGAAGAAGTAAACCGCTGTCCAATCAAATCGTTGTTCATGCAATCGAACAAGTAGTAGTCCGAAGGAGCAACGTCTGGTGAATACGGCGGGTGGGGTAAAACTTCCCATCCGACATTTTCTAAATAGGTTTTGACCGGTTTTGCGAAATGTGGGCGAGCGTTATCATGTTGAACAATAAGTTTATCATGTCTGTTCTCCCATTCTGGTCGTGTTCTGGCCAGAGCTTGCTTCAAACGCATTAATTGTCGTCGATAACGTTCTCCATTCATAGTTTCACCCGGTTGCAGCAGCTCATAGTACACCACACCTTTCATATCCCACCATATGCACATCATAACCTTTGCACAATGAATATCTCGTTTTGGTTGTGATGGACCTGGTTCACCTGGTTTCACCCAGGCCTTTTTTCGTTTAGGGTTCTCGTAATGGATCCACTTCTCATCACCCGTAATAATTCGATGCAGAAACCCCTTTCTGCTCTGTCGTTGAAGCAATTCGCAAATGGTTTTTCGTCTTTCAACGTCTCTGTCTTTCAATTCATGTGGAACCCAATGTGACATCTTTTGAATCATTCCCATGGCTTTCAAGCGTTTGGAGACTGTTGTTTGATCAACGCCTAATGCTGCTGCAAGTTGTTCCTGCGTTTGACACGAATCCTGCTCGAGCAATGCTGTCAATTCTTCGTCTTGAAATTTTTTTGGCTGTCCAGCTCGCTCTTGGTCTGCCAAGCCGAAATCACCACTTCTAAACCGTGCAAACCACTTCTGACACGTTCGCTCAGCTAGAGCATGGTCACCATACACTTCCACCAAAATACGATGACTTTCAGTCGCACTTTTCTGCATGTTAAAGTAATGCAGCAGGACACCCCGCAAAAACACTTTATCAGGCACAAATTGCGCCATGTTCACTTAACTACAAACTGGTGTTGTTGACGCTTTAATCCACTGCCCTATACTACGAACGATACGCGATGACAGGGGTTTGCAACACATGTGTGGATACGCGGAACTGTGGGACGCTCCGTTCGTTGCGCCATCTCTTATCCACCCGCACGAATTAATTCCTAGACCAAATACATCTAAAGGAAATAAAATTATATTACTATGCTCAGTTTCACAATGATAGAATGAGTTCACCTCATTACGTGCGATAGGCCCTATATAAAGTGTATTGTGTTTGTGTTATTGAGATTTTTAAGAAATAAGAAAAAAAATGAAGGATGAATATATATCGCTACATATAAGTGATCTTTATTTTACTGTAATAAAACTAGGATGTGTGGTATATAAGTATATAGGAATGTTTATGTTCACCTGAAAACAACCAAAGTGACTCAATAGAAATTTGTGTGATATACACTGGTGTGCAAAACTTAAGAAAAAGGTGACTACCTCGTACTGTATCACTCCTAAGTTTCTAGTGTCCTCAGAAAGGTGTACGATTAATACGAACAGCGATACATACTCTGCAAGATGTTCCAATTCAGCGAGTAAAGTTTGCAATTAGTTGTTGGGATGTTCCTCCGCCAGTGTTGTTGATAACTGCTGGATAGTCATTGGTGCGTGTGGACGTGCTACAATATTCTCTCCATAGCGTGCTCGATGCTTATTCTAGAAAGGATAACTGACAGGACAGTATATTCAGCGAATACCTTATCCTTTCAAAAGCTACGCTACCTGTCCTGTTCAATGTGGTCACTGATTATCATCTATAAAGAAAAAGTTGAAACCGACTTCACCTCCGGCGAGTGTACTATGTCCAGAAATTTGGAAAATGATCATATTCGATAATATTCCTGGATTCATTGTATGTTCCCACCTCTTGCCCGATGAGTGCACATCCAGAATCACTATTTCGAAACAATCTGCTCTCGTCTGAGAAGATAATGCTATAAACTTCTTGGTTTAATCCTGATGTGCTTGACACTACCCTAAATGGTGCCAGCGTTCTGTGTATGTCAATGAAACTCAATGAAATGGTCGAGGGGCAAAAATAGTCGACATGCCACTGCGGAGCGTGAGATTGAGGGCCTTGCAGTCCTATTATGTGTGTTTGGAATTGCACCTGCTGTTTGACATCGGTCCCTACTGACCTGTTGCAGAATACAGCAGTCGTTTTTTGATGTAGTTGACCATGGTTAACCACCCTTTTGCTTTTCACATCATTGTGTGTGGTTTGAAATACTTCCAATGATCTGAAACAATGCTATGAGCAATACCACACTTCTGGGATACACTCGTTAAACTTTGTCAATATTCCAGTTTCTCGACGATATTTTTTTTTCATTTTTTTTTCAATATTAAGTCTTCCATATGTTATATACTTGCCATTTTGTAAGTAACACTACCGCAATGCATTTTAACAGATCTCTGAAGCTATCTCGTCCTATACACAGGGATTTATTTGTAGCCAGGGAAGCCTGGGAATTTCCCCCCTTCTAAGTTTTGACTTCCTTGTCTCTTAGTTCAGTCTTCCCAGGGAAAATACCCCTTTTATAGGCTATATAATCTGTTATAAAGTACAATAATTCAACTTCACGTTTTAGTAACAATCCTTTATAAATTCCCCCCTTCTACAAAATCCACAAATAAATCAATGCCTATACATTCAACCGCTTAATGTTAGGAAGCAGACACATTTGATGATATGGTCACACTGACGTCACGCCATGCAACGTATTGCTTTCTGCGCACGCGTGCGAAATCTCTGGTAGCATGCTGTCTGGCTTTCATTCATTTCTAATCCTATGCAATATCTCAACTTATTTTGTATACGAGCATCTAGTACTTAAGTGTTGCACAGCAGTGTATTTGCTGGAACCTTGTAATTCAAATCAGCATGACATGAAACTCATCAATAGCATTGAAGGTGGATCAACGTATAACAAAAATAGTCAAAGCAAATATTACTATTATGTGGTCGTTTGCACTGAGAAAAATATGTTACCCGGACAGCGGTATATTGTACAAATATACGGTATCCTTATATTTACTACTGAAATCAGTACGGAGCATAGGCTATCCATATCCTGCATATGTACTGCGCTTTTCCCCACTTAGATGTTAGATCATACTGCTGCAGGATATTTGACATCTAACAGTCTTCCGTATACGCATATTACCTACGTCACCTACATGTTATATACGTCTATTTGTAAGTGAGATCCTGACCGCCTATACACAGTTGTTCCGTTCGTACAAAAATACGTTTATTCTTAACATTTATACGGAAAGTGCGTATAAAATATAATTTTTCAGTTATACGTTTGCGGTACGTTAAATGCAAAAACTACAGGATTTGCACATGTAACTTACGTTTATACGTACGCCACATAGATTTTTCTCAGTGTTTATCGTTTGACACAAGACTGAATACCTTAGTTTTCTTATGTTCTACTAAAAAATAATAAAAAAAAATAAACACAGAATCATGTAATTTAGTTTTCATATGTTTCAACCAGATATGTTTTCGTGAATAGCTAAAGTATTTACAACAGTATCAAGTCACGATTAGCTACCCTTAAACTGTTACGCCTTAAACATTCTTTAGACTATTATGCACAATTACAAATTGGATAGCTGATTCAGAAATCCTACTTGGTCACACGTAACGGTTTGGCCTGACATGACCCTGTCCCGTCTGGTTCGTCTTGGTTCACAAAATATACAATATATTCAATATTATGTATACTTCTTTTGAGAGAAAACAGGATTGAACAGCATCAAACGAAGTGTTGCAAAAACCTACCGAGTATGACATCAAATGGGTATATCCTTAAATCAATAATAACCGTTATCTAGAAACACCTTAACTCATTGTATGTTGACAAAAATAAAATCCAAATCCATTTATTTGTTTTGATGATTTTTATTGTACATTGAGACTAAGTGCTCTTTATTGGAAATAATTGTACGTCGGTGATATGACCGTAATGAAGAATTTGAAATGACAATTTTGTTATACTAGAATACTTGTGCTACTTTAGTTATTTTTTTCTTATACTGAATACACATCTCTAAATGAGCGTGAATGAGAAAGAGAGAGAGAGAAAGAGAGATAGATAGAGAGAGAGAAAGACAGGGTGGTGAAAATCCTGCATATTTTGTAATTTGAAGGTTGTTACTTCGGCGTTCACTTTCATCTAGCTTATGAAGCTGGATGCTTCGTTTATTTAGTTGTAAGTGTTCGTTACATTAACGTGTGCCCTTTGAACTCATTTTGCTCAAAATCCCAAATGTGTGTGCTTTTTCTCTATTAATTTCCATTGGATCTACGCTCGCTTCCTCTGGGGGTTCTGTCATACCATTCTCACTCTTTCAAAATATTCAGATAACTTTAGGCGATGCGAGATTCGGCTTTTGGATGTCATCCATATAAAGTTTTTTTGCAAAAGTTCTATTTGGTATGGAAGCCTTTTGTTGCAGGTTTGCTTTTTTCATAATGAATTATTTCAAAAATACAAGAACAGGATAGACAAACTTTTTCCTATTTATGTTTTCAGAATTAAAAAAAAAAAAAGACTACGAACTACATGGCTCATCGTAATTGTGCTCAATGATTCATAACAGTAATTGCAGGTTTTCATTAGTAATCTATTTCTTTAAACAACAGTAAATGCATGTAGTTCTCCAAATAGCAATATTTATTACTATCCTTTTGGATAGAAGTAATATTGATCACGAGAAAAATTTCTTGTCATATTGAGAGCAAGACAAAGCTCGGGACGAGGAATACAGTTTTTCTTATATATACAGTATTACTATTTGTCACACATCAATTTTTGTTAATTTTAAGATATTGGTTCTATTAAGTTCCATTTCAGCATCTTCGTATATTAAACTGGGATTCATGCCGAAACTCCACAAATCAAATTATTTGTAGGCAAAAAAAAAAAAAAAAAAAAAACGTTGTTTTCCAAAATGTCCTTAGTCAGCAGTATTCTCTGAAGTTATTTTCTGACCCATGCCTAAAAACGCTTGTATGACTCCTGCTATAGGTGATAACTTCACCGTTATCTTACGGAAAGTAGTCAAATACAATTTTCTTTTATGTAGATTACTTTTCTTTCACAAAAATAGAATGATGATGGAAACACATACACAAAATCGTCTCTTGAAAAACTTACTTTCTTGACTAAGGCTCTTTTGGAATTGAACTCTTCAATTTTTATCTTGCAAGGCGAAAAATTTCATGCCTCTTATAGGCGTCAACAGTTCGTCCAAGTTTTAGATCCCAAACACCTTTTAGCGTCACATTATTCACAACATAAAAGCTACAAACACATAAAGTGATAGTACGAACAAAATGATGAGCACATGTCAACTTTTAAAGATGAGTAATATATTCTATTCCAAAAAATAATAAAGTTTAAATGGAAGGATACAGATAATTTCTGGATGAAAAAAAAAATCAGCTCATAAATTTTATCCATAAATTTACCAAATAAGACAATACATTTTTTAGACAAGAAAAATATTAATAAAAATCTTGGCAAGACGAGATTTTTTTCTCGAGAATCTGGACATTTTGCTTCTACAAAATTTAAGAGATGAGACGATAAAGATTTCTGAAAAACAACGCATCTGTTCACCGCTCAAATGTTTACCAAGCATATACACTACCCTGGGTATGGAATCCGTTTTAGTTCGCGTTTTCTCTTGACCGCAAATCTACTTCTTCCCAACCATGCAATCATTCCTTTTGGCCAAGCACTTCTGCGGTGTTTTCACGCTGCACCTCAGAATCTGAGATGTAGTCATGAATTTTGGACCACTACACCTTACTTCACGTTCGGACCTATAACACAGCAACGGTACAGAGTTACGAGCTGTACGTTACACATGAACTACATAGGTAAGCAGAAATGCACATGCAAAATTTAATCCCTTCATGAAATGTGGAAGTGGGTCAGAATGGAAGTTACTCGTGCATCTGTCGTTAACTGACAAATTTTAAATAAATCTCATGTGCAACCTACTCAGATACTATTGATTTGCGACTCCCAGTTCATATGGGTGAAAATGTTCCAAAGTACTTGTAAAATAGCCCTTGCAAGGAATACATCAAAATACCAGTCACCCTGTATATATATAGGGTGTTTCAAAACAAAACCGACAACGTTTGGGAGGTGATTCCTGACAACAAGATAAGACGAAAAGTATAGACCAACCTGGGTGCAAAAATGCTTCCTTTCGGAGTTACAGGCTGCCGAAAACATGAAAAATGTACTTTAAAGGTCCATAGCTCCAATATATATATATATATATATATATATATATATATATATATATATATATATATATATATATATATATATATATATATATATATATATTACCACACCACCAATTATATTACTAATTATATTATATTACCACCAATATGTTATCACAAAAATATTGACATTCCAAACTTTTATCTTTTCTTTATGTATTACTTCATGTAAATTCTGAATTTTGACGCATTTAAAAAAACTAACTAACTAACTAACTCTATGGCCTATGGAACCCGGAGGTTCAATGCCGCGTTCACAAAAGCTCTCCACTGACTTCTATCCTTAGCTAATTGGATCCAGTTTCTACTTTGTATTCCTATCTCTGCGAGATCCATCTTAATATTATCCTCCCATCTGCGCCTAGGTCTTCCTAATGGTCGTTTTCCTATGGGTCTACCAGTCAAGACTTTGAAAGCGTTTCTACTTTCTTCCATTCTAGCTACATGACCTGCCCACCTAAGCCTCCTAGACTTGACGACCCTAACAATGTTGGGTAAACCGTATAAACTATGTAGTTCCTCGTTATGAAGCTTCCGCCATTCCCCATTCTCGTTCCTCTTGGGTCCGAATATTCTTCTCAGGATCCTGTTCTCAAATACTTTCAGTCTATGTTCTTCCCTCAGAGTAAGCGACCATGTTTCGCAACCATACAAAACCACAGGCATGATTATCGTTTTATATATTTTAAGCTTCAAATTCCTCGACAGAATTCGCGACGACAAGAGATTTTGAACCGAATAGTAACACGAATTCCCTGCTTTTAGTCGACATTTAATTTCTTCGTGAATATGATTTTCGTCTGTTAATATTGATCCTAAATATTTGAAAGTATCCACTTTATCAAAAGTATTATTTAATATTTTAACGCCTCCACAATTTGCCGTATTACGGTCCCGACGCACTTCCATGTATTTAGTTTTCTCTGCATTTACTTCTAAACCCATGTCCCTGCAAGCGTTTAATAATATCTCTGCATTTATTTCTACTGTTCTCCTATCATCCCCTATTAAATTTACATCATCAGCATATGCCATAACCTGGTGAATGCCGTTCAACTCTAGGCCCTGGTTGCTATCTTCCTTATGGCGTATTCCTGCACAAAGTTAAATAATAATGGCGACAACGCATCTCCTTGTTTCAGGCCATTTTCGACGTGGAAGCTCGTGGACAAAAATTTTCCTACCCGCACTTTACTTTGGGATTCACTTAAACATATCTTAATTAATCTAATTAGCTTTCTCGGTATTCCAAGCTCTGTAAGAACGTTGTATAATGTTTCTCTCCTAACCGAGTCGTAGCCGAGACGCATTTAAAATACAATGAAAATTCATTCGAAGGAAAATAACCCTGAGTTAAAGTTCAGTTGCTCATAACGTATATTTATTTAATTTAGAAGACGAGACAATCCCTTTTATAAAAAGTTCCTAGAGTTAGAAGGAAAAAAAAAGTTCTACTTGACGTGTGTATTTCATTGCTTTACATATTGTAGTATTTGAGAGAAAATTTTTCGATTTCTAATTAATTGTTCGTGCAGCGATCGCGTTTCTAAAACATTCATTTCATAAAAGTTAACACACACCGGTTTAACTATGCCCCATTGGTATATATATATATATATATATATATATATATATATATATAAAGTTGGAGCGTGAAAACATATGCGAATTGGGACGACAAGGCGAGATGAAACGGAAACTGTCATTTCCTTGCCATCCAATTTGTTCTCGACGGTAAAATGGAACAGCTTTTTCCCTTGATTGCGCCAATTGGATGTGGGAGAGTTTAAATTACGGAGAAGTGGTTGGGAAGCTTTGGAGTCGCAAATGACGAATGGGGCAAGTGTATAAGAGGCCAGGTGAAAAGGGATGAAGCTTGCGCTGATTTTTCTGCCTCACCACTGACCTAATGGATTTTTATGGCTCCATTTTTTTTAGCCCCATTTTCCTCCGTCTCTCTCACGGTTTGTTTTTTCGAGCCTGTTTTGGAAGGCGCCGTAGACGAATTGTGTGCTAGACTGACTGTCAACTCTTATAGACGCCTCCCAATGAGCTCAACTGATCTAATAATAAACGCAGAAACAGAAAGTAATATCGCCCTTTCAAATGACGGTGTTTACTGCCTCAGTTTCGAGGCATGAATTATTTTCTCTTTCTATTTTCAGCAGAAATATCGAAGATAAAAGTCTACCTCTTGTCTTGAAGTCCTCTGCAGGACACAGAGAGAAAGTCGTAAAATTCTGAAAACAACGCAATGAAAACTCGGTCATATAATTTTATGGTGGGGAGTGCTGTGTAGAAGAAGTCATATTTTGCCCATTATTATTGCCGTGGTATTAACCGAGATACTCAGCTTTCTTCTTTGAGACTAGGAAATTTTAGTGTTTGTCGTACTTCAATTTTTGTATTGTTTATTTTTTTATTATTAAAGATATGATTTTTTGTTGTTGTTAGATGTGATTCGTCAAGAATTTCAATTATATATATATATATATATATATATATATATATATATATATAGTTCAGCTTGTAATTTGAGTCCTCCCACGCTTTTTTTTTAATGTTCGATGCAATTTATGATTCACGAGATTCTCCTAATAATAGACCTATTTTAAATATTTCTAATTTTGCAGGTAATGAAATGTGTTAATTTTGGTATTTTAATACGTTAAATACTCTATCATTGAAATGTCTCTAGTTTTATCTAGATTAAACTAATTTTAAAATAGTTGTATCTTTTCGTAAACAAGTTACAAGATAGTGCATTCGGCATGTATGTTTTAGTAATACTTGAACACACCCAATAAACTGCCAGGTAGTAAACATAAACAAAAAATCAAGAAAGAAAAAAACTAAAATAAAAAAAACCATAGTATGCAGTGTAATATATTGTGAATAAATAATATGAAGTTCCGAATACCTCACACATAAATTCCAAATATCCATTCGTGAAATACGGAATACGAGTTTTTCCTATATTCTCAAACGTAGAATTAGAATAGCATAAAGGTCGCTTACTTACAGACTTCGTATACTGTAGTCCGCGTGACCGCGTCACCCAAATTGGCGTGTGGCATATGATTAGCTTCTTCCCTGAAGGTTTAGTAACAGGGTACTGTGCGCTTATTGGCTGATGCCACACGCCAATTCGGGTGACGGCGACTACAATGAACTCTAGGCTTCCAACTACCATAATATATTTACACTTGAAAAGATTTTCCGACTTGCATGGTGCGATATATATATGTTTGTATATAGATAGATAGATAGAGAGGAGGTGTAATAAATATTCATTGTTATAAGTCTACTTTGTTATGAATACAGATTACGAAAATAAATGTAAGGACAGCAAAGTTGCTGGAAATTGTAGGTTTTCAAATAGGATCAGTAGTTGTGGCTCTACATGGTAGTCGTCCCATTAGTAATAATAATAATAATAATAATAAAAGCGAGATTACATGTCATAGTGTTGCAGTAGGAGTATCAATTCACGCAATGACTTTGACATAGGTGCTTCATAACCTAGTTTACTCATTCTCCGGAATTTTGGCCAAAATTTGAGTTTACAATGGTAATTACAGAGATATGTAGTGTTTTCAAGTGACTAGGGATATATAGTAGTGAGGTTAGTTAATAGGCAGTAAGTACAATACAACAGCATGTGACATGGTTGAAATTTACTATTACCTCTGGTTTCATATTGACTTCCATAGAGAAAAATCGGTAAAATATATCGATATGTTGCTTATTGCAATCGATTCAACGTTCTAAGAATAGCTTTCGTGCTTCCGTTAGCTCTCTATTCAATTCAGAAGTGGCAAAAGTCGAATTTTTCCGGTTTCAATGTTGATCGATATAGAACCCAAACGGTAATAGAGAACGACAAACTGGTGTTGGAAATCGACTCAAATCTTTTTTTTTTTTAAAGTCTTCCCTTGTATTCCTTTACTAAGACCGGAAGTGATATACTTTTACTACTACATCCTCTTGCAATACTTATTTCCACAGAACAAAGACGACAAGATGTTCCGGAAAAAGGTTTGCAGACAGATTCAGCGTTCCAAAAAATGAGTTTCATCTTGACTTGTATCTATTTATTCGAACACGAAGTAATGAAAGTCTACGATTTCCTGATTACAACACTGACTGCATACAGGCCCGTAGCCAGCCCCAAAATGTAGGTGGGGCCTGGTCGAAGGTATGGGGTGCACGATTCAACCATACTATAGTTCATTTGCAAGCCTACAGTAAAAAAATTAGGAGGGGCCAGTAAAAAATTAGGGCGGCCCGGCCCCCCTAAATTCCTCTGTATACGGGTCTTATCGCATAATAGATGAAACTGAAATATATATATAAACGTTTCCACTTTCAACGAAACTGATTTATTTGAAAATAAATAAAATAATTGAATGTATATTCTAAAGTATCTCAAGTTTTTAATTTGCTGCAAATGTAGACGATAACAGTTAACAAAATCTAAAACACGCATCCCTTATATCTGATTTTATCTCATTTTCTCAATAGAAGAAAAAGGGGAGTTTCATAGCTGCAGTACAATATGTCGAAGGGCTATTTTCACTCACTTCAGAACATATCATGTTCTCTTTTTGAATATTGTTTTAGAGTCTCTTTTCATAAGGCAACTTCATATTATGTTGGTACGCTGGTTGATGATGCTTCTGTTCTTCTAGAATTCTCACTCTGTTGGCATCACCCTTTTTTAAATATGGATTCCACTAATGATTTTTGCCAGTGTTCCCTCATTTCCCCTCGCTCTTATTTTAACGATGTTATCCTGCGTAATCAATGCCATTCCCCCAACCACGCACACTTTCTTTAATCATCTCTCGCGTGATTTCAACCATCGCAGCTGTTTTCATTGGCTTCAATGTTTGTTACTCTAAGAAGCCCACAACTGGTGTATTTTTTTCGACCCTTTTCATTCTTATCTTTCTCATTTCCGCTGTTTTTTTTTCTTTCTGAAAATCACTGAATTATTCCAATGAGTTTTTTTTCATTCTTTAAATAATTATCTAACTCTGCCCTGATGTTTCCGTTGTTTTGCTGGTTCCAATACCAACTTAATATTCGTCTACTTTTGTTTCATGTTGTTGACTAGAGCTTTTTTAATTGTTGTGGTTATTTTCTTTCTAATTTGCTGAATGCATAATTTCTGCCTTCATTTAATTGCAAAAATCTTTGAAGAATGGTCTACTAATAGTATTTGACTAATTTTTGGCAAAACCCTTCAAGTATGTTTTTCTTTCTGTTGTCTTTTTTTTTTTTTTTCAATACTTGACCTACGCATGAGTGTATAAATTTGTACAATGAGTGTTTTGTGGCAATATTGGCATCATTTTAGTTGATTTTATTCCATATGCGAGGGTACTTCAAAGACAGAGATTATTTGTTGTCTAGGGAAGACTAATTTTCTTTCTGCTGTTTGTCTGAAGTTTCGTTAGTCTACGGAAATAAATAAATAATATCCAAATTCACAAGAAAGACGACAAAATGATTGTAATAATTATCGAGGCATCTTCCTTCTGTTGACATCCTATAAAATCAACTTGAACAACCTGTTAGCAAGATTGACTCCATACGCAGATGAACTGATTGGAGATTATCAGATCGTATTTAGTAGAAATCGATCATCCATTGACCAGATATTTACTATTTGACAAATGATCGAAAATAAATGAGAATGCAACACTCCGGTACATCAATTATTTATTGATTTTAGAAAGGCCTACGACTCGGTTCAGAGATAAACACTGTGCAACGTTCTTATCGAATTTGGAATACTAAAAGTACTAGTTAGATTAATTAAGATATGTTTGAATTAATCCCGAAGTAAAGTGCAAGTAGGAAATTACTTGTCCAAGAGCTTTCACGTAGAAAATGGTCTGAAGCAAGGAGATGTTGTGAAATTCATTATTATTTAACCTTGTTCTGGAGTACGCTATAAGGGAAACTGAAGATAGTAACCAGAGTCTAGAACTGAACGATATTCTCCAGGTCATGGCATATGCTGATTGTATTAATATAATGGGGAATGGTAGAAGATCATTAGAAAGAAATGTAGATACCTTATTAAACGCTTGCAGGAACTTGGATCTAGAAGTAGCAGAAAAAAAATAACTAATATATGGAAATTTGCCGGGATCGTAATACTGTGAATTATGGATAGGACAAAGTAGCAAACAATACTTTCGACAAAATTGATGCTTTCAAGTATCTACGATCAGTATTAAGACACCAAAACCATGTCGACGAATAAACTAAACGTGGATTGAAAGCACGGAATTATTCAGTTCACAATCTTTTTCCTTCGCGAATTTTGGCGAGGAATTTGAAGCTTAAAATATATAAAAGGATAACCCTGGCTGTTGTGCTGTGTGGTTGCAAAACACAGTCATTTACTCTGAAGGAAGAACATAGACTGAAAATATTTGACAATAAAATCATGAGCCAAATATTCGGACCAAAGAGGAACACGAATGCAGAATGGTGGAAAGTTCATAATGAGGAACTTCATAAATTTATTCCGTTTACAAAATATGATTAGAGCCATAGGTGGGCAGGTCATGTAGCCAGAAGTAAAGAAAGTAGGACACTTTCAAAAATTTAACTGGAAATCCAATCGTAGAACGACCATTATGATATGAAGACGTAGTCGCAGATGGGGAGACACGATTAAGATGGGTCACGCAGGAATAGGAATACAAAGTAGAAACTGGATCCAACTGGTTAAAGACGGAAGTCTGTAAAGAATTTTTTTTTTTTTTTTGTAAATTATCGGATTCAATAAGTCATACAATTATTTAGTTAATAATAATAATAATAATAAGTATAAGTATAAGTATAAGAAATAACATTAAAACAAATTTATATTCATGTTCTAATCAATGAGTTTATGCGAAAATCGAATTCTACAATTAACGTGTGATTATAGTAACCAGAAAGTCTTGATTACTAGAAGTCCGTACAGACACCTGCTCACCTTTTAGCTTAGTAACAGGGTGCTCATCTCTGGTACAAAGGATCTCTGACCATGTGGATTTCTGGTGTACAACTTCGTGTACATGACTTTTCTCGGGGTTTTCCCTTTACTTCCCATATTATTTTTCCAAGATTTTTTTTTAACAATTAATCGCATTCATTAATTAATTACCAAACTCCTTAAGAGTACAAAACCTAACCGAGGGACATTTAATTATGCATTTCTTTTCATTTAAAACCTAGTACATATAATCATGTACAGAATTTTAGTAGACAATACAATAACATTTTATGATGAAATTTTAGAATATTTAAGATCATCAAAATAAGTATTAATGTAATGGTATGCTATGAATGCATTTTTAAGGTTGCTGGAATTTTCTTTTAAGAAAACGACTAAAATACATTATAAGCTTCTGTAGGTTTAATTGTAAGCGTAAAGTAAGTGCCCTCCTTGGGACATTAACCTTTGCTTGACGAGAGGACTCGTTAACAGCACATAACTTGTACTTCACTGGAGTGACGTAGACACTGCAAAGGATATCATCTTTCCTTGCCTTTTTTGTTTTATTTCTCTTTCACTTTGAACTCTTCTTTAATTAAATTGATAATTAAGGAGCTACTATTATCGCTTCTTTACTTTCTACTAGATTTTGTTTTTGTAAATTTTCCGGTATGTATTCACACATTTGAAGTTTGTCTTTATATATATATATATATATATATATATATATATATATATATATATATATATATATATATATATATATATATATATATATATATATATATATATATATATTACTCTATAATCTAGTTTGAAGGAATGTGTATAGTAGTCAACGTGTGTTGTAATCTTAGAACATCTGGACCATGAACGAAAAAAAAAAAAAATGCAAAGTTGTAGCTTGACTCCAAATTCTCGGCTCTAGGGTGATTTGGTATCATAGAAAAATAGAGCTTGAAGGAGAGTTGTGACTTCCCGTACACTCCCTTAAACAATGTGCGTTTCTAATATTAATTAATAATAAAATTAGTTATTTACCTCTCGCGCTAATGTAATATCATGTTAGCTACTAACATTAACCCACAATGCGATACTTCGGTAAGAAATTCATAACCTAATCTGTAAAGTACGAGGGCCGTCCAGAAAATAAAGAACGATTGTGCATCGTGCGCGGCGCCAATCCCACACGACTGCGATCGCGCGTGTGGCAGTTAGCTCCTTCCTTTATCTCAGTGTGAGCCGAATCCCAACGTTTTGCGGTCACGCTACTTGTTTTTGCAGCGATTCAAAATGGCGGCACCAATCGAAAATGCTGCCAAATGCGAAGTACGGAGATTAGTGATGAGCAAATACAAGACCAAGTCTAAGATTCGGGTGGTCTTGGTCTTGGTCTTGGTCTTGCAGATCCAGTCTTGATCTTGGTCTTGCTTGTAAGAGTCTTGCAACTCTTGCTTTAAGAAATCTGGTGTTTTTCATAGGTAAATTTTACTCCGGATATAAGGGATAATAAATTATATCACACACCAATAGTAACGGAAATACAATGTATGTTTCTAAATGTAATATAGTTTACCTTTGTGTAAGTATAAGTATGATGATAGTGTTCAACATAGGTTATGACCTTTATTTATTATGTTTTTTTTTTTTTTTTTTTTTTTTGAATGGATACCCACTCTTCATTACTTATAAAATAAATCACAACGTTTCGTAATCTTTTCATATTTTTTTAACGAATCCAATACTCCATTGGTTCTCAAACTTCCTATTAAATATTGAAATTTTATTTTACTGATTCTAATATGTACTCAACGGGCAAAAATATGAACATCACGCAAAAGCGATGAGAAAATTGGACGCTTTCGAAACGTAGGTATGGATAAGAAAAGAGATAATTAGCTGGGTTGAACGGACAATGCGAATGAGAAGGTGTTAGAAATAGTAGCAGTAGGGGAGTAAAAAATAATATTTAGATGCAACTAGGAGTAGGAAGGTGAACTGGTTTGGACACTGGCTGAGAAGGAACTGTATAATGAGGGATGTGCTAGAGGGTAAGATGGAAGGAAAGAGAGGGAGAAGGCGAAGGAGACTGTAGTTGCGGGAAGATATTAAAACAGAAAATTGCTACGCTAATACGATGAGACTAGCTGAGGAGCACAGCACATCGAAGCTTCTCAAGCGCAGCAGTTGACCTGTCAATAATGGCATAATACCTATGATGATGATGATGATATGTTTAGCAATATTGGTCAAAAGAGAGAGAAAAAGTTAAAGTAATAATAGACAAACCTCTTAATATTTTAGAATAAATTGAGTGAAAATTGAGAACGACTCAACTGTCTATGTCTCCTGTGTAAATTCAATTTATATAAACACTTTTGATCTATATTAGAAATTTAAAATAACGGTATCAACCTCCAAGTTGTTTGAAATAAATGTACAAAATCACTCTCACTTGTGAATATTGATTAGTTATTGTTGTAAAATGCTATATCACTCAATCCTTGATATGCCGTACACCTAAGGAGACTATAAGTTATATTGACAAACAATTATTCAACGTACTGTATAAGTATCCGCCCATGAATTCAAACTTGCAGTCACATGCACTTGTTTTTGCTAAGTTTTTGCCAATGTCATGAAAATGTTATTTCGATATTAATTTTATGAGCGCACATTAAAAATTTCCAGCGGATGCTTGAACCTTGGAACCAAGGTCATACACATGTAGTCGGTACCTACGGTGTGCGGAATTACCTATGGATATTCAATACTACATTTATCTTTAGTTTTGGAAGAAGAACACGGCTAATATGTTTTGAAATGAAATGAAATATCTAATTTAGCGTCCCACGTATATTGCACCGAGGCTAAGTGAGACGGTGATGATGAGAAATAGTGGAATGCAGAAAGTAGGAGGAAACGGGAAAAAACTTAAGACAACCCACTCACATGGTGTTTGTCCACCAATAAGGCTGACATGGTGTAAGTTGATATCGAACCAGGGACCCCATGTGCAAGAGGTGAACTCTTTACCATTGAGTCATTGTGGCCATAACATGTTCTAGTATACTTTTCGCTTCTTATGGGCACAACTATTCTTCGTGTAATTTCCCAACATCCTTTCATTAGCCATCGTAAATTAATCAAATGATGACCAAAGTAAATCAGACACTGAAGTTCTTATACATTGTAACAATTCATAGAATTATACTCTCGGTAGTCTTGCGAAAACCGATTCAGAAAAGACATACTGTAGCTATATGCTACAGGGGCAGATCGGTTCACACGGATTGCATAAACTACTGTGAAGACATTCAATCCAGTGTCATTTTTACTAAAGCCAAGAAGTTCAGGTGAAAGATGTAATTCTTTTTTACTCTTCCTTTTATATATTAAAAAAAAATCAAGTAGTAGCTGAAAGCACTAATGGAAATTGCATATTTCAATATTGGAGGGCAGATCATTAACAAGATAAGGTACGCAGATGATACGGTTATAATAGCTAAAACCGAAGGAGGACTACAGGAGATGATTGACAAAATAGTTGACACTGGAAAAGTATGTGGAATGGAAATCAACATCGAAAAGTCGAAAGGTCATGAGAATATCCCGTGGAAACACGCCCTTACGGATCAGAGTAGAACAAAGAGAACTTGAAAAAGTCGATAGTTTCAAGTATTTGGGAAGTAGTTTGACGAGAAATGCTTATACCTACTGCATCAGAGAAATCAGGTCAAGAATTGCCATAGTTGAAGAAGCATTTAACAAGAAGAGATCACTCTTAACTAGCAGGATCAATATTGGACTCAAGAAGTTGGTCAAGTGTTGTATATGGAGCATTGGACTGTATGGGTCAGAGACTTGGACATTATGGAAGTTAGAGAAGAAGTATTTAGAGAGGTTCGAAATGTAGTGTTGGAGAAAAATGGAGAAGATAAAATTGGCAGAGAGAGCAACAAACGAAGACGTTTGAAATTGGATAGGAGATAACACTTTTATCCAGCATCCTTAGTAGGAAGGCCAATTGGATTGGGTACACCTTACGAAGAAATTGTCTCCTTCACACCGCCATAGAAGGAAAGATGGAAGGGAACCGATTAATAGAAAGAAGAAGAACAGAGCTGATCGATGATTTGAAAAATAAGAGAAAGTATTGGAAGTTGAAAGAGGACGCGTGGAAGAAACATTTCAAGGCCCAAATCTACAATTAAAAAAAAAAAAAAAATCTCATTAGTCCCAGGACCTGCCAAAAGGCAGAATACTTAATAATAATAATAATAATAATAATAATAATAATAATAATAATAATAATAATAATAATAATAATAATAATACCGGTACTTGTGGAAGACTTTTGTTCTTGGTCTTGTAGGTATGGTCTTGGTCTTGCATCGGAATTCCTAGTCTTTGTCTTGGTCTCGGTCTTGAATGCAAGAATCTTGCAAAAACTGCAAGACCAAGACTCTTGCGCTCATCACTAACGGAGAGCCGTTCGTTTTCTAAACGCGCAAAAAATGTTAAGTCTATTCAAATGCATAGGCAAATAAAGAATTTTATGCCGATAGTGCAATGAATGAGTCATCAGGGAGGAAATGGTGTATTATGTTTAGTCACGGAAATACGAGCGTGTACGATGAAGATAGCAGTCGGAGGCCATAACTTGTTACGGGAGAACTCAAGGGAAAAGTAGAAGACAATTTCAGAAAAGGTGACATTTCACTTTGAGCACGTTACGTGAATTATTGAAGTGATTTTTGGGTGGAAAACAGTTCGTAAATGATGGGAAACTCAAGCAAACAGTGACAGCCTGGCTCGAATCTTTGGCGCAGATAAGCATAACATCGGCATTGAAAAACTGGTCCCACATTATAACAAATGTTTTGACAACTATGTCGATTACATAGACGAGTAGAGTAAAGTCCTGCGGCTTTGCAAATAAAGTTTCTCACTGATATATTTTGTGTTTATTTAACCATGCCAAAAATGTTCTTTATTTTCTGGACGACCCTCGTATGCACTTTATAGTTTATCTATTTTTTTTTTTTTTATATATACGAGACAAGAGCTGTTGTTGCCTCATCACAAAGCGATGACGTAAAAGTAATGTCTTCTCTTGGAAAGTGCATCCGTTTCTGCTAGAAACTTGGTCTTGTATCGTGCCTTGCTACAAAAATTTTGCATCATCTAGACTCATGCAGCCCTGTATTTACCTACGATACAGTCGGCCTAACTCCTTCCTCTGACAGCTAAACAAACCTAGAAACATTCATTGTCACATAATTATAACGAGCAACCGTTGGTTACGAATTGGCTATCTGGATATTTGCTGATTGAAAATTAGATTGATGTATAGCGTTTGATCAATATTATCCTAGTTCCATCTCAAAAGTCAAAGATTCAGATCGTAAGTTAGAATAACTTATATTTTGTTCTTGTATCTTTTATTTAGGTCACGCTACAGGGCCTTGTAATCAGGATTAAAAGTGGATCTGAAAAAGTAGGGGGACGGTAGGTAGCGGCATGACGTCATGCCGTCCCCTTGCCTATCCTTGCCCATTGTAACTTTTAGGAATTGGAGAGACGCCATACTTATTTTAGGAGGTAAGGGGACGGCATTCCCACGAGTTCCCCCGCACTTTTACCCCTGATTGCAACATTATAATATTAGTACGTGCGTGTCAGCGATTTTTATTTTTTTTAAATTTTATTTTTATTTTATTTCATTTTATTTTTATGTAGCGAACTACATCGCAATTCAAATATGTAGCAAAACAAATTTTAACTTATACATCGCTATTTGTAAGTTCTGTATCGCATTTTTAGCAGCAAAGGAAATTATTATTATTATTATTATTATTATTATTATTATTATTATTATTATTATTATTATTATTATTATTATTATTATTATTTAGATATGTATCCTTTTACCTGAAGTAACAAACGATTGTTGTGTATCATAAACAACAAAATAAGAACAAAAGTAATAGCAATTAATATTTTTAAAAAATAGTTTCAACTTTGATATTATATAGATTATTTAAGCTAGATTATTTAAGCTAATCGTAAGTTAGAATAACTTATATTTTGTTCTTGTATCTTTTATTTAGGTCACGCTACAGGGCCTTGTAATCAGGATTAAAAGTGGATCTGAAAAAGTAGGGGGACGGTAGGTAGCGGTATGACGTCATGCCGTCCCCTTGCCTATCCTTGCCCATTGTAACTTTTAGGAACTGGAGAGACGCCATACTTATTTTAAGAGGTAAGGGGACGACATTCCCAGGAGTTCCCCCGCACTTTTACCCCTGATTATAACATTATAATATTAGTACGTGCGTGTCAGCGATTTTTATTTTCTTAAAATTTTATTTTTATTTTATTTATTTTTATTTTTATTTTATTTCATTTTATTTTTATGTAGCGAACTACATCGCAATTCAAATATGTAGCAAAACAAATTTTAACTTATACATCACAATTTGTAAGTTCTGTATCGCATTTTCAGCAGCCAAAGAAATTATTATTATTATTATTATTATTATTATTATTATTATTATTATTATTATTATTATTATTATTATTATTATTATTATTATTATTATTATTATTTAGATATTTAGATATTTATCCTTTTACCTGAAGTAACAAACAATTGTTGTGTATCATAAACAAAAAAATAAGAACAAAAGTAATAGCAATTAATATTAAAAAAAGATAGTTTCAACTTTGATATTATACAGATTATTTAAGCTGACAGCTGCTTTCGAATGTGTCCATATAAAGCTATTTTTTATTAAGTTTTAAATTTGTAATGACCTCAATAAATGAGAAATTGCAATTACGCAATCCACGAAGTGAACCTTCATCTTTACGACAAAACAAAAACAAAACAAAGTGTACTTTCACACAAATGTTAATTTCTTAACTGTAACAAACTGCTATTCGTATCCGGTTCGTTCTCCATCTTTTAAATGTTTCAAGCCAAACACCAATTCCCTTTCGTAATTTCAACGTAAAATAGGAGAATGTAGCAAACGAATATAGATCCTATACTTCTGGACCAATGCTATGAACCAAATAAAAAAAAGGAAGAAATTCGTACCGCTAAGGGTTCGTGTTTCAACTAGTAATTTAGTTTCCGAAAATGTAAGCTCGAGTCTTGGAATTCTAGAGTCCATTGAGCTACTTTCTTTACAGATAGAATGAAGAGTCAAAGATGATATGGCCTCTGTCGTCAGTATCACTGCTAGCTTCTAGTAATTTGGCTTGTAGTCCGTAGTAGATTGTCTTACTGAGAGCCTAACAGACAGCTAAATGTAAACGTAAGGTTTTCGAAGCGATTAATTGCTGAGCTTTAACGCAATGTAAATGTGTAAAGGAACCGGTCTTTTATGAAGGGAATGCAGTGATGTACTGTTTTCTGTTGAAAAGAAAAGAAAGAAAGAAAGAAAGAAAGAAAGAAAGAAAGAAGACAAAAAAAACTACGTTAATAAATTACGATCGTAGGTGATTCTCATTTCGCGATACAATTTATCATTTTCCATCGCATTTCGTAATTTCTGTGGATGCATATTAAAATTCTGAGAAACAGAACGAAAAAAAAATGAACTTGAGTTGTTCCTTTTTCCAAACTCATAAACTTCATAACAAAAGATTCCATTTGGTGGATCAGTACGATATTCTTATTATATTAAACACTAACATTTAAATCAATGAACACTACACAAATAGTCAACCGATGAACTGTGTAATATTGTCACCAAGGAAAAATTGGCAACATAAGAATATAGAGATTTTTGACGATTGGTTCCGAGCATTTTGTTGTTCCATTGTATTTTCCTTTTTAATTTTGTGATTGCGACACTTCTTTTATGTAATGCAAATTTATGGAAGTTGGCAACACTGATGTTTTATTTTTTTTTTCCTTGGTTGTTGTTTCCTTATAGTGAAGATTAACAAAAAAAAAAGTCGAAATTTCTTGTATAATTCTGTCAGCCTTTTTCACCCTTCCATTCGTCAATTGGTCAAAGTCCACCCATATTCTACATAATAAGACTTAAAAGAGGCTTGACTGAAACTTTTCGATCAGAACTTTGAAGTCTCCGCATCTTTCTTCCTTTTTTTTTCATGGATTTCCAATATTTGTATGCTTCAGTTGCAACAATGAGCTGATTCGTCATGTTTAGTTTTGTTGAGAAATAGATTGTGGTGGTAAGAAGTAAAGGAAAGAGCGGCGTACATAAGAAATTCAAAGTCATAAAAATGAGAGAGAGATGGGTAGAAGAAGAAAGACTCACACGTATATAGAACGGGATGATTAAAAAAAAATAAGTATAACGAAGTTCTTATCCTGGTTAGAAAATTGGTGTATGAGAAGTCAGAACAAGGATGAATTAAAAATCCGTAGATTTTTTTTTTTTTTTTTTTTTTTTGAGGCAGTTTAATACAATTTCCTTGACACGTTTACTCTTACTTAATTAACTGGCGAAGTGTAATCAGCTAGAAATATTTTCTTTTGTCAGTGCCCTTGAAAGGTGCGTGTCATACCCTACAACGACCTCTTTTAACACTCCAATTTTACGCACTTTACATGAGCACAACACAGCTAAATCTTGTTGTAGTACTTGCCAAAGTGTATAAGTTAGATTATATATATATATATATATATATATATATATATATATATATATATATATATATATATATATATATATATATATATAATCAAACTTATCCCCTTATAACAACTGCTAGCTATAACATTGGTACACCTATGATGATATCTGATGAATTGGTGGAAATGCTCTTCATTTTGCAATGAAGGGATATTTGATTCACCCAGAGATTTACCTATTCAAAATAATTCAACCAAATAAAGGAAGTTGTGACAAATCAAGTGTGTCTCAGGACCCCTCCCCCAAGGATATTTCTTTTAGTATTTTGAACAACCCGCATACATATTCAGATCAGATTCCACCTTAAACTGTAGGCCCACGTCTCCTATGAACTTGGTGTTGAAAAAAGAACAGCAAAATTTAAACAACAAACGGAACGACGAAACAAGGAACAAACAAACATACAAAAACTACAATGCTCACCGTTGATACGAAAAAATTCAGTATGTCCACAGATAAAATCTTACGCACAAATAAATTGACTAAATTGTGTCGTTGAGAAATATTAACCCCCTCATTTACAGAAATTATTCCCTTATAGATCAGCGTAAAAGAGTTCTCTTATGAATGTACTTCACGGTGTTAGCACATATATATAAATAGACGTAATGCTGTGTGCAGTCTTCCCTTTCTATTTAGCACATAATACCATGCAATAAACCAGGGAAGATAACTAATATCAGACAAGTTGACACCTAGATGTTACCAGAGTTTCTGGTTGGTCCGTTTAACTTTGCATATCTGCCTAATCTCATCGCAAATTGCAATCAACCCTTGGCTTCTACATAAACATTAAACTTTCCCTCCCTTCACGTTAATGTAAATATTGCGGGAAACAGGGTAAGCTTAAAAACTTTCCCTGTTTTTGGAAACTCAATCGAACAAAGCTTCTTTTAACAATAAAATAAAATGTAAATTTAAAAATCAGTATGATAAGACACAAAGCAAACAGTTTCTCAAACTTTACTTACTCAATAAACGACAAGCCTTAAGGAATTTGCATTTTAAAAGAACACTATCACAAGTTTTATATTGCATTATATGGTTAAATATAGAGAATATTTCATACTGAGGACCCTGAAGAAGACCATAGGAAATAGACTGAAACATAGAATAATTGCACATAATAAGTTGAATTATTATTATTATTATTATTATTATTATTATTATTATTATTATTATTATTATTATTATTATGCAATTTTAAGAACTTGAATAATTTGAAAGGAAGAAAGATATACTGCTTCCTGAATAAAAATATTACGAGAAAAAGTAATAACTGTTTGAAACACAATACTATATCGTATGGAACAGAAACATTGTGGTTACTAAAAGGTGGTGAAAATAAAGTAATGAATAAATAAACTTTGAATATACCTGGATGAAACGGAGATCCAAGAAGAAAAGGTTACGAATATATAGTACGAGAGACTGGTAAATCTCATTGTTGCAATAGCAACATCGTCGTTCACTGAATTTGTTTAAAATAAATATTTATTATGCACTTAAATATATCTAGCTAGTTAACTGCTAAATTATTTACAATTTTATTGTTCAAATTAACGTCTAACTCATCCGCTTTTAGCTCCCAGTGGAAGTTCATGTGGTTAAGATCCCATGTTAAACGATCTAGGTCTACGTCTCACATAGCTTCGTTGCTGACAGTGATGCTAAGCTCTACATCAACAAACTAAATCAATGTTTGGTGGTTTTGTTTTATATATTTTTGTAAATTGCGTGTTCTATTTTTGTGCAAAATAATAAGTAAGTTTGGAACACAAATTTGATGGTTCATGGCTCCAGAACAAATTTCAACGCGGTACAGTATTTCATATGTTAAACTCAATTTGACATCTGGCAGATTTGTTCCAAGTATTAGCCCTTAATCTTTGCTCTAAATAACACTTGTTTCCTATATACATCTATATATCTATATCTATATCTATATCTATATCTATATCTATATCTATATCTATATCTATATCTATATCTATATCTATATCTATATCTATCTATCTATATATTTTAACTTTCCAAGTCAACCAGAAGTATCCCCTTAATTTATGTCAGCTCATGTAGTTATATATATATACAGTGGACTCTTTTTAATTCGCAGTCCAAGGGGACACGAAAAAACTTCGAATTATCCAAAATTCGAATTATCCAACAACATTTTTTCACTTATATGACAACAAACAAGCCAAAGTACTGTGCATCAAAAACAGTGGTGCCCACCCTCCTTATGTCTATGACGCACCCCCCAATTGTCTATCCGTAGGTGTTCTTCCATGAAAAAATCTTCTTTTCGATTAATGTTACCCCCCTCATCAAACATATTTATATAGATTTTACCCCCCCCCAAATATTTCAATGACGCAGTTTGCGTCATAGCCCCCCTTGTGGGCACCCCTGATCAAAAACATATTCATGTGGTGTAGACTTTACCTTTAAAGCGGCTTGTTTGCGTGATCGAATACCGCAAACTAACAAACGATATTGACTCCCCATAATTCGAACTACGTGTACAATGGACACTATATTTACGTACAACACCACAACATATATTGAATAGCGCAAACAATTAAATACCAGTAACAATTTGAATATTATGTTCTCACTTTTAAGAAGTCGTAAACTTCATTTGCTTAAATTTGATTGTTTTTGTACGGTCAATAAATCTTGAATTTCATGTATTGCGTGGAATGCGATATTAATAACATTTGGTTGACTTTATCAATAATTCATCTTAAATTTTCAATCAATTCTGACACAAGGTGAGATTGGCACACGTTGTCTATCTTTACTTCTTCCCCAACTCACCTTAACCTTTATCATTACATAGATTTTCTATTTATATTTTGTATTATTCATCCCTATGGCTGCATCTGGATAGCTGAAAACACGTTAAAACTGTATTTCTCTGTTTACATCTGTCCAACATAAAAAATTTTCTACTGTATTTAGTTCGAATTATCCAAGTTCGAATTAACGAGACTCCACTGTATATATATAACTACATGAGCTGACATAAATTACAGGGGTATTTCCAGTTGACGTGGAAAGTTAAAATTTGGCATGATTGTAGCTTTCCGAGACTAACCGACAGGAAAATTGCGAAAAGTGAATATTTTTAATTTTTAGGGGATCTAAAGGAGGGATGAAGAATTTCCCCATGTTATTTAAATGGATGTTTCTTTTGACATAAAATCTCATGTTTTAGGTACTTGGAATTGGAATAAAAACTTGACATTCGGTATGCTTGTACGTTTTCGTTAGCGTTAACTAAATAAATAAGTAAAAGTAAAAATTTCCAAATGTAGAGTTGATTTATGGAGAACTGAAAAATCTTTCCCATGCTATTTATATGGGACAAATTGTTGGTACCCTCAAATTGTTGGGCATTTCCTGTAGTGCTACAATTATTAATGAAATGAAATCTTTAAGTTTTACGTCCCACGATTATGCCGGTTAGGCTAAAGGAAACGGTGATTATGAGAAATGAATGAAATGGTTGAATGAAGAAAGTGGGAGGAAACGGGAGAACCCCGAGAAAACCCACGAGCACGGTGTTAGTCCACCACAAAGTCCACACGGCGCGATCTGGGATCGAACCCGGGACCCCAAGCACCGGAGGTGAACGCTGTACCACAGAGCTCTAGACTTGCAGACAAATTATTAGTACTGGAAAATTTGAGAAACAAATTGTCTATACTACACAACTTGTCAAACGAATATTCTGGTACTCCTTTTATTTCATTTTCTATTATTTCTGGATCGATGTTTAATGTATACAGGACAATTTACGTGAAACAACAGTAACCACAATATGTTATTATTTTTATAATGTAAATCACATAGTCAAATTCGTAATACTATATACGGAACATAAGCCTAACTTATATGCCACAATAATAACTACACTATTATATAATTGTGTATTGCCTAATTTCGTATAATGCAAATTCACAGCTAGCTTTTGTACTATAGCCTCATAAGTTACTCGTACATGCAACAACAATAACCACATTGTACTCTATCATGTTTAAAATCTCCCAGTAAGTAGGGGAAAACTTATTGTTACAATCCACGCGTAAATTATTTGCGCGTGGGTTCTCTCCAAAAGTAGCCTGATGCACATGGCAATTTTGGGGAGGAAACTGTGGCGGATGCGTCTTACTCTCATGGTTTCTTCACCTCCTAATCTCCTGTATAAACCGGATACAGATATTGAATCAAAATAATTATCTTCTGCTTCTGGAGGACCTATCTGTTTTAAGTCAGGGGTGCCCACAAGGGGGGGCTATGACGCAAACTGCGTCATTGAAATATTTGGGGGGTAAAAATCTATATAAATATGTTTGAGGGAGTGTTAAAATTAATCGAAAAATTTTTTTTATGGAAGAACACCTACATATATACAATTGAGGGGGGTGCGTCATGGACATGAGGGGGAGTGGGCACCACTGTAAGTATTGCATGCCCTGCTACGCATCTTTACATGGAAGAAAGGCCAGTGAATCAATTTGGTTGCAGAACATAGAAAACTCTACATCTTTATTATACAAGTCCTGACAAACCCAATTCTTGAATTTTACGATAAGTACTTTGTCGTAGATGGAAGAAACATCCTTGTATAGAAACATCATGTCCAAGCTTACTTCGAGCTGCGTTGTAAACTGCTACTTCAAAGTCACATACAACCATTGGAGAAATGCATAAGCAACCGTTACAGCTGTTTCTCCTATCGGGACCCTTATTACATATAACTAAGTAAATAATTTAGATACCATTGCAATAAACCAAACAAATGCTTCAGAAAGAACAACCGGCTAAATGTCTTATGAAAATGCTTTGTTATGTGTATGTGTTACATGCTTGCATAGTTTTCCCTTCCTGCCATTTTTCCGCTCTAAAAATGACCCTGCCATTTTCCCGCTTGCCATTTGTACCGCACACCGGAATTTCAGTTAGTTTTCATTTGTGTATTTTTCGTCTTTATGCAACAACAAGGTTATGATGGACATGACCTATTAAGATGAGCTCCGAACCACAAGTGGAGCTTGAAGTGCCTTTGGTAGGTGCACAGACCATCATTCAAAGTCAACTCTCAAAGTATGTGCCATTCCATATTGCCTTCCAGGAGCGCTGGATTACAGGATCATGCTGCCTACCCAGTCTGGAGCTTAGCAGAGTCCAACTCACCATGAATTATATGTATTTAGTTGTGAGTCTTAATCAACTATATAATAAAGTAATAATCCTAACACTCACATAGCGTAAACTATTTGGTGAAAGTCCAATAAACTTCCTGTGCATATTTATTTATTTATTTATTTATTTATTTTCTTTTATTTCTTTTTAAATTATTTTGAGGATATACAAATAATATTCCCTTGACTTCCATAGAATATTTGTAGCAAACAAGATGAAACAATGAACAGCACACATTAAATTACAAAGTATAAACGAAATTTATGATGCAGTTTCTCTTAACCTTCAGACAAACGGGAATAATCTTACTTTATATGTGAAATGTTCTGCTTAATTTCTCCTGAATCTTTTATATCTAAGTTTGGGTCATATTCATATTCATATACTTTGTCCTTCAACAATAGTTTTAGTGGTATTTTAGTGAAGGTTGTCCCGATTTTTTAATGCTAAGGTGGAGATGATTTTTTAGATGATAGCTAGAAGATAGAACATGATTCAGACACAAAGACTGCATTGAAATTTTGAACCCTGTATCACCACAGGAGAAGACGTGATTGCTGAACGTGACACGTATGTCCCTCTTCGATTTCCTCCAGCTATATTATTAGCTTCTGGGAATTGCCTGATGGTGATTGGCTCAACCGCTGCATTCCTTGGCGAGCGAGGCGCAAAATGAGGATGTACAAACTACAAGTCTGTCATTTTCTTACAAATTCTATGTAGGAAAACCCAGGGGATTTTGTATGATTGGTACAGAAAATTCCAATCAAACGACTTGAACCTTCATTACAAAACCAACATTATTCCCGCAGCCATTTTGATTTTTTTTTCAGTGTTGTAATGACAATGACAACACAAGTTCTCCAAATATGTATACTTTTTTTTTTTTTTTTTTTTTAGGCGGAAACCAATTGGAAATAATTTTCTATTCATGACTTAAGAAGATAGAACATTAATAATAGGGTACCCTTTGTTCGTGTGAGTACAGAATTACGGTCTTCTTTCGAAATAAAACTGACTGTCCAACCACAGCCGAGTTTGCTCAAGCAGCTGCAACGAATAGAATGAATAACATCTTATTGGTTATCCTTCAGACGTCGTTAATATTCAATTACAAAAGTTTGTCTTTCCTACATTGAGATTTGTAAAATGTTTTCAGCTTTACATAAATAATTCCTGTAATAAGGAAACAATATTGTAATTCATCCAGCATGGTTGTGTGCTTGCTGATTACCTAGTTGAAAGTTAATACAAAAAAAAGAAAGAAAAAAAGAAAAAAAAGAAAAGAAAAGAAAAGAAAAAGGAGCCTCGAGTTTATTGTTAAATACTTGCTCTGATAGAAACTTTTCAATTCTGTATGAGTAAAACGATATTATCCTGTAACTTATAGCGATTGCTTTGGAAAATGTATGTACTCACCATTAACTATATATATATAGTTAATAACTATATATATATGTATGTATTAGGGATGGCCAAAATTTTCCGGAATCCGGATTCCGGGAATTTTGTTTTCCGGAATCGGAAAATTTACTTTCCGGAATTCGGAAAAATTCCGGAATTCGGAAAAATTCCGGAATTCGGAAAAATTCCGGATTTCGGAAAAATTCCGGAATTCGGAAAAATTCCGGATTTCGGAAAAATTCCGACATTCGGAAAAAATCCGGAATTTAGAAAAATTCCGGAATTCGGAAAAATTCCGGAATTCGGAAAAATTCCGGATTTCGGAAAAATTCCGGAATTCGGAAAAATTCCGGATTTCGGAAAAATTCCGACATTCGGAAAAATTCCGGATTTCGGAAAAATTCCGACATTCGGAAAAAATCCGGAATTTAGAAAAATTCCGGAATTCGGAAAAATTCCGGAATTCAGAAAAAATCCGGAATTTTTCCGAGATCCGGAATTTTTCCGATTTTACTTTCCGGATTCCGGAAAGTAAAAATTCTGGAATTGGCCATCCTTAGCTAGTAGTTGTTAAAAGAGAAACACAATAATGAATAGGCTATATATACTGTATTAATTTCTTGTAGTTGGATATGTCTTTATCATTTACGTAGACAATTGTTACTGCAGTTATTTACTACTTTATGAGAAAGATCTTATTTTCACACACAAAAAAGTCGCCGGTATGTCTCAAACATTATCGCGTTCCCACCTGCAGCTGCTCCAAAGCACTGCAAACTACTTTTTAATCAGGCGAAAGGCAGTGAAGGAAAATAAATCTCAACAAATATTCTAATAACATTCGCTTATTGTCAACATACCTACAGTGAGCGCAGAAAGTGTTCGTACACCGTGCATAGTTTATATTGAAAACAGCTAGCATGAGAACGGGAGGTGGAAAAATATATATATAACCAGAATTAAGACTACACATTCATACATTTTATTTCTATATACAAGAGAAAGGCCAAACAAACACAATCACTGTTTTGTTCAGAAGAAAAGAGAGAATTCCTTTTTTGTAAACGCAAAAAGTCACCGTACACTTATGCTTGAATTAATGCTTATAAAGTATATTACGTTATTTAATATTTTGTGGGATTACCCTGTGCGTTAATGATTGTCTGTAATCTTCGTGGCATTGATTTCACCTGTAGTAGTTCGTAGTTCTGTAGCTTCGGGACTGATTATGTCCCATTCTTCTTGAATAGCTTTTCTTAGGCCTTCTTTAGTAGACAAGCTGTGCCTTCTGATTCTTGTCTCCAGAACAGATCATAGATGTTCTATGGGGTTCATGTCTGGGGATTGGGGAGGTGTGCGAAGCTGTTTCAAGGTATTATAGAGTCAGGGGCGGGTCCAGAGGGGGCAATCGCCCCCCCCCCACAAGAGGAAACTCTTATTTTATACATAAATAAACCCATCCATAACAAGTTTGGAGCTCTTAAAAGTAGCAGTATTACCGCCGACCGCCCCCCCCCCAGAAGTCCGTCCTGGATCCGCCCCTGGCAAACCTTGCAGACAGGCCTTGTTCAACAGTACAAACAATAATTGCGATGTATAATGTTTCTATCACTGTGCGAAACCATAAAAAAAATAATAAAAAAAGAACTCGAAGACCAAGAGTGTTGAGTGAACAAGTTAAACGTTACATTATTAGGGAAAGAAAAAAGGTTCCAAAAAGTAGTGCTGTGCAATTGGCAACGGATCTGGAAACACGCGGTGTTAAAGTATCAGCCAGTACAGTGCGGAATATTTGCAGAGTATCATGGTCGGATAGCCAGGAAAATGTTCTGGGTGAACAAGACAAATCGTATAAAGAGACTAAAGTTTGAAAAAGAGTATAAAGATAAGGGATCAGGCTTCTTTCTGGAATAGGGTCATATTTTCGGACGAAAATAAATTTAATTTTATCGAGTCCAATGGGAGGCGTATGGTATGGCGCAAGGTGAATACAGAGATGAATCCTCAAAATCTCGTCTCTAAAGTAAGACACGGAGGAGGTTCCGTGCTCGTCTGGGGTTGTATGAGTGCCTCAGGAGTGGGTCGTCTCCACCTTATCGATGGAGTGATGATCTACAAAGTGTATATTAACATATTAAAGGAATATCTCCATACTAGTGGGCAGAAGATGGTTCTTGAAAACAATTTATTGTTCAGCAAGACAACGACTCCAAACATACAGCGGAAAATACTCGATTGTGGCTACTCTATACAGGGGCGGATCCAGGACGGACTTCTGGGGAAGGGGCGGTCGGCAGTAATACTGCTACTTTTAAGAGCTCCAAACTTGTTATGGATGGGTTTATTTATATATAAAATAAGAAAGTTTCCTCATGTGGGGGGGGGGGGGGCGATGGCCCCGATCGCCCCCCTCTGGATCTGCCCCTGAGGTTTGCTATCTTTCTCAAAGACTTACCCTTCTTATGCACTTTAATAATTACTTTTCTTGTCTCCTCATTTGTTTCTGTTCGGTTGCTTCCCATTTCGACAGCCCACCGTGCAGTTTTTTCACTCCTATTCACAACTAAACTCATTCTGTTACTCGTCATGCTATACAGAGGTGTATACTCAGGTGAATACTAGTGAACCCCAGTTGTGGTATCTTTGTTTCGTATTCGTACGTCAGGTGTACGATCACTTTTTGCGTCTACTCTATATATTTTCTACGGAATTTATTTACTTTCTGACCATTAAACTTGTCTTTGTGGTTCTTTATTGATATATTCATAAAGCTTAGTTTTCATTATTCATATTGTGTGTGTTATTACACTTCTTAAATTTTCTGTTTCTTTTTCGCAGGCATTTTCGTTTCAATAGCATAGGTGTACGAACACTTTCTGCGCTCACTGTATGTACAGTAAATACAAATTGACTTTACGAAGTATACAATGTAATTGTTCAATAATTAACATAAGCAGGCATTCATTAATTTATATTAATATAATAGTTAACAAAACTAATAAGCGGGTGATTGATGACTCAGTGGTAGAGTTTTCATCTATGGTATTCTAACCCAGGACATGTGGGTTTTCGATGGCTAATTTTGTGTTCGAAAATTTTCCCGGTGGTACTCTTGGTTCCCTTTCTTATATTTGTTCCATCATCACTCATTAACGAATTTAGTTTATCAAAACTCTATAGCCATATATTCATTCTGTCCGTCAGTGAAACAAACAGTCTCAAGAACTATCTGATGGATTACCAATCAATTTTGGCCATGATGTACAGAGTCGATAGTTAAGAATCGAGTTCCCTGATGAATGTAATATTCAAACCGGAAGCGGTACAAATCAACCATTTCCGGTTTTAACGTTAATCATTATATAGTAAATATGGTAATAGATAGCGAGAAGCGGTTTCCAGTAATCGACATATATAACATTCATGTAGATAGCATGTTACCCAGTTTGTGCATCTGCTGAAAATAATGAGCTTAGGTATTTAGAGAGCATTTTCCGCTTTAGAAAATGTGTGCTTGGTAAAGAATGTAGAGATTTAGCTGAGTCAGGCACGTAGCTAGAATATGGTAATAGGAAGGGGGGGGGTCTGTCACGAAATACTATGGTTATTTACCAGGGGCTCAATCATTCTAAACTATTTTATTGGCAACATATATTGATTCGTTTAGCCAAGATTTCTAATGGGGGCATGATACTGTGGTTACACACCAGAGGCTCGATCAATCTAAATATTTTACTGACAACATACCCATATTGATTGGTTAGGACAATAAAATGAGGATATATTAGTAAGTATTTTAATAAGAAGCTATGAAGAAATCTCGAGTAAAAAATTATAAAAAAGTATTGAAAAAGATATAGTCTTCCGAGGTCATTCGAACGGTGTCGAGAATTTTGCGTCTGGGAAATTTGCGCCCTACCTCAAGAACAGGGAAAATTGCGCCTGCGATGTACCTCCACCGGGAAGTTTGAGACCTGCGAAATAAAAGAACCTATTGGAGCTTACGCATTTCCTCGGAGGGGCTGACATTACAGCATAAACAATCCTCCCCCCACAACCATGCCATTTGTGATTTATTTTCATTGTGGCTATATAAGGGGAGAATAAACTTCAATATAAGCCAAAAGAACACAACGGATCAACGCAATCACTGCTTCTTCCAGAGATGATTTTGGGGGAACACTGGCCTCCCCAGAGCTCTCAGAGTGCCCCCTCGGAGGAGACCAAAATAATACGTCTATAATATAATAATAAATAGAATAGTACCAGCAGTGACCCCCCTCCGGAATACTAAATGTGCCCCCCGGAACATTTTTCCTGAAAGAACGACTGAACGCAATTGTGTGTTTGAAGTGTAATTCCAGCAAGTAAACACACTGTACATAGTTTTCTTGATAATATTACTGAACTGATTTTACATTCACTTTACATTTTCTTTTCTATATTTTGTGTCCTGAAAAGTCAAACAACTCTCAAGGATTGTGAACAGAGATATCTGGGTAGAGCCAAACAGCCTTTTGTAGATTAAATTATACTCTTTGATTATATTAATAAATAATTATATATCAGTCATTTATACGTTTATTGTAAATTTTGTAGTATAATGAAAAATTGTATTTGTATGGATTGCCCTTTAGTGAACTAAAATTGTATTTTTTTTTCATTTGTTCGGAATATTATAACGGATGGAGTAACTCACTGAGACGATGAGAGGCAAGCCTAGTTCAAGTGCGAGTGGAAGTTACTTTACACAATACAATAATAAGTTGAATTGTAGGGCGCTAACATCCCAGTGCAAATATATAGCCGGCGCATTTTCCCCTCTTTTTGGGGTAGGGCGCAAACATTCCAGTGCAAATATATTGCGAGTGCATTTTTTCCTATTTTTGTGGTAGGGCGCAAAATTCTCGCATTCAAGGAAAATATAATGTCCGTGAAGTTGACAAGCCACTTATGTCAGACTCCAATTTCGACTTTAAACGTCGCTAGTGCTACGTTAGTGTTCGATAGTGACGCAAATCGTTAGTACTCCAACTGCATGCCAACACGCCCACTTCTAAGAATCATCTCAAAAGTGAGGTTAACCATTAGAGCAAGTAAGTGCTCATTGGTGCCATTAACATTAACGTTAAAGCCTCCATCGTACGGCCCTTTGAGTAATAATAACACCACGTTTTTTGCTAGTCTCAATGCGTCCCTATATTCTCGCGAATATTCTGACGTGCCCAAGTTAGTTACTTTTTTTTTGGGACTATTGTTTATGTTATTGTTTATTGTTTATTGCTAGTCTGCAGAGTAGTCCTTACATTAATATGCCATTGTCCTTGATAATCATTGCGTATTTACAAGCAATTTGTTATTACTGTTAGAAGATATCAAAAAACAAGATAAAATATACTACTTAACGGTTCATATTTTTCTTTTACAGTACATAAACGATTAATAATAATAATAATAATAATAATAATAATAATAATAATAATAATAATAATAATAATAATAATAATAATAATAATAAGAAGAAGAAGAAGAAGAAGAAGACTATTCCAGCATAAAAGTTATCAATTGCATTACACTGGCAACAAGCGACGCATATTTTAACTTCATAAAAAATCGTTTCTCACGATTTTCTGGAAAACTACGTATGATAACATCTTCATTATGTCAAGTTGTTTATCTCAGTGTAATATATGTCTTACCTCTGGACAATATCACAGTAAAACAAAAATTAAATATTAGGAGTACATCGTACTTTTGGACTACATCTCATTAACCATGGGAAGATTGAGTAGTGTATACTTTAAGATATAAGTTTCAGCTTAACTTGCATCATACATTCTTAGGATTACAAAAAGGAAATTTGTTCGTTTGCATTTGAACAAAATTCTTAGGATTACAAAAAGAAAAAATAATTTTTCCGAATTCCGGAATTTTTCCGAAATCCGGATTTTTTCCGAAATCCGGAATTTTTCCGAATTCCGGATTTTTTCCGAAATCCGGAATTTTTCCGAATTCCGGAATTTTTCCGAAATACGGATTTTTTCCGAATTCCGGAATTTTTCCGAAATACGGATTTTTTCCGAATTCCGGAATTTTTCCGAATTCCGGATTTTTTCTGAATTCCGGAATTTTTCCGAATTCCGGAATTTTTCCGAATTCCGGAATTTTTCCGAATTCCGGAATTTTTCCGAAATACGGATTTTTTCCGAATTCCGGAATTTTTCCGAAATCCGGATTTTTTCCGAAATCCGGAATTTTTCCGAATTCCGGAATTTTTCCGAAATCCGGAATTTTCCGATTTTACTTTCCGGATTCCGGAAAGTAAAAATTCCGGAATTGGCCATCCCTAGTATGTATGCATAAATTGTAGATCGCAAGCGAATATATGTGTAGTGGAGTCATCACTCAGTCTTTGGTATTCCTATTTTCTTATATTCAGTGTATCCATTCAATTGTGGATCTCCTGAATTTCAAATTTTCAATAGGGGTCTATATCTTTTTGAAGTTCAAAAGAAAAGAACTAGCGATACTACCCCTGTTTAACTAGCCTAGTAATTCCGTTTAGTTGTGCTAGGTAAATGAACTGTCTTTGGCTCACTCTTAGGAAATAATTTTCGAAGAAAATACAATAGACCTACAACCTAGATATAATATTCCCGTTTCGGATTTGTTATGCTCTTGCATCTAAACTCAAATCAAAACACATTGGTTCCACAGGTTCCAAAGTACAATATTGAGGATTAATTACATACAGAGGCGGCTTGTGAAGAAGGTGAGGGAGAATGACTCTTAAAATTTATCACTTCAAATTAAGAGAAGTAAACTTCCTAATGTACTGATTCTAGCATACAACAATTATTACACCTCCCGTACGAGCAGTCCCTGGTCCGATTCCCGATGATGACACTTGGGGTGGTATTCATAAAAGTCAGATCTTACTCTTTGGTAAAGATTTTGAGAATAATCTCAAGGTTGTATGCATAAATAGAGAGACAACGTGACGTCATTTGAGTTTAATTTCAAGTGCCTGACTAAATGCACGGAACTGATGAATCAAACTGTGATTTCTCACTTTTTGTATGCATAAAGTTGAGTATAATCTCAACTAGCTGAGATTAATCTCCAAATTGTGTGAACCACCTCAGTACCTAGATCACTTGTCTTACAGTCTGTTAGAGTGGGTCGAAATGGTTGAATTTATGGATGTGTAGCCAAGAAGAAAAGTGTACAAAGTTCGAAGAGACTCTGATGTGCATGACTATAAACGTCTATATAGATACTAAAACAAAATGTATATACAATGGATTGCACAGCATTTGCTTGGGAATTTACTGGAAACCAGAGGTGGGGCTCTGAATAATAATAATAAGAAGAGAGCTTTTTTCTCTCACGTTGCACTCTCAATGATAAAAAAAATACAATAAATAGAAACATGTTATAAAAATAGTGGCCCCGTTTAGAGTAGCCGCTAAAGCTCTCGCCTTCGGTGCGAGCGGTCTCGGGTTTGATTTCCGGTAGAGGCTATCAGTGGAAAAAGTGGAAAAGCTTTCTCAGGTCAGCCATCATGAAAGAAGTTTTCGTGGGTTTTCCTCATTCACACCAAGAAAACGCCGGGGCGGTTCCTAACTTCTAGGTCGCAGGCCACTTCCTTCCTTCCCCAATCCTTTCTTCCTTTCCTTTCCCCGGATTGTGTGTTCGCCGAAAGACGTCATCCCTCATGTACGTGACGGACTAAATGGCATTCGATGCCGAAGACTGATAATGTACGAGAAACTACTTCTTGTTCTTTAGTACTTCATAATGGACTCCATTTTAGGGTCACTGTTGTCCCATTCACTACCGATTTCAATATATTCGCTCTAATACTCGCTATGTGTGATTACATGTAACCTTTTATGAGGAGCCGTCTCCTTTAGCCTAACCGGCATAATCGTGAGACGTAAAACTCAAATATTTTATTTCATTTTCTTTTTCTTTTATGAGGAACAAGATTGCACTTGGTCATTTTTTTCTACTTCTTATAATTTGTGAGCTAATCATTTTTTTTCTACTTATTTTACTGCGTTCCCCGTTCTTTAATATCTTATAGAAGTTTTCGGGAAACCAAATTTGCCATTTATTTTTCTAAATCCGCGGAAACCCCAAACACCGTGGCATGAGATAGGGGCACGGTGCCTCATTGGTGCCCTCCCCTCTGGTCTAGTGGCTAGCTCGTGCGCCTTCGGTGTACGGGGTCCCGGGTTCGATTACCAGCGAGAGAGCCTTTGAAATTTTAAGTGTCCTCGATGTTTCTGCGTTCGTGTCTCTGTCGTTAAGGAAGTTACTGGAGAAAACTGTAGACTGTACAGTGCAGTGAAAATATAGTAAAATAAGGAAACTAAGTTACTGCTACTTGTTCGGTGAATCAGTTGGCTTAAAAAAAATGGTAGAGCGCTAACCTCTAGTGCGTGGGGGCCTTGGTTTGGTACCCGGCCAATTAAGGTTGGGGTGGACAACATCGTGTCCGTGGATTTTTCGGGATATTCACATTTCTTTAAACTTTCTCATTCTACTAATTCTTCCATAATAATTAATTTGTTTTAATCATCGTTCTCCTTACTCTAAATGATATAATAGTGAGTCGTTGAACTGTTTTTTTTTTTTTTTTTTTTTTTTTTTTTACTGTTACATGAGCTAGCACTTCCGTTTTGTTTCCCTCTCAAAAATGCAAAAGTTTTCCCAGATTGATTCCTCAAAATTGAAACAAGAGTTGTGGGCGTATAGTGAAAAAAAAAAATGGTCGACACTGTTTTATATGCTGGAGTATCCAAACGAAATTAACCGTACTATAATAAATCTCCAACAGAAGAAAAAGTCGTCCTTTTGTGCTGGATAATAAACGCTACTGATTTTCATTTTACTGGCATGCTTTTACTTGCTGCATACCTGAAATTCCTAATTTAGAAAAAAAAGGAAGGAAAGAAACATCTCATTCATTACGTCATTTCTGTATGAAACGTCATAAAATCCAAGTTTACGTGAAACAGAACTGTCTGTCACAGTGAGAACAATCTCATTCCTAATCGTTCTTTTTATGCATACGAATTACGACTAAGAACTCACTTGTAGATAATTCTCATTTAAGAAGTGAGATTATATTCACTAGTACTTAGTCATCTTTATGCATATCACCCTTGGTTGAAAAGCTTTTGAAGCCAGCCACCATGAGTGAAGTTCTCCTGGGGTTTCCTCATTCACAGTAGGCAAATGCTGGGATGGTACCTAACGTAATCGCCCCAAGCCGCTTCTTTCCGGTCCCATTCGTTTCTTCCTTCTCAATTCCTCGGATAGCGTGATCGCCGGTGGACATCATTTCCTCATACGTGACGGGCTAACATGGCCAGAGCTACCAAAAGTCCAGAATTTTAAGTCATTATCCTAATGCTAACAATTAATACATTTAGTAGCTTTTCTTTCCTTGATAAATATACTTTTCCCTGTGTGACTTCCCTCGAGATTCACTTCTGGTTATATATGAGGGTAATATAAATATTGCGCTTCCGATTTCTTACACATTTCTTTTTAAATATATTCTCGCTTTTAAATTTAAGATATATACTGGAGTTTATATCATGATTGAGACATTATTTTTCCCCTTTCTGTTAGCCAATGCTCATTACTACTTTCGTATCAAGATATGTTATTTCTCAATATGTCAATTTTCACCAGATAAGTATGATTAACATATTTGTAACTAACTAAGCAACAGAGTTCACTCAAATTAAGCATCTAAAGGTAATTCGTTATCACAATGAAATGTTCTAGGTCGAATGCTAATATATACTTATTGAACATTGGTACACGCAGTTTTAAATTTACTCGTTAAGGAATAAATTACAGCTAGTATGATCTATTAAATCACATTTATCCAGAAATTTTAGTTCTTAAAACATAATTAACACACATCACAATGGCATGATTTTGAAAACATATTTTCTTAGCGCTGTGTTTATCTTCACTAATATACACTTACCAGTCAAAACATTATGAACATCCGTTACTTTTTGAACGAAGTCGTTGGACTGGCGTAAGAGGAACGGGACACAACAAAACCGTTCGCCAGATGGTAACAGTGATCTCCTCGATTAGTTAGTGTGATGCTTGTTACTAGAACGGGCAAGGCCAATGATATATCAGAGTTTGATAGGGGCCAGATTGTAATGACAGACGGCTCGTAACGAGCATCTCAGAAACAGCGCGACTTATCGGATGTTCACGAGCTGCCGTGGTTAGTGTCTTCCCATGGTGGGAAAAGGACGGTGAAACCAATACGAATCTACAAGATATGGGGAGACTACACATCATTAAAGACATCGGACGTTGTACATTTTCGATGTCCATACGTCATATGACGCAAAATGTGACACAATTAAGAGCAGACATTACAGACTAACAGTGCACAAAACACAAGTGCAACATGTGTCCTCACAGTTCACCGCACACTGTTAGATATGGGCCTCCGTAGCTGACAATGCGCACTGCATCATTAATAGCGTCTACAGTAGGCACTTACCCATCGTCATTGGACCGCAAACAATGGTACAGCGTTCTAGGTCTGATGAATCCCCATACTATCTTCATAGCATCTATGGCCTTACCAAAATTCTTCATCTTCCAGGATAACAGCAGCCCGGGATCTGTACAGTAAGATTACGACAGGTCAGTGGTGGCTCCATTAACATTTGGGGAAATCCACATGGCCATTCGTGGGCCCATTAGTGCGTGTGAAGAACCATGAAGGCTCCTCGAAATCGGCAGATCATAGCTGATCACGCACACTTATTTATGTAGGTTAATACTTCCAGCTGGGAATGACATCTTTTAGCTCCTTGTGACAAGGCCAACGTTGTGCTGCAGTGGTTAGAGGAACACAGTGGTAAATTTCAATTACCGCAATGACCGTCAAACTCATCAAATTGTAATCCACTTTAACACCTTTAGGACGTCATTCAACGTCACACCCGAACTTATCGATTCACTTTGCGGGAATTATAGGAATTAAGCTAATTCTGTATGGAGATGTGGTTCAGCATGGCTCCAGCCATTTACCAAGGGTTCATTGATTTCACGCAAAATTCCATTACTGCTGTCCAGCGAACCAAAGATGGATATATCAAATATTAGATAGGTGGTCGTAATGTTCTGGCTGGTCAGTATATACACGAATGTATATACAGTATGGCGCTAAATTATTTGTACAAATGCATGACGTTTCCAGTGAATTCTTGTAGAATATTTTTACTAGTACTTTTTGAGATTGTATGCAACCACGCACAGTGATTATTACCTCATCCGCCATCGTTTAATCTTTGTGTATGAGTACTGATCTACCACATAGTATTATTTCTAGGCAATGAAACGTCTTTTACATGCTCTTGACCACTCAGTTTACGTTATAAAATGTCCGGGAATCTCTAACGTCCTTTGGGGAATCCCTTGCGCCGCCATTGCACAAATCTGAAAACTGCAAATTTGGATAGACCAGGTTAGGATCCCTTGACGATATCATGCCACATCACGTCTACATTCAGTAGTTTGTGCAATATTTTACTTTAAAAATTGTTTTTCCACGCTTTCGGCAGCATATAACACGTAAACGACGCAGTTTTTGCCCTATGTTTATTGGAACCTCTTTTTGTTTGTTTTACTCTCAGGAATCACTCCTCTGCTTTTGCACAACGAATTTAACGCCATATTGTATACTTAAATTCTTAATTAAAAACAAAATCATCTCAAATTTTACATTTTGTAATATTAACCTAATACAAGTTTGAAAAGTTTCAAAACCAGTTTGTTTGAAGCCTTTTTATTTCGTTTATTTTTATTGTGTTACTTGTTTTCACACAATGTGGTACTTCTAGCATCAGTTTTCTCATCTCCAAATTTTGTGTGAAAACAATTCTACATTTCATATAATTCGATTCTTTTTCTATGCAATATTTACTGAATAAGAATGTATTTTTTTTCTTTCTTTTTTAAATTGTATATAACGTTTATTATTATTATTATTATTATTATTATTATTATTATTATTATTATTATTATTATATCCAGTGCAAGCACTATAATCCAGTAACTTGTAAGTAAAGGCACATGGATTCAGTTCTGCTAAAACACTCAATCAGAAACACAAAACAACTACAAGACTACCGTGGAATAATGCAATAGCTAAATGTCACTTCTTTGCGATTTGTAGCGTTATTAATAGTACTATTTGGCAATTTTACATAGAGTATTGATGTTGAATGTATATTCGTACGTTCTATTCAGCATGTTTCTTATAATTTCCCAATTTATTGCCTGCTGACGTAATGTAAATTTTTCTCGCTTGAAATTTATCGTTTATATCCAATGTGCAGAGGAGATTTCAAGAAATAAACTAACACGATTCATTGCAAATGAAGCAGAAGTAATTGTCATACAGAGGGCTTGTTTATCTCACCCTGGGAGGTCTTATTGTGCATTTGCAAAGACTGTCTGTTACCATATACACAGACGTGCGAGTCTCTGATGTTTGTTGGGTCCAAGCTTGTCCTTTAGGATTCATTTTCTTTGGCCATCTTCCAAGAAACAGCTGGAGTTTTCTTGAATGTATCTGCTTATAGTTTGATACCCATGCGGAGCATGTGTGATTCGGAACCGGTTCATAGGTGGTCAGTATTTGGTGAATGCTTTATGAGTAGAGTATGTATTGAAATTATGGAAAATTTTATAAGACTTTCATATTATAAGTTACAACAAGATTCCTACTAGCTATGATCATTGGAAAATAATTTCTGAAAATGCTTGTGCTTAGCACATTGAAATTACAGATGCAGAGTTCATTTACACGATGTAGAAATAATTTGCTCTGTAGACATTGGACAATAAATAATAATATTATTGATTAATCGTAATACTGGTCCGAATAGAAAACTAGTCTGCGTGAACTGATGTTTGAACACTATAGAGAATGGATTCGATTTTCCTTTGTCTATACCAAAATTAGTTAAGTATTTTCATTATTCAATTCCTACTTTTAGCCTTCTTAAAAAAGTGTGTGTACATCTACATTCATGTATAAATTTTAGGGCAGCGGTGTCTCAGTGAGAGCGTTCACCTCTGGTGCATAGGGCCCTTGGTTCGATCCTAGCTCGAGGCAAATGGACTTTGTAGTGGACAAACACCGTGTCGTGGATTTTCTCGGTGTTCTCCCGTTTGCACCTACTTTATTCATTCTATCAATTCATTCATTTCTCGTCATCACCGTCCACTTTATCCCATACGGCATAATTGTGGGACGTAAAACTCAAAGATTTTTTTTTCAAGTATAATTTCTACATAGGTACACCAATTTTGATGATTATTGTTTTGTTTGTTTCAAAGATAATATTTTCCCATGTGATTGCATATAACTTACATCAGGATGTAATGTCAGTAATGGTAACCCGTGGAGAAGATCCCATTTTGTGGTATTTTTGACATAAATTTGTCCAAAAAGGATAAATGGAATTTTCGTGCAAGTTGGAAGCATAAATGGGATTTTTCTCGGCGTTCATCGGTTTACTTCATCGACGCGAATAAACTTTTCTATGGGTTTTGAGTAAACTAATAAGTCTCCAATAAACACGAAATCAATCCTATTATCAAATTTTGTTTCTATAAAATGCATGCCAGTATGGAGGTAATTTATGTAGTAGAATGATAATCTGGAGAAAGAAAAAAAAAGCATCATGGAACACCTTTTAGCACCTCTAATATTTTAATAATAATAACAATAATAAAACGGGAAACAATTATATACCAAAACGTTCCACACGAAATTAGTGGCTAATAAAGCTTGTCTAGTTTCGTTACGTTCCACTAAGGTTACGACACAAATATAGGATCCAAATATTAATTTCTAACAACAAAAAAATACCTGCTTTCTTCATTTTTAATTCTCACTCTTAATTACTCATCTATAAACTGTTCAATTAAGACACAGAGTCTGAATTTACTCATATATTGAAGAAAGTAAGTGGCATACATTAGCTTCACTTTTCAAATTTTGTAAATTTTGAAAACTTTGTAGAGCGTGGGAAATTCAAGAGCAAAATGGAAATTTCTGCCTCTCGTGATGACATTTTATAACTCTTCAGGTTGGCATTACTCTGTAATGATTTTTTTTTCTGGAGCTAACCATGAAAAAACCTCTATGAACGTAATGTGACAACTCTAATTAACCCACTTTAATATGCGCATATCCATGCATGATTTGACATTGGTACCCCGATCTTGGTTATTCTTTTTTGTTTGTTTGTTTGTACGTTTGACACAATACTATTATGTTGTGGTCTTACGCAAACTTTATAAAGATCTAACAATAGTTTCTGGAGCTGGTCCATGGAATTCCTCCTTAATAACTGACAGTGCTCATACCATAATTGTGTGTATGATCACGCATAAATTCGACAAATGCATAGTGATTTTAGTACTTTTCTTCATTTAAAATACTATTATTTTATTGTGACCCCACACTGAGAAAACAAAACGTATCTGGTGTACGTTAAGACGTAGGTTACGTGCTTAAATCCTGTATGGACTTAACGTACAACAATATGTAACATAGATGACATATGCAACATATGTATACGTATGCAATATACGGAAAACTGTTAGATGTCACACATCCTGTAGCGGCATAATGTAACATCTGAGACTGAAAAGGACAATACGCATGTAGCATATGGATAGCATAAGTTCTGCACAGATTTCCGTAATAAATATAATAATTCCGTATATTTGTATAATATACCGCTGACCAGATAACGATTTTTTTCTCAGTGCGTGCAAAATTCATAAAGATCCAACAATATTCTTCAGTGCTGGAATGAAACTCCCCAATGGCTGACAGTGTTCCTCATCAATTTTTGAATGATCTCCCATTACTTCGATAAAAGGTGCACCGATTTATATTTTTTTCTTTTTTGAAAAAAAAAGTATATTATTTCCTTGTGGTTTCATGTAAACTTCATAAGGATCTAGCGACGAGACGAGAAATACAAGATTTTCCTTACAATACGAAATACAAACTTTTCTCGTCTCTTTTCTGAGACGAATAATTTCACGAGCCTCTTGGGTCACACTAATTCACCCAAGTCTAAGGGCGGATCCAGGACGGACTTCTGGGGGGCGGTCAGTAGTAATACTGCTACTTAGAGCTACTTTTAAGAGCTCCTAACTTTTCATGGATGGGTTTATTTATATATAAAATAAGAAAATTTCCTCTTCTGGGGGAGGCGATCGCCCCGATCATCCCCCCTGGATCCGCCCCTGCCCAAGTCTTAGATCTCCCTACATGATTCATAGTATAAAAAAGTAAATTGATAATGTGATTGTACGAACACAATGAAGATCATTTATCAACTTCAAAGACATGCAAGTCATTACACGATATGCTACTCTAAATATTATTTAAAAGCTATTATACTACATCCTTATCGTATCTATCATGATGCAGAGGGATGTTGACAACTAAGAAAAAAAATCAGGCGTTATTTGTTTTTACATAAACTTACAAAATGAGACGAGATAAAAAAAAGAGTTTTCGAGAATGGAGATGATACCAGAAATATCATTCTCTAAGAATCTAGACGAAACGAGATTTATACAAAATTTATGAGGCGAAACTAGAACCAGTACAACAGAGATAGGGTGGGGGCTTCGTCCCCCTGTGGTTTAAGAAACTGTATGAATAATTGGAAATTAGGGAACTGATGGAGAGCAGAAACTGATTTTGAATTACGAGTAGGGATACCATGCATATAAAAACTGAGTAATTTTGAATGTATTAATCAGACATTCTCTTGCAAGCGTCAATTATTGTCCCTTCATATAGGCATGCTGGTTCCCTGTAGTAACAAAACTAGGAATGGCATATTTTTGGAAAACAATAAAAGATACTTTCGATTTGAATAATACAGTATAGCTTCCCATCACAATTGCATGTCATAATAAATGGGGTGTTTAGTCTTTACATTTTCTGTGACACCACACATTATTTTGGGCATTTGGAAGACACACGAAATAAAATTTATAATAGTAATATATAGCAATAAACTGTTTTGCAATGCATTAAATCCAAGGAATGTCATTTAATTGGAGCAGGGGTAATCCCACTATGAGTTGGAAATTGCACTTTTTTTTTTTTTTTTTTTTTAACAAATTGTATTCCAATATATTAATATAAAACGTGGAAATCTTACTCCGTGGATTATGCTCCTCCCCTCGGACTAAACCTGAAATGGCACCATTGTTCCGGAAACCTTAACATCTTTAAAATACTGATTGGAACCCACAAGAATTGCAATCAGAGTTAGTAGTTCCACTTCCCATGCACGACTCACTAAATCAAACTTCCGATCCCAACATCTCGTCTGATCAACTTATAACTATTAAACAGCTTCTAGCTTTAATTACGCTTATTCTTCAAAACATACATGCACATCAACATGTCCTATTTGCCGCTCAGTCGATCTTCAATCTTCAATTTCAAGCTAGATACAATGGTCCAATTGCTTACTTTCATAAATTACTATCCTCATAAACCGTCTAAATTTTTTTTTCACATTATGGACATTATGGTATCGTTTCTCTGTTTGTTAGCATACAATATTATCTCCATTCATAAATTTCTATCTGAACAATCACTTTTAGAAGAAATAATAAATGATTTCGTGCTCAATGAAACACATCTTACTTCAAAAACGCAATGAAAGTTTTATGTTTATACGATCATTAGAAAATGCGTTAATTTGCCGGCACATCGGGCTGCTGGCGAGGTGGCTATTGGTTTCTTACCTCACATAATACCACATAAACACTTCAGTACTACATAACCAGCGCAACGTATTCTTTTAGGTTTGGTTTGTTTGAGTTTAACGTCTCACAATTAGGCTTGGGCGGCTAAGGGAGACGTGGACCTACTAATTATAGTGGAATCCGAACATTTTTTTTTCATTCAATTGTACCTCCACCAGGAATCGAACCTGGGACCACGCACACCAAAGGTAAACATGCTAGCCACTGGGCCAAGCAGGAAAGTATTGTAAAAGCCCCTTATTGCAAATCTGATTATATCACAATAGCCACTATCTGTGTCCACCGAAGACATTCAATTCCGCTGATATTTTAAATAGGTATCAAAACACGTTTCACGGTTACATCATTTTAGCTCATATAAATTTTCATAATCGTTCCCACAGAGATCGCATACATTCTGAATTTCATTACCATCAATACGACTGTCACTTTTCATCACCTTCCTAAACCGACAAGACCAGAATCTAATATCACATCTGACCTGACATAGCTATCACATCATTCTTTTTTTTAACGCCACGCTCCACTATAGACGTCTTCGATCCATTTTAAAGTGATCAACTGCCAATCAAGCTCATCAACTAAAGTCATACTCTTACACGTCTCGACGCTCTGCACTGCAATACCTACCTTCCGTTTTATGCCTCTCCCTCTTTTTCCTTCCACCTTAATACCTTCTACCATAACAGTGTTCCAAAATTGATCCGAATTTGACTTACAATCTCGAATTTTTAACCAGTTGTTCACGGTGAAGAGTTTTAAGAAATAGTGAAAAATGAGTTCGTGAAGTGTTATAGTGCAGTGGAACATTTTTTTTCTTTTGGATCACGTAGTCATTCGACGTTCATTCGTCTACCTAAAGAGTTCCTACACGATAACTTAAGGTTTCAGAGCCTGGTGTTCTATCTCTTCACGATCGTGGCTCAAGGAAACGAATTATTGGTTTCTCAGTGGTTTTATCATAAACGCTTGCCAATTTCCCTTCAGTTAGTTATTTCATATATGGCTTATATTCGTAATAAGTGTATATTTATTCTGAGGAAGGACACTAAAATTAGGAACATTATAAACAAATCGGAACTACTTATTTGAAATGAGACACCAGTTTTTATTATGATCATTATTGTTATTAGTTTAGCATTCCGTGACTACGTTCCAAGACTAAGAGAAATGGTGTTGATGATAACACTGCCCAACATGATTTTTTCCTCCGGGGATTCTCAATGATTTTCGTGCGTAGAAAACGAAAATGATAACACTTTTATCACATCACGTCACAGTTCTGAAATATTGCATATATATGTAGCTCATACATGTAATTTATTGAAAGCAAGAACGTAAAGTAAGCCCATTGAATCGTCAGTAATCGAAGAGTGGAAGTTTAAAACACTTTGTCATAAGGAAATTGTGCTTCTCAAAGTCCTCTTATATCTTTTTTCTCAAGTAGATAATAATTATAAGCAGTGTTGCCAACAACGTTAACAAAAATATCACTATACGTCCTGCGAAAAGTCGCTGGAAACATTGCAATGGAAATAATGCTAGTTTATTCGCTGTACATTTTAAAAGTCGCTAAATACCATGCTTAACAATAGTAAATGAAACGCATATCGTACCTAAAATATGTTATCAAATCGCTAGATTTAGCGACAAAATCCCTAATTAGCAACACAAATGACAAGCTCTTTAGGTTATAAACATTTCATTTATTCGGTTCCTCGCGCCGCATATCATTATGCTTTTTCTTTTCGTTTCTATAGCCCAACGGTGATTCAAAGTGAGAAAACCTATGCACCATCGTCATATCGCGTTCAGTTTACCTTAGAAAACATCTGTGTGATGTGTTATAATTTAGAGTTGTTGACAAGATCTTTTCATGCGTGTATATGGTTCCTCATCATGAAATTATTCTTCCACCCTTGCATATAAAACTTGGGTTGATGAAGCACTTTGTAATGGAACTCAACAATGATTGTGACAGTTTTACGTACCTGAAAAATATGTTTCCTGATATCACATATGCTAAATTGAAGGAAACAATTTTTAGTTGGGTTCCAACTTAGGAAAGCCATTTTGGACGAAACGTTTGAAAATCTTGTACAAGGAGCTGAGTTAGCAACTTGGGAGTCCTTCAAAAGCGTCGTATGTGGGTTTCTTGGAAATAGAAAAAAGAAAATTACGAAACATTGGTCAGAAGTTTTTTTTAGAATGCTACAAAAACATGGGTTGTAGTATGTCCTTGAAAATTCGCTTCTTTCATTCACATCTAGACATTTCCCTGACAATCTAGGATACGTCAGTGATAAACAAGGGGAAAGGTTTCATCAAGACATTTCCGTGATGGAGAAAAGATACCAAGATCGTAAAGATCCTGCAATGATGGGGTACTATTGTTGGTTCTTTCTGCAGGAGAATAAATAGGATTACAAGAGGCAGTGCAAACGCAAGCGTTTGTAAAAGAAAAATAAGAGGCATATCTCGATACAATATAAGGTATCAATAGTGTAGATATAGAGTGTCAAAGTGGGACACTTAATAATGAAATTATCATCATAGGTTTGAATGGGTATTTCCAAGGCCTTTTAAAAACATCTTACTTCAGTGAACCCCATTCGTCTCTACACCATTGTTAAGAATGATTCAGTAAGCTGATTTAAAAAGAGAGTTGCACGATTTTAAAGGAATGTGAAAACCTTACAGGCGTGACTATGTAACAACCTACGTATAATACGGTAGGACCTCGATTATCCGACACAGTTTTCGGGCTATATCTCAGCTGACAGGACATTTTTATGGCGATTATCGAAATCAGCGTGACCGTTTCCTTAAGAATCATCTATTTTGATCACGGAGGTATAAAAACAGTTTTTTATGTGTTGGGCAGTGTAATGAACGAAATAATGGGATAAAAAGGTTGAGAAGAAATGGGAGAATTCCGAGAAAAAACATGCACCCAATGCTCCTCTAACACAAGGCCTCCTTAGCAAAAGCTGGGATCAAGTCTGGAATCTCGGTGGTAGAGCGTTCACCTCCGGTGCTTGGGGTCCCTGGTTCGATCCCAGCTCGCGCCGTGTGGACTTTGTGGTGGACAAACACCGTGTTCGTGGGTTTTCTCGGGGCTCTCCCGTTTCTTCCCACTTTCTTCCTTACACCATTTCACTCATTTCTCATTATCACTGTCTCCTTTAGCCTAACCGGCATAAGCGTGGGACGTGAAACTCAAATATTTCATTTCATTTTCAAGTCTGGAACCTCAAGCACCAAAGGTGAATACTCTACCACTGAGCATGATATTGATAATAAACATTCTAGCGGGCCCCGGTCGCACAGTGACAGAGCGTTCAGGTTATTTGGTTCTATTCCAGTTCGTGCCAAGTGAGCTTTGTGGTGAACAAACATCGTGTGTGTTTTCCCGGAAATTCTCTCGTTTCATCCCACATTCTTCATTACGCCATGCTATTCATTTATCATTATCGCTGTCTCCTTTAGCCTAGCCGACATAATCGTAAGACGAAGATTTCATTTTATTTCACTTAAATAAACATTCCAATATAATAAAGTTTATGCAGTTTTCATTTTGTATATATATATATATATATATATATATATATATATATATATATATATATATATATATATATAGGGTGGTAGGTAACTCCACCGATAATCTTTGGGGGTGATTCCTTATATGAAATGAAAGAAAAAAAGTTCTAATAAACATGGGATAAAAACGTCTCCTTTCAGAGTTATGAACCGCCGAAAATTTACGCTTCGAAACGCTCTGCCTTAGAAACTGCAGGACCGATCCCAAGCGGTTTAAGGAATTATACAGGAACTAGTATGCGCTCTATCGAAATATCTATGTTCTACCGTGGTCCGTTATCGACGAAACGAACTGTAAAAAGGAAGTTGAGGTATAGGGATATTCCTTTAATTACTAATGGCGCGTTCATTTCGCCCATAACGGAGGATGGTAAAACATGGATATTTAGATAGATCGCATACTAGTTTCGTGTAATTTCTTAAACCGCTTGGGATAGGTCATATAGTTTCTAAGACAAGGCGTTTCGAAACATAATTCTTCGAATTTTGAGCGGTTCATATCTCTGAAAAGAGACTTTTTTTTTTGTCCCATGTTTATTAGAAGTTTTTTTTTCTCTCTCTCTTTCATTTCATTTAAGGAATCACCTCCCAAAGTTTGTCGGTGGAGTTACCTACCACCCTGTGTATATACATATATATACAGTGGCGGATCCAGAATATGATCAAGGGGGGCTAAACCATTGTTTGCCGCTTTATCTATGTTTTATATACGTGAGCGTCAAGGGGAGGCTACAGCCCCCTTGAATCCGCGCCTATATATATATATATATATATATATATATATATATATATATATATATATATATATATATATATATATATATATATATATATATATATATATATATATATATCAGTTGTCGCTCTCGTATGCATAGGAGCAATACAATTTTAGTTCTTACATATGTGAGTAACTTCCGTACACAGCCACCACTGAATTCAATTTAATTTTAAAGTAGCATGTAGATGCTATTTTAAAGTTTAAATTAAATAATTGAACTCAGTGGTGGCTCTGTAGGGAAGTTACATAGGGGAAAACTAAAATTGTATTGCTATTATGCATACGATGCATACGAGAGCCGCTACTAATTCATCTTACTTCTTTTTTTTCACAATTTTTACGTAATATCGTCAATATTAAAATGAATGCATATAATACATATTTCATTGATAGCTTTTGCGATTCACTGTTTATTTGTTTGCTTTTGATAAATGCTTGTTTTTTTTCTTTCTTTTTGCCTTATATGTTCGGAACGAAAATGAAAGTCCGAAAAAAAAATCATGGCAAATGTTAATTAGATTACTTCGTGTTCCTGTGACTTCATAGTTACACCGATAACAATATTGGGCAACCGCAGATCAATATCATCCAGTCAAGCACTCCCCTGACACTTTCTCATTTAACCCCTCCCATCAATGTTGAGATACTACCTCGCATTCAAAACTGTTGGATTTCAGCAAAGTGTGAATCAAAGGGAGAGGGAATAACCGAATCGCGTAGCAGCAAAAGTGATGATTACGGGAAACCAACGTGCATGGTGACACCCATGTAACGTCACATACAAATGATTCAGTTCTTTTTATTTTTCTTTTTTTTTCCTGCAGAAGGGAGGGAATGATGGCATAGTTTCTTTCATTCATGGAAATTTATTCGGGGTTATCTAGTGGAATCATATTTGGTCAGTCTCGGTCACACCTATATTTTCAAGCTAACTCACTAATTTGCAAGAGTCTGAGATATTGTGGGTAGTTTTTGCTTTGAAATGTACTATGCACTGTAGAAAACTGAGATGAACTATTTTAATAATTCTAATTGATATATTTATAATAGTACATTTTACAGTACAGTAGTTAAATTGTACAAGTAATGTTTCCTAAATATAGCGAACAGAGCCCCAAACACTATAGACGCTACACTATTTTTTTTTTTTTTTTTTACAATTTTATATGTTATCTTCTTCCATTCTTTCTGAGCGTACAAGGGGGGTCTTGCACCTACAGAAGGCTGAACTTAAACTTCAAGGTAATCGGAACTACTACCAATCAATTTACGGACCCCGAAAGCTATCGATTCAGCAATAATACCGGTTATTTTAAATTATTTTTACATGTTAGAGTATCCTCCCCTCCAAGAAGCTAACAAGGGCTGAACTTGAGGTTAAATTACACCTGGAGTATCACCCTTTATATAAGTGACCCTCAAAACTCGATTTTTTTTCATTTTTATGTCTGCCGTTGTCATTCATCTTACGAAGTCTAAGGGGGTCTTTCCACTATTGGGACTGAACGTAAACGTTATTAGAACTGCCACCAATATACTTAGCAAAACTCACAAATATTGATTCGACACTAATGTCGACCCTTTTTGACCATTTTTATCTGTCACTTATGTTACTACCCCTAGATACGCTAGGGGTTCTTACTCTTACTGATAGTGATGAGCAAATGCAAGACCAAGGCTAAGACCTGGGTATTATTGGTCTTGGTCTTGGCCTAGGTCTTGTTCTTGCACACCCAGTCTTGGTCTTACTTCCAAGAGTCTTGCAAGTTTTGTTTTTAAGAAATCTTATGCTTTCCACAGGTAAATTTTACTCTGAATATAAAGGATAAACAATTCTACAATGCGCCAATAGTGACGAAAATGCAATGTATGTTTCTAAATATAATACCTATAGTTTACTTTCGTGTAAGTATGATGATAGTATACAACATAGGCGATGGCCTTCAATTTTTTAATGGGTACTACTTACGAGATAAATCACAACGTTTCGTATTTTTTTTTTCTTTTTACATTTTTAACAGATCTAATACTCCACTAGTTCCCAAACTGGAGAGGCTACCCCTGAGACGCATGAAAGAAACTCAAGACGGCACAAAATTTATTTTTACACTCTAAAGCGTCATATATATATATATATATATATATATATAGAGAGAGAGAGAGAGAGAGAGAGAGGGTGTTTCACATAAAATGTCCAGTGCTTATAAATCCGAAACGGCTGAGAATAAAAAGACGAAACAAAAACTGAGATAGGAAAATGCCATAGGGCGAATCACATGGTGTTGTTTTGGTGACTCCCAGGGCCCTCCTTCAAGGGGGGACCAGGGGCCAAATTCAAATTTTCAAATAGGAACATGTATTGATTCATACCTCATTCAATAGTACTTGAAAAACGAAACAACTTTTGTAGGAAACAATTTTCGATTTGGGCCACCGTTTTTAAATGGCCGCAAAAAGTGGGTCCTATATCAGATAAAACGTCCAGTGCTTATAAATCCGAAATGGCTGAGAATAAAAAGATAAAACAAAAACTGAGATAGGAAAATGTCATAGGGAGCATCACATGGTGTTGTTGTGGTGACCGACAGGGCCCTCCTTCAAGGGGGCCCAGGGGCCAACTTCAAATTTTCAAATGGAAACATGTATTGAATCATACCTCATTCAATAGTCCTTGAAATACGAAACAACTTTTGTAGGAAACCATTTTCGTTTTGGGGCACCGTTTTCAAAATGGCCGCAAAAAGTCCTGTATCAGTTTGAAGTTGGCACCTAGGCCCCCTTCACTGAGTTTCCTGAGGGTCACCACAACAACACCACTTGATATGCTTTATCATCTTTTCTTCTCAGTTTTTGTTTCACCTCTCTATTATCAGCCGTTTCTGATTTAGGCCTATAAGCACTGGACGTTTTATCTGATACAGAACCCACTTTTTGCAGCCATTTTGAAAACGGTGGCCCAAATCGAAAATGGTTTCCTACAAAAGTTGTTTCGTTTTTCAAGTACTATTGAATGAGCTATGATTCAATACGTGTTCACATTTGAAAATTTGAAGTTGGCCCCTGGGCCCCCTTGAAGGAGGGCCCTGGGGGTCTCCACAACAACACCGTGTGATGTGTCCTATGACATTTTCCTATCTCAGTTTTTGTTTTATCTTTTTATTCTCAGCCATTTCGGATTTATAAGCACTGGACGTTTTATCTGATATAGGACCCACTTTTTGCGGCCATTTAAAAACGGTGGCCCAAATCGAAAATTGTTTCTTACAAAAGTTGTTTCGTTTTTTAAGTACTATTGAATGAGGTATGATTCAATGCGTGTTCCTATTTGAAAATTAGTAGTTGGCCCCTGGGCCCCCTTGGAGGAGGGCCCTGGGAGTCACCACAACAACACCATGTGATGCGCCCTATGACATTTTCCTATCTCAGTTTTTGTTTCATCTTTTTTATTCTCAGCCGTTTCGGATTTATAAGCACTGGACGTTTTATCTGAAACACCCTGTATATATATATATATATATATATATATATGTGTGTGTGTGTGTGTGTGTTTGTGTGTGTGTGTGTTCTCAACCATAATTAGCTAATCTTTGTATTGAACAAACTTCCAGTTAAATATTGAGATTTTGTTTCACTGATTCCAATATGTACTACTCTATGGGGCAGAAACATAGATTACGCAAAAGCGATGAAAAGAATTCCAGGCTTTCGAAACGAAAGCATGCAGAAAAAGAAGAGAGTTAGTTGGGTTGAATGGAAAACGAATGAAAAGGTGTTAGAAATAGTAGCTGTAGCGGATAAAAGAAGAATTTTAAATGTAATAATTTTAGATGCAGAGGAGGAAGAGGAACTGGTGAGAACATTGGCTAAGAAGGAACTGTATTATGAGGGAAGTGCTAGAGAGTATGGTAGAAGGAAAGAGAGGTAGGGGACAAAGGAGTCTGTAGTTGAAGGAAGGTATTAAAACATAACTTTGCTGGATCAACACGAAGAGACTAGCTGAGGATCAGAGTACATCGAACTTTCTCAGTTGCAGCAAGTGACCTGCCATTAATTGCATAATAGCTATAATGGTGATGATGATGATGATATGTTTAGCAATGTTGGCCAAAAGAGAGAGAGAGAAAATTAAAATAATAACGATTATAATGAAAACTTTTAATATTTTAGAATTATCTGAGTGAAAATTGAGAACGACTCAACTGTCTATGTCCTTTTGTGTAAACCCAATTTCTATAAATACTTTTAATCTATATTAGGAATACAAAATAACGGCATCGAAATCCAAGTTACTTGAAATAACTATAGAAAACCACTCTCATTTATGAATATGGGTTATTTACTTTTGTATAATATTATATCGTTCAAATCTCGATGTGCCGTATACCTAAGGAGGCTAAAAGAGGAGGATAAACAATTATTCAACATATAAGCATCCGGCCATGGAATCCAACTTGCGGTTACGTGCATTAAGTTTTTTGTCAATGTCATGAAAATGTTACTTCCATAGTAATTTTGTGCATAATTAAAAATATCCTACGGAAGCTTTTGCCTCCGAGACAAGGTCATATCTATGTAGTCGGCACCTACAGTGTATGCAATTAACGATGCTCAATACTACATTTCTCTTTAGTTTTGGAAGAACACAACTAATATGTTTTTAAATGAAATGAAATATCTAGTTTAACGTCCTACAATTATGCACCGAAGCTAAGGGAGACGGTAGTGATGAAAAATGAATAAAATGGTGGAATGAAGAAAGTAGGACAAAACATGAAAACCCCGAGAAAATCTACGCACACGGTGTGTTCCCACCAAAAAAGCTTACATGGCGCAAGTTGGGATCGAACCAGGGACCCCATGCACCGCAGGTGAACGTTGTACTGTACCACCGATTCGGTACTTGTGCAAGACTCTTGCGAAAGAGTCTTGGTGTTGATCTTCGTCTTGCAGGTATGGTCTTGGTCTTGGTCTTGCATGCAAAACTCTTGCACAAACTGCCAGAGCAAGGCTATTGCTCTTATCACTACTTGGTGGGACTGAACTTGGAGTTTAGAGAGATGAAAACTGTCACCAATCAGCAAATGGACCTTGAAAACTTAATGTTCAACGCTAATGTTGGTCATTTTCGATTATTTCTATTCGTCTCCCCTCCCATGCCTCATAGTTGTGCTAGGAGCCTTACCCCAACAGTGCTCTTTCCCAGACAATAAGCAATAGGTGTACTAAGTTTGGTTAGAGTTGCTCCGGAAGTTCTGCAGTTATATTGGGACACACAAACAAACACACACACACACACACACACACACACATATATATATATATATATATATATATATATATATATATATATATATATATATATATATAGAGAGAGAGAGAGAGAGAGAGAGAGACCAAACTTTTACCACTTCCATATAAAAAGGGATTTCAGAGTATTGAACTAAAAAGCCATGGGAGGAATTTCTGCATTCCTTACTATTGTGAGTTAGCTGTGGATACAGTTTTGAAAATTGTGAACTTAATGTCTGGAACCACGATCCTATTTTGGATATTCTCTGTTTATACCCGCGTGTTCTTTTTACGCCTCTGGTTATAGTTGCAGAATGTAAATTCCATGGTGTGATGAGGATATTGACAAGTAACTTCCGTATGAGAAATAAAGGCAGACATATACACTACACATAGCTATTTATTGCTATTACATGATTTATTACTTAATTTATATTTTACATTCACATATAATTTACCAACGTTCTGTCAACATCTACCACATTTCAGATGTTATGTTCTAAACATAAAACAATTACTTATGCCCTGAGATGATTGCATATATATATATATATATATATATATATATATATATATATATATATATATATAACTGGTTTATTTTAATGTAATTATTGTATATACTAATGCATATATAATACTTAGGAATATATCATTACATACCAAGAAGTTTGTCCCAAACGGGACTCGAACTCACGACCTTACCATTAACAGTCCCGTGCCTTGCCATTGAGCTAACATGATAAGCCCTGCCGAGCTACTGAAGTAATATAACTGAATTGCCACGACAATGACGCTCATATCCATTACAAATATTGTTTTTCTTTCATTTGTCTTCTCCATTCTACTACGGATGAAAGAATTATGATCAGTGGCTTTCCTTTCATTGGAGTTCTTTTAAGTATGGAAACGTATATGACAAAAAATCATCATCCGCTCACATGCATACAAAGTTCCGAAATACTATATAATTACGCATTTTAATGAATGATACTTGTTTCTACACTTAATAATATTTCAACATATATTATTACACTTCAAAGAAGAAAAAAAAACATCTGTACACCTTTTTCCAGACTCCGAAGGGTGGATTTTGGGCACTCAAACCTGCCTTATTTGGTTTACAGTTTTCGATGATACCCGAAATTGAACTGAAAAAATTTTCAGCTCAAAACAGCCATAATCTATGATGTAATCTTTTATGGAAAAGGGTGTACATTCGTTTCAGCTAGTTTTTGGTAGAGCATGGTTCGGCAAAACAGGAATTTTTGTTTCGGGGAACATGGCCGACTACACAAGTATCCGATAATTTTGTAGGTCAAGATACTGGACGAAACTCATTCCCAATACAATTTTCTTTGATACATTATCTATTTATCTAATTTTCAACATTTTTTATATTGCACCAAATTACGTAGGCTCAGATTATCCGTTTTTCATCTTTTCCTAGACTTCATGTTTTACATAGACTCAAATTCATACTCTGTATTCATTTATCAGTCTTTTCTTCATCTCTGTGTCTGTGCTTCCGGTTAGAAACTTTTGTTGTTTCTTCGAATGCATTATTTTACTGTGAATATATAAAGCATTTATTATATTCAGTATCTTGAAATATGATGATTGAGCTTGATTTAAATTAGGTCGAATAATCAGGTCGAATAATCTATGATAAGCTGTTTCTGTGTCAATGAACTTCAGATGTCTTAAGTCACGGAACTATTTGCTTAATTATTAATGTTTGCGCAATGTCGAATAAACCAATCTTAAAAAAAAAAGCCACGAAATGACATTCAAAATCATTATTTTATAATATGGACATAGATGCAGTCATTCCTAACTGGTCAGAAAGCTTTAAACTTGGCAAAAAAAAAATAATAATAATAACAATAAATTACGGACTTTCATAGTTGCAAAAATCTCTAGATTCTTTATGAAGTGTTCAATTACTGCATATGATTTGTTTGTTGGTATGAGTTTGTGTAGAAGACAAAAGGCAAAATAGTTAAGCAAAACTACAATGAAAAAGACAAAGACCAAAAATTGCTATAAACCAGAGCCATTTCAGCGAAAGTTTCTTCTTACGAGATGGAACAGAGAATGTAGGAACAATTAAGCATGAAGGGAACATCCACCTACTTTTGAGAAAGTTATTCCTTGAAGTAGAGCAACAACAAAGGTCTAGCAGCAATATATGTTGTGTTTTCATGTCTAGATACGAGAAGATGGATGGGTCATGAGAACAAACTTCTCTGTTGCAGGAACCAGCATTGTACTCTTGTGCGCTGTTCTGTATTACCTTGGTCAGTTGCAAGGAGCTATTCATTTCCTCAGAGTCCAAAAGTTACTTCGCTCGTGTTGCGAAAGACAAATGGAATTCTCGAAGACAAGGAATATTTAGACAAGGAAATTTATTAATTGCTCTCGGATTATAATATAATTTAAATTAAATATTTTAACCATGCAATTAATACAACCTAATATAAATTCTTATTGATTAAGGGGAAAAATGGGAGGTTTGTATTGGAGCAGGAGCAATACAAAGAAAGAAAGAAAAGAAAAGAAAAGAAAAACATATGCATATATACAGAAACAACAAACTGGTAATATACGTATATATATCCTGTCGTTTTGTAAAATATAATGCAGTTTATTAATACATGTTATGTTATTACTTAGGATAAAATTGAGAAGTCTAGAGCAGAGAAAACATAATTTATATATGTGTGTTATAAATATCAATAAATAATATATTGTATGTATAATTTGTCTTGTCTTTTAAAGTCTCTGAATTATCTGATAATTAAGAAATTCTTCAATAAAACTCTTAGCAATTATCCAAAACACCTAATTAGGACTAATCAAAACACTTAAAATATTAATCAACTTATTTGTTCCTCATGTAAATTTATCTTTACCATATCCTTACAATATCATCTTCTACATCAAATTTCTTTATGATCATTTTGAAACAGCCTTATTTGCTCTACATCTCACTATTTTACAAACTACACTTTTATATAATTTCCATTCTTAGAAACATTATAATCCACAACACAGATTACGACTTTTAAAAAGTCATATTTGCAAATGTATGTGAAAGTAACATAAAAAAAGCGTCTACATTTAAGCATTACTCCAACGGCATATAAACTCTTTCTAAAAGTAACGCGAAGTCAGATAGTGCCACACTCTGAAATAGATTCGTAAATTTAGATTGTTTATTTGCCTTGAAAAGTTCATAGTCTATTAGACTTTTTTGTGTGCGTATGCTCATTAATATATATATATATATATATATATATATATATATATATTTAGATACCTTTTCGGTATCTAACTTGACAGATGCAATCATGAAACTTATATACCTAACTTATCTTTAGCCAGATCGTTGTTCAATAGTTTGCGATACCACCTATGGCGCTGGAGACCTGGTCCTATTTCCTGTAGAAATACAAGCTGTTTGGATTCCAATGTTCATTCCTTACAGCCTTGGTCCTGAAACAGAACTGAAAGCAGGAACCAATGCATCAATTTACTTAAGCTAAACTTGCATTTAGAACATTTATGAGATAGAATCTCAATAAAACATTAAATGTATATACAGGAAAATATGATCTCTATGTAGATGAAAACATTATCATACTTACACTAATGAAATTAGAAAAAAAAATAGTTACATTAAAATTCCTATTTTCATTTAAACTAAACTGTAAAAATAACAAAAATAATAAATTTCATCCAATCGATTATTTATGCTCACAAATTTATATTTCTAATTTTAAAATATAATTTTGCTTTGTCCATAAATAGTACCTAAATTGTTATCTGACTGTGAATATAAACTATCTAAGAAATTAGTCCTTGTTTAATATACCATTGCGGCTTTCATTCAAGAACAGTAACAATGTGAGGTTGTGAATTAGAGACTTTTTTAAAGACAATCACAGGACTTCACCTACTTTGTCATAAAATAAATGGTAGCATTATAATTATTATTTGTATTTACTTTTACCATACGGAACAAATGAGATCATTTTGTCGAATTGCTCTTAGATTGTCTCCTCATGTTTCATATTATGGCATATTTCCATAATATTTATTACTTCACGTTCAAGTAATTGGTTTACTTGAACATTCGCAATTTTACTTTGAAATTCTGAAATGGCTAAATTGGAAAATTGAAAATTTAAGATAAATTGTTTTACGGTATTCCTTTGTTATACAAAGAAAAATAATAAGGTGCTTCAACAAATAAAACCCTGCTTCAAAAATATGAGAATGAGTACAAGTACCCGAATTTATACATATCAACGTATTTTTGTAATAATGATGCGCCTAATTGTATTCTAGACAATATGTCGCACAGTGAGGCAAAGACTGAAAATATAGATTTATTTTCCCTCCGGGTAATTAGCTGTCAATACATGTTCATTATCACCTTGAAGTATCAGAGCTCGAGCTCCAGAGTGATATGTTGATTGCAAGAGTGTGGGGAGTCGTTGCAGTATGAAACTGCAGTATAATATGCAGTTATATATTTTTTTCAGTTGAGTATGGGTTGGAATGATTTGTCTAGTAAACTTATACGGTGTACTATCAAAAATGAGAAAAAAGTTCTTTATACCTTAAAAAAGTGAGAACTGAAAAAAAATACTGAGTTTATAACACAAGATTTATGATCATTCTACCGTTTTTTTTTTTTTTGTGTGTGTGTGTGTCTCATTGTGTCTCCATCATTCCAGTGTTAAATATCTCTATAGGTGTGCGTGAAGAGCCCCTACCGTGACTAGATGCACAAAATTACCCACTGTAGACCAAGAGTTCCAAAGTATTCTGCAAACATGATCTAACGCATTAGCTATAAGCTAAATAGCATCCGAAATATTCTACAATTTCAACCAACGATGATGTTATCCATAATCTTCTTTGTACCCTTTAATTTTATCCTTGAGGTCTCAATGGCCGTCATCAACCGCAAGCAACCAGGAAAATGACGCTGAACTTCTGCTTACTCTTTTTAAGGATACAGATAGAATGGGTTAATTGAAGATGACACTGATGACGCTCAAGATTCGGTAGATGTTGCCAAAGAAATGAGTCACTTGATCCTATGAAAATTGATTAATGCTATGCATTTTAGTAGATATCTTCATATTTTTTATGATAGTAATAGTTGTGATAAGGTTACTTTCATTTAATAATATTTCGTGACCTTTTCTTTTTCAAAAATAATATTTTTATCGATGCGAAATGGCAATTTTAAAATAGCACCAGGAAGTAGTTACGTGTTCCTCATTACCCATATGAATATGTGATTTAATTCTTGTAAGAATATTTGCTAAAGATATGCGAGTAGATATTTTTTTTTTAAAGAGAAGGTAAATAGGTTTCTTCTCTTTTAGCATAATGATGCCATTTAATATTTATTTTCTTAAATGACATTTTTTCTTTAAAGTTTCACTAAACAAACATTTATTTATTTTAAAAAAAATATATATATAATCGCAACATCAAAAATGTTAGTTTTGAAATACAAGTCGATTTTCATAATGTTTTCTCATCATTGTTTTATTATTATTATTATTATTATTATTATTATTATTATTATTATTATTATTATTATTATTATTATTTACTTTTAAAGTTATAAAATTGGCTTGGTCAACTAAATTGGGTAAGATTAGTGAGTGTGCCCATTTTTAAGTTTCCAGATCATTTTTTTTTTTTTTACAAGTTATTAAATTTTGAGCATTTATTTGCGTTTTTGCACCACTGTGCCTCGTTCTCTGGATTATTACTGCTGGTCACAGGATATATACTAATTATTATCAACCTAGTGGAATATATGTCTGCAAATTTACGGGATAGTGAATTATCATTATACAGACATTCAAACATTGTAACACAGGTATCCTCCGATATGTAATGCTATTCCTGTAATAGCATTATTGCTAGTCACTGGTTACTCTAGCAATGAATCTGGTGGATTATAAATCTTGAAATTGCTGTATGGTGAATCACCGAAACACAAAATATTTCAACATCGTATCGGATAATTCTTTTATTCGCTAATGCAAGTATTGTTATTACTTAAACGAAGTGGTGACATTACTAACTACAAACTTGTCTCAACATTTGGATCTCATATGCTAGGTTTTGCGCATGTAATTAAGTATTTACGGTGTAACCTGCCTTTTAACATGAACAATTTTTCTACATGAAAACTAATTTCAGTATTTTATTATTGTAAACAGAAAATATACTTATGTCATTATTACGTAATCGGACAAACAATTAGAAGTAACAAATATTTTAATGAGGCAAAACTGGTAGGTTTTCTTCATATAGTTGTTGGATTTATAATTAATTGTTTGTCTGAATTAACTAAGAAGTCTCTGAATATTAATCTTCGCCCACAGCTATACGAAATCCTGTTCATAATGAACAGCCGATCTGTGACTGGAATTGCTAATACTAGTCACAATTGTATTTTCTACTTTTTTAATGTTTGATGATGAGCTTTTTTTTTAAAAAAAAAAAACGTAAATTCGTTTTAAAGTGCTCAAAGTAAAACAAATAACATTCGTAATGTTTTAAAGCGTAAAATATTTTACTTTTAAAAAGCTATAAATTATCACTTGCATTTTGCTTGACAAAATGTTCCTCATTAAATCTATACATGCCACAACTCGTTTTGCTTTCACTAACATTTAAATAAAGAACAAACTATTTTTTTTAATCCTTATAATCCTGTTTCTACAATTAACTGATTTTCCAGAGAATGAATGAGATAGAATTATGTTATAATTTCTCCACCTCTATCATGTATGTATACGTCGACCAAACAATAGTTTATTGTTTTGCGCATTTAATTAAACAGATAATGAGTTACTGAAAACAATAACAATTTATTTTGAATCTGGAATTTTGGACTGTATAAATTCGTATAGTTGATGGAATCAATAAGTATTAGAATAAGCAAATACTACACACAAACACTGAAGATCCCGCACACGAGGCTTTTGCAGGAAAGCACAACACAACACTGACAAAAAGATGCGGGAGGCGGCCCAACGGCATTTTGAAAAGAAAGACAAGAGACCGCCAGAGCAAGATACTACAAACAGAAACCATATTGACCTGCAGAGACATCTCCACAGCAAAACTGACACTACACAAAACATATAATTTGTTCCAAGTTCTGGAAATGCTCACAATAGGCTCAAACACTGAAAAAACATAAGCCTTCCTCTTCTTCCCAACTTTATGAAACAAACAGAGGGCAGAATGGCCCGAACATAGCCCCCACCTTGAAACGCTCTAGTTTCAAATAACACACGCACACAATGAATGATCGAGATTCACACAAGAAATACACTAAAAGCGAGAAAAAATAATAACAATGCATAATAATAATAATAATAAAAAAAAACACACACACACACAAAACAAATATTCATATGCAATGATAAGACATGCTTGATGAGCGAGGTTGTAGCGTTTTGCATGACTTCACTTTACTTTGAAGGGTTGAAAGGCAATGGAACCAGCTTCGCAATGGGGCGCTTCAACTCCCCGAAGGCAGTCTTTACAGTAACTGCTCGCACTAAGCCATCATTTCCTGGAAATATGCACTGAACACGCCCTAATCTCCATTGCTGGGGAGGCAGATGGGATTCCTTCAAAATAACCATGTCACCAATCTTGATATTGTCACGGTTTTTCCGCCACTTCGTTCTTGACTGGAGACTGCACAAATATTCTTGGGACCAACGGCGCCAAAAATGCTGCGACAACTGCTGCACCAATTGCCACCTTTTCAGATGAGAGAGCTGGGATGAAGTGAAATCCTTATCCGGGATAGAAAGTAATGATTCTCCCACAAGGAAATGAGCTGGTGTAAGAGCGGCCAGATCGTTGGGGTCATCCGAGAGAGGAGTGAGGGGGCGGGAGTTCAGAATTGCTTCAATTTGAACTAGCGTGGTATACATTTCCTCAAAGCTCAACGCCACCTCTCCCACGATGCGCTTGAAATGATGCTTTACTCTACGTATATTTGCTTCCCAAATCCCACCAAAATGAGGTGCGGACGGGGGGTTAAAATGCCAAGATATTCCTTGTTTGCTGAGGTAGGCAGCAGTTTCTTCATTTTTGGCCGTGTGAACACTCACTCTTAACAATTCCTTTAGCTCTTTGCTAGCTCCTACAAAGTTCCGCCCACAATCACTGTAGATGTCACTAGGTACGCCCCGACGAGCCACAAAACGCCTTAGGGCAGCAAGAAAGGAAGTAGTGCTTGCATCCGCTACTAATTCTAGGTGTATAGCCTTAGTGGAAAAACACACAAAAAGACATATGTATGCCTTAAACCTCAAACGGCTGCGCCCCCGGCTGGCTTTGAGTAGCACCGGCCCTGCATAATCCACACCTGTGTGGGAAAAGCATCGGCTTGGGTTTACACGAGAGGGGGGCAGGGAACCCATTAGTTGCGTCTCTGTTCTTCCTTCAAACCGACAACATTTTACACACTTCCGGATTATCTTCCTCACTAGATTTCTCGCACCCACAATCCAGAAATGTTGCCGTAGCGTAGATAACACTAATTGAGGGCCACCGTGGAAAGTGTTTACATGCTCGTGATTGATCAGAAGTTCAGTTAATTTATGCTTATTGGGCAACAGCACGGGATGCTTTCTATCCACAGAAATGTCGGCGTTTTGTAATCTCCCCCCCACACGCAAGATGCCATTTTCGTCAATGAAGGGAGACAAGCATAAAATATTACTCTTATTGGGAATGGGCTCTTCATCCACTAAGCACTTGATTTCAGTGTGGAATTCTCTTTTCTGCACCTCCTTTACCAAGCACAACAGGCTCTCTTCCATTTCTTCAGATGTAAGTGCCCCCTGGCGTTTCTGCACCGGATTCCTGCAGTTGTAAACAAACCTGCGACACCAACCCACTACACGCTTCAATCTTACTAGGGAGGAGAAACGGTTCACGATGTCATTTTCAGACTGCACACACATAACGGTGATACATTTTTTCTTTTCTTCCACTTCTGTAGTAAAGTCAGCGAGAGGATATGGAGGCTCTGGCAACATTGCTTCGCGCAACCACTCTGGACCGCTCCACCACAGGGGATGTTCTAAGAGCTCGCTGGGCTTTACCCCCCTTGACGCACAATCAGCTGCATTATCTTCACTCTTGGTGTGTGACCATTGTGACGAAGGCAAAATTCCTTGTATTTTCGCTACCCGATTTGAAACGAAAGTTTTCCACTTGTCAGGTGACTGGGCTAACCAGGCCAACACAACAGTGGAGTCAGTGAAAGCCCTTGTATCCTGGACGTTTACACTGATGGCACTTGTAACTGTTTTTAACAATTTGGCCAGCAACAATGCGGCGCACAGTTCCAATCGGGGTAGGGAAACTGTTTTGATGGGAGCAACCTTGGTTTTTGCAGCGATGAGTCTCACGTCGACACGACCGTTAAGACGTTCTGCTCGTAAATAGGCGACTGCAGAATAGGCCCGCTCACTAGCATCAGAGAAGCCTATTAATTGACAGCTGACGGCATCAGAGGGCACAATGCATCGTTCGACCTTCACTTCACGGAGCACAAACAACTCATCGCAGTACTCTTGCCAGGCTGCACTTGTTTCAAAGGGGAGGGGGTCGTCCCAACCGAGGCTTTCCTTCCACAATGATTGTAACATCATCTTGGCCCTGACGGTTACTGGGGAGAGAAGGCCAAGGGGATCGAAAATCTTGGCAATCTCTGACAACACTTTTCGTTTTGTCCACACTTCTGGGGGAGAGGGAGGCACTACGTTGAACCCAAACTCGTCGCTAACGGGTGACCACTGTACTCCGAGGGTCTTGATGTTGTTATCGGTGTCAAAGTTGAATTGTAGGTCAATTTCACGCATGTGGGGAGGAACAGCCTGGAGCACTTCCGGTTCGCTAGATAGCCACTTTCGAAGTTCGAAGCCTCCTTCTCGTAAAAGTTGAATCAGCTGTTGTTGTAGCTCAATTGCTTCGCTCACACTAGCTGCACCTCCGAGGAAGTCATCCATGAAAAAATCTCTTCTCACTGCCTTTGCTGCTAAAGGATACTTCTCCCCTTCTTCTTCAACTACCTGGAGCAAGCATCTGGTTGCCAAGAAGCTAGCAGATGCAGTACCGTACGTCACTGTTAACAAACGGTAGTCTTCGATTGGTGCACTTGGATAATCTCTCCACACAATTCTTTGGAAGTCGACGTCGTCCTTGTGCACTAACACTGCCCGGTACATTTTTGCAATATCCGCACATAAGGGAACACGATGCTCACGAAAACGAACAAGAATCGGGAAAATATCGTCCTGCAATTTTGGCCCCACCATGAGCTTCTGATTCAGAGATACACCCGAAGTTGTTCTTGCACTCCCATCGAAGACCACTCGCACCTTCGTAGTGGAGCTAGTGGGCTTCAAAACAGCATGGTGTGGTAGGTAACAACTAGTTTCAACTGGAACGTTTCTCTCGCTTGGGGGAATGAGTTCCATATGCCCTCACTGAATATATTCCCTCATGAAATCGCGATATTGTTGCTGAAGGGAGGGTTGTTTGGCTAACTTTCGTTCGGTATTTAATAGTCTCTTCACTGCAATTTCACGTGATCTGCCTAATGGGGCTGTGTTACCCCTGAAAGGTAGTCTCACCACATAACTTCCATGCTCGTCACGGTGGTGTGTAGCTACAAAATGTTCTTCACAGCTCCTTTCTTCTTTTGACAGGTGTTTTGTAAGTGGGAGCTCTTCTAACTCCCAAAACTGGCGAAGAGCTTCATCGATCTCGCAGGAAACTCGATGTGACGTCACCGTTAGCTTCCCACTTGTCGGACCTATATTGCCAGATAGCACCCAGCCAAGACTAGTTTCTAATGCGACAGGCGTCCCGGGTGGCCCCATACACTTCCCGCTCAACATAAGTGATGGAAACACGTCTGCTCCCAACAGAATGTCAATGGGGCCCACTACGTTGAAAGTGGGATCTGCTAATCTTAGGCCCTCTAAATGAGACCAGTTTGTAGCACTAGGACACTTTTGTTTGGGTAGATCAGATGTAACTTTCTGAACTACCACAGCACGAGTTTCAAAAGTTTCACTTGTTCCCCCGAATGACTGAAACTCTAAGTCCACCATTGCACTCGCTGTCGCCACTCCTGCTCCTGTAATCCCGGAAATCACAATACTGGATTTCTTTTTCCTGAGACCCAGCTTTTGTACACAGTTCTCGGTGACGAAACTAGATTCACTCGCGCAATCCAGCATCGCTCTGAAGGGGTAGTACACACCATTATTTCCTCTTACTTTCACGATGGCAGTACATAATAACACCTGTGGTACACTTGCGTCCGCTGCAACATGGGCCGTGATATTTGATTCACGCACTGGTGACTCAGCTCTCTCGTAGTGCAAGAGAGTATGATGTTTTTTAGCGCACTTGCGACACGTACTAGATGCGCATGTATCCTTTCTACACGATTTCCGAAGACAATTAAAACACAGTTTTTTCTCTTTCACTAGGGTGACACGATCAGACACTTTGAGTTTTGTGAACTCAGCACATTTGTAGAGGGGGTGGATTGCACTGCATACGTCACATAATGTTTGACCACGTTCACTGGTGGTAACATGGGAGGAAGTTTGTTTTTTGTCGCGATTCTTCACTTGCTCACTACTTCCGGCGACGCGCGTTTTCCCGCCGGCAGACACTGCGAGCGCGCGGGCTCTGTTATCGAGGAACTCTGCGAGCTGCTCAAATGATGGCTGTTCATTTGTTTTTAATGAAAGTTCCCACTGTCTACGACTTTCACTGTCCAGTTTATCCGTGATATGATAAACCAAGATAACATCCCAGTGTTCGACTGGTTGCTCGAGCACCTTGAGGGACCGCGTGCACTCCATTGTGGTATCAATTAACTTACGTAGGGCGGCTGGCGATTCTTGTTGTATTACAGGTTGCGTAACTAAGCGCTTAATTGTCGCGTTCACTATTTCCCTCTTATTGTGATAACGTGCGTTTAAAATGTCCCACGCCTCTTTGTAGTTGCTGTCCGTGGTTTGCATCGCTTGAAGGAGTTGTGCTGGTTCCCCTTTCAAGGATGTTTTGAGGTACTGCAACTTTTGAGCACCTGAGAGATTTTTGTTATTGTGTACTGAAGCCACAAATAAATCGTGAAACGATAACCACTCATGGAGGTTTCCCGAAAACACTGGCAACTGTAACTGCGGTAGTCTTACGTCATTAGCAAGCTGCCTTTCAGACGAAGACGAAGGCTGAGCTCCTTTACTTCCCTCCAATTGAAAATCCATCAATTGAACACACATCTGCACTATTCTCTTGTCCAATTCCGCTAACTCTTCCTCTTCTTTTTCGAACTCCTCGTCTCCTGCCACCGCCGAAATATCATCCAGCAGCTTTGAACACTCCTGCTGGAGTTCACTGACCTTCGCCTGATGCACCAAGATGGCTGCCGCTGCGGTAGCGTCCAACTCTGTGATGGCTTTTTCTTCGCGCGTAATTTTTGACTTTAATGTTCTTTTCTTAATTTTTAGCGGCTCCATTTCTAAAACACTGCACTATGTTCGTGAGAAAAAAACACTCAATCACTAGTCTTTATTGTTCACAGCAACAGTTCACATAAGCACTAGTAATCCGGCTCGGAGGACCATGTATACGTCGACCAAACAATAGTTTATTGTTTTGCGCATTTAATTAAACAGATAATGAGTTACTGAAAACAATAACAATTTATTTTGAATCTGGAATTTTGGACTGTATAAATTCGTATAGTTGATGGAATCAATAAGTATTAGAATAAGCAAATACTACACACAAACACTGAAGATCCCGCACACGAGGCTTTTGCAGGAAAGCACAACACAACACTGACAAAAAGATGCGGGAGGCGGCCCAACGGCATTTTGAAAAGAAAGACAAGAGACCGCCAGAGCAAGATACTACAAACAGAAACCATATTGACCTGCAGAGACATCTCCACAGCAAAACTGACACTACACAAAACATATAATTTGTTCCAAGTTCTGGAAATGCTCACAATAGGCTCAAACACTGAAAAAACATAAGCCTTCCTCTTCTTCCCAACTTTATGAAACAAACAGAGGGCAGAATGGCCCGAACAATGTAGTATGTTTGCACTAACTGAAAAAAGTTAAATGAGAGTCATAATTTTACAATCCAAAATTAAAATGCTGTGTTAACAAAACGAACACACACAAATACACACACACACACACACACACACATATATATATATATATATATATTACATTTTCAAGTTCCAAATAGGGTAGTAAAGAACCCCTTTGAACACATATACAAGTGGGAAAATAAACATTCTTTCTGTTGGATACAACCAGAAAATAGTTGTTTGAATCTATTCGTGTACATGTTTCCTTATTAGCCTATGTTTTTATGGAATGTTCCCTCTTCTTCTTTCTTGTACATATATATAAAACCTTTAATTTCGTGTATAGGTGCGCTTGTGTGTGTGTGTGTTCAGGTGATTGGCTGTCTTTTCCGTCTACTTACGTAATGAGTAGAGGCGATGCTGCTTAATGGTGACTTTGAAATTAATTTAACTTGCGATTTGGAAGCTTCATAATATTGTTTTCTTTTTTTGTTTCTTTTTTAAAGGAAAAAGAAACGAAGTGGGGTATATAACCTAATCCTGTTTGAAGCAAATGCCTTTTATTTTGGTTTATTTTATTTTGTTTTTACTTTTTCCGACAAACCAAAAAACTCCTTTTAAATGTACAATTCGTCTTGAGATGTAGCTGCGGAGTACAGTCGGTATCACTAAAAAAAAAAAAAAAAAAAAGTCTTGTGTACGTGAAGACCATGACAAGCATACAAAATAGCCGTCATTGCCACTGGAATAGTTGCCATATCGTTAAAGTGAGATCCATGCATACACGTAAAGCAGAGGCCTCACCAACGGGACAAGACGAGTGATTGACAATAAATCAGTTAAGCAGCATCAACCACATAAAATGAGAGAATAAATAACAATTCGAATTGTTCACAAAGGCTACGTATGAAAGTGCAGTCTCATTTTGTCTTTTGTTATTGTTTTTTTTTTCGGTCAAATGAATAATTGATGTGTGGTTCTCTGCTAACAAATTTACAGCTTTAGAGGTGCTATTTAATGGTAATTACATGACGTAATCAAACCATAAACATGCAGTTAAAGGTTTCGCAAAATTTGAGCTGTTGCCACTGCTGAAATGCTTCCTGTGAAAATAAAATATTTCTCGCCATTATATCTATTCTTTATAATCATATTTATCTTATTGAAAATTGCATACATTCAACAGAAAGAAAAACAAAAGCCATTCTATATGTTTATTACATATTTCAACAAGGACATTATAATCCTGTTTACTCAACCATTCATGTGTTCTCCGGAGTAACGTTATATGTCACATTTAAGTGAAACCTAGAGAAACAATGAAAATAATGCTTCCATATACATCAATGTTCCGGACAGTATTTGACATTATACTATTGCCGTATCTTGGCCAATTAAGAAACGAACTACTCAGTATAAGTCAGTTATGTTGTGAACAGAATGATATCACTGGTAGCTTAGTAAATTCCAAAATGTGCTATACAGTGTTATGCGAGGGAATGCTTCAATTATGCTATATATATTCCTATGGCATATGGATCTCGGAGGTTCAATGCCACGTTCACAAAAGCTCTCAACTGACTTCAGTCCTTAGCCAACTGGATCCAGTTTCTACTTTGTATTCCTATTTCTGCGAGATCCATCTTAATATTGCCCTCCCATCTGCACCTAGGTCTTTTTAATGGACGTTTTCCGATTGCACTTCCAGTTAAAACTTTGAAAGCGTTCCTACTTTCTTCAATTCTGGTTGCATGACCTGTCCGCCTGTGCCTCCTAGACTTGATAAACTTAACAATGTTTGGTAAATAGTATAAATTATGCAGTTAATCGTAATGAAGTTTCCGCCATTTCACATTGCCTTTCCTCTTCGGTCAGAATATTCGTCTGAGGATTTTATTCTTAAATACTTTCAGTCTATATTCTTCCCTTAAAGTAAATGGCCATGTTCCGCAACCATTCAGCACAATTGGCATGATTTTCGCTTTATACCAAGTATATTTTAAGCTTCAAATTCATCGAGAGAATTAGTGACTACAAAATATTTTGAACTGAATAATAACATGAAATCATTGCTTTTAGCCGAAATTTAATTTTTCATAGATATGTTCTTCGTCTGTTAATATTGATCCTATTATAAGATTTAAGCAAGATCCATGACAAGGTAGGCAATAAAGCGTATACCTACTTACTGGGCGATCTATGCTCAATCATTGGTGCGAACGGATTTCTTTTTTCTCATTTTATATTCGTTCGAATTCAGTTCAGGAATTTCCCTAGTCTCTGAAAAATTATTTACTGGGAAATCCTGAGATGAAGATGTAACGGAGCGTGGATCCAGCTACATCATCTCCTAAATATGCCAAAGTCTAGTCTTTCCGGCACTCACGTCCTTAGGCCCCCTATGGTCTGTTCTAAATACTGTTTACCTTAATATATAGACATTATAATAATTCACCGCTCGTATAATATGTTTCATCTTCGAACTTATCCCTCTATTGAAATTAGAAGTAAATAGGTCTACTACTTCTGGTTTTGATATTGACATCCAACAGTTTGGAAATGTACCATTTGCAACCAAAATTATTTGAATTTGTATCATTAACTTCTGAATGAGATTCAAGTGAATCCTGAGAAACCGCGGCTACATCGGAGAAACTTCTACAGAACCAAGGATGTCTGTCAATTGGTCGTCTATACTAATATAAAATATTGCGTGTAATTGTGTGTGCCATCAGATTTTCGCATAGAAGAGTGTCACTTAGAGACACCAAATTCTGTAAGCAGACACATCTTTATCACGTCTAATCGCACATGAAGCCGGTTTACGATTTTGAACTCCAGAAAAAAAAAAAAAAAGGGAAATCAGCATTATATGCAAAATATTGCAGGGTGAACAATAGTTCTTGTGAGGTAGGCAACTCAGTCTTTCTTCCGGTGTTCCAGGATGCATAATTTCCATTTAAAATAGCTTGTGTGAACCTTATTCTTCCCGTGGGGAGAACATGCATTTCAGCTAGTCCGAAAATTGATAGGGACAATGTCGAAGGTATTGCTCGTTATTGTTTATTTGACGAATTTCTTTAGTGACAAAGGATTTTCATAAGCATTATTCTTAACATGCAAAGAAGGGACACTTGTGCTAATATAAAATGAAATTATTTCTGAACAAATCACTACCGAACGAGCAACTTAACTGTATGTAGAAATATTTTCAAAAAAAAAAAAAATGTGATTCATGACTTTGACTGTAGACATAGCTCTAGTTGCTTATAAACTATACCAAACTACCAATATCTGACTTCCAAGAATCTTGAGAAACTATTGATTCTTTACTAAATTATAGTTAAGTAACTGAGATCTACAAATTCTAAAGCATCTCAAACTTTTTTTTTTGTCATACTTTACTAATTATGATATATAGTTCGTTAACTTAAATGCCAGAATAATCACGACCTTGGTAATGGCAATGTATTAATTGCGAGTATTTGAACGTTTCATTAGTAAATGTTTAGACATTTGAATGGTAGTGAATGTGCTATGGAACGTTTAATTAGCTAAATATTCCATTAGTAAAGCTTTATTCATTTTTTTTTTTTTTTTTAGAAAATGCTTTTCAAAACAATTAGGCGAACATTTCATTAGTAACTGCTTACACTGGAACGCTAATGAGCATTTTTTTTATTTTACAGTCACACAAACACAGAATTTTTACTAAAACACTTTGTAGACAAAACTTTTACAAACAGCCGTAGTTTAGTCCGAAAAAAATAATCGGATCTTAAGTTATAGATAGTTATATTGTATTTATAGTACTAAAGTTTCAAAGTAGCTTGTTGATATTGGGCTGAAGGCTTTCTTACACCACTGCACACAAGTAAGTAAGAATATTGGGTTCCAAAATATTAAATTAGAAACATAGATTGTATCATTCTAGGAGATTAATTAGTGATTTGTGATTAAATTAGAGAATATATTAGCAAATAATAATAATAATAATAATAATAATAATAATAATAATAATAATAATAATAATAATAATAATAATAATAATAAAATACAAACGTATTATTATTTAGCATTGAAAATGAGCAGAAATCCACTCTCATACTAGATTTTTCAATGCATATGGTGAGGAATAGTAAACATTTTGTAAAATCGGTTTGTTAATGCTATGATACATATTTAATGAAGCACATACATTTTTATACCTTGATTATTTTAAAGAACTGTCTATAAGAAACTGTAAACTGTGTGTACTAAATATTTCTTTCGTTACAATTACGTTGAAAATTACTATTTGTTATGCTTGGAGAAAAAGAAATAGGAATTTATATACATGACTTAAACACGCCTCTTTGCCACACCTAAACTATGCAGTCACTGTTTTGCACGGTTTATAAGTACGTAATTTATGAAGCCTCCAAAAGTAGCACAATGGGCGTATTATCATTAAATGATGCGCATTTCATTAACAAAAAAAAAAAAAAAAATGTTGAACTTATTATCAAAGTAGGAGGAAGCTTTAAAAAATATATACAAAAATAGTCTAAATATGGATGTGATATGGTTTGTAATCGTGAGAAACTTACATTATTTGGCCAGAAGTGTGTTGTCATGTTAGACTTAATCTTATTAAAAATGTATTCCTGATCTGACGGCACTAACAGCCCAAAGATAAAATTGTAATTATCCCCATTTGACAGGCTTATGGCAGAGAACGCAGATAGATGAAGCAGATAGGACGCAAAAGCTATTAGCTTGCAGGGGCCCATTCGACCTTCGGTGTTTCGATCAAGTTGCAGCGCAACAAGCTGCTTTGTCCAGCAGAAAGCTTCGACTAGCCGCCATACATAATTCATTGCTAATAAGGATATTATTAATGTCCTTATAGCATGTATGCATATATATGCGTGTTTCAATAACCATACTACTATATTGTTCGCACAAAATTGGACCAACACTAGAGAAAAAAAGAAAATTTATATCACAATGGTACTTAAAGTATGCAATATCTGGTACAACTATCGTGAACTATGAAGCCGACCAAGGTTATTAAACATGTTCATTAACCATAATGTCGTCTTTCGGAGAAAAAAAAATGAAGATCCTAGTAGCGGACCATATTAGCTGCTTCTCTTTTCTGATAAGTACTAGTAACTTACAAATATTGTTACCAATATTAATGCTCTGGTATACATAGTACCGGTATTTCTTTGCTCGTGATATATTTTTTTTTTTCTATTTGGACATCAAAATAACTAGCAGACAAAATCACTGAAAATGCTGGATTCACCACTAATTTGTTGCTTTTAAATTAGTTATTACTCTTCATTAATCTGATCAATAATCAATTCACTAACATACAGCCTTGCTCAGAAAACTGGTTCCCCATTTCTGTTTACAAGGCTGCATTGTTAAAGCCATGCGTAGGAGTTAATATTTTTGTAGCATGGTGGTTCAGTAGTGGGAAACGCTCATGTCTGATGCGAAGGTTTTTGATTCAATCCCGGGCCATGTGAGTTTGCGATGGACAACATCACATATTTGGGTTTTCTAGTGGTTCTTCCGTTACCTCCTAGTCTCATTCCAGCAGCTACTTGGTATTCAGTCAGTTTCATTAATCGTACGTCCCATTCAGCCTTAAATATGTACGTAAGTATAGGACGTCAATTCTTTTTAAAAAATGCGTAATATATAAAATGAATTTAGTATTTTGATATTAAAATGAAAATCTTAAGCAGGAACATACGATTTACGTTAGTTTGATTTAGTTGCATGCATGGGTAATAATATACGACTTCCTGTAGAAAGGTTATTGTTCAGAATTTTAAAAGGAAGAAAGTTCCTTGGTCATGACGTCCGCTGGGGTGAGGAGTCAATTCCCCCTTTTCCTCCTTCTAGACTTTCCAAAGTGAATTACTTTAGTATTTTATTTTCGTATTCTACTCTTAGTACTTTGACAATGTAAGGAATTTCAATCTTTATATTGTAGGCTAAAAGGAGATTAAGGATTAATCCTAGGAATTATGAACGAGTTAATGGAATGAAGGTAAAAAGGCAAAACGAGAACCGTCATAGAAAATACAATGTTGGTCACCAGAATTTTATAAGAATGTTGGCCACTATTGACCATTTTTTTAACCAAATGTGAGATCTTTTGTGATCTATTACCATGCCTCATATCAACGCTTTTAATTTTCAAATTATGTATGAAATAAAAAAATAAAAAAATGGAAATATACAGCATTTTATCAACTGTGCTATTTATCGTTACTGCTGAAAATAATTATAATTAATAGCAACCACTAGCGTGCGCAGGACATTGAGAATGCGGGTTCCAGATCTAAAGTACCACCATATGGAATTTCGTCTCCCCCACTCCCTTTTCCCTAAGAAAATGTAGCGTAATTGCACCCGACGCTGCGTCGGCGACGCACGGCACACATGCAGATGGGAAATAATTTACACGTAATCTCTCCTCAGTTTGTAATAATTCTACATAAAAAAAGGTCTGTCTAATGGGGGTGCCAAGGCACCTATTGCACCTACGTTGCGCACGCCTATGATAGCAACTAAACGGTGTTGTACGCTTTTAGGCTGTTGACAATATCTTACAAATTGCAGCAGATGCATTTTAAAACATAACACTTTTTGCATCACGTTTTAAAATTTTATCCACTTTTTCGCAAAGCGTTGTATGCATATTTCTAAGAAATAAGACACTATACAATATGTGGGTATAATAGTCACATATGGACGAGCTCATCAATTTTCTAGATAACTGTTGTATTTCTAAAGGCATACAAAGATATGCTATGAACACTGTGAAAAATTGTTACATTATTTTGCGTGAGAGACGCATTGACATTAATGATTATTTTATTTTACTAAGATCCAATACAATTCAGTTAGGATGCATTAGCACTTACACATACGTAATGCAGGGGTGCCCACAAAGGGGGGCTATGACGCAAACTACGTCATTAAATATTTGTGTGTGGGGGGGTAAAAATCTATATAAATATGTTTGAGGGGGTGTAAAAATTAATAGAAAAGATTTTTATTTCTTATGGAAGAACACCTACGGATAGACAATTGAGGGGGAGTGCGTCATGGACATGAGGGGATGGGCACCACTGCGTAATGCTTTAACTATAGCACAAAGTTATGTTTTGATATTTTTTTAATGATGTGTTTTAAGGCAGAGCTTCATGCGTATGTTTTGCAAATATTATTATTTTATTTCGTTTGCAAATAACTAAGCGCAATTTGTCTTGATTTTTATCTAGACTAACGTCACTGAAGTCATAACTAAAGAGAAAAATGAATTTTTCATTTATACAAAAAAAAAGTTCATAATAATATGATGCATCATTGTGCATCAAATCTTTATTTGATGCGCTTTTGTTCACATGTGCAATAGTTTTTTTTTTTTTTTTAATTTTTACTTTCCATAGAAACCTTCTGAGTCTCAAATCTTCAAGTTAGAAAGAATGTACTATTAACATAAGCTCAGAGTTTTCCGACAGTGTAGTTAAGTAGTCGCAGTGTATAATGTAATTGGGGAAAAGCGTTGCCTCGTAAGAGTAGAATGTTAAAATTACATCGTTTAACATTGCGACTAATTTCTCATGAGATTCATTAATGGGGACACATACACAGGAAAGGGACACGGAATGATAAAAAAAAAGAAGACAGTAAGCAGAGAGCCTCATACATGATTCTCTGGTGTAACTTTCCAAATCTCACTGCGAACCCCTATTCTCCCTCTTCTTGGAGAAGATTACGATGAACACTGCGACCCATTTCGTTTTCCTTCTCAAGCCAAACATTCTGACTAAATATTCGGTGAGTGGTGATTGTAAAGCAAATGCATGATTACTATTAAGTCTTCAGGGTGATAACCATTCTCATAAATTAGATCTCTGGTAGCGTATATATGTGTGTAGTCGTACAGAAATACAATCTCTGTTCTTTAGGAAAGGTGATATATCCTATATACACAAAGGTGGAAAACATGTTCTCTATTTAGCAGATGGGTGGAGCACTTGGGGTTTATAACTCATATTGTCTACGAAACACCTTGTTGCATAGAACACCGGAGATTTCACCCCAAAAGATTTCTTGCGATTGTACACCTGCGATGTATATATGTACACCACACCTTTTCCATTATTTAATCACGAATGTTATATAGTCTATGGCCGCAAGTAACCCACTGGTTCCAACACTAAGCTTAAATACATACGAAACAGATTTCGATATTTTCATATAATCTTGTTATTTTACAATTCCTTGAAATTGATATTCATAAGTTAAGATTTATAAAATTAGAAAGCAAACTAATTTAACGCTTTAATGTTTTAACGCTCTAACACGTACTTTGTTCCTTCTTTAACACGTTAAGAAGAGTCCAGAGGAAAATCGTGAGTTTATAAAACGAAGGAACTGCAAAATTATATGTAAAATGAAAGACACGCCCGTTCAACTTTAAATTTAATTAAATATGTTAGCCACACATTTTCAAAATTAATAACACATATATTAAAAAAAAATGAGTTGAAATCACAAAATGATTTGTTTATATATGCTTATGTGAACATAAGGTATCTTCCCCCAAGTTCCGGAGATAGGGGTGGGGGTTACTTTTTTTGCCTAATGCACTTGCAGATTTTGTTTGAAATATTCTAGCACACCCTGTAGCAGAAGTTATGTTACATGTTATACCTCGTTTGAAAGCTAATAAAACAGGCTTGCATATGGTATACAGATTGTCTCAGTACTGCATACAAGAGGGAAGTAACGGAGGGAAAGTTTTCGAATTTCCCTATAAAATTTCCTTTACAAAGCAATTTTGCACTGTTCTTGAGTGGAAATACTGTCTCTAGAGGAACAGTAAAGGCAAAAACGACTCTGCATACCAAAGAGCCATATGAAGTGTTAAATTTTAGCTTCATTAGAAGCCGTTAAGAAAGCAATGTTCTAACTTTCCGTAAATGACAATAATTACGAATATTAATAAACGAATGTTTTTATGAAAAACGGGAAATATTACACTATTCCCTAACATACGACATTTCTATGCGGAAACATTAACTACAGTTCTGAACAACAGATGGCAGTAAATTTTTAGTGTCCCTACTTGAACTAAAGTTTTCGTACAACATACTACATAAGAATGTCCATTGCAATAGGGTTGTCGAAATCATAAATAATTACTTCTAATACATAAACAATAATGCGTGCAAATAGAGACGTAACCCTACTAGCCACAACTTTCAACGTAATTATTTTGAGCATGCAGAAAATTTTCAAAGATACCACCATCCTCGTCAATGCACTTTGCAGTGCGCATCAGTACACATAATGTTTCCCGATGGATGTCTTCTCGACGCTCTTTTGACTGTGTTGAATGCCTCTAGAATGATCCGAATTAAATATTCTCGTGAGTTGGCTTTTTGTCTGTATACAACGTCCTTCAACCACCCCCGTAAGCAAAAATCCAAAGCTGTAAGATCCGGGGAGCGGGGTGGCCAGTGAATAATCGAGCTCTATCCACCGCAACCCATCCATCGATGAGGAAAGTTGGAGTAAAGACATTGACACACAGCTTGTGTTGCATGAGAGGGAGCCCCGTCGTGCTGCAAGTACATGGACGCCCGAATTTGAAGAGTCACATCTTCCTGTAGTACTGGTAATTAATGGCGCAGGAAATGCAAATAATATTCACCTGTCAAACGCTGGGACAGAAAAAAAAGGACCAATGATCTGATCACAGATAATCTCCGTCCAAACATTTACAGAAAATAGTTTGTGATATTGTCTTATCGTGATTGCTTTAGGATTTTCGTCACCCCAACAATACCAGTTGCGGGTGTTGTTTATCCCATTCCTGGTAGAAGTGGCCTCTTCGGTGAGCAAGATGAATGACAAAATATTAGGATGCTCCTGTACCCATTGGGAGAAACCAACACGCAGCTCACTGTCTCCTGGATGGAGATGTTGCATTTTTTGGACATGGAATGGATAAAGTCCTTCTCCTCGCAGTACATCATGTATACTCATGTCCAAAATTATTGTAACATGTTGTTGTAGGAATATAATTTGATAACGAATTCGGCCGTTTTTTCTTATAATGTTAGTATGTTTATTATCAGCCAAGACGTGCATGTGGCAAATTTCATGTCAAAAGTGCAGTAAATAAGAACACTAAAACGAACTGTCCATTTTGCAACATTTTGTTTTACTCTCTCTAATTTTCGTATTTATAATTATTTCCTTATAAAATTTACCACGCAAATACATTTCCCAATTATACACATAGTATCAGTATTAAAAGTACCCTGCAAAATCATTATCAAATTATATTCTTACAAGAAGACAGTTATAGATATGCGACAATCACTTTGGACATGAATGTACATACGTACATGTTGATTAGGAAGTCTCCTAACGCTGGTGATTGGACTTCGCTGTACAGCCTGAATAACGTTGTTTTCTTCTTGAGGAGTGTATTTTGGGGCTCGTTTAGATTTTAGTTTTACGCTGGGAAGCTCACCAGTTTCCGCACTTTAGTATACACGTTTGTAAAGACCCGTGCAGTAGGGATTCTGCTGCGAGGAAAACTTCGCTGGTATTCTTCCACCGCACTTTTGGCATTACCATCACAAAGCCCGTAGACGTACATCATATATGCTTATTCAGTATGGATATATTGAAACGGAATTCTATTACAACATTGTCGAACTTCATTCACAGTCTACACACCAGCACTTTGCACTTCCTCACGGTACCGAAGCACCTGCTATCACTTGCACACACGAGAAAAGTAACTAAGAAAAGGGCTCTTTCAAGTTGTTTAGTTGCGGTGCGCCGCTTGAAGCAAGAAAAAATACAAAAAAAAAAATGGGTATAACAGTGGCAACGCCTCTGTTGGATGTACGTGAGACAAACAAAGTGTTTGTCTGCATTAGAAGTAATTATTTATGACTTCGACAACCCTATTGCAATTGACATTCTGGTGAAGTATGTTGTATGTAAACTTTAATTCAAGTGGGTTTTGTTTCACTGCCATCTGCTGTTCTAAACTGTAATTAGCGTTCCTTCATACAAATGTGTAGCTCTCGTATGTTAGAGAATAGTATTATACTCTCCGTTTTGCAAAACAACATTCGTTTATTAATATTCGTAAACATTATCATCTAAGTTGGAACATTGTTGTTTTTATTAGAGTAAGGAGTTAGGTAGATTTTTTTTACGGCTTCTAATGAAGCTAAAAATTTGACATCTTACCTGGATATTTAGTATGCAATATCATTTTTATCTAATCAGATACTGTTCCTGTACTGACAGTGTTTCCACTCAAAAACAGTGCCAACTTGCTTAAAAAAGTAATTTTATAGGGAAATTCGAAAATAAATTCCCTCTGTTTCTTCCCTTTTGTATGCAGTATTGGGACAATATGTGTACCATCTGCAAGCCTGTTTCATTAGTTTTCAAACGAGGTGTAACATGTAACGTAACTCCTACTACAGGTGTGCTAGAGTGTTTCAAACGAAAAGGCAAAAAAGTTATCCCCGACCCTATTTCCGGAACGAGGGGGAACAGACCCTATGTTCACATAAGCATTTTTGCTTAGAATGGCCTCCCCTATCGCTTCCCAAAATCTTTGACTTTCCTCACCGGACACCCTGTATAAAAATAAGACCCTAATACCCTGGTATGGAGCGTGGCTCTTTAAGGATCGGAGACGTGGACATTGAGAAAAGTTGAAATATCCAAGCATTTGAAATGTGGTGTTGGCTCAGAATGCTGCGCATATCATGGACCGAAAGGAAAAGGAACGAAGACGTATTAAAGGAAGCTAATGAAGGATGACAGATCATGAAGATAATAGGAAAAAAGAAGAAACAGCATCTTATTAGGCACTCCGACTGGATCACCGTGTTGATAGAGGGAAAGACAGAAGGAAAATCAGGAAGAGGAAGGCCAAGGATAGAGTACCTAGATCCAGTTACAAAGAAAAGCACTTATCAAAGAAAAAAAAACAGCTCTCCTAAATGACAGAAAAGTTTTAAAATGTCCATGTTGCCCACCAACTTATGGTTATATGAAGATGTATATTTATAGGGTGTTTCAAAACAACACCGACATCGTATGGGAGGTGATTCCTGACACCAAGATACTCGCAAGACGAAAAGTATAGCTCAACCTGGGTGCAAAAATGTTTCCTTTCGGGGTTATAGGCTGCGGAAAACATGAAAAAATGAACTTTAAAGGTCCATAGCTCCAAAATTGAGACCTACCGTAATAGGGTCAAGACTTCACTTAGGAACTAATATGTGCTTTATCCAAAAATCCGTTTCAAAATCTTAAGGTACTCACACATCATTTTTTTTTAGAGGGAGTTTGGCTACAGGCCTACAATCTGAAGTACTCACCAACTACCTCTATAAAAATTGTTACGGAAGTACCGCAGGATTCTGAAACACGGATTTTTGGATAGGGCATACTAGTTTCTAAGTGGTCTTGACCCTATTACGGTAGGTCTCATAGTTCTTGAGCTATGGACCTTTCAAGTTCATTTTTTTCATGTTTTCGGAAGTCTATAACACCGAAAGGAAGCATTTGTGCAACCAGGTTGGTGTATACTTTTTGTCTTATCTTGGTGTCAGGAATCACCTCCCAAACGTTGTCGATGTTGTTTTGAAACACCCTATATATATATAAGAGTAAACTCACAAATTGAATAACTTATTACTAGGTCAAAATCATTGCACATAAGGAGTTGATAGAGTTGCGTATCAGTTGAGACATAATTGTCATGACGAGATTCGGTACGACTCAGAGCTCTTGCAACAGAAACCGACACATTCATTTTTCAAGACGAGTCATCACTTTTACGAGACATTTTCTAGACGAGAGAACTTCTACTCTTGTCTCGTACGCATTTCTTGAACTTTAAGTTTTGTACGGATATTTTTTTTTCTTACATCTAGCTATGGAGAAGAGGTTTTGAGAAATCCCACTCCTCGACAGATTGAGTGAAGGGAGTTAAATGCAGCTTAACTTTTAGTATAGGTTTCTTTGGGACACAATGAATGTGCAGACATGAAGTCTTACTTTTTAATATGCGGAATACGAATATATAATTTACTTGTACGGAATAAATTTGGGTAACATAGAGGAAGGGAACAAAGAGATCTGCAAAATAGTGACCACTACAATGACTTGCAGGTACATTTGCTAGAGGTATAAACAAAATGTGATACAACAAATAAAGAGTCCAGAATGTTTTGGACTCTCCATGTTCATGACAAATTTTGTTGTTGTTGTTGTTGTGTTCTCATAGGGCACGAAATAGATGCAATAAAAAGCATAATGTGCAAAAAAACGTGAGCTGCAACAAAAGTAAACTGAAATATAACTCAGTAGATATGCACCCAAATAACTTTTTTTGTTTGTTTAATAAAAGTTTATGAATGTGATAAACTGCTAAAATAGTACTAAAGTGTTGTAAATAACTGGATTTTGCTTCGGAAATATATATTAAGCTACTATATGTTGCAGGAGGTAGTTGAAAGTCATATGGCGCTGACAATGATAATTGTTGTCTTCAGAACTTAATTATGGCGGACTGAACTTTTGTGCCGTTGCACGTTTCATGAGAAAATCATCTTTAAGGATAGTGTTCATCAGTTCTTAATTCTGTACTGATAATACGCATAAATGCAAACACCTTATTCTTCACATTTCTATGCTTTGCGAGCTATTGTCAATTGAATTATTCAGAATATTACAGGTACTTATTACATACAATGAATATATGAGAATTATTTTGTTAATAACAATTTGCTTGGACTTTCATGCGATTTGAATGCGCTGATTTTCACTCTAAGATTTCAAACAATGACCACTAACTTTTATATATATATACATACCTAGGGTCGGATTCAGGATTTTCTGAGGGGGTGCACCATAACTACCAAAAAGTAGTCTCATCGAAACTCTTCAAAGTGGCATGTGGCAATATTTTTTACACCTGAGAACGCTGATACATAGAAGAGACGGGGGGGGGGGGGCGTATTTTAAAGAGGGTCGCAAGTGATATGTAGGAAAAAAATGTTCTGTCTTCTTGGGTTATCTTTTCTTCCCTACTTGAGAATTGTTATTGCTTCGTTTGATGAATCATTTTCCTTCAACCTTCAAAAAAGCGACTTAAACTATTGCTTTTGCAAAACTTCTCTTTGTTTTAAGCCCCAAACGGAATCGTAATTACAAAAAGGTTTCGGAAATAGTTGCTGTTTTCACTGCCAGCTTCTCATATTAGATAGTGTTACAAAGAAAGGGTGCACGCGCACCGGTGCACCCCGGCCCTGTTGATGATTGCCTACAATTCTACATGTAGAAGTTCATAAACTTCATGAATTCGAAATTTGAGTACGTGATTCAAGCAACCCAAAATTGTCTCTATTTCAGATTCAATCAAAAATTGGTTTGTACGATTATCCATTGAACTTTTTATATTGATTATCACTATTTTTCTCCATCTCATGCAGCCTCTGTTTTTAAAAGAGGCGTTAATGTCCAAGTATTCAATCATTCATTACTCCGTGTTCTGTTTAAATACTGTATATTTTGAAAGATTGAAGCTAAGCCCCACATTTTTTTTTTTTTACTCATATGTTTCAATAACTAACTAACTAACTAACTAGCTCTATGGCCTACGGAACCCGGAGGTTCAATGCCGCGTTCACAAAAGCTCTCCACTGACTTATATCCTTAGCTAACTGCATCCAGTTTCTATGTTTCTATGTCTATATGTTTCAATAGTATTTTTTTTATTACAGTGCGGCACCAGGCACGAAACTCTTTTCTTTTTTTATTTACTACTTGTACGTTTCCTGCCTTTCTTTGTAAATTGTTTTTGTCAGTATAAGACTCATGCAATTCCAAATTTTCTTTCCAGTTTAAGGCAATGGATAAGTACCTAAACAATATTTTATTCGTAGTCCTTTAAATGAATGCATGTGTTTGGGTTTTCTTTAAAAGTATATCTCGATTATCATCATCAAAGGGGAATGCATGACTTTTTTTTATTTAATAATTTTGTTGTTTCTAATTAATAGTTCATTTCATTTTCAGCACTAATGCTATACCAGATGTACAATTAGAGTTTAGTGTGAACAGTGGTGTACCCAGAATTCCATCAGAAAGGGGGTTATTGCTCCCAAGATTATATGGTTTCACAATTTAACTGATTTTGTTAATGCATATGTTAGCAGGAACATATTTATTTTCGTAGTACATTATCTTGTGCAAACGAGATACTAAAAGCAGGACGTCCCTTTGCGTATGCCACTGAGTGTGAGATTCTGAAGTTCTGAAGTGTGGTTAGCAAAAATTTGTAAACTAGAAATGAAACTGGATTAAATATCAGATGCTTTGAAATTCGAATAATTGAATTATTGAATTAGAGAACATACGGTATATTTGAAATCAGTTCTGATAAAATTCGAACAATTCGTTGTTTAAACATTTGGATTATGCATTTTTCGGAGTTCTGTACTTCGCATATTCAAAAAAAAATGTTATTCCAGTAATTGTTCAAATATTTTGATATTCAAATATTTGAATATGAGCATACTAATTTTCGAATAACTAATATTCTAATAATTATTAGAACATTGGTAACAACATTATTTGAAACCATCCCTGAGAACGGGGAAGTGCAGAACGGAGCAGATAAGTACATTTTATTTAAATCTGAATAAGAAAAGGGGAGACGCTGCAATGTCCGAAACATGTTTCAAAGACTACTACAGCATACAGATCATTCATTATTGAGAATCCGTATTCCTTTCGTGTCAGTTGAGGTTAAATAGGAGAAAGGTCACTTATCCTGGCTCATCCTGGTATGAGGGGCTGTTATAAAAGAAAAGAACAACCTCCAGTCAAAACGTGTGTATGATGAATGAAGTCTTTCCTGAGCTTCAAGTGAAACTAAGCTTTTGCTCTGTTTCACTCAGTTTGAAGACTGATGACCAAACGAATAATCTGATGCAAAGGACGCCGTAGAATGAACTCGTGAGACCTGATATGACACATGAAAAATGGTATTAACGACACGAGCTGAAGCTAATTGATGTTTCTTACATGATACACTACCCACTTGGCATTTCAGCCTTCAACTATAGCTTTGAGATATACGTTTGCTTTGAAATTCAACAAGGTGAACATGTTTGATGTTTTCCAACACATTATGGTGCCTTTATCCAGCCACACACAAATACGCCAACACATACATAAAAACTAAGCACACACACACACAAAAAAAACATACATATATGTATTTGAAATACACTCCTATCCAGTAAAACATTATAAACTACTGTTGAACACAGTGGAAAAAGGAAAGCATGTTTAAAGATATAAAATGATGCAATGTTTCCTGAGTTGATACAGGATTTTCTGAAACTAGGATAATATATACGAATAACACTAGCATCCTATATTTGAAACGAAATGCATGCAATAAAATGCAATAGAGGCTCATAAATCAACCTAATATGCTGGGATGTCAAAATATTGGATTCTTTTATAGCTTTACCTGTTTGAATAATTTTTTTCTCATCGATTTTAAAGTAACAGCATGGAAAGTTTTAAGCTCAGCAAAGCACGCATATCTTTATAGGATTATCTTCATTCAGAAACCTTTCCGTTTGGCAACTTTTATGTTAATACAAATGCTTGAATTCAAAGCAAAATAGGGACGAAACTACTAGCGGTTCGAGAGAACATAATGATAAGAACCGCTTTCGGCGAGATTGAGTTACTAGTTAAGATTGAACCATACGAAGGTACGCAGTTTGTTTAATTTCGAAAAATGTAACTGCGGATAGCAAGGGAAGCTTGATTGGTATGAGCCATTGTATTGAATTGCATAGAAATATTGAAACTTCTTTACAGTTTACTAGAAAGTTAGGAAATGTGACATATTATTATGTTTTCCCGAGCCGCTAATATATAAAACTTCAAATTTCATATAATATGCATGAATAAAGCAGTAACATTTTGGTATTAAACTTATTTACGTAGTTTTACAACGATATATCTGAATCATTTTATTTTATTTTTTTTTTTGACAAACTTTGCTTCAATTTATATGAGGCAACACCTCATATTTCATTTTGTTTCTGCAAGAACCACTGTTCTCTACAATATGATCCCACAATTACACGTTGACTCATATGCAACCGTGTGATGTAGTTTCTAAGCGCTTGGTTCTGTAAGCACAAAGCTGTAGGTCCCCGTTTTAAATAGAATTAGTGTTGAAAAAAGAAGTTAAATCAAAAGCTTCGCTATACAAGTATGTAGTTATATGACTGATCACAAATTCAGAAATGAAATGTAAGTTCAAAAAAAAAAAGGAGAAAAATTTAAAAAAATAAAAGAAAAAAAGAAAGAAAGAATAAACTAAAACTAAATAAAATCCTTTTCATGACAGGTTCAAATCTTAGGATAACAGAGTTAGGAAGGTAATTTAGTCAGATGTCGTGAAGAAAATAATACTGATCCAACCAGAGTAAGAACTTTAAAAAAAAGTTTCATTTAGTTATTGAGTGAAGCTGGTTAATCAATTTTCAATATACGAGAGCTGTTGTATGCGCATACGTATAATATGATGATTGAACTAAGATTGGTAAGTTTGTGGATATCTTTCCCTAGACACACTTTCTGCAAGACATCATCTACAACAGTCAGAATCCAACAGAACAGAAAGAAAAATTGCTATAAAGAAAGTTAAAAAAAAATCTCCAATTGTAGACGACATTCCGGCTGAGTTAATTTTAGCTGGAGGAGAGAAATTGTGGAATAAGTAGCACAAATCCCTTCCTCTCACTAGGAAAATAGATGAATTGCCACAAGAGTAGAAAAAATCACACATTCTTCTAATTCGCAAGAAATTCGACAAATCTGATTGTAACAATTATTGAGGCATCGCTCTTTTGTCAACAGCATATACAATCCTCTCAAACATTCTGTTAGCAAAATTCACCCAAGACACAAAAGAAAGTTTAGAGATTATCATTACAGATTAAAGAGAAATCGACCAACTATCAATAAAATATTTACAGTTCGACAAATACTCGAAACGAAATAAGAATACAATTACATAAATTATTTATTGATTTTAGAAAGGCCTACGACTCCGTGAGGAGGGAAACATTGTACAACATTCTTACAGAATTTGGAATATCGAGAAAGCTAGTTAGATTAATTAAGATACGTTTAAATGAATTCCAAAGTAAAGTTATTGTAGGAAAATACTTGTCCACGAGCTTTCACGTTGAGAATAACCTGAAACAAGGAAATTCGTCTTCGCTATTATTATTCAACTTTGTTTTGGAGTACGCTATAAAGAAAATCAAAGATAAGAACCATGACCTAGGTCTGAATGATATTCACCAGGATATGGCGTTTTCTGATGATCTAAACTTGATAGTGGGTGACAGAACAACATAAAAAAGAAATGCTGAGGTTTTATTAAATACTAGCAGGGACATGGGTTTAGAAGTAAAATACAGAAAAAAAAAACAAATATATGGAAATTCATCGGGATCGTAAACTGTGAATACGTCAAAATATCAAATAATACTTTCGACAAAGTGATATTTTCAAATATCTAGGATCAATATTAACAACACAAAACAATATACACGAATAAATTAAACGCCGGCAGAAAGCAGGGAATTAATGTTATTATTCAGTTAAAAATCATTTATCTTCGTGAATTCTGTCGCTGAATTTGAAGCTTAAAATTTATAAAATGGTGGTAATGTATGTTGTGGTGTATGGTTGCGAAACATAGTGACTCATTCTGAAGAAAGAACGCAGACTAAAATGATTTGGCAATAAAACTCCGAGGAATATTGGGACCTAAGAGCAACGGAAATGATGAATGTCGGAAACTTCATAACGAGGAACTACATAATTTATTCCGTTTACCAAACATTGCTTGGGTTATAAAGTCAAGGAGGCTCAGGTTGGAAGGTCATAAAGTCAGAATAAAAAAAAAAAATAGGAACGCTTTCAGAATCTTAACTGAAAATTCAATCAGAAAACGACCATTTGGAAGACGTAGCTGCAGATGGAAGAACAATATTAAGAATGATTATGCAGACATAAAAATATAAAGTAGGAGCTGGATTCAGTTGGCAAAGGACAGAAGTCAATGGAAAGCTTTTATGAACGTGACATTGAACTTCGAGGTTCCACATGTTATAGAGATAGTTAGTTAGTCTGTTATATATCGTCGCATGGGAACCAGAGGAACGTAACTCCAAAATTGCGGTTTTCGTTTCTCCATGTTCGAACATAATTTTGAAAGCTCCACTTGGCGTAATTGGAACGGAACACCATCTGTTCTTGTCGATCATCATTTGTAATGTAGTTCAATTACCATCTTATTAAAAACACATCTTTCTAAGAAAATAATATTTCTGTCTCCCGCCTGTAAACCTACGGACATGAAGTTACGTTGTTCTGCTTCTCATGCGACGATATGTACTACCTGAAGTTGGAGTGTTTAATTCGCATAGTTCGGAAGTCTACTGTAGTTTCACACGGTGAAACAAAACTCACTTGTTAGACTTCGTAACTATGCTATGCATATCTATCGGAAGTTTTACAGAACTGCTTTGTCCTTACGTCCGTCCGTCTGTCGGCAGGTATCAGAGCAGATACGGTAAACATATCGAGAAGCGGTTTAATACAATTGATTCAGTGTCCCAAGACTGGGCTCAAATTTCTCTGTTAACCCTCTATTCGAACCAGAAGTGGTTCAAATTAATCACTTCCGGTTAACAAATGCCGAGAATCGGTTATATATAATCAATTTATTTTATGAGATTAATATATTATTACAACCAACAACACTATGAAACGGAAGTGGTTGAAATCTATTATTTTCGGTTTCAATAATGATTTTCGCAGAACAAAATCTGTAAGATATATAGGAATGCGGTTTTCTGCAAGTGACTAATTTCCCAAGAAAATGTTCCATATCTTTCTCTAACCCTCTATTCAAACCGGAATCGATTCAAATTAACAATTTCCGGTTTCAATTTGTAATCATAGAACAAAAATGTTATTCGATAGTGACGAGCGGATATCCGCAATCTATTCAAGGTCTCCAAAGAATGTATCATCACACACCGCTACAACTTTATCGAAATCGGAAGTAGTTAAAATTAACTACTAATTGTGGTTTCAGTACTGATTTCCATAGAACAGAAATAGTAAGATAAGCGTTTATTTTGCAATCGATTCAGCGTTTCAATAATTGGTTCTGTCTCTGCCGCTAATCCTCTATTCAAACCAGAAGTGATTCAAATTGATTATTTTCAGTTTCAACATTTACCATCATAACTGAAACGGTAATATATATCGACAAAACGTTTTCTGCAATTGATTCGGAGTCTCAAGAAGATATATTACCTCAACCCGAAGACTCTACTAAAGCCGGAAGTGATTGATTTTACTAGTAATTAAGAATTCAAATGATTTCCATAGAATAAAAACTATAAAATATATATTGAAACGCTTATTTTTTTCAATCGATTCACTGTTCCAAGAATAGGTTCTATCTGCGCCTGTGATCTTCCATTCAAACCAAAAATGGTTCATTAACGATTCCCAGTTTCAACATTTATCGGCACAGAACAAAAACACTAAGGGATAGTGAGTGATCCTAATGAGTTTGGAATGTATATTGGATAGTTTGGAAGTGTACCGTAGTTTCACACTGTGAAACGAAACTCATATATTTGTCTTTTATGTCCAGACTACTGGCATATTTTTCTAATAAGAACAATTTTCTGTTACAAGAAACCACATTTTTTGCGATTTGTATTACGATTATAAATCTATATGAGAGTGGCGAGTTAACTCGTGTCTTCAAAACGCACCTGCTGTGCGGATGGCGTATATATACGCTTTCATTTTGCTTTGGCTATTTTGTATTGCGTATGGCGAATATACTTGCCCATAGTATGAGTAATGTTATCCCGACAATTTTCAGCGAGTTTGCGCTCAGCTGGTTTCAATTGTTGCTTAATTAAAAGAAGAAGAGGAAAAAGAAAGAAATTAAAATAGAGTTTGGGCTTCGTCAAATACTGTTTTCATTCTTTGTTTTGTTTGAGAGCAGACAGCACAGTAATGGGTTCAAAACGATATTTCAACGATGCTGACATCGAGGAAGAGTTATTAATTAGTGATTCTGATATAAGTGATTTTGAAACAGATTTAGAATCAACATCCAAAGTTTTCAAAAAAAAAAAAAAAAAAAAAATACACTTTTTACAGCGGTTCACATCCGAAAATTACGCACTGAAGGGGTTAACGAAAATGTGTTCAAATGTGTCCCCCCTCTCCATTAAAACACTGATCTACAGTTTAACAAACCAGATGAGCTCCCAGCTGATATTGAACCCAGGTCTCGTGTATACCGAAGACGCATGTACTAACAGCATAATTATATGGAACATGACAGGGTGTGTTTGTGTCGAAGCTACGCCTTTACGCCGCTCTGGTGGAAATCTAACAGCATAATAGGCGTATTACTTGTTAGTTATATGCATGGTACAATATGATATAGCCAGAGTTTCTTGCAGACTCTACAGAAGCAACTTTCATTTAAAGCTTTCTGTAGAAAATGTATTAAACAAAGAGAACATGTTGTGTAATTGTCTGATGTTGATAATATGTATTAGTTCCTATCATCTAGTTATATTTACATGCACAGTATATTTTGCTTCAGAACTGTAAGTAAGTTGTTATCAAAGTTGACAAGAATGAGTTTATGTATCAATTTAGAAATATATTCTAAGTATCTTATTTTGAAATCTTGCTGTTGTGCGCAGAATGTATCTCTAAATTCAAATGCTATGAATGACGTGGGTAAGTATAAGTTATTTTCTTAGTCAGACAAAATTCAACAACCTCACTACTCTAAAATAACAATAATAATTAAATATTAACATGTTCTACCTAGGTAATGTATTACTGTCGATTAAAAAGAAATTGAAGTTTCGTGAGAGAATTATGTCTTGCTGGTGCTTCTTCTTGAAAGAAAGGATTGCTGGTATTTTTAGAACAAATTAAATATTCATAGCAATTAAGTTCTGTTAGTAATTATTATGCAACTGGTTTATTGTTATTATGGAGAAACCGTCCTTCGTTATTGTTTAGTCTGTTTTATTATAAGTACACATTATATTTGCAAAATAGCAAATCAATCATTTTATCATTTACTTTCTTTTACATCAAATTATTATTTCAACAGTTTTGTTCGATGCATATGTTGTGCTTCCTCGTGGCTCGTGATCTCCGATAGCATACCCGTTTTTGATATGGCTGGCTCCTGTTCTTTTCCCGGTGGGAGATCATGTGGTTCGGATCCAGCATTAAGCCGTAGGTCCACGTTTCATATCGTCTTGCTGCTGAATGGAACGCTAAACTGAAATCTAATTCAGCCCAATGCACGCGTTAGTTGTTCTAAATATTGCTGTATACATATACTAGAGAGAGAGCGAGAGATTGAGAGAGAGAGAGATTGAGAGAGAGAGAGAGAGTTGGACCAATTTGAAATCCCAACTTTGATCCATAACTTGGTAACCTTAGATTTGCATTCGATAGTATACTGAAGTGTCACTGAGTTAGAGAGGCGTGATTGTTAAGGAGTGTCTGCTCTTTCTGCCTTGTCAATGACTGTCACATGACGTTTCAACTATAGATATACCACATTAACTTGACACCTAGTATTCCGTTCCAGGCGCTGCTATCGGCTGAAGGAATTCCACTCCCTTTCGCTAGGACTCTCTCGCTTAGCAACAGTTGAACCCTTATTGGCTTAATGCGTGGGTGTGTCGAGGGTGTGAGCTTTAGTTCGCATTTTTGCCATGGCTCAAGACATTTTGGCAGCACAATAGTTATGAAAGTGAGCCAGGGGTATGGCTTCCCAAACGTTTTCTAGAATTTCCCATTAATCAGTTAAGAATGCGTGTGGTGAATGAAGTGCTTGTGCATCTTTTTCCCAAAGTACTCCACATGAGTTTAGATTTTATTCCGGTCTTCTTGGTGGCCATTTCAGCAGAGAGCAATCAGTTGGGATGCTCCTCGTACCAGGTGATAGCCAACCAGGATCTGTGATAGAAATAACTGTTCTGCTGGTACAATCTATTTCCATCCACATAGCTCAGAAACATTAAGGGATGGAAATGATCGTCCAGTAGATTCAAAGGGGTCTTCGCTGCACTGAGAGTCGATGGCGCCTGTACGAGTCCGTACAAGTTGGTACGAACGTTCCAAATATTGCCAAGATAAAAAAAAGACCTCACAAAGTCGCCATGAACTTGTACGGTTTCAATTGTACTCTGAACCAATGGCTTTGTGAAGCTGGTGCCAGTTTCGTAGCCTATCATCAGTGGCTATCAATATGGAAACTCATTGCTCCATGATACTCATTATCTGTCTCTGATGTTCAAGTCATGATGTTTTGTAGCCCATGCAAGATGTTGGGTAAGGTGATGTTGAGAAAGTGGCACCATGGTACTCTTGTGGGTTGACGGTTTCTGAAATCGATACGGTAAAGCGAGAGGTACTTAGTCTGTCCCTTGACTGTTCGATTGTATCCCTTACTCAATCAGACGGTCATCTAAGCTAAGGTATGGTACAGCTGAATCGTAGATCACAATTATTCAAAGCTGCTTGTTCCTTACATTTTGCCCGATTGCTCTTTCTTGTACCACTATACGTGTACTCTAGCTATAGTCTTGATACTGTAGAACAAGAAAACCCCATTTCTTGCATGAATTTTTACATTGAATTCTACATGGGCCGAACACCTATTATTTGTTCTCGGTTACATGTACTTAAACTGCGCGTTTACATATGTTGTCGCTTTTGCCTGTTGCTTCGAGAGAGTCAGCCATATTCTACGGTAGCGCCTGTACACACAGAAATGATACTGCAGCACCACGACATATGCATATTGCTGCCTATCCCTAATACAATGATACTTCAGTGTATTTCATATGGATGTAAACATTGTCAAAGTCTGCCAATAAGTTTGATCAAAATCGGGTGAGACACGTCAATCTCGTACGATATATATGCACTACACTTGTAATAGATTTCAAAAAAAAAAAAAAATCAAATTTAAGACGACAATGTTAAACTCAAAGCTATTTGTATTGAATAATGTACAACATATTTCACCAATAAAAATAATGTTCCGTCCTACTTATTTCAGTATTCCGGGAGAAGAAAAAAAATAAGAAGAAAAGTGTTCATGAGATTGAGGTTGGAAATGCTAAAAGTGGATACATCCAACAACTATCGAGTAATATGCTTGTTTTATTTTATATCGTTCTCGTTCACTGCTTTCCCGCATTCATAGTTGAATATTAAAAAAAAAAAAAAAAAAAAAAATCGTTACTCTGAAAATGTTAAAGAATCTTAGAAGGTTTCTAACTTTTACACAGTTATAGTTTAGAATGCAGGAAATCAAACCATCATACTTCTTTCTTGTTTAATTAAAAGAAAGGAAAAAAAAAAGAAGTCTGACATAAAAATAAGACCCGCGAGAGCTATTAACTGTATGGTTTCAGGAACATAAAACTTTGTCACTTTTCCGTTGTTCCCACTAATCTGTCTATACTTTTATGTTTTCTGGTCATTTGTGTCAGAGCCACAGTCATGAGCAAATTGCTGTGAAGACTTTTTGATTTATGTTCGAAGGGGAAAATAGAAACTTAAAACTTTAAAACTTTATAGCCTCTGTTTGTGCCTCTATTACAACACTGCGAGACTATCCTGACCCATGATGAATTTCTTCTGCTCTTTGCCACAGTATGTAGGTAACAGAAGATATAAAATCAGATCTGTTTTGGGGGACGAGTCGAAAGGGGGGAAATAACCTTTGAATCCCTTAGCAGTTGGCAGTAACATAAAATAGCTTTTTACATTCTTTTGCACCCTCTTCTTGGCTGTATTTTATTAAATGCTTCTTAAGCAGGAAGGTAGGAAGATCTTGAGAAAATATAAAATAAAATATCCGTAACGTATATGGCAATTATATTGTAATAAAATTTTCATGGCTTACCACACACCTAAGATCTCACCTCCTTGTAGACAACAGTCGTTTCCAAACTATAACTTGGAATTTAAATATTTGTTTTACCGTCCCTATAATTCAAGAGCTGTCGTCTTCGTTGCTATTTAAGATAAAGAAAATATGTAGGGAAAATGATGAAGAGGGAAATGAGTTTGTGAACCATTGAAAAATATAATATTTACTAAGAACCAGACATCACTTAGTATTGTAGGGTCTGACATTATCCATGGTAATCTTTTTACTGTCTCGACTATACCAAAGAAATTAAAACTGAAAAGTACAGTTTTACTTCTTGTATCTATTCAAAAACTGGACCTGAACTGAGGGTTTCCGAGAACAAAGTTTTGAAGAAAATGTTGGAAGAGAAAATGGAATTAACAAACCAGTGAAAGAAGAAAGTTACCCAAGGGATTGCAGTAGCGTCATTTCAATGTGACAGGAGGAATTGCCTCCATCCGAGTTTCAGAAATGCACTTTTACTAATCAGTTGCATAATAATATACCAATTAAAAAATGAAACTCTTATGTCGGTGGATAACCTTGTAAGTCCCAAGCAAAATTTGAAGTAACAACAATGAGTGCGTAACTCCAAAATTTATTCAGACATGGTAGCTCAGTGGTAGAGAGCTCAGCTCTAGCGCAAGAAGTCACTGGTTCGTTCTCAGGCAATGCGAGTTTCTTGTTGATAAATTGTGTTCATGATTTTTTTCTTAGGGTTCTTCCTTCCTCCCACATTCTCATACCATCAACTCATTTATAACAATTATTCACTTTTGTTAATAATATGTAACGAAATTTGACCATTTTCCGAAAAGATGTATATGTTAATATTTTCCTTTGTTTTTAGGTTTTTGATAGGTAAACAAATTTTATCAAATACAGAGTCCGTACTGAATGTCCAGTCAGACATTGGCTCCAGTCAGACAGGCAGCTCAGCTAGCAATACCTATTAGTGAGACTGTTTATGATTAAGAATGAACGTGATAAACAGATTGATATGTTTGGTATGCATTATTAGGATCTGAATTGCAATACGAGTGTATATATATATTAGCCAGAACTCTGGAAACTCTAAAAAGGACAGTGATAAATTTTGAGTGGGAAGGCTTCAGAACAATGTGAGAAACACTAGAAAATGTTGGTATTTGATACAGAGAATTTGCGTCAATTTTTGTGTCAGTGATGCTTTCTCTCATCTCATTTCCTTCCATCCAAGTATAAAACTGCCTCTCTGTCAAAGATAGTCCACTAGCTTTAGAACAACCATACAGTGGAGTGTTACAGAGAACATTAGGAAAAAAAAGAAAGGAAGTAAATTTGCATATAAAACGTGAGAACATGAAATTTTTATTTATGCAGTTCTAATTCAATAATAACACGTCATCTGAATGTTAAAGTAGTCGAATAGAACACACGCTTTTGTCATCATTACGGAGGCCTTGTCTGGTATCTGCAGCAGCTTTTGCATTGAAAACTATCCTCCATTGAAAGTTACTTTTAGCACCGGAGAATGAAACAGAGCGTAGAATGAAATAGTAATGTTACCTCACGTATGAAATTAAACACAGGTGTAACAGGAAAAGAACGAGGCAGAGAATTACGTTTAAAAAAAGTAGAAAGATAATTTTCCCACCAATTCATTCACGCTCCTTTCTCCGGTATCAAATCAGAGAACAGTTGGTACATGCTCTCTATTTTTTTTTTCGTTTTTCCTATTTCTTTTCGTTTGTTTAAAGAAACACTATGCAGGAGTACATTACATCCTAATAGTAAAAGAGAAACGTCGAAGTGTGTGTAATACGCTAATTCTGCTAATAAACAGTGGCGCTAATAGATGTCGCTACCTGCGCTGTCACTTGCGTATATAACGAAGTCTTTAAATATTTCATTAAACAAGGTATGGATTTCAGGGTGTTTGGTATGCAAACTCGAAATAAAGGATAAACACATATCTTTTTTTTTTTTTCAAAATAAAAACTAAACCTTTTAATTAAGCACAATATTAACTTGTATTATATAGCGAGCCGAAGGCTTGGGTAATACTAGTTCTACCTAAAATAGACTAGGCTGACATATTACTTAGTGCAACAGTGTACAATATTTCTGATATCACTATTGTGTAGAAATTTTCGAAAAGGATTACAACACCGGTAAAATCAACCATCTGATACCAGGTATCTTTATATACTGTACGGTTGAGGAAATTTGGCGTCACACAGTTGGACAAAACACATGGTGCGTTGAAGGCAATGCTGCCAAAAGTAATGCAACAATATATACTGCAGTTCCGGCGACGAACTTAAAACGTTTAGCAAAATATAATTTATTATTATTATTATTATTATTATTATTAATATTATTATTATTATTATTATTATTATTATTATTATTATTATTATTATTATTATTAGTGATTTACACCCTTAATTGATCTCAGAAAGCCGCTTCTCACTATATATTAGCATTTTTGTTGTGTGGCGATCTAATGTTGAAACCAAATAATAATAATAATAATAATAATAATAATAATAATAATAATAATAATAATAATAATAATAATAATAATCGTTAATTTGAACCCTTTCTGGTTCGAATAGAGGGTTAGTGGAGAAGGTGGTCTCGTAAAATTGGGTAGATGAATCAATTGCAGGAAATCACATATCGGTATCTCTTACTATTTTTGCAAGAAATCAGTATTGAAACCAGAAGTAGCAGTAAATTTGAATCACTTCTTATTTTGGTGGAGTGTTGTGGTTGTGACAACTGACGATATGCTCTCTTGAGACACTGAGACTTAATAGATTACTGAACACTGCTTGCCTCTATATTTACCGTTTTTATTCTATTGAGATAAATGTTGAAATCGAAAATGGTTTATGTAATAATATAACCGCTTTCGGTTTGAATAGAAGCTTAATAAAAAAAAAATAAGAACCTATTGTTTTTCACAATTAATTGATTAGAAAAGAAAAGCTCATGTCAAGATATATTACCGCTTCTATTCTGTGAAAATCAGTATTGAAACGGAAAGTAGTATTAAATATAAACCTTTTCCGGTTTAGATGTATTATTTGGAATAGTCATGGTACATTGGTTTGAGACGCTGAATAGTTTTAAAAAAAATGTCTCTCTAAATGAACCATTTATAATTTCTTCTTCTTCTTCTTCTTCTTCTTCTTCTTCTTCTTATTATTATTATTATTATTATTATTATTATTATTATTATTATTATTATTATTATTATTATTATTATTAAGTATTCTGCCTGCTGTCAGGTTCTGAGAGTAATAGAATATTCTCTCTCTTTATGTTAGAGTTTGGAAATGTTTCTTCTACGTTTGTCGATGTTCAGGCTCTCTCCTTTAATTCCCAATATTTTCTTTAATATCTCAAATCATTGAAAAATTCATTTATAACATACGTAATATATATTTATTCTGTATTCACATTATTTGTAATTTTGTCACGCAATTAATTGATGTGTTTATGCATGTTGGTTTCATAAAATGCTAGATGAATAATCTAGATATTTCTTGGAGCCTCTATGTTAACTCAATTATCTATTGGGCCTAACACTTTCTTATTTTTTTTATATTTAATAGTTGAACCTGCGCTATTTATACATGACACAGTTCTAATATGAGCGAGAATCTCCTTCAATTTCTCACTATATCTGTAAATGTCCCTTTACGGGCACAAGTAAAGTATAGGATGACTCTCAAAAGAGTGAATTGCTATAGACAAACATATAAATATATTATTTTACTGTATAGAATGTTGAGGTGAATTTTTGGTAAACTTGGATAAGCAATATATGATACCAAATGCAAATATTTTTTGTCTCATAATTCCATATCCGAGTAAGCCTCATTATGGGTCCACAAACCTTCGCAGTTGCCAGCTTGCAATATGTTTTGTCATTCAGATAAAGCAAAGCGCCTGAAGTGTCTCTCAACCCGCTATACGTAGCTCCTCTACTGGTTGCCTTTTACAAGGGTATCAATGTCCTATTGGTAATTTTAAACTAATGTGGTTAAAAGTGTGGCATAGAAAAACAAATACATTTTTTTTTACTGAAAATTGGAATGAGAATTGTCAAATATACACATAATTTGGAATCGACCAGCAAAAACTGCATGTTTCTAGAACTTCTGGTTTTCGAGATCACATTGTCAAAATATTGGCCACAAACATATAAACTTTTCTTGAGCACAAATATATAAACCTAGCATTTTCATACATAGATTGCACACATTTTACAAGTTTTTTTCTTAAAACAGAACGCTTATTTTCTGTCTTTTATAATTAACTAAATCAGGAGGACAGAGATAATAGTTAATTTATAAAGGTAACCAAGAAAGTTCTGTCGCTCTTTGCGGAGGTCTGTGTTGAATTGGCCCTCACACCGTGAGTTGAATGAGAATTGAGATAAGGCTGCAATTGAGGCGAACAGTTGTCAGACATGTGAGGAACTGATACTACAATTTAGTGTAAGTGGATAAACCATTCGACTGCACCTCCATCATCTTGGGAAGCTGTACAAGTTGAGTCGATGGGTCCCACGACAGTACTTATTTATACTCCTTAGCATTTTAGTGATCATACGAACATTTTGTAAGTGGCAAGAAGAAAAGTCTTAGAATGATTCACTTCCTATGTCTGTGTACATTAAATATAATTCCAGATGTTATTATTTTCCGGAATGATGATTTTATCTCCGTTTGGATAATGCAATTAATATTAAATAATAATAAAATAATGGAATCTTAGAAATAACGATCAGTACTGCTCCCAGAATATTTTTTTCTTGTGCATGGTATCATTCATCAAACATTTAATACCTTTCTCCCCAGACTATTGTGACAATGAATTGTGCTCAACAAGAAAAAAAAAAAAAAAAACTCTGAATACAGAATATACTCAAATGTAATATTAGATTTGTGAAGACAAATCATACAATAAAAAAGTAGATTGACGTAAATATTTCGTGTTATTCAATTTATAGAAGGCATATCTGCAGATGTACACACACACACACACACACACACACTATATATATATATATATATATATATATATATATATATATATATATATATATATATATATATACTGCATGCACCTATATTAATCGATGAATGTATAAATGTGTTGACGTGTTGAGTAGGGTCTCCTACTCTTTGTAGTTTCCCCTGCTCTGACAATATGAGCCACAATCAGCGTTGCGTGAAGGAGACTCCCAAAGAGAATTCTGTTAGTCAGGGACTGAGCTACTAGAAGCTGATTAGCAGTTTCAACTGAACAAATCCAGTAGGAATTGTACTAGCATTGTATACAAGCATTTTGAGTAAAGTCAATCGATTAACCAGTCGGAATTCTGTTTGGAATATCTCAGGTATCAAATGAACATTCGTACAGTAGGGATCTATTAATATCCCTTTAATTTTACAAAGATTTAATTAATTTATTTGTCCCTTGACAGTCTCGACAAAAGGAAAAAAAGAACTACAATATGCTTTTACCAACAAAATGATTAAAAAAAAAAAAAAACTTTAATGCAGATGTCTTATGATCGAAAGCGCAACAGATACATGTATAGACTTTGTAATCTCCAATTAAGAAGTGCTGTATCAAACGAAATTTAGTTATAGATGAGTGTTCTTCAACCTTTTTGCGGCTATGGTGCAATATTTACCAAAGAGGCAACACTACGCCGTAAAATAGCTATTACTTTTTTTTCCTTTTAAAATATTGTTTTCGTACAAACAGATCAATTGAATTATCAATTGATCAATCAAATAGATAAAGCACTAAGTTACGGTGAAAGATGTATCAATTTCGATTCCAGACCATACAAATCTGAGTTGGAAAACATTGTGTTCTTGACTTTTATAAGTGTTTTCCTGTTTTTCCTATATTCTCATTCCAGAACTATTTTTCCCATAGTAATCAGCTATCACTAATCATCCATCTTTATTAGCCTAAAATACATAACCATAAGACTTTAAAGGATTAATTCTTCCTTCGGTAGCTTATACTGATCTGATATAAAGTATATCCATCCAGCATGCGCACCTCTCCTTCTTTTCGAATTCTAACAATTCTAACTTGACAAATGCACATGATTTTTACTTTAAAATACTAGTTGTTTTCTATATCCCTCATTCAACTTTTGATAAACGTCCCAGGAACTCTCCAGTTTCTTTGGGAGTCGTTCCTGCGCCGTCCCTGAACAACATTCAATTGTGTATTAATGCCGCCTTACGATAAATAATAATTAACCTTCTCTTTTACCCAAAATTGATTCGGATATTGTGTTCTCGAGTTTTTATTATTATTATTATTATTATTATTATTATTATTATTATTATTATTATTATTATTATTATTATTCTGACACATTTTTGGCTGGTCATAGCCCGTAAAGGAAGTTTATTCACATCAAGGTTGGCTTATTCTTTTCCACTTATGCTGGTGTCAGGAATCACTTTTCAGACGTTGTCAGTGTGTTTAGAAATACTTTGTGTAATTATTTAGTACGAATGTAGTCTGGCATATAGGTTGTCCGAAAAGTCTCCGTATCATAAGGTTTGAGTATCACGGAAAATAATGTGACTGTATAGCGTTGTGACTCTGCTTTCATGGGCACGTACAATACTGTCATGTATCCCTGTGTTCAAACACTGGGGTACAATGTCATGTGGATAATTTCAGTTTTGAGTGAGGCGACGTGGAATTGACTTATATAGCTCCTGAATCGTTGTGTGTGGAATTTTGTACCATTGCTCCTCCAAAACATGTTCCAGTTCCTTAAGGGATGCTGGTTGAGGGTAATGAGACCGAACACGGCTTTCTAACTCAGACCTTAATGGCTCAATGATGTTCAGATCTGGTGATTGTGGGAGCCAGGGGAGGTGTGATAGTTCCTGGTCATGCGTTTCAAACCATGATTTCACCGCTTTTACAGCGTGACTGGGTGCCAAATCATCTTGGTAGATGCCATCACCATCAGGGAAAAATATTTTGGCCATGCGCAGAGCCTGGTCCACCAAAATGGTCTCATACGCCTTAGCATCCATCATTCCATGCAGGGCTATGATGGGACCTGCAGAAAATCACGATATCGCTGCCCATACTGTAACATAATCACCCTAATGCTTTACAGTTGGGAACAGATAGTATGTATCATAGGCCTGCGACTTGATAACCAGAAGGTTAAGAAAATATATTCACAACCAGAAAATATTTTCAGTTCTCATTACGTCTAGAGTTAAAAAAAGAAAAGAAAGGAGCAAATTATGCATTATTAATTTTCATTAGTAGGTCACCATTTGGCCACCGCTGTACTAAATAAATAAACTAAAATTACACTGGCATTGCTCTCTGTGATGCTCAAACCTATGAGCCAGGACTTCTCGATCACCCTGTACTATTATTAACAATGATTAATAAGTGAGACATTTGACCGGACGATAAGGCTAAACCGAAACAACATATTCATGATGCCTAATAGAATGATACCTGAACATCAGGCTTTTCAAAACAGCTGAAAAAGACAAAGCACAACATTGGTTATCTAAAATTATAAAAATTATCTTCAATGTTCATAGAAAGACATACGTAGATACGATATATTTTCATTTCGTCATTGGAACGAAGGCGTCAAAATTAAATTTTGACATGAGCTGTCAGGTTAGAAATTGAAATAAAATCATTAACACCTTCATCGACACACACACACACACACACACACACAGACACACAAAAGGCACAAGTGTTTGAGATATGTACTATAAAGGTTCAACCAATAAGTTAGTGTTTACTATTGTATGGAAGACTATGTTCTTTACCTATTATATTGTATGGCCTAATTATTCCCCACACATAATGTACTTAGTAAAGAATTATCTATCTTACCTATTTCTTGGCAATGGTCGACACACAATTGCTATTTAGTATGATATATATATATAAAAAAAAAACATTATCCTGTAACTTGATACAGAAGACCAAGTTGAGTACCTTCTGAGTTAATTTCTATGACTGCTGCTGTATGAGATTTATGTTACAACAAAAAATGAAGTGATTTAAGTTAAAAGAACAACTTGAACTTTTGTAATTGGCAATCGTTACTTCAATGAAACACTGTAATCTAGTAGTTAGAGCGTTGGATTCATGATCGCGAGGTCCCGGGTTCGATTCCCCAATTTTCGTCTTCCACCCAACGTCGTGAGGCAAAGCTGGGGAGTTACGTGAATGAAAGACATGGCGGCCACTAGGTATAGGAAGCTCCTGATACGTCGGTTAGCGATAGGCTGGACGCAGTGCCACCAGTCGCTAACAGATGGCGTGGAATCGCTCAGGCCCATAAATCAGGCTGTTACGCCAAGTGGTTTAATCGTTACTTCAAACAATACTAAGGTGCGTGCCGTTGCAGCTCATAGATGCCTATGAGCGTGCGGTGGCCCTTAGTAACGTAATGTGCGGTCAGTACATCCGCTTCCATTGTAATTATGCCATATTTTCTAGACAAGAGCTCGCTACTGCTTGTACCCCGTAATTTCTGAATTGCCTCACTACGTTAAATAAACACCAACCATGCAATTGTCAATACCCACGTCGGTAACCGAATCAAGACTTTTCGCGTGAGAGGTCAAACCCAAACTATTATAAATTACGTTATATAATCTAATAGTAGTTAAAACACCATCGAAAGAGTATACCGATAATACGAGTTAAAAGGATTCGCAAAGAAGTTAGTATCATACCAAGCACATCATATGATATTTAAAAAAACAAACAAAAGAAACAACTATATTCTTAATTAGGGATGCGCACGAGACGAGTCGAGACAGAATTTTCCTGACACAATTCGAGTCGAGACACAGCTCTTCCAATAGAGAAGAATACATTTTTCGAGTCGAGACATCACTTTTACAGCACGTTTTCGAGACGAGACAGCCTCAAATCCTGTCTCGTGCGCGTCTCTATTCTTAATATTGGATTTTGTGTTTAAATGTTAGAGAAAGAAATGTTTCAGTTTCGAGACATTTTGGTATTTTGTCTTTTATACATATTTCATTTTATGCGCAATTGCACATTTTACTACCGTCATAAACATTCGTCATGTTTGAATCGTTAGAAGAGACAAAACCGAAAGAAAATAATTAATTTATTTTTCTTTTCTTCTCAAATAAAGAAATAGAAAAAAATAAAGAATAATACTGATGAAACAATAGAATAATCCAAGAAATTTGGAAACAAAATGGGCCCCCTCCCCAAGTATAAATATATACTTTGTTAGTGTTCCTGTGTAAAATGGACATTTATCTCTATCTGAAACATTTATAAATAATTTAATAAATAATATTTGTTCAGCAGACATTATTACGGTTTTGGGTTCGAGCAGCATAGTGCTGCGCGGTGTATACCATTTTTAACCGGCCTCCGCAGAGAACTTTTTTTTACTCTTTGCCCTCAAATAATATAGTTTTGCACTGTTTTATTTGATGGTTTAGAAACTTCGTTTCCACGACTATTGTTTAAGGAAGGCGCGATACACCTTACCGTTACGGTCCAGATTTGGACGGAACCACCTGGGCGAAGATTTAAGGTGGGTTATGAAAAATAGATGAGAGTATTACTTACTTTTATGAATTGAACTCAAGTTATTTAACAATTATGTTTTTACCACGTTATGCAATCTGTGAAAGAAAAAACTGACAAAATTACATATTACAGTGCCATTTATTGGAAATGAACAAACGTACCTGAGATAAACAAACTTTTTTTTACATTAGTCGCCCCATTTGTGTAATGAATTCGTAAGTATACTTTTATTACTTACTTTAATATTTTTTGTCCGCCATGGCTTATTGGTAGGTGTGATTACATTTTAAGTTGAAACACTGTATATTTGTTGAATCCGCTTACAGAAACAGTTTTTTTTTTCCGATTCAGAGAATTTAACAGATAGCTATTTTATGCGAATGCAGAGACAGCATTATGTTGTGATTTTTGTTGAAGAATTGACTTATTTTGACATTTTTTTGTGTTAGTTGCTGACTATAAGTTCATTACCTTTAAGTGCAACCTGCCAAGTTTTTTGTTTTACTTTTAATTTTGATTACGCCCCCTCGTTGTTATAAAATATTACTTGGGGCCGATTTATTTTAATAATGACTTACTTAAAATCATTAAAATATTTAGTTTTGTAATACTATTTTTAATGAGTTTTATGCATATTTGAAGATAACGATAGATTTTCCAAATCATATGACAACTAACACTTTTATTTACATAACGTTTGGTAACAAGATTATAACATGATCAGCAAAAGAAAATTGCTGAATCATGTTTCACACACACACCAACACACATTGAAGTCCAACTAAAAACTCCATTCTTTCCTTTTTCTTTTCTTTTAATCTGACTTTTAGCACCACCAGGCGGCAGCATGATCAACAAGAAGTATACACCGCACAAAGTGTACAAATTTAGATGAACGTCACATAATGCACCAACGCAGAATTTGCGTTTATACGAAAAATGTTTTAAGCAAAATTTTGGTACAGTTACAACATAAGCTAAACCATCCTATACACTAGTCAACAAAGTTTTTGCCACATGAAAGAAGAATGCTGATCTCTAAGAAACTTTGGCCGCTGAATTCGAATCTGGAATCCGTTTTTCTCTATCACGCACAGTTTTCCCGTGACAGAGAGATTTTCGGGAAATTCCCCCCCAAATTTCCCTTTTTCTTCATTTTTGTACCTCTAGCTCGGGTACTCTTAGGCATATAAACACACAAATTATATTCTAGGTTAGCTTGATTTATGCTTAGTAAACCCTGTAAGTTTCATCTGAGTCGCATCATTCTTCATTGAGAAATAAATATATTTCTATAAATATATGCTATGTGTACTGTCCATTTTACCATATACAATAGGTGCAGAAAAATCACATGTAACTTCCACGGGAATTACAATATAAGCAAGGTTTATACTTCATTGGATTTGTAATGAAACATACTTTACAATGATGTATACACAATGTCCGCCATTTTTATAAAAGGGAAATTCTAGAGGGATTTTTTGGGAAATTCCCTAAAAAAGTAGATTTTTTGTCTCATGTCACTGTTCATATAGTGATACAGTAACGGGAATTGCGCCAGATTAATCCTATTGAAAAACTGATCTTTAGCTCCAAAAGTATACAACAAAATTCTTAGTTTCCACGCCTTTTAAACGTTATTGAAGATAGTAAACAAAAAAAAAATAATAATAATATTGACCTACACAAACAAATATCAATTACTCACAATGGATCAAATGCACAACTGCTTTACAAAGTATGAAAATAAAACATTTGTACTTACAATTAATTCTTCCTTTTGTAGTGCCAGCCACTTTCTCTAACTAAAAACGAGCAGTAGTCGCCCATCATATGAGGATCCCATTTACCTTGATGACGTTGCTCCATTTTTTGAATGCCCTGATGGAATCGTTCCCCTTGTTCGTCACTTACAGCTCCTAAATTCTCGGGGAAATATTCCAAGTGGGAATGAAGAAAGTGAATTTTCAGGGACATTCTACATCCTAACCTTTGATAGCTATCCAAAAGCTCTTGAACCAATTGATGGTAATTTTCTGCCTTATGATTTCCCAAAAATCCATACACCACTTTATTGAAAGCTCTCCAGGCGGATAGTTCATCATTATTTAACTTTGTCTCAAAGATGTTGTCCTTTAATAATTTCCGAATTTGGGGTCCGACGAATATCCCCTCTTTTACTTTCGCGTCACTAAGTTTTGGAAACTGACTTCTAAGGTACGCAAAACCTTCTCCATTCTTGTCTATGGCCTTAACAAAGTTTTTCATTAAGCGTAATTTTATATGTAAAGGCGGCAGCAGAATTTTTTTTTCGGAATTAACTAAGGGAGAATACTTAACATTGTGTTTCCCTGGCATATATGTTTCTCTTGGGGACCATTCTTTTTGAATGTAGTGTGATTCACTTGCCCTACTGTCCCACAAGCAAAGAAAACAACAGTATTTTGTAAATCCTCTCTGAAGCCACAGTAATATAGCAATGACCTTTAAATCACCACAAATTTGCCGACAGTACTTGTTATAATGTATCACAGCTAACAACACAGACAAACTTTCATAAGTTTCCTTCATCTCTACGGAATATGCCATTGGAATTGATGGTTTAGTGTTCCCATTATGTAGAAAAACAGCCTTAAGGCTTGTTTTAGAGGAGTCGATAAACAACCTCCATTCTTCAGGGATGTGTTGGAAATCTAGTGCATCCATTAAACCATCTATATTTGTACATGCACAGAGGGAATTTTCCATTATATAGTAACCTGAAAATTGTTCATGTCGGTTTCTGAAAATTGAAATTCTGGTGGTAGGAGCCAGGAAATTCCATTCTTGAAGTCTCGATCCGAGCAACTCAGCTTGTTGCTTACTCAGATTTAGATCCCTCATTAAGTCATTCAGTCTGGACTGGTTAACAAGAAGAGGTGTGTTTTTGGTTAGGCTATAGTTTGGATCAAAGGAAGTTGATGGTTCGGGCAACTCATCTACTTGCTCTTCTGCTGTAGAAGATTCTTCTGAGTGTGCGTATGGATCAGGGATTGGGAGTTCAGGTCCATGTGGTATGGGTTTTAGAGCGGATGGAACATTTGGGTACTCAATATTAGATTTTGTTCGTTTAGAATGACCCCAAATTTTTGTTAGACAGAAATAACAGTCTTCAGCATGACTGGTTGGTTCTCGCCAGACCATTGGCACCGCAAAAGGCATAGCTCGAGTTTTATCGCCACTTTTCCACTTAATAAGAGTAGAATAGCATGTTACACAGCACCACTTTGTCTTGATCACCCACATGACACCTAAAATAGCTATAATAAGCTTGTTTTAACGTTTCTGTTAATGCACGGCGCTGACTTTTTACAGTATATTTTCCACACACGTAACAGAAAGTGTTCGGTGAGTTTATACACGCACGCCGCGATCTCTTCATAGCGGAGAAAGAAAACAAACACGCACACGCACTTACGACCACTTGTCACAGGTAAAACCAAATTAAAACTAAACCTACAATATGCATGCAGTTATACAACACTTCCTTATCTATTTGCCATGGACCTGACAATTTATCAGTAGAGTCCGATTTTGCGCAGCTTTATTGCATCAGCTAAACACGTGTTGTTGTACAGCTGTATCAATGCAATCACATGCCAGGTGGTAGAAAACCACAGACCTTTTACTCCATGTCGTATACTCTCATTTTTCGTATTTGTGCCTGTATGGGTAAATGAAATTGTGTGTGTTTTTTTTTTTCGGTGCAAAGAACGCAACATCACGTCTTAAAATAAGTAGTACAAACAACATACATGCAGCTATATTTATTTCTCTAGAAATAATAATGCGATTGTTCTGAAACTTGCGAGGTTTCTTAAGTATAAATCAAAGTTTTATATGGTGTAATTTTTGTATGTATATTTCAAGGGCCAGTGGTACGAAAATTTGGAAAAAAGGTATATTTTGAGGGAATTTCTCAGCCCACTCCCCTTGTCACGCAAAGAAACTGGGTGATGGAGATTGCACTTTCGAATTCAGCGACCAAAATTCCTTTAGGATCAGATGTTTTCTTTCATGTGACAAAAACCTTGTTTACTAGTGAGCTATTGATTTATTGAGTTGATATAAATCTATATTCTGGCGCAATTCCCGCTTCTGTATCACTATATGAACAGTGGCATGAGACAACAAATCTATTTTTTAGGGAATTTCCCGAAAAAATCCCTCTAGAATTTCCGTCTTATAAAAATGGCGGACATCGTGTATACATCATTGTAAAGTATGTTTCATTGCAAATCCAATGAAGTATAAACCTTGCTTATATTGTAATTCCTGTGGAAGTTACATGTGATTTTTCTGCACCTATTGTATATGGTAAAATGGACAGTGCACATAGCATATATTTTTAGAAATATATTTATTTCTCAATGAAAAATGATGCGACTCAGATGAAACTTACATGGTTTACTAAGTATAAATCAAGCTAACCTAGAATATAATTTGTATGTTTATATGCCTGAGGGTACCCGAGCTAGAGGTACAAAAATGAAGAGAAAGGGAAATTTGGGGGGAAATTTCCCGAAAATCCCTCTGTCAGGGAAAACTGTGCGTGATAGAGAAAAACGGATTGTAGATTCGAATTCAGCGGCCAAAGTTCCTTTAAGATCAGGTCTTTTCTCTTATGTGGCAGAAAAAAAAGTTAAAATTTGTTGATTAGTGTAATTATCTGAGATTCATCACATCATTATTATTATTATTATTATTATTATTATTATTATTATTATTATTATTATTATTATTATTATTATTATTATTATTATTATTATTATTATTATTAATAATAATAATAATAATAATAATAATAATAATTTTGTAAATTCTTGGCAAACTTGTTGATTTCGTTGTGCAGATAAGTTCATAAAACTGTCATGATTCTGGATGTCAGGGTGGTGAAGGCCTATAAATCCAACTATCTCGGAAGTAATACAAGTTTGGATAGGAAACGGTCTTTAGTGTAAAGGTTAATTCTGCATGATGGTTTCGCACCCGACAGCTGCACTGAATTCAAGGTCCGATCGTATTTCGGATTCAAAGTCAATAGTAGGTATTGTCCTTCATAACCTCGCTGTTGCATAAGGACGCAAATTAGAGAAAGGAGCAGTTTTCTGATGTAACGACAAAATTGAAACAAAAGAGGCGTAGTTGTGCAACAAGCAATAACTTCAACACAATATTCCTACATAGCACACTACGTCCCTGGGATGTCCCATTTTGATCCCAATCATCCCATTTGGTTCCCGGGATTATCGGGACAATGAGAAGACATCCCATGGACGTCCTGCATGGGACGTTCTGAAGGATTCCATCTAGTATGTCCACAGGATGTCCCAGATGGGACAGGAGGTCCGAGGGAAAACCAATAGACATCCCTTCGTGGTCCCGTTGAATATCGCGTATCCCGGGATATTAGAGGACATCTGGATCTCCCGCGGAAATCCTGTGGATGTTCCGGGAGCACATACGGATAATACCGGGATTTCCCGTCGTCCGTTGCGGGCTCGGTCTCGGACATCCCGTGGACGTACTTGTGCTATGGGGGATTACTACACTGGGGGAGGAAGCGGTGGCTCAGGAACAGAGCGTTTACTCGTGTTACGTCAGGTCCCTGGCTCGATTCCCACCCAAGTAAGTTTGTGGTGGATAACATCAAGTCCGTAGGTTTTCTCGAGTTACTTCTGTTTCCTCCCACATTCTCATTCCACCATTTCTTCCATCATCATTCACTTTCCTTAATCATCCGTCTCCCTTAGCTTAAAGGGCATAATCGTGGGAAAGATTTTATTATTTTATTATTACAAAATGTGAAATGGAAATATTGTCCTGAATAATGGTTTCTTATTTGTAAATGATCACACAGGATTCAGTTAGCGATAAAGATATCTGCGGTTTTGTAAACAGAAATTTGCAGCCTTCCTTATTCAGGACGTTTTCTCATTTTTTTCTGAAGGAAACAGGGTAGTATCGAATATTTTCTATTTTCGCCTCGAATCGACCTGGGGACCATGCATATCAAAATCAGACATGTTAACTCAAGACTACTTAGGATAAGAGTTACCCTACAAATACAATTGATTCGTCCGTGAATAAACCTGTAGAAATGAAAGAACTCTGGGGAAAAAATATACATAATATATTTACAAAGACATTAATATACACGCCCCATAAATGAACACGTTACTACTGGCATTTGGCTGCCTGAAGAATGCATGCAAATTAAGCCGTTATTCAGGCTAGTAGGGGAGCAGAACAGGTAATTAAGGAATCCAACAAGGAGGTCGGTCGTTTCCGAAGTTTTTTTTAAAAAAAAAAAAAAAATTTCCTACTTTTCTCGTAGTTGCAACCCTTATGAATGCCAAAAGCTTCCGTGACATTGGATGAGAACCAAAACATATTTCGTGTGAAAATAAGGAACTGAGTTGAAAGACTCCAATTTCCGTGTAGCAGAGTCCAGCACGCAAGTTCACATTCACATTCTTAAGCTGTAGACGTTTTGCGCCGATAAAACTGACGAGTACGGAGGAAATGCTTCTCGTCGTGTTTAAGTTAAAATTGGCGATGCATATTAAGATGTAAATGACTGGCACAGATTGAACAAATGACAAACTCTGCTTAATAGAGATCGCAAAAGCTTGACAGCTGATGTTTATTTATGATGGGGACATGAAGTTGATTTCTTTTTCACCCAACTCTGCTGTTCGAAGGAAAACGTTAAGGAAGAGGAGGAAAAACAATACAGAGGGGAAAAATGGCGTAAATAAAATGACAAAACAATTAAGGTTGAAGAGGAGATTGAATAAATAAAGAAATAGAAGAACGTAAAGATAACGAAGAATAGAAAAAAAAACATATATGTGGTAATATAAAATAAGTTATAGGTCTATATGAAATAATAGAAAAGTACAGTGGAATACACAATAAAAAGTTAAATTATTGCAAGTGCATAACAGTACTTTAAGTACAAGAAATAAGAGTATAATACGTAGCTAAAAGTAGATCATTCACTTTTTTAATGTAGAAGTTGAATCCATGTTGATGTTTTAAAATAATAATAATAATAATAATAATAATAATAATAATAATAATAATAATAATAATAATAATAATAATAATAATAGAAAACAAAACGCAATACTTTTATGTTTTTTTTATGCAAATGTACCACTATATACCAAACATTAACCACCTCAGAGCTGAAGAGAGAAAGAATATAAACTTATGCTCATAGATTTAGAGTATTATTTCTTGTGAGGTTATTGAAAATAATAATAATAAAAAAATGAGATTTCAAAGTAACAAGATATGTAATACATAATGAATTTCTGTCAATATTTCTCTTGTTCAAGCTCGAAAAAGCCCGAGCGGCAGATAGTCAAGGTGATTGGAAATACGTGTCTGGCTCCTAAATAGTTTAAATCCAAAATAAAATTATGTGATCCAATGTATGAAATTGTATTATTATAGTGCCTAGGTTTGATAACCGGCACCCAGATCACAATGAAAAAAAAAATCGAGCACTTTTCTTGTTTATGATGCTCTTTTGGCAACCTAATGATCTGCCTATCTCTATTCACTACACTTTTTTTTCAGTTTCGAACCACCCCCCGGTGAACACGAATTCAGTTTCCTTGTATAAGTACAGTGAAAAAGTAAAGTATTAAGATAAGAATAGTTGTAGCAATGGTGTGGGGTGACAAATTGCCAATATCTACAGTAAATAGTATAAACATGTAAGAATGCAATATGATACATTTTTTTTTAATAAATTAAAAGCTTTTTGGTGCAGAAATTCACGATAGCCGTAGTATAATAGCATGAACATTAACGACAAATCTTCAAAATAAAGAAAAATTATAATATAATAGCCTAGATATTCACAATGTGCGCGTGAGTTAAATTGAACTGGCATATAGTACATAGACTCCTAATGTTTTTGGTGTAATGCAATAATATATTAGTCCTGCATAAGTGTAAAAGTATCTAAAATATTTGTAATGTTAGAACATTACAAATTACTCTTAGTGTAATTCAAACTAAAATAATATTGTATTAACACGTTACTTTTATTTACAGTAAGCGTATTACTTATTTTACCACTTTCCCTTTTACTATTCCACTAAATTTATTTGTAGTTTACAGTAAGAAATTGCAATATGAAAATATTCCTTGAAGCTTCCAATGCGACTCACAGAAGAATACCGATCTGTGACATTACGCCAAAACCCCAGTTTTGTAGCCGTGACTTAAACAGCTCATTTTTGCATTGGTTGAAGCGTTGTATCTCCGTAACGAAGATTTTTTTCTGAGATTTTTGGCATGTTGTATATTGAAGACTAGTTCTAGACGATGATTTATTTAAATTTGAACATTTGGTCAAACAGAAAATGTCCATTATAACACAAAAATGCACTCGATTGATGTATTGTGAGGAGAAAAAAAAATCAGAAATATACATAATTCACATTAATTTATTCACACCGTTAGAATTGAAGAGGAAGGGAGTGGAAAAGCACTTCATACTAGTTTCCTATTTCAACCAATGTTGACACGTTATAAGACTAAAGAATTGAAAATCATGTGGATAATGAACCTTTACTGTCGTATTGGACTAACATCGTACAAAATATGGTCGTTTTTGGCGTTAATTTTGTAAACTGAATCCATATTACATTACAATATAATATCAGAGGCTCACAATAAAATATCCTCTGAACAGGAAGAGGGATAAACGTGAAACTTTATACCAAATCAAACAAGAAAAAAAATGTTTCTACTTGTTTCTTGGTTAATGACACATTTCCTTGCATGTCAGCAATCCATGAAGCAATATGACAAGATGCAGACTCTGGTACTTAGTAAGGTGGTTAGGTAAGAAAACCGACAATTATGTTTTGTTGGGTTGCATAATTTACGCTTGCTAACAAGCAACGCAATGCCAGTTTGAAATTCAATCACGATAATCAGTCCCAGAGTGAACATATAATTCACAAGCACTACATGTTGTTAAGGCAATTTTTTTTTAATTGTAGCATTCACCACAATTAAACAATGATCGTTAACACATAAGAAAATCATAAAATGCCACCCCCACCCAAAACCAAAAATGACCAAAAACATCTTAGAATTTTGTTTGTGTTTCACGAGAAAATGGTGGATTAATAACTGCAACACAACATGACTTAGCTTAAAGAGTTAGAGCGAGAAAGTTTACTACGGTGTCCCACACCTTTTCATTATTTCTAAAACGCATTATGAATTTCTTCCGGTGGTTGGAATATAACTCTATTGCCGCCATTGCTCCACATCCATACCTGATTGAGGTTCATTCTCAGTTCCATCAGATGTACACTGTGACAATACCTTTTATTATACAGACCCTGGACGACTAACTTCTTAAATTGTTTTACTTGCTAATTTCAAGGAAAGTATGTTAGTAAATAAATAGGGATAAACAAACGAAAAGGGTATAATTTCTGAAATAGATATTGGGTGTTCATTTCTTCTATTCCTTTTAGGTGAGAGGGGGTGGGACATGGCTATACGTAAGTAAATGAATGATCTTTGAAGTAATTGTTCAAGGCATGTGAAGCATGTAATGCATAGGAATTAGTTGATACTTTTTTTGCCAGGCAAACTTATTTACTTCATTAGGTTTGACCTCAGATTGCAATTTGGCACATTCCCCGCATAAAACATCTACCCATAGATTTTCACTCCGCTACTGAATTATTGGTCTACCTAGTCTTTTTTTTTTTCATGTTGGTAGAAAGCAATTCCAGCTTGACAACTAACATACCATGGGACATTGGTTTGAAGGGTGGGGGGGTAACTCCTAGTGTTTTATCACCGCTTCTACCCAGCTCAATCTCTCTATTCCAGTTCTCTTTTCCCTCCTAACCCTTCACACATCGACGTTGTTGTTTCCACTCTGTCATGCGAAAACCAATTTGTCTGACCACATGCCAATTCTTCTGGATTAAGCTACGACGCATCTTTTCAAATGTCTGCTGGCTATTCATTTTCAAAGGTTTACTTAAAAAATAAACAAAAGTAAATGATGCATTTCACTGTACAAATTGTGAGGCTATGTTCGGCACATGTACCAAGATCAGCCAATTATTCACAGAAGGAAGGGGTAGATAAAGAGTTGTACCCCTAATAGCATTGCCCCTTCTATAAATGTTAATGCAATTTTGTCAAGTTTGTATATATACATATCTCTTCTTTCACGGAATTCTCACTACTTTTAGTATATAGGATTAATTAAAACCCAATTTATGGTATCATTGTCTCGTTAGAAGTTACATGGTTAAAAAAATAAGTATCACTCGCAAGAAAAGAAAGTAGCACAATATCTTTAGGGAATCTCTATCTCTCTTTCTCTCTCTCTCTATGTATATATATATATATATATATATATATATATATATATATATATATATATATATATATATATATATATATAGGGTAAATCCGGTAGAGATAGACCCCCTGGGTGAGACGGACCAAGGACATAATTCCTTAACTATCCACCAAAGTGCAGTGGGAATATTGATCTAGTGTCATGGTAGATCAGTGTCATGATATACACTGTGGGCCCTATGGAGAGTCATTTTGACGTATGAATAACTTCATACTAACGGCCTGACTACTGCAGGAAACATATGTTAGTCGAACTATTTAGTATGGCATTAATCACACGTCAGAACGACTCTGCATAAGGCCCTATGTGTTTTCCTGAAGCAGAAATTCACACATTTCTTCAGTAGACGAGACTTTTGATTTTAGGCAGATCAAAACTTTTTTACTACATTTAATTGAAAGCAGTAATCAACGTTTTTGTTGTAGATAACGCTTTTTTGTTATTAGCACATTTCATCATTAAAAAAAAAGCGTTGATTAAAAAATGAAGTTTTCCGCGTTCAAAAATTACAACTAGTAAATTACCCTTCTTACATCTCCTTCTTAGAATAGATGAACCATTGCCACTGTGGGAGAGAGGGAGCACATAGGACATATGATAATTCTTGTGATTGTATGGTATAGTTTTCAAATATACAAAACAAGATGCAATGTACGGTACAATGCAATTACTGACACTCATTTATCTTCTTATACATTAAACTTTGTATTCTCGCAATTTGCAATTGTTTCTTTTCTAGATACCATGCAGAAGGAAAGTTCATTTTTTTTGTATATATTTTCCCTATTTTCTATCTTAGTTTAATCAAGATTAGATTATGTGAGATCAACATTAGATTTAGGTAAAAATCTCATAGCTGTATAATATCTACTTTACTATTATAACGTATATGATAGCCTACTTATTTTTTTAAGTATTTATTTATTTATTGTTTAGGTTCGGTATATGGTCCATTGCTCCCACTGTGCGTGATCTCTCTCTCTCTCTCTCTCTCTCTCTCTCTCTCTCTCTCTATATATATATATATATATATATATATATATATATATATATATATATATATATATATATATATATATATTGTATGGATATTGTCCAAAGTGCTTTTGTGTTTGTGAGCAATGGATCTAAATCCAAATATGTAATAACGACATTATTAGCAAGCAACAAAAGTGATATATTTTGGAATCGTGATATGCTATGAGTGAAGTCCATTTATGTGGGCATATCGCCTCTGTTTGTTTCTGAAAACTCTTAGTAGTAGTTATTTGTTTGTTTGGACATATAACTTTTGTTCACTGTTGTAGAAGACATAAAGGAATTCTGAGTTTTACGTTGTTAGCACAGGTTCTGATTGTGCAATAATTATGTCGTTCCATGAAGACTTAATAGACAGCCACATTCTAGAAGAACTAGAAAATGACAGTGAATCCATGGAATGTTAAGACTAGTATATATATTACAGTCAGTACCTAGAGAAGAATGATTTTAAGCTACTGATGGTAAGTCTTGTTTCTGCAATAAGAAGCTGTGGTTACCTGCTTCTAAAATTGTAAAATGGAGTAAAAATTTCGCAATTTTCTTGTTGGGAAATTTTCTTTATAAGGATTTATGTTTCATTTAGCCGCAATTTTAGGATTGTTGCTATGGGCAAATTTGGCATTCTTAATGTAGTGCTTATGCTTGCAACCGTAGTTTATTCAGATGAGTTTGGCAATTATGCTGGTTAACTCCGGAGTTTGGTGGTAGGAATTTGTCACTAGTTCAGATTTGCTCCAGAAGTTCCATTAATCTCCCAAGTTTCATGTTAGAGGTTCCATCTGCTCTAGCCTCTCAAGCCTCCAACTTTGGCTCCCCCCTCCACCGAACATTCTTCACTGATCCGTCATTGCTTGTAAGCGTAGCCTCTATAGTAGGAAGTACACTTATTATTGTGGTATTCAGTTTTTGACTTCCAAGGTTTTTGGAAACTCACCTTCTAAAATGGTTTCATATCATACTAAAGTAACCCAGGAGAGAAAATATCAATTAGATAGTATTAGCCAGTACCCCAAGCGACATCAAGTTCTCAATGCATTCACATTTTGCAATATGAGGGAAAGCATTTTGTAAGTGTAGAATAGCTAGAGGGAGTAACACAATGTCTTACATAGGAGTAATAGCTTATATTGTTGTATACCATCATGGCGGCTATCTTGTAGTCAGCCATCTTGGATTCAGTTACAACATTTTTAATAGTAAGGGGTTATGTGGTGCGTTTCGGGCTGTTTTTCACCATGCACACACACATCTGACGTTATTTCCAAATTATTTATATTAATTTATCAGATATTGCATTCATAATACCTGCTTATTAACTTATATTGTCTTTCTATACTAACAAGGAACTCATACCTTTATCTCATATTGTATATTGTAAATGCATTCAAAACTGGAGGTCGCTTGGGACACTATTCAATATAATTTAATTGTTTTAAATCCTACTACAGGGCGTGAACCTAAATATTTCAATACACAAGCACTCGCATAATAGATGTAAGATATATACAGACTAGATGCACAACGCCCCCCAACTCCCATCAGCGGTTGTCTGGAATGGCCGACTCTGGAGATTTTTTTTTTTTTTTAATAAAGTATGTGCACAGGGAGGACTAACGTTACAAACGCACAAACAAGGTTTTACATGTGTCGCACTCCGATTTGCTTGAAACTCCTGGAGTGAATAAAAGAGTCGAAAGTAGGACGTACGTTTTTGTATATACATACATACATATATATTGGCCAACGTGGGGGTGAACGGGGAAAATAAATCCCAAAAGAGCGAACATTGGGCAATACGACACATTTTAGCAAGGCCATAACCAGTAACGCACAATGGGAATTTGCTTGAAACTACTGGAGTGAACAGAGGAATCAAAAGTAGGGCGTGTTTTTTTTTCATATCGGCCAACGTGGGGGATGAAGGGGATAAACACCCCCTAAAGTGTGAACATAGTGCAATATGACATATTTTTGCAAGGCCACAACTAGCAACGCAAAATTTGAATTTGCTTCAAACTCCTGCAGTGAATAAATGAATCAAAATTAGGACAAATGTTTTTTTTTTTTTAGGTATATATTAAAAAGTATTTTAATATATATTACTTTAGGGGGTATTTATCCCTTCATCCCCCACAATAGCCTATATATATATATATATATATATATATATATATATATATATATATATATATATATATATATATATATATATATATATATATATATATATGGCATCTTTTAGCAAGGCCATAACTGGCAAGGTACAATAGCAATTTGATTTGAACTCCTGCAGTGAATAAATAATTAAAAGTAGGACATACTTTTTTTCATAGGGGCAACGTTGGGAACGAAGAAAGTAAACACTCCAGTAAACTGCGAACATACGCAACACTACACGCGTTAAAAAGACCATAACTATCTATAAATTTAACAAATGCGGTCCCAATATAGGAGAAACAAAAATCTAGAAATTGTTGTTTGCAAGTTTTTTAACGAGTAGTATTATATTTATGTAATTTTCAAAAATGTTACAAATCAGCAAACGTTTTCTTTTTTTTTTTTTTTTCGTTTGAAGAATCTTGATACACGTTTTATATTCTGGGAAAAGCAGTCATTGTAAAAAAAAAAAAAAAAAAAAAAATGGAGTGGTCAGTTTCTCCGTTTTGTGTTTGAATTGAGTGGTTTCGTTATCATCGTTACTATTAAAAGTGGTACAATGATGCAAATATATGCATAGAAAAGCCAGATTTATATATTTAAGAAAGATGAAATATTTTTTTGTAATGATTTTGTAGCCGGAAACAGGGCGAGAGCTCTCTTTGTGTAACTAGATATCTACACTTTAGAAAAAAAAAGAGAGATAAATAAAAACATATAATCAGATACATAATACAGTAGAAGAGAAACGTACAAGTTAAAAGGGCACATAAAACGTGGCATTGAAAGAAAAATGTAGTAAATAATAATAATAAAAATGGAGGAAGAAAAAAAAAATAGAATTTCGTCGCCAACAGAGCTGACGCGCCATGGGGCGAAACACGAATTTGCCCCCTGCTTGCTTTCTTAAACTCAACAGGGTATAATTCACGAAGTTGTATGTTCATACTTTTCAAACTACGAAAAGTGTTGTGACGGTGTGTTATGTCTGTTACATAGGCATCATTTTAAAGGAGGATATAAGATATTTTTTAAAAAAAAATCAATATTAAATAAATAACGTTGCTATAATAATCAACACCCACAAAGATTCATTAGAGTGGACACCTTTTTCACTGTGTTCCATACGGTAAGATACGAACTAGTATCCTACTCAAAAATCCAATATGGAGTTAATAACATGTACAGGGAGGAAGAAGTACTACAAGTTTTAATTGTAGTTTCACAGAAAGAATACCTTGTGTAAACATAAAAATGTTTACAAAGTATATAATCATTTCAGTAAATAGTAAAGTGCTTAAAATAAAATTAATAAAACTCATATTTCGTGTCTAAGCATGTTAATAAAATGTTTCGTGCATTGCAAACATAAGTAGTTCTAAACTTTTTCTTTCATGGTAGTTTTTTTTTATTATTATTATTTGTTGTGTGTTTCTTTGTTATAAGCTTAGTATATTCAAATTGCTGATTAATTGGAACATTTAATGGGAGCTGCAAGGCTATTTGTGCTCTCATGGATCAAATTGTTCATTTTTTTTCTTCCAATTTTTGCTCATGGAGAGGCCGGGAAATTCTTATGCTCACCGTGGTAGATATGTGCTAATGATTTAAAGATTTCCACAATAATAGACTAGCATCTCACTAGTATGTATGCTAATTTGTATCTTTACAGTTACATGTTGAATTGAGGTTACAGAGAAACCTAGGCTACAATAGCATTTTGAACCAAATCGAATTCCGAGCTGCCGTCAAATTCATTTTTTTTAAAGAAAAGCACCTTCGCAGATGTGTGTGACAAGGAATTCTCATCTTATGACACAATGAAATACTATAAGACAATTTAAATGTGGTCGCACAAGTGTACAGAATGACCCAATGGAAGATCGTCCCTCAACGACCCTAGTTCCAAGCGTGGTGGCAAAAATCGAACAGCTACTGCTTGAAGATAGAGGTGTGACTAATAATTGTTTAGCTGTGGATATGCACATTAGTAGAGGGTCCGTTCATACCATATTATGCAACATACTATGTATGAGCAAAGTGACAACAAGGTGAGTTCCCTGATTGTTAACGCATTGCTATGAACTGCAACATATGCAATGCACATTAAATATTTTTTACCTAAACTACAAGGACAATGATTCTTTTTAAATAGATTAGCGGCTATCGATTAATGTTGAATATATCTATTTGATCCTGAAACCAAACAAATTAGTAAAAACATGGAAATATATTAAATACATTTGCCTACCAACTTCAAAAATGTTATAATGCACCATTAATCCAGGAAGGTTATTTTGTTCCTGTTTTCGGGCCATAAAAGTGTGATCTTTATTGATTACGTTAAAAAAAAAAAAACTACAAGCACAGGAGCATATTACAAGAACCTGTTGGAAAAGTAATGGATACTATCAAAGCAAAAATACGGAGTATTTGTTTTTTCGGTTGCTGCTAGCAGACAACGAACAAGTAACCAAACATCAGAAACACTAGTATTTGTACACCAATGAGGCTACGAGTCTTCAACCCAGCCATTATATTCACCCGATCTGGTTTTGTTCAATCATTTCTTCTTCCCAAATATATATACTTCTAAAATTTAAGGGCGAGGCATTTTTTAAAAAAAGATGATGGGGAAGTCATTAATGCGGTGGAAGCCTGGTTTGCCTGCAACTCCACAGACTTGTGTGCTGGTGGTATTAACAAAGTGCTCAATAGATGTGAAAAATTCAGAGAAGGATGCATCCACAGACCAAATTATTATACAAATCCGTACTTATTTCTATATTGATTAGATCTTTCTTCAGTAATTAACAATAAAAATGATTTATTTTATTTTGTTTATTTATTTATTTTCAACTTCGAGAAGATTTAGAAAATTACTTATAACTTGAGAGAAGTCATTTCCAGCTGACTGGTGTGTGTACAAAGACACTTTTACGATCTAAGAACAAATAAGTGTTGATGGTGGTTATGATGTGAAGAGCAGTGTATCTGTAAATCTAGACGTTTTGTATTTATCTGACACCACTGTCTTTATCAATGTGAAGTTAGGTGTTTACTACTTGCTTTCTTCGTGTTAATTTACTGACTGAGAATAAGAACAGCAAAATGTCATGTCACAGGGCATCCAGTTGGAAATGATGCTTTGGAATAACGAATCGTATTAAGTTTTGAACAACCAATTAGAACAGTTTACCACACATTTTTTGACTGTGACAAGTACAGAAGCCTACACTTAAAAATTTATTAAAGAGTGCGTCCAGGTTTAGCTCCAATTTTGTCTCCCGATGAATTTACCCTAACGTAATTGCAATCGATAGCTTCCGATGAATAGAACACGACTATGAAGGAACCAGAGTGGTCAGATGCACCGTTCCTGAGATATCGCATTGCAAAAGTGTGGGATGCTACGAGGCTGAGATCGACATAGCACTTTAGTTTATGAAACCCAATCAAAAACATCCTCATCACTGGAAGCATTTTCAATGCAAAGAGAAACGTTGGACTATCGATGACTGGGCACAACAAACTCATAGTTGTGGTAGTAAGAGAAGTACCAAATAATGGTGGCCATGTGTGAACAACATCCTACTCTATGTGCTCCAGACTCGCAACAACGAGCTTGATCAACGAGTTTAATACAATACGGAGTTACATCTGTAACTGCTATAACGTGATAGCTTCACAATTTATACAAATATCTTTGAGGCGTTAAGAGGTGATCTCACAGCTGCGCCTGGATACTAGCGCCATTTTGTGGCATCCCATACTTTGGAACACGATAACGCAAGAACGGTGCAACTGACCACTCTGGTTCCTTCAGATTCGTGTTCTACGTATCGACGCTATCGCTTGCACTCCAGTTCGAGCAAATTCATGGAGAGATTAAATTGGGGCTAAAGGTTAATGCTTTGTTGGCCACACTCTTCTCCAGAATTTTTACTTTGTGATGCCCATGACACATTTCGGTTCCATTAATTTTTTTATTATTATTTTCAAAATAAATACATCTTAGAACGTGAAGAAATCAAGGATTATTTTGTGACTGCTCTTGGTTTACTGAGTTCAAAGTACAAATATATTTAAACATAAATTATGGAATGTTATCAATTTTGTGAATATTGTCAAATAAAATCTCTAGCATTCATATATACTTACTGTTGTTTGTGAAAATTGAATCACCAGAAAATACACACTGAAGATAATGATATTTATGCCACTAATTTGTTACAGCAATATATAGAAATTGGAACAACACTCCTAGCTTTGTTAAACCAGTATTGCGTAAAGCATTCAAGTGTAGCAATCAAAGCCTCTATACAATGGAATCAAATATATATTGAATGTGTTCCTGTTGCCAATCGGTTGCCACGTTGCTTCTATACGAGTCTATTGTGTATTGCATAACAGTTACGAGTAAAGATCTACCAATCATATCTCACACATGTTTCAGGTGATCTTGCGGGCCAGAGAAACAGATATACCCGTCCTTCCAAGATGCATGAGTCTGGAGATTGTCATGTTGAAATACGGCTTCCGAAATTGTCTATACGAGAGGAGTGATCTCGGGCTCTAGTAGCGGTTTCTAGTAAAGTTGTTTTCAATATGTAGTAACCTAGATCGCGTGTTGTAGTGCAAAATGGCTCCCAACACATCTCATCTGTCCCTCAGCCAATATGATTTTCGACAATGTACACTGGCATATTACACTACAATAAAGTTTAACCTGTATGCTACCATCAGTGCAGGATAGTTTGAAGTATGAAGTAAGCTCCGTTCCAAAACACAATGGTGTTTCACTTAGAACAAACAACGGGTTTCAGACGCTGATTTTTAACCTGATACTGTTTGTGATGTTTTGCAAACCGACGCAAAGTTATCCATGCAAGTGCAGCTTTCCGCAGAAGCCAACGAAAAGTCGGTGGAGATTATTCAACACTCTTTATCGTGTCGAGTTTATAAGATGGACCAAGCTGTGTGGTTCGTCATGACCATGAAGACAAGTTTGTAGTACAATCTTACATTACCTAAAGATTGGAGATTTTTAGTAATGATCAAAACGTGGCACCGCAAAGTAATCACAGATAAAGGCAAAGCTCCGTTTCCTGCGGTTATACCAGCTATTTATTTCATCCATTATTTATAAGCTGGGGCGAGTGAAATGTAAAGTTTGAGATATGGTGGGAAACTCACTTCAGCAAGTCTAGCCTCACAAACTTAATACATCCAACAAATAGACTGACCAGCGACATCACCCAAGCGTCCGGCTCTGATTTCAATGATTTTTATAGAGGGCATTATGTATAATTTGTGATGAGAAAATTTTTTGCCATGGTGCATGTTTTCTATTCTTTTTTAATATATAAATTTTAAGAGTTATGAAGTGGTTATTAGGGATTACTGTAGAAGTGCCTTACTGCCCTTTGTAAAAGGATTGTTAATGAAAGATGGCAGATGCATATAAGACCTAGGGGAAGTTATATGGTAAGTATGACCTTGAAGGCAGCCATCTTAAAATCCGCAATTTTGAATTAAGGTCATTTTTTTAAATGGGAATAGAGTAATATGATACATAATTTCGAGCTAGAATTGAATTAGGAAAGCAATGGTGAAGTTAGTTTTAAGATACACACATTTGGGAAAAGTTGCAGGCATATTAATTGTTTATGCTTACTATTTGCGTAAGTCCCTAACCTCCTCTTCTAACCCGCGCATTAATGATAATAAATTGATAAAAGCTTCGGTAATACATATTATGCCTATAGGCAAGTCTTAGAAAAATATACGGTAAGGGTAACGTTGACGGCAGCCATATTGAAAATTATTTGATATTTCAAATTGGCAACAATCCTAGTTTTCACCACATGTTTTAAGATTCCAACTGGCTCTTTGCAATTGTTGCCATGGCTCATGTTTTCTAAATTTATTACATTTTTTTTAAAAAAGTTGCGATTTGCCAGTTCATGAATAGTATTGGGATAAGCATTCAGCAATCTTTCTGAATTTTGAAGACTTGCAACGTAATTATTAATTTCCTAATTACATGTCCTTCATAAAACTCGTTTACTGACATGAATCATCGCACAAGGAAACAGCTCCAACTTTGCATTCAGGTAAATCCGAGACTGAGCTTGTAATGGATAGTAGATGAGACGAGGAATCAAATGCAAATTCATTTCAAAAAGGAAAACGAAATATGATTGTTGTGCAAATCAATGGTCTTTTGTTTTGTTTTATATTCGTTTCTTTACTATTTATTTATTTATTTATTCATTTATTTATTTCCTATGACATTTTTTTTAGATAGTTAGGCAAAAAAGTCATTGCGATTGTTGTCGAAGGTTCATATTTGTAAGATTTATAATCGCTTTTTATTGGGAACTCGATTAAGTTACACCTCTTTATAAATAAGTTACCTGTTTTCGTATTATATTCATGGTACAAACAGCGTGTTTGGAACAGTCATATTATGCCTCTTTGATATTTTCTATCATTGCTGTTGTTCCTTTAAGGTTGTATTTATTAAAAATCTTTCATTGTTTGTCGTTTGCGCAACATGTAGGATGCATTTCCTGATAATTTTGTGTTCATATAACAACAATGTGTTATAACTTCATTTGTATTTCTTTGTCACATAGGTTCATAGGCTTCTTATGTATTATTATTTCAAATAAATAATTGCATTGCAAGTCTTCAAAATTCAGAAGGATTGCTGGATGCTCATCCCAACACTATTCATGAACCGACAAATTACAACTCTTAAAACTGTAATAAATTTAGAAAACATGAGCCATGGCAACAATTTCAAAGTGCCAATTGGAATCTTAAAACATGCGGTGAAAATTAGGAGTGTTGCCAAATTCAAATATCAAATAATGTACGTTTGTTGCACATTAGAATCAGTCCCAAATTCATACTGGTTAACTGTAGAACAACAATAAGCATACCATTGGGTTTTTGGGGAAAATTTTCTATTAAAATGAGGTGTCACATGTTATGGTTTTCATTTTTCAAAACTTCACTTTAATTCAAAATGGCGGATTTCAAGATGGCTACAGTCAAGGTTACTCTTACCGTACCACTTGCCTCTAGGCATAATAAGTATTACCGAAGCTTTTATACACTTATTATCATTAATAAGCGTGTTAGAAGCGGAGATAAGGGACTTACGTACATAGTAAGTACATGCAATTAATATGCCTGTAACTTTCCCCAAACGTGTGTAACTTCAAACTAACTTCACCGTTGTTTTCCTGACTAAATTCTAGCTTGAAATTATGTATGGTATTTCTCTATTCCTATTAAAAAAAAACTTGACCTTAATTCAAAATGGCGGATTTCAAGATGGCTGCCTTCAGGGTCGTACCTACCATACGATTTTTCGTAGGCCTTATATGTATCTACATGGTTGTTCTTTCATTAACGCTCCTTTTACAAGGGGTATTAAGGGACTTCTACAGTAATCTCTAATATCTACATTACAACTTTTAAAATTTATATTGAAAAATAAAAATAGAAAACATGCACCATGGCAAAAATTATGTTATCACAAATAATGCATACACGCCCTCTGTATATTAAAAATAAAAACATTGAAATCAAAGCCGGACACTTAGGTGATATCCCTTGTGAGTTATTTACAGTCAGAAGGCAGTGTACTGTTGAATAAGGTAGTATGAAGGTGAACCATGGAGAACACACAGTTTCAAACTCTTCTTTTATGAATTCAAACTGTAACATTCTGCACAGCAAGTATATTTAAAAAAAAAAACGTACATTTGATCCAGTAATGGCAAGCGGACGCACTATTCACCACTTGTTTGTCAAATTTTCTTCCGGTGAAACAGCATTGCAAAATAAACCGCATGGGCAGCGTGCAACAACATGCCTCGAATGAGCTTGTCAGGAACACCGTGGAAGAAGGTTCTTGGAAAAGTGTTTGTGCCATTGAAGGTGAGTTAAATGAACCATATTGCTGTTGTTCGGTGACTCCGCAAAAATCGGTAAGGAAAAAAATACTGGACACCGAGTTTCGTATGAGTTGATAGTGGCCGACATACGTATTGCCGTCTTGACTGTACTGGGCAACAGGGAAAGTTTGCTGTATTGGATTGTCACATCTTATTAAAAATAATGATCCTCTACAGCAATCGTAAACAGCCAGGACAATGTCTGAATCATGATCAACATCCAAGACGGTTTCCAAAAGCTGCAACATGTTTTGTTGTTTACATGGTGGTCTCCAGCGGTGGTGATCTATCATGCATTTCTTCGTCGACGTGTGTACTATCACTCTAGATAATTGCAATGCTGAACTGGATAAAAAGCAGCGCAAACTCATCCTCAAGCATCTAGAATTGGTCAATATACATTGTATCCTCATTTTGCACAAAATAGACACTCGTTTGTGGCTCAAGGGATGCTGCATTTTCTGTTTGAACCCTTCGTATTCTCCCGCCGTATTTTCCTGATATATCTCCCATCGACTACCATCTCTTCCAGCATCTCGAGCACTTATTGGAAGGAGAGACCTTTCCTGATGATCAGGCGTTATAACGTGTAGTTGAGAACATCTTCGTATCCTAGACTACATACTTCGTTATCTATGAAATCAAATCGTTAGCTGAATGATGGCAAATAAACTGTGTGGTAGGAAGTGGTGAACATTTTGATTAATCATGTATTGTATTTTCCAAGTCTTTTGGCTTTTGAAAATGATTCACTTGGTACGAACATTTCATTTGCACCAAGCTAATATACCCTTTTATATGCCGCTCAGTAAGAAATACCCTATTAGCATATTTTTTTAAAAAAAAGTGTAATTTAAACCTTTTTCAATGCAAGAGTAGTTTGGTTCAATTAGTCATACTGCGCCGCATTAGGAAACTGAATTCACTTCCCTTCGAAACAGGATTGATCCAGATGATAAAAACTTCTTTCTATGTGGTTTATAATAGGTTCTGATGTTTTGCTTACATCATGTTTACACGAAGCTCCGTGTATAAGATTTACTTTTTTGCGAAGTCAGTATTATTTAAAATACTTATTTTCCTTATATATATATATAGCAAGGCATGCAAATTGCAAACTTTACTTAGTCGATATTTATAAATGTCTTCAAGTAGATTGCATTTCGTTTCGTTCGTGTGCGAACCGGGTAAAGAAATGCCTCCACTTGAACGTGACCAAACAATGTCTTCCAAATTCTAACCACATCAATTAGTCAACATCTAACGATTCTCGCTTGTCATGTTAGTTTCTTCTATCCTATATGTTCCTTGCACTAGCGACCTTGGTCCCGTTCAAGCCGAGGTGAACACTGACTTGCTTATGCCCACCTCCACCTCCAGTCTAATTGGACACACTTCTCTCACAGGAATTTTAATTCACATACAGCCACATAAATTTGTTTTATAGACTCAGAACTTAATGGGATCTCTTTTCTCTGTAAAAATGCTACGCTTCCTGCCGTAGAAAAAGAGGCAATAGTTAATGAAAGTTTATTACACAGTGCCAATCATATCTTGTTTGAAATATTTGTCATTTATTTTAATAATTATGTGTGTTCACGTCACCTAAAAACACTAATAATTTATAGCATATTCTCACCTTTGAATGACTGCTTAAACGTAATTGAAGTAACATATTAGTAAAAGTAAAAGACATAATGTACTTCTTCGAGAAAAATAAAATCGACTATGTACGAGGGTATTTTGAAAAGTTTCCGACTTGACTCTGAATTATCATTCCAAGGGTAATAACTGGTTCATGGCATACAATGCCATCTATGGAGGACAGTTTAAGGTGTAAAATATATCAGTTTCAACTGTTTTGTTGTGTCAGTTCGCTGGAGACAGCCATTTGAATCCGTCACTGTGCGTTGAGCTTGCATACTACAGGACAATGATCCAGTACACACAGCTGAAGTTGCAAACCTGCAGTGCTAGGTTGTAGGGTGGATATTGAACTACCTCAAAGCTACAGATTTTCACTTCTGTCTTGGTAACAACAGTTGTGTACACTGAAGCAATGGAATGTAGTTCTAGCTGAACGCACAGTCATTGATTGAAAATACTGACTCCATAGAACTGACGCAGATGTATAGTTGAACCTGGTGCCTTATTTCTTATATAGATGGAATTATATGCCACGTTAGTTTCTTATTACAAACGTTGTGATATTTCAGTGTCAGGCAGCAAACTTTTGGAAATATCATGTTTACATATCATCTCAGTATTTGGCTACTCTCTCATTCGTGAGTCTTTTTGCAATCCTCACCACTTTCTTCTTACATTTTGTAAACGATTCGATAATAAACAGTTTGGCCATTCTGAAAAACAGGCTAGTTAATCTATTGAATAAAATACTTGTTGTTTTTCAAACATTTGATTTTGTGCAACAATTTGAGTGTATGACAATTATAGTGTCACACAATCTTCACACATATTTTCGGTCTATCTACTATTGTAGAATCAAATAAATAATTTCCAACTATTTTCTTTCAACTCGTCCAGTTACTTGCATATAAATATGAAATGTTGTTGATATTAAATTGCAGCAATAGTAACATTTGCAAAATTTGATAAATAATATTCAACTTGCTATCAATCAACAGTAGCAACACCATGTGTTATTCTGAATGACCTTGCTGATGTTTCGGAAGCAATTAGTATATATGTAATATGAAATATGAACTATAAGTAAACTCAAATATAGAAATGCTGAAAAAAGTGTAATGTGCCTTCGAACAATGAGTGAGGTAAAATATTTATGAAATGTTTCGTGTGAAAAATTGTACTCCGCTGCTTAGAAACATGGAAAGCACGGAAAAGCGATGCTAAACTATTTAAGGTGAAACATTTCCGAATAAAATAGTGAAAAAGGAGAAATAAGTAGATGGGTGAAGTGTGAAGAAAAGTAGGATAAAGCGCAATGCTGAAGATAATTGAAAAGATGAAGTGGAACTGCTAGGACACTCTTTGAAGATAAATTATATTATGATTAATAAAAAGAGCGTATAGCGGAAGGAGAATGAAAAAGAAAGAATTTTGAAATTGAGCAATAGTGCTAAAGAGGACAATTATAACATCAATGCAAAGAGAATAGTAGAAAATCTTGGGCTGAAAATTCAAAATGCATTTCTAGTGGCTTGACAACAATACATTATATATTTGGCAATTTAAAGATGTACTCCATTTCATCACGCAAGGTATCTTAAGAATACGGCACTATGCTTCTTCAATTTTATTTTAATAACAAAAGATAATCAATAGTCAATTGACAAAACAAATTAGAGTTGTAAATACATAATCCCACAAACGTAGCAGATTTTTTTTTTTATTATTTACCATGTTATAGTTAGTATAAAATAATATGAACACCAGGCCATCAGAAGCGTTTCCTCACGATTTACAAGTATGCAAATTGTCGGGTAAGTGTTATATTTTGAAACCGTAACCTAGTTTAGAAGGATCTGCATTAACTGCTTCTGTCAAAGAAGAAGATGACTTCAAGGGATTTCCGGTGTGTACACATACAACATTGAATGAGCTGTGTTGTGTACGACATTACCACTCTATTGACGTTATTCTGAACGAGCCAACTCAATCAGCTCTCTCTCATTCCACAGTTCCATATGTTGCCACTGTTCCGAGGATTACGTTCTCTTGTCTTGATCCTCAAGTTCTCATATGATTCTCCGTTCAAACGGATCGGGTTTACAACAATCTCTTCCTGCATAAGCTTCTTAACATTTTCATAATCCTGGTATCCTGCCCCACCAATACTTAATGTCCAGGGAAATGACTTTCACCAAAGAAGTCTGTGTTATGTGGATTACATCAACTTCTCTCATCCTCGTGCTATTAAATCTTCGACCTTCTGAGTATGTAATAAGATCTGACAGTCTTGACTTGCAACTATTACTCGATAGAGCTTGAAGCAGGACGAGTTCAGACAATTTCATGATTTCACAAGAAAAAAAAATATGTGTAAAGAAAAGGTTTGAACTTTCCTTACAAGGCATACGAAGCTTTATCATCGAAGCTAATCTTCTTCCTAGAAGATAGCAGACGAACAAGACTCCCCGCCCGCCATGATCTCATCACTCTGGTTGTTTACAGGGAAACACCCTTCATACAAATATTTTTTTTTATACAGTAATCCTCCTGGTGCGTTTTTTTACTTCTATTATGTTTTCGAGATACGAACTCTTTCATTCAAACAATATGCTTGTATGCATCTTTTAGGTCAACTACCTGAAGGTAATTGGATATTCCAGACTAATCAATCTAAGGCATAAACCAATCAAAGTGAATTCCAACAAAATGTACTATCTTAAAAAACAAACAAACAAACAAACGTATGACTAGGCTCCAAAGTACATAACTTAGTACAATTTACTGTATACAAAAATAAAGCACAGGCTATGAATTCACGTTAAAGGATAATTGCTAAAGAGACTCGAGCCACTACACTAAACGTTCTTGCTTCAACTTATCAAACTAAATCATGTTATGCTGCATCTATTACTGAAAGATTTATTTGTAAAACACGAATAACAATGTTAACCTTTTCCGGAAAATTTCGTAGAAAAGTGACCCTCAAAAGTATGTGATTTACGCAACATAATGAAACTTGAACAAAATCACTGTGTCGTTTTCGAGAACATTGACTGAAAAGAAATTCACCTCCAAGAGTAATATATCCCTTCTGAATGCATTCATGACAAGATATGTATGTAGCGTGTGAGTGTTATTTATAAAACATTGATTTATAAAATACGTAAATACATATACTAGCTGAAATACCCATTCTTCGCATGGGTGCTATATTTGGAAGTCAATGAGTGTGGGAATATCACCATTCATCTTAGCAACCGCAATAACTACGGATTTGACACTATTATCGGTCATTTTGGATTATTTTTGCATGTCTTCCCCCCCGCAGGTGAACCCCGGCTCGCATACAATGGTAATGAATTTGAAAGTCATCGCTAATGGAAGTGCCACCATTGATCTGAGGGAAAGTTATGAATTTGAAACTAATATTAACCATTTTGAATTATGTATACATGCCTCGGTATTCTCCCCCCGGTGACCCCCGGCCCGCAGCCGTATGGGGTGAATTTGGAAGTTAATGTGATTGGGGTTTCGCCATTGATCTCAACAACCGCGAAAACTGAATTCGACACTAATACAGGTCATTTCTACTACTTTTACATGTCCCGGTAAAAGCCACCCCTGAGAACCCCTGGTTCGGATTTAAAAATAAAAATAAAAAAAAAATAAAAAAAACGCTTTGTCTTCGTCTGGGACCTGGACCAAGGCACCCTTGAGAAAATTGCTGATATTAATTTTTACACTTAAGATTAGTTTAGAGGAACGCTAATCACCAACAGATTTCAGCGTGTTTTCCTTGTCTTTCCAACGCATTTTCTAGGGAGTGACAATATTCACAATAATTCAATCTACTTCAAGAAATGAATATTCAACATTTAACCAAAAAAACAAATTGAATCAACAATTAGAAAATAGCCAGTGCGTTTCAGTGACATTTTACTTGCTTCATTGTTGAGAGAGTTTTACTTTTGGAAGCATGCTTGTGAAGAGTAAAATTAAGTACATTGTATAAAGAATCAAACAAAATAATCAAGAAGTGGAGGGACTAAGAAGTGTCAATTCTCTAATTATCAAGTTTCTTCAGACAAACTTCGAACATTCATTCCTTAAAACTCATAAAATGATCTTGAACATTGTCGCTCCCTACGAAATGCATTGGATATATATAGGTAGAGGAGGAGCGCCTGCGATATGTTGCCGATAATCGAGCATTTATGCTTATCTTTAAAAGAAAATGTCGTTATTTTTGGAGATATTAAGAAAAGTAGGAGAGGAAAAAAACTACGAGGGATGATCAGAAACTAAGATTACCAAGCCTGCTGTAAAACGTGTATACATTATTTTATACAACCAATACAGCCAACATATAGTACATACATTTGGTTATTTTCGACATAGCATCCATATCGGTTGAAGCAATTGTCGCATTGTGGGATGAGTTTGAAGACTCCCTCCTGGTAAAAATCAAGTCCTTGCGTGTTCACCCACGTTGTCACGACGTGTTTCACCTTCTCGTCTGAGGCAAAGTGACGACCTGCTAGGTGTTCCTTCAAGTGCGGGAACAGGTGAAAGTCTTTTGGAGCAAGGTCTGGACTGTAGGGAGGGTGATCGATGATGTTACAGAGAAACTGCTTCAACAGCATGGCGGTCTTCTGAGCTGCATGCGGGAGCGCATTTTGCGACCTGCTGACGATACATTACAGTCTTTCCGTAAACCTCTACCAGCTGCCGGTGAATTTCAGCCGCGGTTACATGATTCGCCCGCATAAATGGAATAACTGACCGGACTTCTTCGCGAACTAGTTTTCCAAACAAGTCGCTATTTGTGTTTACATACAACTAGACCGTAGTTGGAGGATTGCTGGAATTCTGCACAGTTGTCAATTCTATATATTAAAATTATCGCACACGCCTCATTATTCTAGAACACACGAAATTCTAGAAATATCGGCTTTGTAACCTTAGTTTCTAAGTGCTCCTCATGCTCTCTCATGGACAATCTTATAAAAGATTTATGTTTAAAATTTGGTCTCGATACGTTGAACAATATAACATCTAGGCAAAAAAAAAAAACATATATTCATAGAGACGAATGGACGGACGGACGAACAGACAGACAACAACCAAAAATCTGTAGGGACATAAACGTGCAAATTCGTTGAAATATCGGATTTTCTTTTCATGATTAGGATACTATCTTCTTTCCTACACTGCTTCCAAAGTAATAATAATAATAATAATAATAATAATAATAATAATAATAATAATAATAATAATAATAATAATAATAATAATAATAATAATAATAACTTTTATTAAAATTTAGATGAGAAAGAATAGCACTTACTTCATAGTCCTCATCATTATTTAAGATGGTTTCCTTTGAAGCACCACCGTAATTAAAACTAATATATAAAGGATATTTCTACATTAATATATGTGTTTAATTAAGTACCTGTGCATATTCTATTATACATACAAGCATTAAACATACTTTGAAATTAAGGATAACTTTTTTGTTACATATTACAAGTATTAAATGTGGGATTCGTTTGTGCCACAGCACACGCCTAATCTGCAGTCAACTTCTTCCCACACTGAAGCAAGCATGTTTGATGTAATAGACTTTACTGCTGCAGCAATCCTGCGTCACAATTCAGGAAGGTCAATAGATAGCGGTATTACTTAAACAAGATCCTTTACACACTCCCACAAAAAATAAATCGGAGGATTGAGGTCGGGAGATCTTTGGAGCCATTACAGAAGAGACAGAAGATATACGTCATCCTTACAATGGTCCGATCCATCGTTGAGAAAATCAGTATTAAACTAACTCCGTACTTCACGACGAAAGTGAGTAGTAACATCATTTTGTTGTCAGATTATGTTATTTTCCTCTGGCGAACCATTGCTAAAGCACCATTAGTAATATTATAATTTTTGAAGTACACATGGGTGCTTTGGATATTACACCTTTGGCGAATTCCACATGTCGTATATTGTTTTGTGTGGATTCTCAGACCCCTAAACACGCACATCATGCATATTCAGCGCTTCACTAAGATGAAATCAGGCTTCATCACTTAACATCACACGATTAAGAAAATCATCATCTTCCATCTCCAACACTTTTTCACAGAACTGGGCACAGATCACATTATCTTCAGGCTCTTGTGTCTGTAAGATTTGCAGATGGTACGGCCTCGAGCTCGCATATTCTTGCTAAACAATACATTACAACTTCTATTTTTGAGTCACTTCCAAGACATAGAAGCTCTACAAGAGTAAATCTTTATTTTTGCAAACAGCGCAGTGTTAAGGCGGAGTTATTCGGTACCACTTGCAAAGTACACACACACACACACACACACGCACACACAGAAATATATATATATATATATATATATATATATATATATATATATATATATATATATATATATATATATATATATATATATATATATATATATCATTGCGCAAAATACAAAGTCAGGCGCACTCGCCAATCCAAAAATTATGGTCGGCAGTATCTCTCACGTACAAATTATGAGAGGTACCGCCCCAAACCCGGCCTTTGGTTTGATAAAGTAAGAGATTACACCAGGGCATAAAATTTCAAAACCAGACAATTACCACAGGAATGGATTGGACAATTTGAATTGGACAATTCATATCAATGACAATTATTTTCTCACTCAGTCACAATTATTTTCGTGCGAAACAGAAACTGCGCAGCCCTGTTCGTTTACGCAGAAAACATTCCTACTTAATACCGGTCGCCAGTTTTAAATTTCTAGTCGTCAATGGCGATTTGGCGACCGGAAATTTTGCGCCATATATATATATATGCACCTCTTTTAAAGTATGTTTCATTTCTGTATTAAGCACGAAATAAAATATAAAGTTAAAACATTTCTATAATAATTTAGAAAAATCCTGTATAATGCAGAAAAAAAATATTGTAAAATTGGTGCTGAAGTCTTTACTAAAACTTCCACCAATGAATCAATATAAAATAGCAACATTGCCACGTTTGATTCAAAATCTAGTCTAGCGTAAAGCGCAAACTCTTTCGGATTTCCAAAAACAAGTTTGGAAACACGATTTCCACGGAATGTTCTTTAGACGTCTAACACGTTCCATACATGCCAAGGAATATTCAGGAATACATAAACGTTTTAAGGATAATGGAAATATTAACGAGATTTACCTTGGATCTCAGTGGGATGTCTTTGTCACGGAATATAGTTGGATCTGAACATTGTTCTGTAATAATCATAACGAGGAAACTTCATAACGAGAAACTACATAATTTATATGGCTTACCAAACATTGTTAGGTTCATCAAGTCTAGGAGGGTCAGGTGGGCAGGTTATATAGCCAGGATGGGAGAAAGTAGGAACGCTTTCAAAATCTTAACGGGATGATCTACCTTTTCTCGGCACAAAAATTTTTATATTGGACCTTATGGGGAGAACATGGCTACCGAATTTCCTCAGTTTCTAAGGAACTAGGTATCTCTAATGGAAAAGAAAAATTTTGCAGATTCTACAGAAGTTTATTAACGGGTTGAAATACTTAAATTGTATATTTGTCTGCTAGTTTAGCAGAAATAAATTATTAAAAAATAAATAAATTAGTTTCTTTTTATACAAATTAAAATATGTCTAACTTTGGAACCAATTATGGTAGAAAGATCAACTTTTTTTTGTTTTATTCCTTGAGAAGAAACGACTCTAATAGTTTTAATCACAACCATATCTGATACGCCAATTAAAAAATAGTATTTTAATATAAGTATTAAAGTCCACCTGTCAAAGTTTGACGAGGGTAAGTCCCGCCCCACTCTAAGCTTGGCCGCGGAAAGGGTGGGGGATGGTGAAATGGAGGGGGTGGATGGCTGAATAAAACAGGTTTTCGACCAGTTTCTGAGATTACCTGTCAGCTGCCAAATACTGTTAGCTTGATAGAGTTTGTCTCCCTCAATGGTTCCATACTAAGAGACTGGACGATGTGGTGTGAAGTATCCTCTTTTCCCCGTTACCTTTGGAAGTTCATCAAGATGCATTCTAGAGTGCGCGAGAACAGTATATATCAGAAAACGCTGTTATTTTGGGATTTTTACCCCTTCCGGACAAATATTATAGCATACAGTAGTGGCGAAGGGAAGGGGCCAGAGGGGTGCCCCCACAGGATTCCGACAGTGTAAAGTCCTGGCCCCCATATACAGGTGTTCGTAAAAAAAAAGTTTTTTTATAATGTCTTGGGAATATATTTCAAATTTGAGGTGTTTTCCTGGTAGCCGTCATTTTCCAATATGGCCGCCGCCCTACGTAAATCTCTCTCTCTCTCTCTCTCTCTCTCTATATATATATATATATATATATATATATATATATATATATATATAAAGAGAGAGATCTTGAACCAAGGCACTTAGAAAGATAATTTTGGTGTCAAAGTATAGGTTTTTGAGGCCGATGAATATGGCATTATTTATTGCCACTTAGAAACCTTACAACCTGGCAACACTGTTGTCTAACGATTAACTGTACAAAGTTACAAATGCGTATATGCAAGCATTACTTTAGGATGTAGCGTACTTCCTCAGGACTAAGCGAAACCTACTTTTTCTGGTAGCTTTCATCACGACAAGACATATTTTACATGGTAACATGACAGAACATTTGTCTAAATCCAATATGGCAGCCAATATGATGGCTAATTACTAGGCAAGTAAGTAATGGACTTATTCAAATGCCTGTCAGTCCTAATTGGCCTAGAGAATGGGAGAAAGAGGCAGGATACGGTCTCATTGAAGAAGCGTCTCCTGAGGGGGCGAGGGAAATTTAAAATACTCTATTTTTTAATGAAAATCACGGTTTTGCCTCCTTGTCCGCAGACAACACTGCACACCAAATGCTCTATAAGACGTTCTCTAAAAAGCCCTGTTAGATCCAATCTGTATTGTGCGTAAACCGTGCATTTCTACGGGGGAACAGCGGAGCAAAAGCCCTGTTTTTTGTGATATTTCTGGTTTCTCGTGCTTACTTCGCTAATACTAAGCACTGTAAGTCAATCTCTAATTATCCTATAGCAGTGTTAATTTCAGATCATTTCCTCCGGAGGCAGCATGCACAGAGGGGGAAAGCGACAAAATATTGCGTGCTCCACAGAAATTTCTGCGAAGATCTCAAGCACCCGAGGGTGAGTTTCGTAGCTCTTGGGAGAATTTCCCCCCAGAATCACTCCTGAAATCATCACTGTCCTAGGGAGTTGAAACAAGAAGCAGGATACGCAAAAAAGAACAAACTTTCAAAGCATTTAAATTTTAGGCTCGTTGCGCTAAGTGCCTTCTTATGACGAGGATATGAGAATTGAAAAATGCATGTTTTCTTTTATTTATTTATTTATTGAAAAACGTGTTTGCCCTTTTTGTCCCCAGACAACCATGCAGACAACACACACCAATTGTCTTATACAAAAATGTTGCCATGATAACTCCTAGAAGACCCATTTGGAACGGTGTCCATACTGTGCACTGTTATATGAGGACAAGGGGGCAAAGCCCTGTTTTCTTTGACTTTTTCGTTTTCCGCGCTTACCCCGCTAAGACTAGGCACTGTCAGTTAGTCTCGATTTATCCTAAAGAGTTGAAACAAGAAGCAGGATACGCAGAAAAGAACATACTTTCAGAATGATGACGTCCTATGGGTGGGACCTACAGCTTAACGTAGGATCCGAACCACTTGTGTCTCCATCGGGAATCAAACAAGGGACTCCTTGATTATAAGGGATGAGCGTAACTATTCATCCACGACACACACACACACATACATACAAACATATATATATATATATATATATATATATATATGCAGACTATAATAGACTATTGTACGTGGTAATAAATAGCTACAATAATATTCCAGGAACTTTTTGACTGTCCCCCCGTATAATCTTTATTTTCTAGTAATGCATTCACATTGAAGGCTACGTCTTTGAAAATAATGTTGACAAATTACAAGAATTCTTTGAATAACTTCTATCGACTTTTTTCTGTAATAGACTATTGTACATGATTCTAACACAATTACTCAACTATTGACACTTGTAATATCCAACATTTCTAGGATAGCACTGCAAATCTTTGATCACGAAATTAGTTTGAGGTTTCTCTTTTAGGGTCTCTTCTCTTTTACATTCTTGAGTTTCTTGAAGGACCTGCAGCTCTAGGTTTCTGCTCTATTATCTTCTCCACCAAATTCAAAATAGAGGTTCTTCTACTCTTGTGTTTTCCTGTGACAACTCTCTACAATATCCAGGAATTTACAGCTGTTGTGTCTGTACGTGCACTAAGAATCGTCTTGAACCTACCCGAATGAAGCATTCTGGTCGTTTTGGTTGAGTATGTCAACACCATGTTATGTTGCACAACAGCTCTCCTTCCTTTTTTTCCTTCAAATGACAGAGTTATGATACATTTCAACGTAGAGTATTAAACTAGCATCAGGGGCGGATCCAGGACGGACTTCTGGGAGGGGCGGTGGGTTGTAATACTGCTACTTACAGATACTTTTAAGAGCTCTAAACTCTGGGATGGGTTTTATTTATATATATATAATAAGAAAGTTTCCTCTTCTGGGGAAGGGGGCGATTGCCCCCTGGATCCGCCACTGACTAGCATATAAACGGTATATAGCTATTCGTGACAAAAAGTATAGACCAACTCGAAATTGCAGAATCCTGCGATATACTTCCGCAATGATTTTTATAGAGGTAGTTGGTGACTACTTCAAATTATATGCCCGTAGCTAAAGCCCCTCTATAAAAAATTGTTGCGTGAGTACCTTAGGATTCTGAAACATGTATTTTTGGATAGCGCACCTGTTAGTTTCTAAGTGGAATCTTGACCCGACTACGGTAGGTCCGATAATTATTTCTTGTGAAAATGTCATATATTACCTTTTACAGCCCGTGACGACAGTAAGATTTCTCTGATTCGGCCAATCCCTGTTCCTACTTGCAAATGCCTGATTTATAGCATTTACGCTATTAGTAAGCGCTACTGAGGTCAATAAGAGTTGAATTAGATTTTTTGCGAGGGGCGCATTGTTATAGCATGTTTTCTAACGCACAAAGGAATGTTCTGAATGGGGGCAGCTATGTGTATGTTTAGCCAATGGAGCCATTTGTATCTTCGTGGCTTTGCACTCTAACTCCAAATAATAATAATAATAATAATAATAATAATAATAATAATAATAATAATAATAATAATAATAATAATAATAATAATAATAATAATAATAATAATAATATAACTTTTGCCTCCTGAAAATAACCAGATGGTAAAGTTATGGTCGATACATTTTTGGAATTCCAAGGCATTTTAGAATGCTTGTCTATCATCTGGCTATCAGAAATAATTGATCACCATTTTCTCTACATATCTATAATTTTCTTACAGGGTAGAAGCACCTCCTCGGAAGAGAGAGAGAAAAAAAAGAGAGAGAGAGAGAAAGTGGCCGAACTTGGGCTATTGAACGTGAGGACATGATGTTTACATTCGCATTGACACCTGCTGTGCAAACGGTCTGTGTACATAGCTGAAAGAGATTTGTGAAGACCCTTCCCTTCATATCTCGCGGGACGAAAACAAAAGAAAAGGGTGGGCGCGGATGCCTTACCCTCGTCAAACTTCTTGACAGGTGGACTTTAATACTTATATTAAAATACTATTTTTTAATTGGCGTATCAGATATGGTTGTGATTAAAACTATTACAGTCGTTTCTTCTCAAGGAATAAAACAAAAAAAAGTTGATCTTTCTACCATAATTGGTCCAAAGTTAGACATATTTTAATTTGTATAAAAAGAAACTAATTTATTTATTTTTTAATAATTTATTTCTGCTAAACTAGCAGACAAATATACAATTTAAGTATTTCAACCCGTTAATAAACTTCTGTAGAATCTGCAAAATTTTTCTTTTCCATTAGAGATACCTAGTTCCTTAGAAACTGAGGAAATTCAGTAGCCATGTTCTCCCCATAAGGTCCAATATAAAAATTTTTGTGCCGAGAAAAGGTAGATCATCCCCTTAACTGGAAGACAAACCGGAAAACGACCATTAGGAAGACCTAGGCGCAGATGGGAGGACACTATTAAGATGGATCTCGCAAAATAGGTGTACAAAGTGGAGACTGGAACCAGTTGGCTAAGATTAGTAGTCAGTGGGGAGCTTCTGTGAACGGTGCATTGAACCTCCAGGTTCCATAGGCCATAGAGTTAGTTAGTTAATGCTCCTTGGATGGATTTCCGAGGGATGCATCTATACTATCTGGGTTTTTGCTCAATGTTGTGTCCAACCTCTTTCTGCTGTGCTGAAAAATAATTTTCTAGTGGAAATTTTCATGAATACACACACACACACACACACACACACATATATATATATATATATATATATATATATATATATATATATATATATATATATATATATATATATATATATATATATGCCAAGTTACAGAAACATTTATTTAGGAAATATATGAACAAAGTAGTTTGAGTCATTCTTGGGAAAATCGTCTGTAAAGAACACGTATAAGAACAAACTACCACTTATGGACTTTTCCTTGCATAATTACCCACATTTCAAACACATCCATTCCTCTTCTGTCACTTTTTTATATTATGCTCTGCCCCGTATGATAGAAGTTTTCACACGAAATAATAATCTAGTCTTTTCAGTACCGTTTCATTTAACAAGTTAGACATATATAAATGTACTGTTTGTAAGTGATATAAGTGATATGCGTATAGAATAAGAACATGTGTAATACGTACAACATGGTTTCTTGTTTTCATCTGCGTAAGTTCTGCTGAGTCAGCAATACAATATCTGATTGTCATTTGGTTTCTCCAACGTGAAAAAAAAAGGATTAACTATTCTTAGGTTTCAGAAAGAAATGACAGTCTGATGAGGGAACTGTTGAAGTGTCGAGACGTTGCAACATTTTTTTTTATTTGTTAGCCTGAAGTCGACAAGATGCCACAAATGTACAGTCGACATTATAGCACTCTGCTATAACGTGCGAAGTCTTGTAAATTATACTGCTCTTCATTACAACTTGCAATTCTACATCTTTAGTGTTATTTTTGCCTTTACCTCAAAATGGCTTATTTTGGACTCATACTGTTTTCCCACTCGCCGATTCAATTTTAACGTTGAGTTATTCCCAAAAAAAGTTTTTTTTTTTTTTTTTTTAATTTGGATAGGCACAACCAGAGTTCTAAATACACATACATTCACAAGAATAAACACATAATACTTATTAGTGGGCATGGAAAAAGTACACATTACGGGGCCTATCTTGCGTACAAGATAGCCCCCCACATGTCATCCTCTCTTTCTCGAAAATTAGTAAGGTACAAACAGAACTCTTTTTTTTTCAGTACAAACGGTACAAACGATTTGTTTTCGAATGGTGTATTTTTTTGTGCAGTGATACGGGGTGGGTTCTTGGCGCCAAGATGGGCCCCCTAAATGTCATATCCTCTTTCTAGAAAACTATCAGGGTACAAACAATCTTTTTTTTTGTACAAACGAGTTGCTTTCGAATGGTGTATTTCAATTTTTTGTGATGTGATAAGGGAGGCTATCTTGGCGCCAAGATAGCCCAACCAGTTGAACTCTCAAGTAACCCTATAAGGAAAACAAACGAAAATATTTTCGGTACGGTACAAACGGTACAAACGTAGTACAAAAAATGACCTAGTCATTGTTTCAATTTTCTAAAGTCGGGGGGCTATCTTGCCAGACGTCAGTTACTAATGTGGCTTTTCAGTTTGTAGGAATTGTATTTCTCAATACTACTGATTCTGAAGCGAATAATAGTATTTTGTTGCAGCATATATTTGTGGTTTGCTTACAATGGCTAGAATAAGTGTAGTATAATGGCTAAATATAAGATAAAAATATATATAATGATAAAGATTCTGCAATCTTTCACTCTTAAGGACTAATGTTCACCATTTTCTGGGATAGAACTAAAGCTTTCGAACAGAAATGCTGGATCTAAGATAACAAGGCTACATGAATATTGCAAAATTTCTGGTATGTAGAGCTAAGTTAATAAAATCAGAGTCCGGAATCGACTCCCACTACCGGTTTATTTATAAAATCCCCCAATAACAACAATATTTACAGAAATACTATTATACACTTTTATCTAATTGTAGGGTAGAAATCGATAGTCCACGACCGTGCGGTCGTGGACAGGATCTCTACAGAGCCACGAAGCAGGCTAAGCAGAGTGGCGTAGGAGACCCCAATGCTCCGAAGCAAGCAGTGAGGGGGATAACAGTCACAGAAACCCAAACCAGTTTAAGCCAGGAGGAAAGGAATAGCCAAGAATCCCGCAGAAAACTAGAGGTTTTAAGATAGGGTTCTCTTAGTGCTTCAGGCAAGCAAGAGGAGGGAGACCAGAAAACTGGTGCCTGTTCGGTGGTTGCTGTCCAATATATAGGCGTCCCAGAGTGGCGGTATTGCTGTTGCTGTCCTGTTGTCTTGCGACATGTACGAAGTATATATTTGTTTCACACACACACACACACACACACACTTATATATATATATATATATATTAGTTATACTGCCCAGGAATTACACTATATAGGAAAACCATGGTTCAGTTTAAAAGCTTATCACTCTTAGCAATTTGAAGCTCTAGTGAAACTCCTCTGCTCTACAGACGGAGTATATTTGAATGTTTCACTCCCATATATATATGTGATATATGTACGTCCCTGCCTAATTTTATCAAAGAGTCACTGTGTTAAAGAAGAGGTCATCTTTAAAAAAAAAAAAAAAAAAAAAAAAAAAACTCTTGATGCTTTTGCACGATAATCTAGCTTTGACAACACCAAACAGTAATTTGCTGGCTTAGAAAATACTGTGGACTTATGTTGTCTGGCGGAAAAAGATAACGATTTAAATGAAAGAGGTTTAATCGAATAATAATAATAATAATAATAATAATAATAATAATAATAATAATAATAATAATAATAATAATAATAATAATAGTAACGTGAAAACGGTTCAAATAAGTTTATTTGTATAAATTTAAATGCATTACAAAAGACAATTCAGAGAATCTTAAAGAAAATTTATTTATCAAGGACTGTGTTTTATTATTTTTCTAAGTGATATAAGAATTAAGAGATTTGGAAGAGAAGCGACGGAATTAACATAAGTAAGAGAGACTTTTAGTCATTCAGCCTTTATTTTATTCATGTGATATTTGCATGAAAATACAATTCTTTGGCAGTGTATGCAGATAAACAGAACTGAATTAAAATTCCTAGAAAACTGGTTTGTTTCCCCATTCTCTTGTTGCTGCGTTTCAATGGAGAAATGTCTTTTTTTTTTCAGGAATAATTATGCTGGAAACAATGTGCTTGCTTTGACCTAATAATTTTTACTTAATGAAAGCTATTTCTCATCTCCGATGTATGATTTTTCCTTTATGGTTTGCATTTCTGTTGTATTTATTTCCTTGCTTTTAATAAGAGAATAAAATGTTAAGGGTCTGCGGTATTCAAAAGCATTTTTGCTTTCTCTTTCTCTCTCTCTCTCTCTGTGTGTGTGTGTGTGTGTGTGTATTTGTGTCTGTGTGTGTGCACTATGTGTGTGCGTGTGTGCTAACTAAATGAGAGAGCAACGCTTTAATTTAGAAAAACATATTGCAGAGCTGTTGGAAGCCATTTTAATATAAACACTTTTTTGTTGCTGTAGTTGTTTGTTTTCAAAATAAAACAGCACATTTCCCCCTCCACCCTATCACACATCTCACCATTCTCATTAGGTGGTAATCCAATACTTCATTTTTTTATGTTTTGTCCCTTTAATAATAGATTGATTTTTTTCTTAATTTAACAACGTTTTTTTTGACAGTATGGTCAAAAAGTATCACACTATGCATGGCATAGATCTACTTATAACACTTTTTAGAATGAGCCCCTGTCGCATTTATTGATATTATGACGTTGTTAAAACATCAAACTATGAAAAACGAGAATTACGATTATATATATATATATATATATATATATATATATATATATATATATATATATATATATATATATATATATGTCAGGTGTAACAAAACGTACGGCAAAATTTCAGGGGTAGACATCTTATGGTTAGATAAGTAAAAGAGTTCATTTGACTGTGTGTCGGATAATGCATCGTTACAGAGTTACTGCCATCGAGACGCCTGACGGTGTGAAAGAGTCACATCCTGGACACCCTTCAATGCGACTGAATTTAAACCCCAATATTTCAGCTCTTAATTAAGCTTGGAAGATGATTTTAGTATCAATGTATTCCTCAAGGACGAAATTTTCCAGTGATATGCATTTTCACGAGTGGACACTGCACCAAGGGCAAGCCATCCAATGCATCCGGAAATTGGATCTCCAAGAAGTCTCTGCAGAGTATGTGTGGGCCTGGTAAAGTCTCGCCGACAATACTGCACCACACTGAGAGCAAACTGTTGTTGATGTCTCCAGCGACTGATTGCATGAGGATTGACGTGTGCTCAAGCATGTATACTATGGTAATTGAAGATGCCTTCTCGTGTGAACTGAGCCTCATTTGTAAGCACTATTGCGGATGGAAAAATGAGATTAACGGCACATTGTTGGAGCTATGAATGGCCAAATTGTACTCGCGGAATGTGATATGGATAGAGACTTATTCGACGACATGCAGACTATGACTGCCTGTGGTTTACACGTAGTACATCCTTCAGGAAGACATTGATACCAAAATTATCTTCCTAGCTTAAATAGGAGCTGAGATAATGAGGTTTAATTTAATTCACATTGAGGGGCGTCCAGAATATGATTATTTTAGATTATCAGGTGGCTCAATGGCTGTAACTCTGTAAAAATGCATTTCCCGACATGTGGTCATATGAACTGTTTTACTTGTCTACTCATAAGGAATCCACCCCTGAAATATGGCCGTACTTCTAATTGCACAATATATATATATATATATATATATATGTGTGTGTGTGTGTGTGTGTGTGTGTGTGTGTGTGTGTTTGAGACTTTTCCGGGAGTATTAAACATTGTAAACATTGTTCTTGACACTTGATTCTGTTTTCAGACACGAACGGAACCTTGTTCATTCAACAATATTCTTATTTTAGTCAATTGCTGGCATCACTTGATATTTGAATGCGTTAAGAGGCTAAAATCTATCCTCTACTATGGGTAGTAAATAAACTGCAAAATAATCTATTATATATATATATATATATATATATATATATATATATATATATATATATATATAATACGAATGTCTGGAAAATCTGCTAAATAACATCGTTGTTAAATTGCAAATACAGCATAACGCGAGGAATAAGGATATACTTTAGATTAAATTGTTAATTTTCTCGCCTTTGATGTATACACGTGTAAGTCTTGAGTTAGATTTCCAGTAGCTCCTTAACTTCAAAGCACGTGTTAAGCTTTATATTCCTTTCACATATAGTCTCGCTATTGAAAATCCTAATAATAAAAGAACAATATATCAGTCTGTGTGTCATGCTAAGCCTAATAATAAATAGTTGCGTTAATATATGTCGCAATTTGAGCTATCGCCTGGCGTTAATAGATGACGATATCTGCACTATCTAACTAACTCTATGGCCTATTGAACCCGGAGGTTCAATACCACATTCACAAAAGCTCTCCCCTGATTTCTATCCTTAGCCAATTGGATCCAGTTTCTACTTTGTATTTCTATTTCTGGAGGATCAATCTTAATAGTGTCCTCCCATCTGCTCCTAGGTCTTCCTAATGGTCGTTTTCCGGTTGGACTTCAAGTTAGGACTTTGAAAGCGTTCCTACTTTCTTCCATCATGACCTACCCGCCTGAGCCTCCTAGATTTGATGACCCTAACAATGTTGGGTAAAAAGTATAAATTATGCAATCTCACGTTATGAAGTTTCCGCCATTCTCCATTTACGTTTCTCTTGGGTCTGAATATTCATCTCAGGAGCTCGTTCTAAAATACCTTCAACTTATGTTCTTCTTTCCGAGTAAGCAACCATGTTTCGCAACCATACAGAACAGCAAGCATGATAACCGTTTTATATATTTTAAGCTTCAAATTGCTCGATAGAATTCGCGACGACAAGAGATTTTGAGCTGAATAATAACACGAATTCCCTGCTTTTAGTCGACATTTAATTTCTTCATGAATATGGTTTTCATCTGTTAAAATTGATCCTAGATATTTGAAAGTATCCACTTTATCAAAAGTATTATTCGATATTTTGACGCATCCATAATTTACCGTATTAAGATCCCGACGAACTTCCATGTATTTAGTTTTATCTGCATTTACTTCTAAGCCCACGTCCCTGCGAGCGTTTAATAAGACCTCTTCATTTCTTTCTATTGTTCTTCTATTATTCCCTATTAAATTTACATCATCAGCCTGTGCCATAACCTGGTGAACACCGTTCAACTTTAGGCCCTGGCTGTATCTTTAATTTTCCTTATAGCATATTCCAGAGCAAAGTTGAATAATAATAGCGACAACGCATCCCCTTGTTTCAGGTCATTCTCGATATGAAATCTCGTGGACAAAAATTTCCCTACCCTGACTTTTCTTTGTGATTCATTTAAACATATGTTAATTAATCTAATTAGCTTTCTCGGTATTTCAAATTCTGTAAGTATGGTGCACAATGCTTCTCTCCTAATCGAGTCGTAAGCCTTTCTAAAATCAATAGATAGTTGTTATATCGGGGTATTGTATTCCCACTTATTTTCAAGTATTTGTCGATTGGTAAATATTTGGTCGATAGTTGATCGATTTCGTCTAAATCCGCACTGACAATCTCGAACAATTTCATCTGCGTATGGGGTCAATCTTGCTAACAGAGGATTTTATAGGACGTTGACAAAAGAGAAATGCCTCGATAATTATTACAGTCAGTTTTGTTGATTTTCTTGTAAATTGGAACAATGATTGATTCTTTCCATTATTGTGGTAATTCTTCTTTGTTCCAGATACGGAGAATGAGTTGCATCTTGTTCCACAGTTTTTCGCCTCCAGCTAAAATTAACCCAGCCGGAATTTCATCTATACCCGAAGATTTGTGTTTCTTTAATTTCTTTATAGTGATTTCTACTTCTATTCGGTTAGTTTCTGGAATATACCGTTCTGCGGTTTCTGTTTCCCTTTCTCCACGCACATTAGTTTTTGGCTGCGTTTTAAGCAATTCGCCAAAGAAATATTTTCATCTATGTAAGATGCTATCCGTATCAGTGAGAACTGTACCGTCAGATTTCTTTAATATATAAGCACGAGGTTGATAGCCATTCTTAAATTCGTTATACGTGTCCCGAATGTTTTTTTCTATTTTATATATTTACTATTATCTTCAAGTTCCTTAATTGTAGCTTGGAAAATATTGCGTTTCTTTGTTCTGAAAGTTTTGGAAGTTTCCCATCTGATGTCTACGAAATTGTGTGTAGTTATTTCATTCGGATTTTGTAGCCAACGTAATTTTGCCAGTTTTCTCTTCTCCGCTAGTTGAATGCATCCTTGTAGAACCATGGTTTGTTCCTACGTATTTCCGCGTGTCCCATTTCTTTCTTTTGCTGAAATTTTAATGCAATCTCTAATTTAAATCCGAGTATCCTCAACACTAGTGCACTCCGAATCTTCTAAAACCGAGAAACTAATCGAAACTTCAATTCCGTATTCCTCTCTTATCTGGCTCTATTCTAATTTCTTTAAATTAAATTTCTCTGTTTACAGACATTGAATATTTCCTTTATTCAACGATAATCTTTCTCTTATTATCGCTGCTACCAGGTAGTGATCAGTGTCACAATCAGCCCCTCTAAACGACCGAACATCAATTATGCTAGACCTTCTTCTATGTACTAAAACGTGATCGGTTTATTTTCTACGTGTTTTCCTGTCTGGTCAGGTCCAAGTATATTTATGAAGAATTTTTTTCGCGATGTAGAAATTTTGTACTCTACACGATAACGTTTTTGGATGTTGCCAAGTTCACAAGTCTAACCCGGTTGCCATTACTTTCCTTATGCAGACTTTCGTTCCGTATAATCGGTTTGAAACTATACTCTCGTCCTACCTTCGCATTGAACTCCCCTAATAGAATTTTCATATGGTATCGCGGGAGTTGGTCAAATATCCGTTCTACTTCTTTGTAAAAACTGTCTTTTATGTCGTCATAATAATCTTATGTTGGTGTATGTACATTTAAAACAATATCACACTACCGACCCTTGAGAGTAATAAAAGAAAGTCTATCAATAACAAATTCAACCCGCTTAATTGCTGGCATTATTTGTTTGTGAACTAAAACCTTGTTCATAATTGGTAATTTTATTTTCTTCCCCTTAAAAGAACGCAAAATTTCCAGAATTTACAGTCCCATTTCCTTCCCACCTAACTTCCTGAACCCCTACTAGGTCCATCCTATATTCCTCTAATTCATTGGTTACTGATTTTAACGCGCCTGCCCTATAAAGACTTCTAATATTTCACGTTCCCAATCTCATGTACATTTTCTTTTGCTGAGGTGGTGATATCTGCACTATCTTGTGTGAAAAAATGTGTATTTAATTTCCTGATTTGAAACTATTGGTTGATTAAATTTCAATTTTAAAACTGTATTATTATTTCAAAATAGGACAAGTGTCTTAATCATATGACGGGACTATAGACTACATTGTGTTTTTATCATGTTACTTAGATTATCACTTAGAAAAAAAAAAAAAGCATGTGGCGTACGTAAAAACGTAGGTTACGTGCGTTAATCCTGTATTTTTTGTACTTAACGTACAACCCTATGTTGCATCCTGCAACAAATGTATATCTGAAAACGTACGTTTTATCCGTACTTTTCGTATAAGTGTTCCGAATATAACATATAGCTGACGGATCTATTACACATATACGTATGTAATATACATAAGACTGTTAGATGTCAGACATCCAACAGCGGCATGTTGTAACTTCTAAGAGTGAAATGAGCACTATGTATGTGGCATATAGATAACGTATCTACCGTACAGATTTCCGTAGTAAATATAAAGATCCCGTATACCTGGCATGACGATATCTGCACTATCTTGTGTGAGAAGTATGTATTCAATTTATGGATTACTGAGCATACGTTATCAATAAGCTGCATATATACTACGTTTTTCTTGCTTACGTGTTATATCATGCCGCTGATGAATGTATGACATCTAACAGTTTTCCGTATATTACATACGTAAACGTATGCTACTTTCGTCAGCTATATGCTATATACGGCCATCTGAATGTGATATAATGACCGCCTATCTACATTCCTTTGTTTCATACGAAAATTCCGTTTATTCGGTACACTTATACGGAAAATATTACTAAACATACATTTCAATTATACGTTTGTTACACGATGTTACTAATAGTCGTACACTATGTACAAAAACTTCAGGATTTACGCATGTAACCTTCCTTTTTTACATACACCATATATATATATATATATATATATATATATATATATATATATATATATATATATATATATATATATATATATATATATATATTATCTGTGCATAAGTGCACTTTTTCCTACCTTAATATTTTGCAACGACATCTTGCATTTTCAGTATTTCCGGGCAATGTATGATTTTAAAACATGCACTAACCACTTTGAAGAAGAAGAAGAAAACACGGAAAAGGAAAGAGAATCAAAATTGATTCTAATATGATGATGATTTGTGATGAGTTTTTGTCTTTACGTTGTCATAGCAACGTTTTGTAAATAAACGATATAATTCAGGAACCATCATAAAGGAATGTACGCATAATTATAAAGATGTATTCATTTCAGTAAGTGTGTACCGCAATAAAAGCCAGGAAAGCTAAACACAGCATAAACTGTTTTAAGTGATTTTAGTAATTTAATCTAGCTGTAATTATGATTGAGGACCTGTGTATAACGGGTTACGTTATATAGAATGTTGGTGGTTTGCTGCTGGGAACCTATAGGTGATTCGTTGAAGTAAAGTAGGCCATCTCTTAAATAATAAATTTCAACAGTACAGATTGACTATAAGGCTGCGAGGTGATTTCACTAAAGAGAAAACAAGACAGACATTACCGTGTTGAGAAGTGGCACAAAACATTCCGAGAAATATTAAGATGAGTTTCACTGGTATAGGAAATGCACCTGAAACAGATGGCAACAGGGGAATGAGTTTTCCTGCCCTGGCCGATCTCATTAAACAACAAATGGAACAACAAACAAGTAAAATTGGCCAACAGATAGAACAATTAAAGCAAGATTTTGGTGACCGAATGTATCAACGAATGAGCCAACTTGACAGTAAAATTGATCAACAGATTGGACAATTAAAGCAAGATTTTGGTGAACAGATGACACAACTCAATAGTAAAATCGACCAGACAACTATGAATTGAACAAAGTTATCTTAAAATGGAACGAATTATACATAGAGTCACTGAAATGCAAAATCCCATCGAAGTGGTAGAAACTATAGTTAATGATCATACTACCCAAATAATTGAACCTGAACCTTCTACAGAAATTATGGAGAGTACAGATCCTAAATTTGCATCTACGAAGGAATGTAACGTCATTGATTTAAATGTGTGGATGAAATTTTCTGAAATTTTCGAAAAAAAAAAAAAAACTGCGGTATTTGTTGGATCAGATTATCCTGACTTTTCTCTTCATTCGAATGTTTTTGATTGTCTTGTTGATGCTGCGTGTAATGAATATTTTGATATGTGTCAATGTGCGAAGAGTTATGATCATCTTCGTCTAGTGAATGCTATTGATTGCTTGTATTCACGATATATTCAACATGATATTAATCCTGGAAATGAAGTAATGGTAATAGAACAGTTTAATGATATGTATACGAAATTAGTTCATGTAGCAGGAAGAAAGTTGATTCCAGTATTCGTGAAATTCAGTAAGATAACGTATGTTCCTCCCAATGTTTGTAGTGATTGGCCGATCGAATTGAATCTGTTGGAATGCTCACTGAACGAAAAAACTAAAATTATGTTAGTAAACAATTCGATGACACCTTTACATATTGTTATGCAATGCGTTGATTTCAATCATCTAAATATGATATTGCAAAATTTCAAAAATCCATTAATGGTGCAATACAGTACTAACTTGAATCAAACCAACCTTAATCGAAACCGAGTTCGAAGTGTCCATGTGAGATTAAAGTGTGATACCAATGTAAAAGGCGATGTTAAATTCATGTGTACCGGTAATCTAACCGAACCTAATTACAGAAAAACAGGAACCGTGGTAGGACAGACTACCGTGGATATCATGTAAAGGACAAGTACAGATCCGTTAGGAGACACGGCATTTCGCCACCAGTAAAACGAATGAGAACTGAACCTAATTTTACCGGTAATATAACCTCACCTAACCTTATTAGTAACAGTAATAGTAATCGCGTAACCGAACCTAATCTTGGTAGCAACCTAATAGTAATCGTACACTTAAGAAGCATGTACTCATTAGATCTAATTTCGTTCGAATTTGATTTCGTAGAAATTTCATAGATGGTACAAATTCTCAAAATAAGAACCAAAGAACTGTAGAAGTAAGTAACGTGCAAGACTGTGCTCCGGTTTATCACTTTCAATGCAACTTAAACGAATTCATTGGTTATGTCACTTAGGCTAATGTTGTGGCGTCCGAAAGAATATATTCAATTAATTTTGTGTTTTGTTTTACCGTAATGCTGCCGTTTTCGTTTTACCGTAAATGTCGTTATGATTTCGTTTATCGTTTGCATTTTTATTCAGATTCTGTATATTCATAATTAGGATAAGATCTTGTCTTTTGTTCAGAGTGTAACTTTAATTTTTGTTCTGATATTAATTATCCTGTTTACCTTAAGTATTATTGTTATTGTTGAAGATATATGTAACCGATCCTTTTCCGTTCAAAGAACAACTATACGAATATCATACTTACATCTTTTTCAAAACCTTCTTAATTATGCCCAAATAAATAATTATTAACTTGTAGCAAACATTAAATGGACCCGAAAGGGACTTAAAATTAAATAAATTGTGAATCAAATTTCGAATGTGCCTTATCGTCGCTAAAATGTATAAATAAATGAAATCGATGATAAAATTTAAAATATATATGATAATAATATTGTGATAAAATTAAATATGATATATATTTATATGAATTGTAATTTTCACATATATGAGGTGCATTCGAAAACTCGACTGATTAATATATGTATTACTTAATGGTCCAGGATCCTTTTATTTTAATTGTAAACCCAATAAAAGGAAGTCCTATAGTCCGGGCGACATGATTCAAAGACATCTTGTATTTTCAGTTTAATTTTAATTATCTTTTCTTATATTTCCGGGCAATGTATGATTTTAAAACATGCACTAACCAGTTTGAAGAAGAAAATACGAAAAAGGAAAGAGAATCAAAATTGATTCTAATATGATGATGATTTGTGATGAGTTTTTGTCTTTACGTTGTCATAGCAACGTTTTGTAAATAAACTACATAATTCAGGAACAATCATAAAGGGATGTACGCATAATTATAAAGGTGTATTTATTTCAATAAGTATGTGCCACAATAAAATCCAGGATAGCTAAACGCAGCATAAACTGTTTTAAGTGATTTTAGTAATTTAATGTAGCTATAATTATAACTGAGGACCTGTGTATAACGAGTTACGTTATAACTTTGTAGCACATTTTCGGCAAGGGAATATGGCAGCTAAGGGGAAAATATGGTTGACAGTTAAACGTTCTAGACCACTGCACAGACTTTGATGAATTTTGGTTCATGCGTGAACCGTGGCCTAACTTAGATTTTAATTTGATTTTGGCAAGCAGAGGGGAAAAGAACGTGAGGGTAAGACATGTGAAAATAATCGAAATCGACCAATATTAATTCTCAATCCATAGTTCTTATAGTTGCTGAGATTATTAGTAAGCTTCTAGACGTCGTTGAAATCGAAGTCCATCCCTAACAATATTCCCGGTCCTATCAATAACTCAACGATGGGGAAGGAAGATGAACACATATAACACTAATAGAATGCTTGCTTGCTTGATTGATTTTAGTTTAGCGTCTCTTTCAGCAGCGAAGCTATATGAGACGTGGACCTACTGATCAATATGGAATCCCTACAACATGAGTTCCCGCCGGGAATCGAACGCGGGTCTCTCATGCCAAAGGCGCCTAACTAGTAGAAGGCATTCAATGTTACTGTCCAATCCATGAGATGAATAGTGGCACTGCCAATTTCCTTTAAGTTTAAATTCATCCCTTATGCGTATTATAAGGGGATAATAAAGGTTCAAACACTTTACATAAACATGTTCTGCCCGTGTGAGGAATGGACATTTCTGCTAGTATTTTGTAAATAAATATTTCATTAATAACACAGGGCCGCATAGGTTCTGTTGTTTTTATAATTTGGGGTGTTTTATATGCATTTGAACATGCTAAAACCGAAACTGGCACTAGTTTTCTCATATCACGTAAGAATTTCCTACAATTCATAATTTATATATGTTGATTGCGGTATGCATGTTTAAGCTTAATTCAACTGATTGACGCTGGATGTCACCAGTACGTTGTGAAATTATGCAGCCGGTAATAAAGATGATTGTGTTTCAAATGTATAAGGAAGTTAATTAAATTCACTAAAATGTTGCCTGCATGAATATTTAAAATATTTCTATATCAAACCTTGTTATCTCATTTCAAATAAATTTCATATTTAATTATCGCAAATCTTAGATGTGCCTCAAGGGTATGAAATGTTAATATCTTAGACTAATATATTTTGTTACATCTGTGGTTAACTTGTTCCACGCAGAGAGAAAATTACGGATTTTGTAAGAAGGGCATGTTTCGCATACCTCCATATGGAACTGGAGCACTGGAAAACGGTCATCTATGCCATTCGCAATTTCAATGGGGTGGAGAGAACCCAAAAACCACAGCGACGATTGCTACTTTTGTTCCTGTGAAATTGTAGGAGACAATACTCGAAATAAGACAAAGATAGTGTATCCCAATATTCCCTCTGCAATGAGACCTGTGCTGCAGGGCCTAGACTTGCCTGTTCCGACACCTCCATCAAGTCGTGAGTTTGTAAGTGATCTTAGTTCGTACAGTGATTCAATGGAAAGTAGTGAAATAGAAGATTAAGTTTACAAACCCCCTATCGGATCTCGTGACCCTGTACCACTCACTCAACGCCAGCTCAATGATCTAGAGACCTAAATCTGTCTAAAGAATCTGCCAAACTTCTTGGTTCCAGACTTAATGAAAATAACTTGCTAGCCTGTGGAGTAACATTTTCCTGGTAGAGACTTCGGGAAAAAGAATGTGTGCAGTATTTCTCAAAAGAAGGTTCTGTTATGTTTTGTTGTGATGTGTCAGGATTGTTGATCAAGTTGAATTTCCCTTGTCTTTCTAGAGATTGGAGGTTATTCATTTGCTTGAATAAAACAAGTTTAGAATTTATTCTGTTACATAATAGAAATAAGTCCCGCTCAATTCCTATTGCTCATTCTGTGTCACTGAAAGAAACATGATAATGTGCAATTTATTCTTAATAAAATTAAATACGAGGAACGTAGTTGGGTTGTGTGTGGAGATTTTGAAGATTTTGAGCATTGTACTTGGGCAACATGGTGGGTATACAAAACTGCCATGTTACATCGGCGAGTGAGATAGTAGGGCACGGAATAACCACTGGGGAAGGAAAGAGTAGCCATTACGAAAAACACTGAACACAGGATCAAAAAAACATCATTCAACAAAATTTAGTCAGTTCTGAGAAAGTTATCCTGATTAGGATTGATGAAATAATTTGTTAAGGCACTCTACAAGGAAGGCGAATGCTTCAAGTTCATATGCAACAAATTTCCTATACTTTAATGCGCCAAAATGAAGGAAGGTGTCTTCGTTGGACCAGACGTTACCAAATTAATGAAGGATAAAAACTTCGAGGCAACAATGACTAATGCTGAAAGGAATGTTTGGATAGCATTTAAAGGCGTGGTGGTGAACTTCCTGGGAACCACAAAAGTGCTGATTACAGAGAAGTTGTAGAGAATATGTTAGTTAAATTTCATGAACTGCGTTGCAACAAGAATTTCAAGTTGCATTTTTTGCATTATCATCTTGATTACTTTCCGCCAAATCTCGGAGAATTAAGTGAGGAACAAAGCGAACGGTTCCACCAAGACATGAAGGATATGGAGAAAAGGTATCAGGGACTTTGGAGTGTTAGCATGATGGCTGTTTATGCCTGCTAAAAAGATGTAAAAAATAAGTATGTTATATGACTGTGTTGATATCCAGTTTACAACGTATATATTTATGTATGTAGTAATCTGTATGGGTAGAGAATCTTATATCCTTTTCTTTGTGTGTCTGCATTCACATTAAACAAAACATGTTCAGTTATTTAACATAATAAACTCTTTAGTCTGATAGAAGATAAAACATAAGGTATAATAAAGCAGTATTGGATACAGAAAAAGGCCCAAATTTTGGCATTAATTTGTAAGAAAACCTTACGTGACAGGGAAAAACGAATTCATTATTCGTAATCAGCTAGAAACAAAGAATTAAGTTCACCTATTAATCATAAAACAACATGAACTTTTTTTTTTTTTTCAATTTGCAGCCCTGTGTAATCTGGCCATATAACATAACATGTATGTCCTGAAAAAAATCTACAAGGGGTAGTTTATTCTTGGGGGTGAGTTTATCGGACAATTTTCTCGGAAACGACTGAGGCGATTTTATTCACATATCGTAAATTAATATTTGTTTTATACCTATATATAAATTTTTTTGATATGCAACTTATGCGATATTGTTGATTCTCGTATTCTATAAACAAATCCCATTAATGATCCTATATAGCAAAAGCTATTTCTTATGAAACAATCTACACATGGTAACTTACTTTTGAGGGTGAGTTTTATTTATTCGAAATTTACGAAAACGCCTCGTAGTTTTGTTCGTATTTCACAAGAAAATACAGGGTGTATCAAAAAGGACTTTACAACTTTGAAAACTCATATTGATTGACTAATTTGTCTTACATACATTGTTTGGTGCCATTTTGTAGCAAAATGCATCAACTTTTGATTCACATAGTACATTAGTCCAGAAACAAGTCACCGCAAGTGCTAGCGGCTGTTGAGGCAAAGATGGCTGCCTTTGCTGATTGCGAGCTTGCTAGCTGTGTGTTTTTATTTGAATAATCAAAGTTTGCGACAACTGCACAACGTAATTTTCGTACAAAGTATGGTGAAGATTCTCCCAATGAAAATACTATTTATCAGTAGGGTAATCGTCTTATTGAAGATGGATGTTCGGTAAGACACAACAAATCTTCAGGTCGTCTCCGTACGTCTTAAGACTTTGCAGAGCGAGTGAGATTTCAGATTGGATGTTTTCCGGATCACCAATGAACCTCTTTAAATATAAGGTAAAGCATGGCAGCCTAGCCTAGCCTAGCCAAACGTATAATTAAAAAAAAAAAAAGCTGTGATTGGAAAGTGTTCTTTTCTATACAAATGGTTTGGTCAGTTTCCTTGGCTTACATACTCTAGAAAGCTACATGGGGGGCGTTTTATTTCGGTCAAATATAAAAGGGATATTTCAGGGGTATTTTATTGTAACTCCATTCCAAAAGTATTTTTACAATGACTTTTGTTTAGATCACACGAAAAATCTGAATGGCACATCGCATCCACAGAACGTGTTCATTCTTTTTCAAACGTTATGACTAACAGAACTTTACATGTTGAGCAGAAAGTAAACGAAGCAGCTCAGAAACAAGTTGAGGAGGACAGGAAAAAGCTATAATCTATTATTGAGTCAAATGTATTTTGTGCAACACATGACTTATCTTTGAGAGGGAAGGATTTCAATTCCGGTAATTTCTATGATCTTCTCCAATTTAGGGTAGATTCTGGCGATGGTTTATTAAAACAGCACTTTGAGACTGCAGCTGAAAACGCCAAGTATCTGTCAGTACGTATTCAGAATGAGCTTATATCAATTGCCGGTAATGTTTTATTCCGAAATTATATAAAATCTAAGATTATGTCTTGCATGTACTACAGCGTGCTGGCAGACGAGATAGCTTCTATTGCGTCTATAGAACAATTATAGATGGGAATTTGATTTTATTACCGCAGTAAAAATAAGGTACGCGAAGACTTCATCGGATTCATTCCATTAGATGAGTTCAATGCCGAACACATTGCTAAGACAATTCTAAAGGTTTTAGAGAAGACCGGTTTATCTGAATGTGATCTTGCTGGACAAAGCTTTGATGGCTGTTCTGCCATGGAAAGGTGTAGTAATGAAGTGCAAAGTATTATTAGGAAAAGTTTCCAAAATCACTTTTTTACCACTGCGCTTCACATAAGCTAAATCTTGTTTTTAACAAATTGTGTTCCGTTTCCGACATACACAACACCGTCGACACTGTTAAAGAAATCATTACTTTCTTTCGTGAAAACCCATTGAGAAGGAAACTTATTCCTAGCATTCCACTCCTTTCAGATACTAGATGGGCTTCTAAATACAACAGTATAAGAATATTTTATGAACACTTCGTTCAAATAATGCGTGCATTAGAAGACTTAACTATAAATTCTCCTGTTTCACATATAAGAAGCAATGCTTATCGCCTTTTCTGTACAGGATCTACAGGTAGTTGCATAGTTTCTTTGGTAATTATTAGTAATTATTCTTCCTATCTTGAGTCAGTGGCGCAAACTTTACAAGGAATCCAATTGAACTTAATGACAGCAAAGTCTCATATTAATGAGATGATTTAGAAATCATAGAGTAAACGCAGAAGAAACTTTTCAAGCGATTTTCCAAAAGTGCAATAGTGTAGCAAAAGAACTTGATATTCACTTAACAGTTCCAGGAACTTCGTCCCGACAAGTTCATCGTGCTAATTCTCCTTATATTTGCACAGAAGAATATTACCGCAGAGCAATTTTTTTTGTTCCATACATCGATTCTTTTTTACAGTCACTAAATAACATATTTTCTGAAAATAATAGTCCAGGCTTCTCTCTGTTTGCATTACATCCATCCGAGATGATAATCTTTCTAAGTCTCAGTTCTTGGAGAAGATGGAAGAAGCAAGCCGAACGTACAAGATAGAAAATTTAATTTCTCAGGCAGAATGCTGGTTTGATTTGTGGAAACACAGAAATTTGAATTCTGCCAATTTAGAAAAAACTCACTCTTTTCAACTTGATGAACCAATCTACATTTTACCCAACAATAAAAGAGGCAATTTAAATTTATATTACACTTCTTGTTACAACTTGTACCGTTGACAGAAGTTTCAGTACACTAAGGCGTGTTAAAACTTGGTTAAGATCTATCATGTCTGAAGAACGATTAACAGTATTATGCATGATGAATCTCCATCGAGAAACTGTACAAAATAACAAAACAGAATTTATATCTGCTGTGTTGGATGCCTTCGGAAAAGAGCCAAGACGTGTACAATTTTTGATCAAAAAGTAACGCATATAAAGTATTGATTGTTATTATTCGTGTGCTATGTGAATCTTGCTTTAATATTTATTAGAGTGATTTAGATTAAGCAAATGCAGTTTTTTTTTTAATTAACCACGCGACTCAGAAAAGCGTCATTATCAAACAAACTTCCCAGATGTGCAAAATTTCCGAATTAGTGATTCGTATAATGAATAATAAACTATAGAAATTCGTACGTCAAATCAAACTTAGCAAGCAATTTAGTTGTGTGAGAGAAATCTGAAATGGTTTTAGTTATCAGAATCATGAGGACGTTGGCAAACTGATAGTGATATTTGTTGTGATAATCCTGAATGTGGTCTCTCCTGCTATTGGTAGGTAATATAAGCACCCCGGACAAAAAAATAGTCACCCCCGTACGAGAGCAAGGCTGCGTCGGCAAACAGGTAGTACAGGTGGCGTTTTGGTCGAATCACATGGCCAAACGTGCCTACACTGCCTCGAGACGATCAGAGGGCATTACTGTGGAGTGAAATAGAACCGATCGAAGCGGTGTGTGTGCGGCAAGATGGGGAAGATCGCGGGCGTGACAGAGTAGCAAAAAGGGGCAATTGTGTTTGGCCGTGCCCATGGCCACACAGTGATGGAAGTTGCCCGATTTGTTGGTGTTTCGTGGCGGACTGTTCAACGTAACTACAAGCAGTGGTGCTACACGTGGCCACGAAACACAACGTCAGAACTGTGGTCGGAAAAAGATTCTCATAGATCGGGCTCGAAGACGTGTTGCCAGGCTTGTGAATCGAAATTGCTTCCAAACCCGCCAGGAATTACTGCAGTCCGTGAATGCAGGTCCAGTTCAACCTGTCAGCTAGAGAACATTTCGACGAGAACTGCATGCAATGAACATATGAAGTTGTGTACCTCGCAAAAGACCACTGCTCATACATGCACATAAAGTTGCTCGTCTGCAGTGGGCCAAAAATCATCAAACATGGACAGTAGCAGACTGTCGCCGTGTCATATGGTCTAACGAATTACGATTTTACCTGTATTCGAATGACGCCCGGCGTCGTGTCCACCGACGGTCACATGAAGCATTTCACCCGCAGTGTGTGGAAGGTCAGGTGCAGGCCGGGAGTGGGTCTGTCATGTTCTGGGGGTGTTTTTCGTAATATGGGGAGGACCCACTCATTGGGGTGTCCATGAACATGAACCAGCACGTTTATTTGAACATCCTGGACGAGCAGGTGTTGCTCTTTAGTCACTTTCTTCGCGATGACTTTGCTATAGACAATCCCATTTTTCGAGACGACAACAACATGGTTCACAGAGCTGGACCCATATGTGACTGGTTTGAGGAACATTCAGGTACCCTACCACACTTCGAATGGCCCGCAAAATCACCGGACCTCAAACCAATTGAGCATCTGTGGGACCAGTTGGAACAGCGGGTGAAATGTCGACAGCAGCATCCCCGACGTTTGGTGATATTGCGTGATCTTATCCTCTGTGAGTGGGGTCAACTGGGTGTGACGACCTTGCAGACCCTTGTGGACTCCCTTCCCGACCACATCCTTCTGATTTCCAGGCCAGGGGCGGCGCTACACGGTATTAACGTAAGTACCAAGGGGGTGACTATTTTTTTGTCCGGGGTGCTTGTACTCTTTTCTTTTAAATTTTCTGTTCAGCGTTGATAAAAGTTCATGTTGCTCTTATAAAAATAAAACGTATTTCCATTTAACTCGAAGTGCATATGTCATATTGCCTTGTTAAACAACAAGAGAAAGAAATAAATATTTTAAAAGAGGACCATGGGAAAAGTTATGCTACAAAAATTTTGAAGTAGTCTGTAGAATCTTGGTGTACAATGTATATAGATTAATTTTATGTAATCCATTTTGTCATCTAATTTCATTTTGCATTTGTTGTCTTTCATAGTTTTACAATAATAATTGTATCATCAAAATAAATAATATTTTCATGTTTTGTAGCTATAGAAAAGGGAAAATGCTACTAAAAGGAAGGAGGGGTATCATTTTAGATCATTTCAGATTTGGCTTAGGGGGAGGGGAAAGCCCCCACCAACATAAGATTTTCAGGGGTTTTACTAGTATATTAGTAGGCAGTTGAGTAAAGTATATTGTTTCTCAAACTCAGGGAGGGAAAATTGCACTCTGCCCCCTAAACGAGACCCCTGGAAGGAGGTCGTGACTTCTTTTTCGAAAATACGGGAGCACATTAAATAGTTAAATATATTTCTGAATCCTGGGGGCGCCGTGGCTTACTGGTAGAGCGTTCACCTGCGGTGCTTGGGGTCCTGGTTCGATCCCTGCTTGCGCCATGTTGACTTTGTGGTGGACAAACACCGTGCTCATGGGTTTTCTCGTGGTACTCCCGTTTCCACCCACTTTCTGCATTCCACCATTTCACTCATTTCTCATCATCACTGTCTCCTTTAGCCTAACCGGCATAATCGTGGGACGTAAAACTTAAATATTTCATTTCATTTCTTTCTCAATCCTCCAGACTACAATTGCTTCCATTTTTTTCTTTTTCATAATAATAATAATAATAATAATAATAATAATAATAATAATCTGGAATGTATGCAACATATTAATTTTTATAGGGCTTGGAGTTTGTATAATCTGAATTCCAACAAGACAAAAATCATATAATAGCAAGCTAATCTTTTTGAACCCCTGCGAAATTTTCTACGGACGCCTCTGTAACCATGGGACATAAAAAGTAGGAAATTCGTTTCCTATAGTCTACCAAACCTATACCCATCATTACATATTTTCAGCCTTTCATTGTTCCTTTTTAATGTTAATAAATTTTTGTGTATCCCAATACTTCCTCATCTTTGTTTTATTTCTTTTCCTTTATTTTTTCCCCATTCCTCGATAATTACGTTTGAAAGGTTATACTTTTTGACATAAATGGACAAGAAATCTAAAGCTGTTTTAATGATCGTATCATTGCTATTTACTGCTGGGAAGTAGCAGTAAGCACTTGCTATGCTTGTGATATTGCAGCTTTGAAATAAAAATGCAAATTAAAAGTATTTCATCTTTTTGTATTCTCTAGTTTTTCTGCTTCTTTTCAGCTCGCATAAATCGCTTTTAGAAAGAAAGAAAGAGAGAGAGAGAGAGAGAGAGAGACAGAAAGAGAGAAAGAAAATAAAAATTATATATTTTAAGGCTAATAGGAAGAGGGCTCCTTCTGAGTCAGACCGCTTCATGGCTAGAAAAATAATGTGACGCGATAAAAGGCATTTTTCTCTTGTGAATCTGGACTGAATTTAAATTGCAGCTCTTTTGTATATATAAATTATTGCATGCATGTCACAAACTTAATTTCATTGGAGCTTTCTTTAATGAAAAACATCAACCAAAACCACTAAATGGAAGAAGCATTAAAATTTCCATTTTTCTTTGCTCACCATTGTGTAAGAAGCAAGCCAGTGAAAACCGGGATGGATTTTTTTTTTTCAGGAAATAGAACTTCGGTCAGGCTGTACTGGCGTACTTTCTCTAAAGAAAGGGAAACCATCATTTTTTTTCTTATTTCTAATAGAGGTCATATAAGATTTCAGTCCTTAAATGCGTTTTCTGTAGAAATAAGAATTGCTTAATTTCACCATTGATAACCTCTGATATATGAATAGTGTAGTGATTAACATATTCAAGTGAAAATGAAATGAAATGAAATATTTCAGTTTAATGTCTCACGATTATGCTATTTTGGGCTAGAAGAGACGATGATTAAGGCAAGCGAGCGATGATGGAAAAAAATGGTGGAATGAAAATGTGAGAAGAAACGGGACTACATACTTAATTGGTCCGGGATCGAGCCAGGGACTCCAGAAACCACAGGTGAACGCTCTATCACTAAGCCACCTTACTCCTCATCATTAAAGTGAGCAGTTTTTCATATTGTAAAAACAAATCTAGAAGATGATCTGATAAATTAATTTCAGATTCGTTTCTTGCATAGTTTCGGTCTTGAAACAAGAGCAAAAAGTAAAACTTAAAAATTGGTTTGTTTTGACTGAGGTTTCAGAAACTCAATGAAGTTAATTTTATGGTGATTAAAAGTTCCGTAAGTCTTTTTTTCTTAATTTTTCTTTCCTTTTTTTGGTACTACATACCAATTATTTTTTTTCCTCTTTTAGTGGAAGTTCTGGAAACCCAAATAAACTATTTCCGGTTTTTGAAAGTTCTACATGTCCAACATAATATAATTTCTCAATTGGTCGAAATTCACAAATAACTTTTTAAAGTTTCCATTTGGTCGAAATTCTTACTGCCTAGTTTAGTTCTGAAGTCTCAATTAAATTCATTTTGGTATATCACAGTTTCGAAATATCACCTGCATTAAGCCATCTTAAAATGTACTGTGGCTAGATCACAATTAAGATTTGGTTTGATTTAATTTACCGTTCCATGGTTAAACCTGCTAGACTAAATGAAACGTGGACTTACTGATTATGGTGGAATCCGAACCACTTTGGTAGTTCAACTACTCCGAACAGGAATCGAACCCGGGACAACACGAACCAATGTCAGGCGTGCTAGCTACTAGACCAAGTGGGATTTCTAAATCGTCACTAAAAAAGCGTACCTGAATTATTTATTATTAGTTGAAATTATGGGAGTGTCACTAAATTTATTGCCGTTTTGTTGTAGTTCCGGCAGTGCACTTGAACCATTCGTGTTTGGTCGAATTTATGGAAGCTCAGTTAGTCCTTGTGGCATCTAGGTTACTACTGTTTTTTTATGTTATGAGAAAATAACAATTGCGAAACAGTTTTATGATGTGTTGGATGATTTAAAAAAAATAAACTGTACTTCAGAAGAAAATGACAATACCTGCAGTATGCATTGCATTATACGAGACGTATTCAAAAGTATTGAATCTTTGATTGACAAAAATGCATTCATTGCTTTGGAAATTCGAAACGCTAATCCCCTTAAAACTAGTTTCCTTGGTAATGCACACACTCCCCCCAGCATTCCTGCCATATTTTAGGAAACACTTCCGGAATTCACTTTCTGGAATGGTGAGCAACTTTGCCGTCGCATTCTGCATGATGCGACTCTTAATTAATTTCGGGTCCATTTTAGTGGCATTTTCAGCTTGGGACATAACCAAAAGTCACACGAAGCCATGTCGTCTGAAAATACACACGAATGTTGTGTTTGGAGATGAATCCCTGAATCAAATTTCGCAGACACTCCCATCACATCATGCCCAAATTCTGGTTCAAAATCAACATTCACAGTGCATGACAGCTAAGTTCCTCAAAGGAAATTCGTCGAAAAAAATGGCCTGTACTACCGTAAGCATACTATAGATGAACACAACCTTCGATAAAATTGCCGCTTTCGAGGGTCTGTAAAACGATTCTATCAAGCGTAGAAATAGGAATCCAAGAGATGCGCTCATATACCAAACCTACTTTCAACCATATTCGACAACTGGACCTCTAAAATATGCAGTTTTTAGGCTCACTGATTTACTGACTTACTCGTCACATTGATTAGATACTTCCCAATGAGATAGAGACATGAAACTCTGCATAAAGATAGCTTATTACCACCTGAGTATGGAAAAGGTCCTAAATGTGAGGAATGTAATATGGGAAATTTTTTAATGACCGAAAAACTGTCCTTAGCCAAGCAGACTCGTTTCACTCGCTTACTCATCACATTGACTAGTTAGTTGCCAATGAGATAGAGACATAGAACTATGCATAATGGTACCTTATAATAACTTGAGTATAAAAAAAGTTCGAAATGTGAGGAATGTGCTATGGGAACTCTTTGTGGGCGAAAAACTTTCCTTTTCCAAGCGGAAATCGGCTCATTCACTCACTCATCACATTGGTTGAGTACCCCTTACTGATATAGATACTTGAAACTCTGCATAAAATACCTTGTAATGACCTGAGTATAGAAAAAGTCCATGTGCTATGAGATTTTGTATGGGCAAAACCCTCCTTAACCAAGCAGAAATCGGCCCATTTACTGACCGACTCACTCATCTCATTGATTAGGCACTTCTGAATGAGATATATATGTGAAACTCTGCATAAATGTATCTTATAATGACTTGAGTATGGAAAACGTTCGAAATTTAAGGAATGTACTATGGAATTTTTTTATGGGCGAAAAATTGTCCGTAGCCATTAGGCATCTCTTAAGGAGATAAGTGTATGAAGCTCTCCATGAAGGTACCGCATAACGGCTTGAGTATGAAATTTGAGGAATTTGCCATGGGAAATTTTTAATGGGCCAGAAACTGCCCTTACAATCAGAAATCGGAAATGATTCCGTTATTCAACACACCATATGCATAGCGATAATCTTGTCAATTGTCCGAGTGATCGGGTGGGCTAAGGTGCGTACACACTGTCGTAAATTTGGTGTTGGAAACCCAGACAAGGAAAACTTTTTTCTTTATTTCGGCGAATATTTTTCCTTTATTACAGTCATTGATATTAAACAGATAGTGAAATTAAGTTGATAAGTAAGAGGATGTAAAGGCGGGAATATCTAGAATTAATAAAGTTTTCCAAGAAATGAGAAGTCCAGTTGTTCGACTTTCATATGAGATATGTTGGTGGAAAAAGTATAATTAAGTTTACAAACTATTTATTATATATATATATATATATATATATATATATATATATATATATATATATATATATATATCATTAGAAGGAAAACCCGAGGCAGTACCAAAGGAAAACTGCGGAGCATGCGTTTCGCGTAATAACTCCGTAATCTCGCAAAGTGGAAGGATAGAGAGCAACTAAGTATGTTCAAACGCCAACCATGTCTAGTGATGTAGCATCGAGGATTCAGCATCAAAGGTTTTGGAGCCTTGTTGAAACTCTTCGTATTTAAGTAGTGAAAAATGATGTGTTAGCAATCTTGTATTTGTGATTCGGGTAAATTAATTAGAATCTCGTTTGGAGATAACCCTTTGGCATATACTTAATAAAATAAACCCTCCCTAATGGTCTAGTGGCTAGCATGTGCACCATTTACAGGGTTCTGGGTTCAATTGTCGGTGGGAGAGCCTTCGAAACTAATGTTGCATGTGGCACATTATGACTCCTTTAAAAATGTACAATTTTAAATTTTACTCCAACAAAATACCACAATTGATAATCCCAATATACGGTATTGATATCGTGAACTACCAAAAAAAAAGTGAAATCTGAACAAAAACACCAGAGGTGCAAAAGGTGCAGCCAAGTTCGTCAGCTTTAAAAGGTGCTGAGATGAGGATGGGTGATCCATGTTCCTTGGCCACTGCATCTGAAACGAACAATGAAACTTCGCGCGAGGTGTCAAGGAAAATAATGTTAAGGAGTCTTAAGGATAATGGTGGTGGGTGTGGTAGGTTTGGGGCCAAAACCAACCTGAGGAATATCAACTTCATTAATGCACTAAGGAACATACATGCTGCAGTAAGTTTGGTAGTTCGAAACCCAAACAAGGAAATCTTATAATCCTCCACGAGGTGTCAAGGAAACTGATTTTGAGGAGCCTTGTAAGCGTGGTGGATTTGGAATCCACCACAAGCCTTAGGGCTGAAATGTCCCGGCCGTGAAACTAGGAACATACATCTTAGTGTATTCGAATATGTTAAACACCTCGCGCCAAGTTCCAATGTTCGTCTCAGATACAGTGGCCAAGGAACTTGGCTCATCCATCCCCATCTCAACAGTTTTTGAGGCTGACGAACATAGCTGCAATTTTTGCACCTCTAGTGTTTTCGTTCGGATTAAATATACCGATACGATTGGGTATCGCCGAGTTTTTGGTAAAGTTTGATGCAATATCGCTGCTCAAGTTTTTCTGTCATAAAAAAATCCGATGACAGCTCACTACACCACATCTTCACTCACTCGCCAATTGCCAGTGACTGACCCTTTCTACGGGGGGAACATTCACGACCTTACATGAGTGCCCCTTCTACATCTACAAGGAAGAAAGTCTCACGCGTTTCATTGGTTTACGTGAAAAAAAAATGGTTCAATACCTTTAAAGCACACCTTGTATTTACAAAATTATATTGCCAGCAATAATTATAGATGGGAGTTATGTTGTCTTCAGAAAACTTTGTATCCATTCTCCTGGTAATTCGCAGACTACGAAATCCTCATACTTAATATTTCTAACTACTATTGATTTTAAAAATGGTTATTTGATTTACCGGGTGAACTGTGATTGAATGTATTACACTCATATGGAATACTTTCTCAGAAATATAACAAGGATATTCTTTTTTTCTTCGTGAGTAAGTAAAATACTTTTTTAAAAAATCAGAAACGAGTAGAGGTACAAAGTGTGACATAAATATCCGTAGTTTTGGTTTGTTCGGAATCTCGCACTTTTCATCAATATGACTATGTGATGCATAAGCACACTGCATGCTTCCGGTGATGTCAAACTGAACAGATTGGTAATCGACAAAATAAATCTACACGAGGTAGGTATTTTACAGTTTCCGAAAGCTTCTGTATAATTTGACCAATGTAGTCCCTGGGTACCTCTCCCGCAGGGCCAATTTTAAAGATTGGCATCATTTCCATCCCTACTTTGCTCGTATGCGACTTTTCAATAGTATTCCTTAACTTTTGTACGGAATACTGGAAATATACACACACAATGCAACAGTTAGGATGCTATTTTGAACGTTAGTTTCGGCACGAAAGTTTGACATACTGGTGCATATTGCGTGTGAGCTTAGAAACAGGTGTGTATACTGTATATTTCCAGCTTGGCCGGTTAGCAGTGTGATGTTTAACGCGGTGAAGTATATACTGATGTCATATCTCATCACATTTTCTTACAATGGGACAAATAGTAAATTTGAAGTTATGTGCGAGTTAAGGGAAAACTCAAGTGGAAATATTTGAGATATTGGAAAAGTTTTACGGAACAATTACTTTCCTCGTTAACATATTTTTGAATCTAAGAAGATGTTCAGGACTGTGAGAGAGTCCGTGGAAGATGACGAGAACACAGGTCTGAGCAAGGCTTTTACAACAACTAAAGTGATAAGCAAAGTTCAGGATATTATTTTGAATTATCGAAATGCAAATCTCAATTAATGTTAGACCATACGAAGGTAAATAAGGATCAATACTGTAAACAAAGATAGTAGGAAAATGAGACCGGATTTTTTAAAAGCTTTTTACCGTTTTTCAAAGTCCAGAAAGAAACGAAAATTAGAGAAAAAAAAACGTTTATACCGTTTTCTCCAGGCCAAATTAAAACGGAAATATAAAATAATGTTTGTAATAGTTTTAGCACTTTTTTTCTTTCTTGTTATTCAGCCATTGCAAAACTAAATTTGAGTAACATATTTTGTAGTATGTTTTATACGATATCCTGCACCTGTTGCTTACACTTGCGTATCTACACTTGTTGCTGACAAGGACAGAGTTTACTCTGAGCCCCATCTCATTCTTAACATATACACAAGCAGATATACAAAAATAAAATAAGGATCTTTCTTGTAAGCGTATATATATATATATATATATATATATATATATATATATATATATATATATATATATATATATATATATATATATATATATATATTCATTAACTGAGGACCTAATTATTTAAAGTTTAGAGTATAATTTCTTGTTTTACGCATGGATTAGCATAACTTTAGATTCGTTGTTTTTGTTAATGCACTGTTAAAGGTTATATATTAGAGCTATTGGTTGTGCACTGTTACAGTTAAAGTGATTTAGCAGAATTGAATGAATTTTTATATAAGAGTGACTTGGACGAACGTAATGACATGCCAAACTTTCTAACTGATGAATAAACTGGAAAAGAGGTTGGCCATTCCCATGGAATTCAATGCAATGACACATATCAAAAAAAAGCTTTCTCCGTCATCTGGAGGTACATTTCAGAAATTAAACTATTTACATATTGTTCTGTGGTCCGATCCCAACCCATTCTACATAATAACTCAATTTAACTAGAAGTGAGGGTTATCACTATGTTCGTCCGATCTTTTCATCTATTATATAAAAGAGAACGCACAAATCCTTTGTTAGCTCATCACGCTAATACGGCTGAACCAATTTCTTTCATTTTTGGGGGGTTATTAGGATTTGGACCCTAGATGGTTTTTATCATATCACTTTAATTTTTAATTACCAGTGTCTTGAGATAATTGACCATTCAAGTGTCCATAACGTACAAATCCTTTGTTAGTTCATCATAGGTATAAAACTAAACGTATTTATATGCAACCCGCATGACCGTGTCACTCGGAGGGTTAACATAAATGACAGGCGCTATAATGTTAACATTTACTGCAATTTGAAAGCGAAAAAGTAAAAATTATCTAAGTAACAAAGTTTATTGCGTTCCGGGGTGACCGCAGCGAAGCGGGGTGAACGCTGCTAGTATATTATAGATGAACGAATGATAAATACATGCAAATCATCCATTTTATTCAGACATTGCAAAGTTAAACCAGAGAGTAACATCTTGCGAACAGGATTAGTAGGGTCCATATTTATTGAGAGTGTATCATACCAGAATTACTTAACTTTAGAAGTGCAGTCTTCTTCAGGAACCCTTTGCTACACAACTTTCCTTGAAATAGCACAGGGCTCTTATTTTTTATGCCAAATAGAAATGCTATAACAAAGACGAGCTCTGAAGATACTGTCTTCAAGACCGTGTTGTGCTATTACTTTTTTAAAAGAATATTGAACAGCATAAGTATATCCCCGTGACTGCTAAAACGTCATTAGGCCAGGCCCAATACATTTGTTATCACAAACGTCAGGATATATGCAACCCAATTTACACCTAACATATCATTCAATCAGCAGAGACATATAACGCCTTATGCAGAGTCGTTTTGACGTATGATTAGTGTCATACTACAGACCTGACCACTGCAGGAAACATATGTTAGTCGAGCTTTTTAGTAGGGCACTAATCATGCGTCAAAACGACTATGCATAAGGCCCATACTTTCTACGAAGAACAACACATCAAAATACGAAAAAAAAACATTTTGAGAATAGCAAGAAACCAGAAGCTGTAGAACTTACGTACAAAAAACGATCTTGACAGTTCAGACGAGCAGCGCATGGATCTAAGAATCGTTTCAAAACATTTGTTATTCTTTAATTTCAGACTTAAAGGTCATGTAAAACTTTGAACTTCTTAAGTTTCTTTACAATTTTGTTTGAGGGGGATCAAGTGGAAATCGAGGATAGGCTGTTGATTCAACAATGCGATTCAATTAAGCAAGCTTCGCCTTAAGAGTTCTCCAGTGTCATTCCCACGAACAGTTGTAATTTTTACCTTCTAAGAAAATATAGGCTTTATATGTTAAAAAAAAGAGGCAGTAGCGTAGCCAGTAATATATATGTGCCTACCAACACCAAGGCCGGGTTTCGATCACGGGTGAGAGCTGGAAGTTGTTGCTTTTATTTCTTCATTTCATTGCAGATCTGATATTCACTCAGCCTTTTTAAAACGAAAACCTTCGAAAAGCAAGTGAAGTATAGGTGAAGGAGCAAGGTGTTGACTACCTGAAATACAGTCTAAGAAGCGTTTCAAACTGGTTAAGATATGATTACAACCAGGATGACGCGAGATGATTGTGCAAAGGAAAATGGGGAATGGGGTAGGTGCGATGGAACAAAACTCGTGTAGTCAGGGTGCCGTTAGTCATGAAGACTAGAACAATGAATTTAGACAGCCACGACAATGATCTGTATAACAAGAACCAATGTCTTTCATTGACGCTAGGTTTTCTTTCTTGTATATGATTTACTGTGAATACGACACGAAAACCGTGCATTTCAGAGCATGCAGTTAATAATAACTAGAACTGGAGGGTATGCAAATTCATACCCTCTTCCATTGTCACTCATTGTTTTGTTTTTCTCTGTAAGGAAATGTATGTTCAATGCAGAATAAATGGTTTGCAGCTATCCAACTTCCCACAATTGAAGTTAAGAAATGGAGTGAAAGTAAGGTGATTTTCTAGACGACTTCAGGAAACGAAAATATGCTCCTGTTCATGATACTAAATCATGTTATGCTGCAGTTATTAACGCAACATTTTCTTATGAAATAAAATACTAAATTATAAGATATTTTCGGGAAATTTCGTGAGGAAAAGACTCCACCTCAAAATTGAACTATTGGATTTTTTCAAAAAAAAAAAAAAAAAAAAATGACATGTCATTTGTTAGGTTATTAAGGAAATACTTCTTTATCCAATAGCAATGAAATCACATGAATTGTATTGAAAAAAAAAGTGTAAAAAAAAATCATTCCGAAAAGATAAACTACCCATCGTGGATATCTTTGTAGAAATAATATATTCGCTATTATAGAGTTATTAATCAGGTTATTATTTATGAAATATTATGTAATATTAACTAAATCGCCTGAGTTGTTTTGAGGAAATTGTCCAAAAAAATCTCACAACATAAAATAAAATACCCCTTGTGAGTTTTTTTCTTCAAGGAGAAATTACTTACGTCCTATTGTCATGGTGTTAATGAGAAATTTATTTATGAAACACACACACATACAAAATGCCTGAGCCATTTTTGAGAACATATTCTGTGTAGAAGAATTGCCCCTTGTAAACTTGTTCAGAACAAATACGTTATACATTGTCAGACCATTAGTGAAGTATGTAATTATGGAAGATAAACAAAAGCCTCAAAATCTGGTTAGAGAAAATCGTCCTAAAACTACTCATTGCTATGAAAAAAGAAGGTTCTCATAGAAAAATGACTTATACCACAGTATAGAGTTATTAATGCAATATTGAAGTAGGAAATGCAAAGAAAATCGGTAGAGTCATTTTCGAGTTGAGTTGATTTTGAGTTTAACGTCCCTTTCAGCAGCGAGGCTATATGAGACGGCACCTACTGATTAAAGTGGAATCCAAACCACATGAGCTCCCGCCGTGAATCGATCCCGCTAACCGCTTAGCCACGGAGCGACTCTAGCCATTTTCGATAAAATCAGGATTTAAATATCTGTATCCTTCAGCAAGTCTCCCTTATTTTAAGGTTCAGTAGAAAATTAGAGAAACTTCCCTAGACAACATTATTTTTAAAATTTGATGTGGATTGGTTGAACGATACAATTTCTAGGTGAGTGGACACTTTAGATTGTTCACTAGTGCTTGGAAATAGTACGAAAACCCTCTCCTGAAAAAAAATCGCCAATCAAAATACTCCTGATTATGTTTATATATATATATATATAAAATAACAAATGAATGGTTTACTGAAAATTTGTACTCAACGGCCAAACTGTCACTGGTACTTTTTACTGTATATGGAAATTCTGAAACGACTGTTGCAAAGAATCACACGTGTAAGACCTTTGTATCAGAGTGGCCTCCACTATAAGCTATTACATGACAATGCCCAAGTACGCAACTCAGTGATAGTTCGTGAGTTTCACACTCAACATTTGTTTCGGTGTTACCACTCTCAGCACACTCATCATATCTATCACCATCTGTGATTCCTTTCTTTTTTACCAAATTGAAAAACCCATTAAAGGGTATTTTGAAGACGTTTCCATCATCCAGAAATCAATGATAGTAACATTGAACACTATTACAGTCCAGGGCTTACAATACTCATTCCATGTCTTACTGCGTCTTGCATATGTATTGCTACTGTTGACTTGTCATTATCGAAGCAATACTGTTATGAATAAGACAGTGTAGTTGGGTACCTTGTGCATAATACCAACCCCTCACACGTTTCTGAGAGAGATTGTGTTCTTAGTGGTAGCCGTTTTTCAAAACCCTTAGAAAACACATTTCTCGCGATCTCTTTGAAAGAGTAGGTGATATTACGCACGACAGTCACACTGGAAAAGTAACCTGGTATAATGAATAACATTTTTAAAGGCATGGTACAACTGACGGCAAACATTTGTACGCTATCAATACTATGAAAACATAATAAGCTGTGCTATCAAAAGCAAAAAAAAATAAAATAATAATAATAATAATAATAAAAAATAAAAAAAATAAAATAGATAGTTACTTGAGATAAAACGGTATTGAAACAAAGATTTTTATCAGGCCCGTAGCCAGAGCACTAAGACAGGGGAGCTGAAATCATTTGTTTTCCCTTCTTTGTTGACCTCACTTAAGTTCATCCTTTTTACATAGAGGCTACATTCCAATTGATGAATACACGACAAAACGTACTAGCGACAAAACGTACCACCGACAAAACGTACCACTTACCCGGAGGGATGCTTGGGAAGGGTTTTCTAAAAACACTTTAAATAATGACAAGCGACAAAACGTACCACTTGCCTGGAGGGCTACTTGCGAAGAGTCTTCCAATCAGCCATCAAATAATGACAGGCGACAAAACGTACCACTTGATAGGACAGCATATAAGTATATATATATTGGCCAAAATAAGGTTAAAAGTTGAACAGATTGGTGGTGAGAAAAGTACCGATGCAAGACCAAGACTACGACTAAGCCTAAGACTAAGACAATACCTGCAAGATTCTCGCCAGACCAAGACCAGCAAGAATCTTGCATATGCAATATTTGAATATTTGCTGATTTCCATCACACTTTATCCAGGCTTTGGAGCAGGGACGGATAGGTATTATTAGAGGGGCGCGGGCGCCTTCTCCCACAAGGGCCACCAGCATCTCAATGTCACAAATCAAGTTGCACAGTTTTCTTTCTACAGTAAGTCAATAGTATTAACAATTGACAATTAAAACCTGATATTCTTTCATCAGTATATTACTCTGAATTGTTCAAAATATTATATGAAGTTCAAGGAGAACGTATACTATATTAGAAAATTAGCAGATGTTTTAGTGTACTAGTTTTTGATGCTACTGTATCTATCACTTTTGCATTCGAAATATTTTTTAATAAAGCTTTTTCAATAGACATCAACATAAATGTTTTCAAATGTTTCTGAGACATGGTACTCGTTATTAGCCTATTTTTAATGTATTTCAGTTTATTTCAGTTTTGAAAAATTTCTTTCACATGTTACCTGAGTTACGGGCAAAGTCAATAAAAATTTGTATGCTGGAAACCTGGATAAATATTACTGGAAAATTTACAATTCTGCAAAATTAAAAAAAAAAACAGCACATTGGACAATTTTGCAACACGTTTTGCATTCGCTTTCCTTGTAAAGAAATGTATTTTCTCCTAATTCTGAATCACTTGCACCATCAGCACAGTCATTTTTTCTCGGTTGTGCTCGTCATCAAGACTGACTTTCAAGAATATCCACGTCCTTCAAAAGTCCAAGAGAATACATTTATAGTATCCTTTGAAACTTCTTTACTGAAGTTTTTCAGAAAATATGTAAGTTTATCGAAAGGCACGTCTGGAAGTTCTGTTATTTGGTTGAAGTGTCTAGGGTCCAAATAATCCATAAAGTACATTGCTTCTTGAATCTTGAAGAAATACTCGAAACTACCATGTCCAATATTGTGTTGAATGCGTCGATGCAGTACCTGGTCATTGGATAGAAGCAGCTTCATCTTTATATTCACAGGAAAATCTTTGTCCATCTCTGAAGGCGAATTGTCGACAGGTCAATAGAAAAAAAAAGTCACGTTCTAAGCCTTCAAATTTGTTATTGGCCCATTCTGCAAAGCTTAATGCGTTCTTAACGGATTCAAAATCATCTCTCTACTCTTTCACTTGGAACAGAGTAGTCTGCACCATCCGATAGGACTACACTAGCAGCACCCTCTATTTGGAGATAATTTGACAGAGAGGTCGTCACTTGAAATATCTTAAAGAACATTTGGGCTGTCCGAATTGTTTTGAACTTGAGAAGATCTTTTATATATCCTTTCGCTTTACACCTAGCTTTAGGTTTGATATTTTCTGTAGAAGCAATTTTCTTAATTATTATGGTCAACTCTATATATAAAGCACTTTCTGGGTTCGAAAAATGGCCAAACTTTTTCTGATAAACAGTGTGTTTTCTACCATCTTGTTTCCGCAATAACTGTAAGACGCCTTTGTTAACATTTGATCTTCCAAATGTCCATTCGCTGATAAGACTCACGCATAAAGATCGCACAGTCATTCAGCAGAACAATGACACAGAATCAATGCATTTTTTTTTTTTATCAGATCACATATGACATGATTGAGTACATGAGCGTAACACCACATGTGTAACTGAGTTTCTTAGTGGTTAAGCGGTTAGCGTATGCGCCTTTGTCGTGGGAGACCTGGGTTCGATTCCTGGCGGGAGCTCATGTGCTTCGGATTTCTCGTAAATCAGTATGTCCCGTCTCATATAGCCAGGCTGCTAAAAGGGCCGTTAAACTCAAAATCAACTAAATCACACGTGTAACTGATCATAGGTGAATTGAAAAAATCCGAATATTGTCCTTGCATGTTACTTGAGCCATCAGTTGAATTTCCAATACACTTCTTAATATCAAGGTTCAACTTCTGCAGAATTTCCAGCAGTAAACCGCAAGGACACTGGCCTGTGGTAGATATGCATTTTACAATGACAACAACACTTTGTTTAACAACCATTTTAACAACATACCGTAAAACAACAGAGCACTGGCCTGAAACTACTATATCTTGAGCATAGAATAGAACATACTAATAGAACAGAAAATATTGAAGCTTGAGAGACTTCTTTCGAAATATCTTCTCTGATAAGTGTGTTGATAGCATTCAAAACATAATTCACCGTGTTTAGTAAAAGTTATGCGACCACTATCCTGCTTACTTCCTCGTATATGACTCTTCTCGGTGATCTCATCTAAATTACTTTTAAGCGGAAGATCAAATTTGCTTAAGAAAGGAATAATATCCAAAAAGTTTCCAAGATCTATAGCTGTGTCTTTCAGTTTATAGGCGGTTACATTTCCTCTGTAAATGAGCCCTCTTTTACCAATGAGTTTCTGCACTTTGACAACTCGATACATTACCTGTCTGTTCTTCTCAACCTTATACTGCCGTTGTTTTACCTGTTCATGAGGAAGTAGTTTCTGAACATTATGTTCTCTTTTGTTAGATATGTAAGCACCCACATTAGTCTAATGTATTTTGGAAGACTCGTGTTCTCTTACTCGATGATAAACGTGTATAATGTTACGTTTAAGAGAAGTTTGTTCGATCTGGAGAATAATCTGTGAACACACTGGAAAAAAAAAATGCTTGAAGTTGTACGTTTTGTCGCGGATTAAATATCCGAAATGTTTTAATTAGTCCATGACAGGTTGTAATTTATGTAAGTGGTACGTTTTGTCGTGGAATAAATATCAGAAATGCTTTAATTAATCCATGACAGGTTGTCATTTGTGACAGGTCGTCAAAAGTGGTACGTTTTGTCGCGAAAATTCAAGTGGTACGTTTTGTCGCTGGTACGTTTTGTCGGGACACCAGAATAGTTCTAAGGGGCCTGAAAATGGATAGAAGGGAATCAGCCCCATGGCCACCCCTAGTTTTTGGCCTGATATACCTACAAAAAAGTAAATGTTGCATATTTTCTAATTTCTCTCTTTAGTATGGCGTTCACGAACAATGTGTTACCTATCTCTCATACGTGATTTCTTTCATTATGCGTTTAATAAATATCTGCGCTGTCTCCCCTACTTCATAATTGCGCGAACTGTCCTATCTTCATAAGGGATAACAAACCCGCATAGTTCGAGTGGAATTTTCCAGACTGGCAGTAAGATACTCCCCACGCTATTTTCAACAATGAGCTAATTCAAATACGCGCCATTTATTTTATTACTTGACATTTACAACCTTCCTATGCATTTATCGGGGGTACAAATTATTTCGGTCGCTTTGTTTGTGGTGAAAAATGTATTTATTTCAGAACGAAATGAATGAACAGATTATCAGGCTATTGCCCATCGCTGGCTACTACATTTTCCCACCTCTCAGACAATTTTCGAATTCCATCTCGAAAAAGATAAAAGTGTTTTGAGGCTACCCAAGATAAAAGCCAATTTTCGATTTATGCGAAAGACGTGAACCGGTGACCTGCCATGTCGTGCTGCATCCATCGAAGCAACCAGTAATCAGATGGAACAATGTCCGGCTAATACGGCGGGTGCGGTAAAATATCCTACTTGAGCGTTCCCAAATATTTTTTTTAACGACTTTTGTGTCGATAACTTTGTCATCTTTTTCCCGTAATGCAAGGCTCAACCAAATCAATTGTAAACTATACCGATCTACCGTAATAGAATAGCCAGGTTGTAGCAGCTCATAGTATGAATCACCCTTTTGGTCCCACCATATACTCAGCATGACCATCGAATCAGGCATATTCGGCTTTGGTGCTGATGTTGAGGTCGATGGCAACGATTGGCCGGAAATAACGTAATATTTTTTTCTTCTTAGGGTTGTCGTAGAATATCCACTGCTCATTCAAAGTCACAATCCGATGTAAAATTTAAAAAAAAAATCTTTGTTGTCTTTGAATCAGCTGCTCGCAACTGAAAAACTGTCTTTTGTCGTCTCTCTATTCTAGTTCATAAGGCACCCAATTGCCTTGCTTGTACATCATTTCCATAGATTTCAATCGTACGAAAACTGCTTGTTGCGTAACTTCCAATGATTCTGTAAGCTCCTCTTGCGTTTAACTTGTATCTTCATCAAGCAATGTATCCAATTCTTTGTCTTCGAATTTTTTGACTGTCCAGAACGAGGCTTGCCTTTAACGCTAAAATCACCATTCTTGTGTTGTCGAAACCGTTCTATATGTGGTATCAGCATAAATGTCTATAAGCAATCGATGTCCTTCAGCTGTACTTAATAAATAAATAAATAAATAAATAATCAGAAAACTAAAACTTCCCGCAAACGCTCCTTAGTTAACACAAAATTAGACATATTCAACACAATAAAAAACAGGAGTCTTGTGTGACACACAAAGTTATATAAACTGAATATTATTGACAGATGTCTAACTTCTCTGAAACCACCGAAATCTGCTGTCACTGCGAAACATTCATTACAGCCAGAGTCATCTTTCATAAACGAACCGAACTAATCTGTACTCCTATACCGATTAAAAATGGTTTGGAGAAATGTATCCACATACTTTTATCATTCACGCAAAACGTGGAACATATTTCTCAGCGAACAACTCCTATGGGCACATAAATTTAACTGACGACTTTATTTCCAAATCTGCCAGTTATTCGTTCAATACACCTCGTCATTTGTTTCATTTCCCTTATTTTGACCTCGTCCAAACTAATCTACATTATATCTGTATGCTATATGCTGTATATATGCACAGGGTACTTCAAAACAACACCGACAACGTTTAGGAGGTTATTCCTGACACCAAGATAAGACAAAATGTATAGAGCAACCTGGGCGCACAAATGCTTCCTTTATAGGCTCCCGAAAGCACAAAAAAATACAAATAAAAAAATGAAATATTAAAAGTCCACATATAAAAAATAGGGATGCGCACGAGACAAGATTTGTGTATGTCTCGTCTCGAAAATGTGCTGTAAAAGTGATGTCTCGACTCAAAAAATGTATATTTCACTATTGGGAGAGCCGTGTCTCGATTTGAATTTTGTCAGGAAAACCTTGTCTCGACTCGTCTCGTGCGCATCCCTACCGTAGCTAGGACCTACCGTAGTTGGGTCAAGACTTAAGTTAGGAAATAATATGTGCGCTATCCAAAACCACATGTTTCAGAATCTGAAGGTACTCACGCAACAATTTTTATAGAGGGAGTTTGGGTACGGGCATATAATTTGAAGTACTCATTAACTACCTCTATAAACACTGTGGCAGAAGTACCTCAGGATTCTGAAACTTTGATATTCGGATAGGGCACATACTAGTTTTTAAGTGTAAGATCTTGACTCGTCTACAGTAGGTCCCATAGTTCTGTAGCTATGGACCTTTATTTTATTTTATTTTATTTTATTTTATTTTATTTTATTTTTTACATGTTCCCGGCAGCCTATAACTCTGAAAGGAAGCATTTGTGCACCCAGGTTGGTCTATACTTCTTGTCTTATCTTTGTGTGAGGAATCTTCTCTCAAACGTTGTCGGTTTCGTTTTGAAATACCCTGTATATCGCATAGCATCCGAAGAATAGACAACCTATCACTTCCGATTTTAGCATTTGATCTTTATGGTTTCGAGGCCTGTCGTGATTCCGCAATACTAAACAAAACTCCTTGTAATTTTTCTTAGCACAAACAGCAACAAGAATAACAATCTTCCTGTAAACAGTATTTTTATAAGTAGAGATAAAGCAAATTGTCGTTATAAGCTGAGCAATGAATGAACATATAAAAATATCGTAAACCACAATTATTTTTTTGCAAATTTACTAGAAAACAAAACAAAATAATAATAATCGATCGTTGCAATTATTATAGTTTGAAACAACAGCGACAAAGGGAAATAATTAACCAATGATAACTTCGAACATTTGCTCAAACAAATTGGAATGATTACTTTTAGAGTAGGAAATAACGGTCTGCAAGCTAATTTTTAAACGTTAAAACCTCATTCACTCTACTAACTAGTTGCTGGTATGTGACATAATTGCTTTTAATAGCTTTTCTAGCGTAAGTGAAAAATTAACGTTGCCACGATAAAATAATGTAACATTTTTGCTCCAAACCTCGCTTGAAGCATTTCCCGAAGCGGAGCTGCAATGAATCACGCACCATTTAACGCAGTATGTGAGCAGATATTGCTTTCGATTTAGTATTTATAGTCACCAAAGTAGTATACTTCTGAAATGTATTAATAAACCAAACAGATAATGGAAATAAGTCTTATCATAGATCTATGATGAAAAAGTTAAGATATATATATTTACAGTAAAGGAGACCCAACATTTAAATAAATACGATGACACAGCCAAATAAACCTTATCTATACTACGCCTAACATTACCCTGCCATGTTGCTATGTTCGACTTGCAGAATTACTGAAATTCACGCTTTTTTTTTTTTTTTTTTTGGTTTTACTACAGCGAAGCTAATATAGGAGAATACGTTTTTTTATGTTTCTGTACAATACTGTAAAAAATGGATACTGACCTCTCGCTGACAATTTATATGAATTGAAGTGCATCAATCAAATATGGATATTTTTGGAACAATCAAAGTAGGCAAAAATCCCTAGTATAGTTGTGAGAAAATAACATTTTTAAGACAGATTGTTTGCCAATTTATGTTCAAGCAAAGTACACGCAATTTTGTAATATTCTGCCTTATCTTGTGAAACTTAAACTGTTCAAAACAATTTGTTAAATAGAATATCGATGTATCTCAGAAATATCACTGGCACTGGCAGAAATATTATGGCATTAAACGCCATATTGTGTATAAATAATACATGTGTGTCAGGTATCTAATGAAATTTCTTCACCCAGGATTATATATATATATATATATGTGTGTGTGTGTGTGTGTGTGTGTGTGTTAAGCATAAATAAATAAGTTTTAAATAATCGGAAACATAAGAAAAATTACTTCGTTCGACAAAATAGCAAGGTATAGTGTAGTATCCTTTGGTGCAACTAAATTAGAGTGGCAGCATACTTAATCGGGTTGTTCGCACTTGTCCTTAGTGCAGAAATACTTTTAGGAAATGCTTTAAAGAAACGCCGTTACTACTGCATATTTGTAATATGTAGAAGTACTTGAATTTTAAGATGGTTTAATTAATCATTGACATCTACGCAAGCATCTACATAAAGTTGTTAGCAGATGTTTGTAGTTAAATACTTACTACATAATAATTCTAAGGTTTTAATAATAATAATAATAATAATAATAATAATAATAATAATAATAATAATAATAATAATAATAATAATAATAATAATAATAAAACATAACTTTGTACTTTTTAAAAAAAATACCGTTAACATTTACGTTAAAAGTCTAAAGTTCCTAACTGCCGGATACTACAACGTAAAAATTCCCAAAATTTTCTAAAACAGTAATATCCATCTGGCCAATGCATTGCGTAGGAGCAAGCAGAATGTAGGAGAGTGAGATAGGGAACCTTTTTAATTACTTCGAAAATCACTGAACAGAAAACAAGTTATCGCCACTGTTGATCACACGCTTTTCTGAATAGATAGTAATATATTTGCTGTTCTTGTTCTAATTTTTATTTACATCCACTTCATTTGAGAAGCAAATTTGAACAATATTTTTAAACCAAGAATGTAGTTTATAACTTCTTTTTAGAGACTACTGGTCATAAGTAGGTCTAATGCTCACTCAGGTGGGAATCACATTTTTTTGTTTGTTTGTTTCCTTGTTCTACTTTGTTTACATCTTTGAATATTTGAACATTTTATCTGATACGTAAAAGATTTTCCGTGTAGTAGAAAAAAAAAAGTTAGGATACATGACAGAGAATATTACGCTGAAGTACGTAAAGGATGCATTAATTGTGTCAAATAAACAGAAAGCGAACACTAAATTGAGATTAAAAGTGACCATTTATTCAATTTTGATCCAATGTTTGTGCACACGAATAAGATAAATACAGAAATTTCAAAGCAATGCTTAGAGGCAGAGATAATGTAAGGTTATCAGACCGTTTCCGTACCGGAAATACACATCTAATTCTACGATTAATGCTAAAAATCGTACATCGAAGAAAGTTTAACGTAGCAATATTATATATATATATATATATATATATATATATATATATATATATATATATATATATATATATATATATATATATATATATATATATATATATATATTCTTTTGTTGGAATATATTAAATGATATATTGAAGTACAGTGCGGCAATTCGAAATCGAGACTTATTTTTTTTTCTAAATATGTGGCGTAGTTGTGCAAGGGAGCTGTAGTGCAAACAAATGATTTATGAGTAACTGATACCAAATGCATTGATCTAAACTGACAGTTACATGTGTGGGGGTGGTGAGTGCGGACATGTGTTGCTAAGCTCCGTCGTGAGTTCAACATGGAACAAAAATCGATCAAGTTTTGTGCGCGTCTTGGTAAGAGTGCTACAGAAAATTGTCAAATGCTTCGACAAGTAAATGGGGTCCCTTGTTTATCCAGCGCGCGTGTATTTGCATGGCACATTCGTTTCAAGAAGGGACGAGAGTCAATTGAAAATTACGAAAATCCTAGTACACCAAGGGCAGTGAAAAAAGAGACAGGAGTTAGTAGAGAAAATAAGGACACTGATCACTGAAGACCGAAATGCAACTCTTTCGAATCCTTGCTTAGTAGTTGCATGTGAATAAAGAAACTATGCGACACATAATAGTTCAAGATTTCAATAATATTAAAGTCTGTGGCCGTTTCATACCTCATTCCTTAACAAATGAGCAAGAAAGTGATTGCTACCATCAGTATGGACCCTAACTTCCTCCTCCATTCCCAAGGTAGTTGATGTGCACGTTAAGATTAAGGTTAGGGAATATGTATTCGTTAAAATAAAGAAATAAATGAAACAAATAAGAAATAACTAAGAGTAAGGCCTTTCGCGTTGCCGGTCCCACGCTTTCGTTGAAAAATAAAGAAGTGGGTAGAATAAATAACACATAACAACAAAGAATGAAATAAAAAAAGAAGAACACCTTTGGCATTGCTGCCCCAGTCAAAAATAAAGGTAAGAATGAGATAAATAACAACGAGGAAAGCCTTGGACTTTATCCTTGTTAATTTCCACCCCTGTCGATTTTCAGGACTCCTGACATGTCCCAGCTTGTCTATATTTTTACTTGAATGTAATCGGAAGTTTCACCAATCATCTTAGCAACCTCAAAAACTATGGATTGAACACTAGTATTGATAGTTTTTGATTATTTTTACACGTATTTCCTTTACACCTCCTAGGAAGGGGGCTTCGAGCGTCTCGTCCTTAGTGTTTCTTTTTTTTTTCCTGTTGGTAAATCATATGCATTCCATGTTTGGTTGAAATTGCTTTAAGCGTTCCAGTGTTATACATACATACCATACATATGAGGTGTTTCAAAGCAACACCGATAACGTTTGGAAGGTGATTCCTGACACCAAGATAAGACAAAAAGTATATAAAAACCTGGGTGCACAAATGCTTCCTTTCAGAGTTATAGTCTGCCGGGAACACGAAAAAATTAACTTTAAAAATTCATAGCTCTAAAACTATGGGACCTACTGTAGTCGGGTCAAGACTTGAATTAGAAAATATTATGTGCCCTATCCAAATATACAAGTTTCACAATTCTGTAATATTTCCGCAATATTTTTAAAGAGGTATTTGGTGAGTATTTCAAATTATATGCCCGTAACCAAACTTACTGAAAGGCCTAATGAAAGTAAGGATGTTCGTTACTTGAAAGGCCTAGTGATATACTCAATTATTCGCATATATCATGATCCCCGCTCCCCCATTAGGGTATGCATTTTAATCAATTTAATGGTATATGATCGTTGGGGGAGCCTAAGATTGATAATCATGCCAAGTCTCATTTCAATTTGTTGAGGGGTCATTGCATGTCAAATCACCTAGAGCACTGTGCTTCAATGTCTCAGATTATCTTCATTTTTTTCATACATAAATACCAATGAAGTTATGCTGAATTATTTTTCCGATTTTTTTTTTTTTTTTTGATGAGAAATGGGCCGGGGAAAAATTTTTGAAAAAAAAAAATGTGAATTTTGTTTCTATTTCACTTTCCGGCACACATCATCATGGAACAAAATTACCATTACTTCCTTATTTGTGAAGTTATTGGGCTCATCCAGGTGTCAAATGAAAGCTTATTTTTTGCTCTTTCAGCAGACTGTAAGTAATTTTGCAAAAGGTTACACTATCAAACATTAATGGGCACGCAATGCAAATTTTAAGGTTTTACAAATTATGCCATTGCTCAAAAGTTACAACTATGAAACTTTTGAAACTTTTTTTTGCACATTTATCTTACCACGTACATGGTATGGTTAAAACATAAAGAAGGTGTTTTTTTGTATTTTTGTAATCATTATTTTTTTATATACGAAAATTTACAGTTTTAACTTTTGTTACAAATTGTGTCATTGCCCGTAGGCCACAACTATGAAACTTTTGAAAGTTTTTAAATAGAATCATTTTAGCACATACATGATATGGTTAAAAAATAAAAAAGTGCTTTTTTGGTATTTTTATATTATTATTATTATTATTATTATTATTATTATTATTATTATTATTATTATTATTATTATTATTATTATTATTATTATTATTATTTGGTATTTTACATGTACGGAATTGTACAGTTTTAAGTTTTGTTGCAAATTGTGTCATTGTTCGTAAATTACACACGTGAACCTCTTGAAACCTTTTTTATAGAATCATTTTAGCCATACATGATATGGTTTAAAAATAAAAAGTGTTTTTTTTTTTCTATTTTTGTAATTACTATTTTTGTTCGTCAGAGTGCAATTCATAAATCACTCTGGGCCTTCTATATTCTACTGCCCAGAAAATGAAGACTTTTGTTGCATACCTTTTGAAAATATCATCTGGGAAGTTCGTGTTCCATCTCTTACTAGCCAATCAGCCCGGACTTACGCAACTGAAAGCAAAATTAAAAGAAGAGATCATATCATCAATGAAAAGGATGAACTGTGAAATATAGGACACAACATTTTGTATGTAAATCTATGCAATTCTAAGAAGTATTACTGATACGTATGTTTATAGTTTTTATCTATGTACATTAGTCTATTATTTCTTATATCTGTTGATAGAGTTTGTAATAACCACTCAACTCCTTACATTGGTAGGCCTATATTTTCCACTCACAAACTCACAAGATTATTACAAGAAAAAGATATCCCTTTTCGTACCTAGTAAATGCAAACTAATCCTATAAAAAAGTTCTAAAAGTTTGATAGTTGTAAGCAATGACACGTACAATTGGGAAAAAAGTTGTAAATCATAGTTAAAGTACAAGAATATATATTATGGTAATATCAAAACTACACATTACACCAGTTCTATTTTTAAGCATGCCTAATATTTACTAAGATGATTATTTGAAAAAGTTTTAAAGTGTGACAGTTGTCACTTCAGAGTATGGATGGCAAAATTTTTTCGAAATCGCAAATTTCACTTTCCGGAACTTTTCCGAATTTCAGATTTTTCCGAAATCGGATTTTATTCCGAATTCCGATATTTTTCGATTTTACTTTCCGGAATCCGGAAAGTAAAAATTCCGGAATTGGCCATCACTACTTCAGAGGAAAGACATAACCAATTAACAACAGTAAATCTGCATATTTCTGTACATTTAAAAACACAAATAATAATAATAATAATAATAATAATAATAATAATAATAATAATAATAATAATAATAATAATAATAATAATAATAATTGCAAAAATATCAAAAGCATCCTTTTTATTTCTTAACCATATCATGAATGTGAGAAAATGATTCTATAAAAAAGAAGCTTCAAGAGTGTCATAGTTGTAATTTATGAGCAATGGCACAATTTGTAACAAAACTTAAAACTGTATATTTCCGTACACGTAAAATTAAAAAAAAATAAATAAATAAAGATAAATATAAAATAAAACATATACCAAAAGCACTTTTTATATTTTCTAACAATATAATTTATGTGCTAAGATGATTCTATTTTTAAAAAAATCAAAAGTTTCATAGTTGTTTCTTACGAGCAATGACACAATTTGTAACAAAACTTATTTCCGTACACGTAAAATAATATATATATATATATATATATATATATATATATATATATATATATACCAAAAAGTACTTTTTTTTATTTTTTAACTATCTGTTATGTGCTAAGATGATTCTATATAAAAAGTTTCAAAAGTTTCATAGTTGTAACTTACGGGCAATGACACATTTGTAACGAAACTTAAAAATATATATTTTCATACATGTAAAATACCAAAAAAAAGTTACAAAAATACCAAAAAACTCTTTTTATTTTTTAACCATATCATGTATAAGCTAAGATGATTCTTTTTAAAAAGTTTCAAAGGTTCCATAGTTGTTACTTACCAGCAATGACACAATTTGCAACAAAACTTGAAACTGTATATTTCCGTACATAAAAATAATAATTACAAAATACAAAAAAACGCCCCCTTTATTTTTAACCATGTACGTGTTAAGATGAATGTACAAAAAAAATGTTTGAAGAGTTTCATAGTTGTAACTTTTAAGCAACAGCACAATTTGTAAAATTAAAAAAAAAAAATGCTTTGTATGCCCATTAATGTTTGATAATATAACATTTTGCAAGATTGCTTAGAATCTGTTGAAAGAGCAAAAAATAAGCTTTCATTTGACACCTGGGTGAGCCCAATAACTTCAAAAGCTAAGGAAGTTATGGCAATTTTGGTTCCATGATGCTGTGTGCCGGAAAGTGCAATAGAAGCAAAATTCACACTTTTCAAAAATTTCTCCCCGGTCGATTTCTCATCAAAAAAAAAAAAATCGAAAAAATAATATTTAGCATAATTTCATTGGTGTTAATGTATGAAAAAAGTTTGAAGAGAAACTGAGACATTGAAGCACGGTCATGTTTTAAAATTAGGTGATTTGACATGGAATGACCCTGAGTAGTTACTGCGTGATGCTACCAAACATAAAGACGCGTTCGTTTTTATGCTTAAAATAGATTTAGTGTAACAAAGAGAAACAAATATAGCGCATTGTTCCCTTTTGTTATTTTATGCAAGGGAAAGTGAGAGCATCACATGTTTTATACATACAAGCCCTTCTGAATACACAGTAGACCTATTCTTCTTTTTTTTTTTTTTCATTATATTGCCCTCTTGGCTAACAATTAATAATTTTGACTTCATAGAGACTACAATATGTTCGGAGATTTACGATCGAATTTTGGGTCAGTGGTTACTAGAAATTTAATGGTTGAAATTCTCTCGTTTATGAACTCTGATTCTTCTTTTTTTTTTTTAATTTTCGGCTTGGGATGCAAGTAACTAACAGCGTAGAAAAAACAAATTAAAAAAAAAAAACGAAACACTGTTAAAATTACAAGAATTTTAAGGCAAAGTATCTCAACTCCAATAATGTAGGCGCTGTTATTTCAACTTACTAATTGATACAATATCATATTTGTTATAAGTACAATTGATTTTTTTCTGCCTTAATGACTAATTTTTAGGTTCCTATATGTAATAAGTGCTTTCATTTTCTTTATTTTTCTGCGTTCCCAGCTTGAGCTCATTTGGTTCAGATTTCACGTTACTCAGTAGGTCCACGTCTCATATAGCCTCCCTGCTCAACGGGACGCTAAATTCAACTCAACAACTCAATATATGTTTTCATTGCATTTATACCAAGTTATCTATACAACATTTAAAAGCTCAATGTTGCCCTCAAATTAGTCATATTCTGGATATTTATTATGTTCCACTTAAATATATTTAAGTGGCCTCCGTAGCGTAGTAGTCTCTAGAGCTCTCGCTTTTTTGCGCTTCGATTCCCGTCTGAGACACTTGGTCTAAATGGTATCGTAACAGCTTTTTCAGAACAATTATTCTGAGTGATATTTTCCCGGGTATCCTAAGTCATAAAAGACAAATGCTGAAATGATATTTAACATAAAGTCTAAGACCGTTTTCTTCCTTACCGAGCCTTTTCTCCATTCTTTCCTGCCCTGATAGTGTGCTCATCCGTCATCCTTTATGATTGACGGCCGTAGGTGTCGATATTGTCCGGAAATATGTATAAATAAATAAACGAATTAAATCTTTTCAATACCATTTGACTCGTCTTTGATTTTCAAAAAAGGAAAAAAAATATCCTAATTATATAATTACAGTACATGAACTGACAGAAAATAACGGGTACCTTCCAGTTGACGTGGATTGTTGTAATTTGGCATGGTTTGAGTTTCTTGGTCAGGACTAACCCACAAGAAAATGGCCAAAAGTTAATATATATATATATATATATATATATATATATATATATATATATATATATATATATGAGTCTAACGGGGATAAATTCCCCATGCTATTTAAATGGACTTTTTTAGACCTATAATCTCATGTTTTAGGTACTTAGAATCAGAGCTGTGGCTAGAGGGGACCGAGCGGGGAGGTTGCCCCGGGAGCTGATAGCAAGAGGGCGCCTAATGAAAATAAGATAAATAATGTGTTGGAAATGAGTAAAGGACACGTCGCCCAGAAAAAAAAAATATTAGAGCCCTATTAAATCAACCTTGTTGTCTGTTTGCAAAAAAAAAAAAAAAAAAAAGATTTGGTAAAAAAAAAATTCTTGCTCGTTCCGCTCGCAACCCAAATGTTTCAATAAGAGTCACAATAATTTTACTTATTAATTAAAGGATGATATATAATATTTTGTTAATGATGATGTAATATACAGGGTGCCGAGTAATGACTTATACAGAGTAACTACGAAGTCTCGTCACCTACTATGTATTGCACAACTGCCAATGAATTGTTGTTTCTTATTGTTGCAGGTGCTAAGATACACTTAAACCATACTTGATGAGTCCACTTACATCAAGAAGGAACGGATCGTAATGAACACGTAGACTCACGGACGATCCCATACAATAAAATTAATGATTTTCAGCACGATTTTACTATAGGCCTTCAAGAACTTTCCTCTCCAAAACCAACAATTTCATGGTGAGAGGAAAAAGCATCTTTGCAACTGGTTGCATAAAAGATAAGCCCTGCTCAGGATGATCACCAACACGACTGGAAACGTATGTAAAGACTGCAGCGTCTGTCAAACATTCGCTAAAATAGTTTATTCCTAAGCGGTCACAGGAATTGGGTGTTCCATAATCGACTTTACAAAAACGTATCAAGAAGGATTTGCAGTTAAAGTAATGTAAGCCTTCATTCGTAAACGAATTGAGCAAGAGTGCCATGTAATAACGTCAAGATTCTTCTGGGCGAATGCTCGATGCCTTTCCAACTCTTCCTTCAAGGGAAATTTTGTTTTCCTCGGATGAGTGTGCAATATATAGCAGTGCAAAAGCCAGAAACGTTCATTTCTGGAATAAAGAAAATCCACATTTTTATGAAGTACTTGAACGCAACCCACCACATGTCATGATCTGGGCTGTAATGTTTGCAACCCACTTGGTAGGTCCATATTTCTTTGACAGTGCTGTGAATCTCACCATGTCACATGATTGGTTTATTCCATATTTGCAAGATCGGGGACTGCTCGGTCGTGTATGGTTCCAGCAGGTGGAGCACTAGCCCATTATTCTGTTGCCATTAGAGAATATCTCAATTAAGTATTTCCTGATAAATGGATTGGACGTACTTCTGTCAATTTGCCTGCACTTTTTGAGTGACCACCCTAACGTCCTGATCTGTCATCTTGTGACAATACATTCTGGGGGTGCATCATCTCGACGACCCCAAAAACCATGAATTTGACACTAATATTGGCCACTTGCGATCATTTTATTCTCTCTCTATCTCCCAAGTTGTGGGGCTGACTTTGGTTTCAAACGGGATCGGAAGTATTGCCGGTTATTTCAGCGACCCCGGAAATTATGGATTCGACACTAATATGGGTTATTTTTGATCAGGTTTATGTATTTCCCTTTCCCCTCCCCCATGTTACGGGCCACATCATCTGAAGTGTCACCGTTTATCTCAGTGACCTCCAAAAATGTGGATTCAGCACTAATATCTGTAATTTGCGAACATTTTTAATTATTTCTTCCTCCCCCTTCCCCACGTTGCGGGGTAGAATTTGAATTTAAACGGGATCGAAAACATCACTGTCCATCTAAGCGATCCAAGAAACTATAAATTCGACACTGATAGTGAACATTTTCGATCACTTTCATTTATATACCTCTTTCTCCCGCTCCCTCAAGTGTCAGGGCTGATTTTGGATTTAAACCGGATCGGAAATGTAACTGTTCATCTGAATGATCCCGAAAACTATGGATTAGACACTAATATTGGTCATTTTCGATCATTTTAAATGTTTATGCTCCTCCTCTACGTTGTACCCTCCCCTCTCCAATTATCAGAGCTGCACTTGGATTGAAACAGCATCAGAAGTGTCACTGTTTTTTCCCATCAACCCCGAAAACTATGAGTTCAACACTAATATCGGTCATTTTTATCATTTTTTAAAAAAAATTATCTACCCTTCGCTTACGTTGCATCGTCAAAGTAAATAGCCTAAATTAATCCCTGCCCCTAAACTCATGTATCTTACAAATTTTATTGAGATCGGTCGGGTGGTTCAAGAGTGATGAAGTCACAAAAGCAATCATTTTTAATTTTTTACATATGTCTCCCCCTCACCCTCCCCAGGGTGGCTCGTCAAAGTGAAACGATAAAAAAAAACACCCAAGGCCTGCCTCTCATATATGTTGAAAATTTGATCGAGATTGATTGGGTGGTTCAAAAGTTATTAGGTTGTATTATTTTTTTTTATTTATACGTCCCCCTCCCCTCCCCAACCCTAGGATCTACCGTTAAAGTAAGTCGGTACAGTAATCTCTCGTATGAGGCTCTGGTGTTTCTTTTAAGGTTGGAACGTTTTCAGGTTTGTTGACGAACACTGCTTTTCAAGTAGCCTCGAAGAGTCCAACAGTGTCAAATCACAAGATCTTGACGGCCAATTCACATTTCCATTTCTTGAAATCACACGTCCAGGAAATTAAGTGGTAACACAGTGTTGGCTCCTCTGTTTTTCTATGATCACAATACGTTGACATTTTGACAATTGCACCATGATCAAACTGTATATTTTTTTTCAACTTATGGTATATACAGTTCCACCTGAAAACAAAACTGCATGAGTAGTTTTGATGAACCTATATATATTTAGTACAGGGCGCACGGCTGCACAGTTTCTGTTTCGCACGAAAATAATTGTCACTGAGTGAGAAAAAACACGGAATATGAAGTCCTCATAAATAGCATGGAATCTCTTTCTTTGGCAAACCAAAGGCCATGGGGGGTCGTGGAAAGGGGCTCTCATAATTTGTATGTGAGAGATACTGGCGACCATCATATTTGACGAGTGCGTCTGACTTCGAAATTTTGGGCCCTGATTTAGCCAGATGTTTCTTAAAAAAACGGAATAAAAAGTGTTACACCGATACTTTTTAGTGTGTTTTATTATTTTAGAAATAAGTTACATTTAATTGTTCTTTATTATTTATTTTACTTGAGATTATGTTGTAATATGTTATATATTAACTCGTTTATACTGGTGTAGAATTTCTTATGATTAGATTACGAATCGTTTTCAAAATTATTTAGAAAAAAAAGAAATGTTCTAATTTATGTTCCTCCCTTGTAAAAAAAAATACCTTTTCAGGTATGATTAATTGCTTTTGTGTTTAAAAATGCCTCAGTATGTTCCTCTTGAAATTGAATAAATTCATTCCTTGTAATGTATAAAACTGAAATGAAATTTGTAATTTAGGATTTACAATTAGGCCTACAATTAGGCTTACAATTAGGCCTACACTGTTTCAAGTTAAAGATGATGATTGATCGATGAAAATGAATTATTATGAAATAATTGAACTGTGAATGTGGTAGAAATCACTAGAACTCAGGGAAAACCCACAACTCGCTGTTGTCCACAATAAACTCATACAAACCAGAGACTACTTGCACCAGAAGCATGTACTCAACCACTGAGCCACGTAGTTGAAACAAGAACTATCTCCGTGCATCTAGTATACCAGAATTCCTTGGGGGCATTGCTAGACTTATATATATATATATATATATATATATATATATATATATATATATATATATATATATATATATATATATATATATATATATATTATTCGCATACACGCTGAAATACTATATGTGAAGCAAGAAGCTTGGACAGTTTTGGATAATAAATGAATCTACTCTGATTTCCTGAGTCTCACTCTTGAATGCAAACAATGAATTTAGCATTTTATTTCACCAATGTTGCTTCTGATGTGTCTTCATGACATGGGAAAAAAGAAAACAGACTTTCATCTACAACTACTGTATATACCCAATATTTTTGTGATGCTATACTTAAAATCACAAACATGAAGAGTTGGGAGATAGGTTGCCCAGTAGTAGAACACTTAAAATGAGTACGAGGTGTCCCTACAAGACCATGGGAGTTTGTAGGGTCAACATTGTTTTTTTTTTTTTTTTTTTGTGTGTACTTTCTCGGAATTATTCCGTTTCTGTTCGCAATCACCCTTATCATTAATCATTTACCTCATTTAGCCTAAAAGGCATAATTGTGGGACGTAAAACTTCAGATTCTACTTCAAAAATCTAAAAGGTGACAAAGAAACACGTCTTTGTAATTGAACCGAGCTGCAAATAAATAGTTATTTATCATGCTTTCTAATTAAGAAGTCCTTGAATTGAATCTCGTGAATGACCATTCTGATTAGGTTTTAAGTTTTTTTTTTTTAATCCAATGAAAAATGCTAACATAAGTTGAATCTTGAAATATTTGAACCTTTTTTTTTTCAAATTTGTCAACATTTTTTTTCCGGTAAAATAAAGTTTTACAACTGTAAATAACTAAATGTTGTTTACAGAATGAATTAGAGGATACAATATATATAAAGGATACAATATATATAGAGGATACAATATAAAATAAACATTGGCAACCTGTGTTCTTAATCAATCCTGTTCAGTTTTACAAACTCTTACTTTGTATACACACATATGTACTGTGTCCTGCGAAAACGAACTAAGCGCCACTTTCATACTTTTGAGAAAATTACGTTTAAAGGCTGATGTCCAGCATTAATGTAGCCGTAATCGAAAGTGAAATTATGTTTCTTTTTTTGGAAATTTGTTGGTTTTCCTCTCTTTTCGATTGTGCAATTCGTTCTAATGCTTATCACGAACCAATCGTCACATTTACGTGGATTTTCAAAGTTTTTCGCTTAGTTCACTTTTGCATAACACGGTACATATATTCTATTGAGGAAGCATCATGGGATGAACTTGACTCGTAAACTTTGTGAGAAACAATTTTATCAGTAATTTTATTTATCATTTTAGTTCATTTTAAAAATGTAGTTAATAATATGAATATACATTTTATTTCTACGTAGTATTATTTCTTGGGATAACGCTGTACAGTTAATCTAATCTCACTATTAAATCAAATTATTGCATAATTCGTTGAACAACGGGACATTATACTGTTCCTTCAAACAGTTTCCGTCGTTATACGAGTTTCTGATGTATATTGAGTGTTTTATCCATATTTATCGTATGCTATACAAATTTGTAAATTACATTTAGTGTTTTATCCACATTTTTCCTAAATTTTACGAGTTTATGACGTGTACTCAATTGTTTATCTACGTTTATCCTATGTTATACAAACTATTTGCGTGTATGCAATTATTTATCTGCGTTTGTCTTACGTTATACAATTTTTATTATGCGCATTCATTGTTTTACCTATGCCTACTGGGCGTTGTACATGTTTCTGCCGTGTACCAAATGTTTGCTCTATGCTGGTTCTACGTTATGCGAGTTTCAAACGTATTACGTACCGGTCACAGTGTAATCAAAGTCCAAAACTAATTATAGCCCGAAACTTTTTTTCTCGTACTAGGCCAACTGAAGATCAAAATATAATTATATTTCTTACAATATGAAAGTAGCCAGATACCTGAAAAAAGAAGGAATGACAGATATAATAAAACAAAATAAAAAGTTTTAATAAACTTGGGAAAGTTATTTGCGGTATTCCCCAGAACATCCTCTAAAAGAACAAACTCAGTTTATAACAAGGGTCTGATATTTATAAGAATTCAGAAAATTTCCTTGTCAGTAATTAGTGGAGAATAATAATTAATAGGCGATCCCAACAAAAGCAAGAGCACCTGGCTGGAGAATACAATAACTGTCAGCTGTTCCAAGGAGCTCTTTAATGGATGGAGGAGACCTTCGCAGTTCCGCCTTGTACATTCAAATGGAAACTAGACACAATCGCCAATTGTTACGCTCTTATATTTAACGTCGTTTATTAAAAAAAAAATACAATAAACTTATTATTACTTCGAAAAACACTGAGTAAAATTAAGAAAAAAAAAAGTTAACTCCACCGTTAAATACACCCTTTTATGAATGAATAGCTAATTTGTTTGTTGTTATTGTTTTATTTTTATTTTTTTTTTTATTGTTTACATCCACTTCATTAGAGAAGCCAATTAGAACGATGCATTTAGACCAAGAATATAGTCTATAACTTAAAAACAAAAACAATAGAGACCAGGGGGTGGATAAGTAGTGCTTCACTCAAGTGGGAATGATGGTTTCTGCTTGTTTGTTTTCTTGTTGTACTTCGTTTACACCTATGAATATTTGAACAGTTCATCTGATACGTGAACGATTCTCCGTGAACTAAGACAAATGTGTTAGTATATTTACATGGCAGAGGACACTGCGCTAAATTACGTAAATAATTACATTTAATGTGTCAAAATAAACATAAAACGAACATTAAATTAAAATAACTACGTTTTATTCAATCTGAAGCTAACACTTGTGTACATGAATACGATAAATACAGAAATGTTAAAGCAATACGTAGAGACCGAGATGATGTAAGGCTATCAGATTGTTTTCCCTACTGGAAATACACATCTACGATTAACGTTACAAATCATATATATAAAAAGAAAGTATCAATGTAGCAATACTATTTTTTTTTCTTTTCTTAGAATATATTAAATGAAACATTGAAGTGCAGTGTAGCAACTTGGAACAAATAGTTCAATATGTGACAAGTTTTGTACGCTCTGTTACAGAAATGAGTCAAATGTTTCAACAAGTAAATGGAACCTCTTGCTTATCTGAAATGAAGAATGAAATTAAACCCTTTAAGTTTTACGTCCCACAATTATGCCGGTTAGGCTAAAGGGGACGGTGATGATGAGAGATGAGTGAAATGGTGGAATGATGAAAGTGGGTGCAAACGGGAGTACCCCGAGAAAACCCATGATCACGGTGTTTGTCCATCACAAAGTCCACATGGTGCGAGCAGGGATAGAACCAGGGACACCAAGCACCGGAGGTGAACGCTCTACCACTGAGATTCCAGACTTAGTCCCAACTTTTGCTAAGGGGCCTTGTGCTAGAGAAGCACTGTGTACGTGGTTTTCTCGGAATCCTCCCATTTCATCTCAACCTTTTTATCCCATTATTTCGTTCATTGCACTGCCCAACACAAAACTTTTTTTTTATATTTCCGTGATCAAAATAGATGATTCTTAAGGAAACGGTCACGCTGATTTCGAAAATCGCCTTAAAAATGTCCTGTCAGCTGAGATATAGCCCGAAAACTGTGTCGGATAATCGAGGTCCTACTGTATTATACATTAAAACTTTTCGATACAGGTTGTTACATGGTCAAGCCTGTAAAGTTTTAACATTCCTATAGACCTAAAAACGTGCAACTCTCTTTTCAAATCAGCTTACTGGAAACTGTAGAACCCCCGAGAAAAATCCACGAGCACGGTGTTTGTCCACCACAAAGTCCACACGGCGCGAGCTGGGAGCAAACCAGGGACCCCAAGCACCGGAGATGAATGCTCTTCCACTGAGTTATCGCCTCCCCCTCTTGCTTATCGTGTGCGCGTATATTTGCATGGCACAGGCGTTTCAGGAAGGAACGGATGTAAATTAAAGACGACGAATATCTTTAGTGCAGGAAGGGCAGTGAGAACACAAGAATTAGTGGAAAAAGTGAGAACACCAATCACGGAACATAAAAAAAAAAATGTGACACTGTGAATCCTTGCTGAGGAGTTGCACATGAATAAATAAGTTTTGCAGCAAATAATAACCCATGATCTCAATAAGGGTCCGGTTTGTACCTGGTTCCTCAACAAATAACCAACAAAGGAACAGCCTTGATTACTGCAAAGAGCTGATTGCTACCGCCATTAGGGACCCTAACTTCCTCCTGGATATCGATACTGGGGATGAGACATGAGTTTCTCAATATAACCCGTCGACAAAACGCCCGAGTGCAGAATGGAAGTATCGTAACTCTCCAAAATAATAATAATAATAATAATAATAATAATAATAATAATAATAATAATAATAATAATAATAATAATAATATAAACCGTCAGTCGAAATACAAAATTAAGCTTTGTTCTTGTTCTACTTGTTTTTACGATAGTAAAGGTATTGTGCATAGTGAATTGGTGTCTACAGGAGAGGAATTTAATGCCTCATTTTACCTTTGAAATATTGAAACTGTTACTGCAATATATCACAAGTGTGAGGCCCAAGTAACGGAGTAATGTTCAATGGCGTATGCTCGTTACTAGACTTCGGATCGATATGCACTAAAAACGGAAAAAAAAAATATGCATGCAAATATGCGATGAAATCACGGAAATATGCATTGAAAATATGCGAATATTCAGCAAAAATTGTAAATACACACCAATCAAAAACTAAAGCTAAATGTGAAATTTTATTACATTTTTAAGGGGGAAAAGTTGTATTACTTGAACAACATATACTTGATGTATAACTATTGTGCATTATGTTACAATACACAACCATGTAGTTCTTTCTGGTATTTTCTGGCAAAAAGCTTCTGCATTTGTCAGTCAAAACATTTCTGTCCATACATTGAAAATGTTCCATCCGTGTCACAAGTCGATAAGGGGCAGTATTTCAAAGAAGCAATGTTACTAGCCGATAAATCTGAAAATTCATACGTCATTGGTCACAGGAACACTTTATTTAGATCAAACAAGAATTTTATTTCCTGTTTTTTCGCGTCTATTAACTATATATATATATATATATATATATATATATATATATATATATATATATATATATATATATATATATTCGAACAAATGCTTGTCCGATTGGTCCTGCTGGAGTCTGTTTCGTTATTGACTCAAACAGCTCAAATGCACTCAAACAGCTCAAATTCACTCAAACAGCTCAAATAGCTCCCACTCTTCTAATATCATTATAATCTTTGAAATTGTCCTGAAATGAGCATTGATTAAAGCAAGTTCGCCTTTAATGTTTTCAGCTCCGCAAGTATCCACGGATTTTTAAATACATTTGGCTTTTTTTGGGGTTCAAATTGTCCAGTATTTGAAGTTAAATCACACACATACTCACTTGAAATTTCACAGTCAGATGTTGAAATATACCATCTTATAGAATGAAACTCTGACTATCTTCACATCTTCTGTTAATAAACTGACTTACCTAAATCTGTTTTGAAGTATCTAAGCCATCTTTTTGACAAAGTGACTTAAACTAATTCAACTTCCACCCGTCCGTTTTTCTCTAGATGCTAACTATTATTTTTGTTCTATTGAGGCCCAATGCTAAAGCCGGAATTCATTATTATTTACAACTTGTGCTTTTAATAAACTGATAAAAGAGGGAATTGAACCTTTTCTTGAAATCAAAATTACGAAGAGTGTTCAGCAATTATTATCCCTGATATAGAATACATTTTTCACAAAGTTACTTATTACAAGTCACAAAGTCATGGTTACAAAGTCATTATTCCAAAGCACGTGTAACAGTCGCATCATTTTCTAAGTTCTTCCTGCTACTATGCTGTTTTCACCTAGGGAGCGAATGGGAGGAAGATCTTGAGAGTAATGAAGATGTACAAGTATTTATTGAAACCCTGCAATCTCAACTGCTGCGGAGACGTATGTGTGCAGGGTCGTTTTCTGGATGCAAAAGAACCTGTCTGCGTAACATGCCTTTAACTTTCTCCGTGATGGATGTCCATAATTTGGGAATTAACTATGCGTAATAGTGTTCTGTGATAGTGTCTCCTTGCTCAGAATAATCAATGAAAATCTCCTTGGGATTCGAAAACATAGAGCCCATTAATTTGTCAGTGGATGATTAGACTTTGAATTCGCAATGATAGGGAGATCTTTGGTGCTGCTACTGCAAACTTTGATAAACTGTATGCAGCTGAGTGGAGTGGATTCGACTTTAGGATCCCTTTGAACAACGAGTCTATACGAGACATGGAACTACAACTTAACGTGTGTTTTGAACCACATATGCTCCCCCGAAAATCCAACTTGGTCTTCCAGTGCTCTGTTTGCCATAAGGTTCTAAATGCTGTCCCAAATCTTATCAACAATTATGTATCTGGCAATAAAGTTGTCAGGATTCTGTTTGAATAGGAAACTTCATCTCTGATGGTCATACTCTTTCATACTTTTGATCTACAGTCATTTATTTATTTATTTATTTATTTATTTTCCTTTTGAGATCCATCTGGAATACTTTTTTTTTTTCCAACCCTAAGTTTTCATGAGAAACTATTTCTAGTAGATATACCAGTGGTCTCGAGTATTTTGCACACTATTTTTATTTTTATTCATTACCAGAACATGCAGAGCATTCTTCTTATTCTTATTCCTATTCTTATTCTTATTCTTATTCTTATTCTTATTCTTATTCTTATTCTTATTCTTATTCTTATTCTTATTCTTATTCTTATTCGCATTATTATTATTTTGCATACGCATTTTTTTGCAGGAACCGCACTACTTGCATGTACAACAACTTTGCCTACCGTAACGAAATTCACGTGACAACTTTCTTTCATTTGATACGAGGGAACAGTATCAGCCAACACACTGACTGTATCAGCGTAAATCACCATTGGTGTTGGTTTCTTCATATGGATGTGTTTGATTACGGCACCACGCACTTCAGTTTTCTCCATTTTTTACAATCCGGACACACTTGCTGCTTTGGCATACATATTCTTAAAGCTCTAAGTTACAAAATATTACAAGCGTAATATTTTGTTAAACTAATTCTATATCAGGGGCAATAATTGTTGAACGCCCGTGGTATGTAGAGTAGATGTATAATTTATTTTGAAATGTCTTTGTACTGTTTAACTAAGAGATAAAAGAGAACGCTGAAATTTGAATGATGTAAATATCGGCGGCTTGACTTTATCTGTAATACTACCAGACTAACATCAACAGTGTTGTTAACCCAACATAAAGTCATATACCATATATATACAGTGGCGGATCCAGGATATGATCAAGGGAGGGGCTAAATCATAGTTTACAGCTTTATCCAGTGGAAAGCAGGATTCTGAGTTAGCACGGTACTACTAACGGATTCTTACTTCTATTGAAGTAATAACGTCCTTCCACGGAACCTTCCCGAAGCAAACAACACTGCACGACGTGGCGGTTTCAGCGTTGTCTCGCATAGCATTTGTCAAATCAGACTTGGCTAAAACCGTGCCACATACTGGAGGAGTGTTTTAGTGGATTTCATCGGAAACGTCCCAGCATTGAACATTTGGCGTATTATACTGTAACATTTAGCTGCACTGGCGTATATACCTGCAGTTACCTTATATATATTTGAAACAGCGCTACGCCGAACTATTACGTATTTTAGACATACATGTTAAGCGAAAAATTCCAGTACCAACTGCCAACTACATCTACAATTGAGGGGGCGAACACAACAATGGTGTAACCTACATTTTTTAAAAGTGGAGAAAAATCAAGTTAAACACAAGTGTTTTTCGTACAATATACCAAAAGCAACCACAAGTGGTGAGTATGTCATACATATATATTGTACAGAAAACCACATGTGTTTAAGTTTAACTTGATTTTTCTCCATTTTTAAGAATGTGGGTTAGACCACTGTTGAGCTCACCCCTCAATTATTATTAGTATTTTTTTTTCTTTTTCTTTCTCGGAATGCACCTGGACACATTATTACAATAGAATACTACCATCTACAGAAATTATGATACTGAAAATCATAATAAGTAGAATGTCGAAGAAAAGAAATACTTGAAATTTAAACAAAACATTTCCCACTATTTAAAGTTTCAATGAAATGCAAACAGAACTATTTCCATTTCTGCATTAAGTAGGTTCAGCTTAATGCATGTTAAATTATTTGATACAAAAAAAAAAAAAGACAAACGAAGCTGGGGTATATGCAAGTGATAGTCCTGACTAGTGTTGTAAAGGCCTGGAAAAAAACCCGGAAATTTTGGGTTTTAAAAAAAAACTGTTTTTACCATTTTCTTCCCGAGCTTGGAAGAAAAAAAAACGGAAATATTGAAATTTTCGAATATTTTATACTAAATTATGCTTATAAAATGAAATATATATTTTATGTTTACTAGTTTAAAGTTAAGATCATTGAGTAGGCGTACTTATGTTTCTTGTATTAGAATGGGGAAATTTTGTGGCAACAAATATATTTGTACATCTCCTTTAAATTTAGCACCGTGATAGAATGGAGTTATGGCTACAAAAAATCCTAAAATATAATTCTAGTTAGATTAATTAATATAGGCGCGTTTAAATTATCTTAAGTAATCTTATAAAGTTACCGTTTATGGCAGGGAAGTGTTAAAATAACAGGGCCAGAATCATTTTAGTTAATACCAGTATGTTAAAATAAAATATATATTTGATGGGTATGCGTATCTTCCTTGTGCTGTATACAATTTCCGGAAATTTTGAATCCATTAGAAAAAAAAATCTTTTGTTCGGAAATATTGACAAACCTGGAGAATATAATTTAAAAACTGTCTATTCGCCTGATGCTAATCTTATTTGCTGTAAGCATACATACAACATATTTCGCTAGCAGGAAAAAATACTTAAAGCAACAGCGTTTAATTTTACATGTTAATTTTCTGATTTCTGATAAAAATCCTTCTTTATTATTTGTAATTATATTTTTCGAACAACTCAAAAAGGGAGAGGATCTTATCTACACATACACAACACAAGTGTGTAAATTTGAGCAGCGTTAAAATAATTTAACATGTAAAATTTCCGTTCGTTATTATTAAAGACTAGCAGAATACCCGTTCTTCGCAAAGGGAGAATACGTTTCATTTTGGGTATAAAGGGCACCAACACTGTCACCAATGAATTTAGGGACCCCAAAAAATATTAATTCGACACTAGTATCAGTCATTTTAAATTACATTTATATGTCACTCTCCCCCCTTAGAAGTATCTAATGGGGGCAGAATTTGGATTTAAACGGCATTTAAAATGTCACTGTTCATCTCATCCACCCCGAAAACTATGGATTCGACACTAATATCGGCCATTTTCGATCATTTTTAAATATCCCCCCCTTCTCCCTCCCCCAAGTTACGAGGACAAGTTTTGATTTAAACGGCATATTAAGTGTTATTATTCATTTCAGCGACCCACGAACTATGTATTCGACACTAATATCGGTCCTTATCGATCATATTTATGTCTCCCCGTCCCCAAATTGCCTGGATGAATTTTTATTTAAACAGCATCGGAAATGTAATTGCTCATCAAAGCGACCCCGAAAACTATGGATTTGACACTAATATCGGCCATTTTGAGTCAGGGTCGTCATTTAGGGGGGAAGAAAGGGGCAATTGCCCCAACCTCAGTTTGAGATTTGTGAATAGAATAGTAGTAAATCAATGGAAAGTACGAAATTTTACTTATATCAAGGGATCTTGCACCCCTCCCCCCAAGAAAAAGCTGAAATGACGCTCCTGCTTTCAGCCATTTTTATAAATCTCTTCCTACCCAAGTCGCGGGCCTGAATTTGGATTTAAACGGCATCGAAAGTGTTACTGTTCATCTCAGCAATCCCAAATACTATGGATTTGACACAAATATTGGTAATCTTCGATCATTTGTATATCTTTCCTCTCCCCCAACCCAGGTCACGGCGCTTAATTTGGGTTTAAACGGCATTAGAAGTATCACTGTTCATCTCAGCGACCCCGAAAACTTTGGATTTGACACTAATATCGGTCATTTTCGATCATTATATATATATATATATATATATATATATATATATATATATATATATATATATATATATATATATATATATATCACCCTTCCCCCTCCCTAAAGTTTCAGCCTTGAATTTGGATTTAAACTGCATCGGAAGTGTTACTGTTCATTTCCGCGGCCCTGGAAAACTATGGATTCACACTAATATCGATCATTTTGCACCATTTTTATATGTCTCCATCCTCCCTCAATTTGCGGGGATAAATTTAGGTTTAAACAGCATCGAAAGTGCCACTGTTCACCTCAGCGACCCCGAAAACTATGGATTCGACACTGACATAAGCTATATTCAATCACTTTTATATATCTCCCCTTGCCTCTCCCCTAAGCTGTGGGCCTGAATTTGAATTTAAGCTTCATCGGAAATATCGCTGTTTATCTCAGCAACCCCGAAAACTAAGATCGGTAATTTCCTATATATATATATATATATATATATATATATATATATATATATATATATATATATATATACGCACTTCCTTCCTCCAGGTTGCACCTTCAAAGTGAAATGCTAAAATCCATCCCAGACCCGAACCTCATCTGTGTTGAAAATTTTTATCGAGATCAGTCTGGTGGTTCAAGAGTTGTTAAGTTACAAATATAGTCACTTTCATTTCCATATATGTAGATAATTTGTCGCACTAGTAAACAGATATTTGTTTACATACAAAATTTTGTACTTAAAGTTTATATTAAAGTCTGTATTTGAATATTAAATATTAATTATATGTCTTAGTGCATGACTACTAATAAAATTGGTCTACTGCTCTTTTTTTAAAGAAGTAATTTGGTTAAAATTAAGGAAATTTCACCAGATCGAAGAGCATATTAAGAACTCAGGTTCATTCAAGAGCCCTATTTGTTGCAGCAGAAACGCTTCATGATGATAAACTTGTATGCAACTGTAAAAAATCTATAATTAATGCACAACCAGGAATAAACAACTAAAAGGGACATAAAGGAAATGAGTGCAGGCTATTAACTTTCACGAATAATTACAACAGTTTTATTTTCGAATGCTTCTTTTCTAAATATTCACAATATTGAAATTTCTCAATTTACATTCTTACGCGTTCGGCAAACAAACAACATAAAAAAAAGTTCAATTACTAGTAAAACTAAACTAATACAAAGATTTTTTTATTTTCCCATTTTTTCCGGAAAGAAACCGGAAAAAAAACGTTTTTCTTTTTTTAGCATCCAGTTCAAAATTTCTGGAAAATTTTACAACACTAGTCCTGACACAAGGAAGAGAGTTTGATTGGTGAATCATGTTGCTCATATATAATGCTTCGGAGGTGGGGCAACCTCAAATACACAAATGACCAGCACGTCCGCAGTATTGCAGTCCGCTATCTTGAATATAAATATATTTATTTCAAAGAGGAAAGTCATCATGCGACATCTATTCTATATGTCACTCTTTTCCGCAGCTGATCGTTTTGTCCTATCACTATCCGTTCGCTGATTGTGGACTTCTTCTTCCAGTTGATCCTCTAACAACACATGATTAAAATTGTCACCCGCCTCTTCCACTTTTTATGAATAGCTAACAATGTAACTGGATACACAGCAACAGAGGCTTCCTCAATTCGTTTAAATAAGTGCTATAAACTTTGGATATTTATGAAGTAGACCATAGCCTTAAGGTGGACCAACAGCTAGAAATCCAGAGACGTCAGATCCGGAGAGCACAGTGGCCACTACGCCGGTCCTTGACGCCCGATCTTCTTCCCAGAAAACTACTACTCCATGTATTTGCAATGGAGATGGACTCCATCCTGATTTAAGAGCATTGGATATGACCCCTCATCCAAACTGATGGCAGGCTCTCCTAATCAAACAACCGCACGTATTGGTCCGTGTTCAGCACGGCCCATGAAGAGTGACCGAACGATCCTCGTGCCAAACATTCCGCACTAAATAATAACATTTTTACTGTTATCAATCTCTGATACATTAATCTAATGCGGGTTGATGTCAGTCCAGTAGCAGCAGTTTTGTTTACCTATTTATCCGTTTACTCAAAAAAAAAAAAAAAAAAAAACTCGTCCGAGAATCTTTAATGCAATATCCGTATCACGTGGCATGCACTCCGTCGCCTATTTGGCACTTCATCTAATAGTTTGGATTGCCTTCTGTCAGTTGATGATGCATCTGGATTGTATGTGCTTACCACTTGTTAATGTAAAGTATCCTATGAATGGACATTAGAGTCATTCATCGTTTCTAGGACACATGTCATGTGTTATGTTAGAGGCTCTTGCTAAAAAATGCGAGGACAACCACAGCGGTTGCCTCATCTGTAGATATATCTGGATGACCAGTGCGTAGTTTATTGGACACAGCACTTTCTCCCGCGATGAGTTTGGCCACGCCATTACGGTAAATGTGCTCCTTATTGGGGTGTAGCACATTAAATATGTAAGCTGTGATTTCCATAAATCAGAATTCTCTCCACACGTTCTTCGATCTTTAGCAATATCGTTTAGTCAATGACACAGTAAACAATCCATAATTAGTGAGCGGTTAGTGATAGGACGAAACGGTCAGTGGCATTGATCGATCTGTGACACCTGCAATTACAAATCAGGCCATAATTAGTGATAGGACAGAACTGTCAGCGGCATTACACCCCTATGAATAAAACTGCACATAAAACATGCGTCACATGCCGACTTTCCTATTAAGAAGTAAATAACGTTTTATTCAAGATAGCGGCTCAAACGTAGCGGCTGTTGTGGCCCCTTGCCTTTCTGAGGTTGCCTCACCTCTCAAACATCATCTGCAGGCAATATGGCCTGCTGACTCAACAACCTTTCACACAACATACATATCACTGACTTTCGGCCCACCCTGTAAATATTTCGTTCAGGACAGGTAATTCTCAAGCATAACCTTTACTATGTTATTTTACATATTTTACGTAAGTGTAATTTGTAAACAATTTCAAGGGATTGAAGTCTAATTTTTGCTTGTTAATCTACTCTCCGTTTTTTCTTTTTTGTCATTGTTCTGTGGGATTTATCTCAAGATCTTAGTGCTTAAAGCTATCAGTTCTTAATTGACATCATCTAGCGACAAGCTGTCGGAAGGACTGAAAAGACCACTATTAAATTTTTCAGTATACCCAATGATAATGTAGATAATATTGCATCTAAGGATCCAACGGTGCGTTATAAATTGCACTCATATCATGACACTGGCTTTAACATATTTTTGACACCGGCACAAACTAATCATTAAAGTCTCACTAACCCTATATTAAATTTCAATTTTCTCTGCAATTACTCCTTTCAGAGTATGGTAATTACAATTTTGTTATCAAGGCTTCTCGTCCATTCCAGGTGCCTTAACTTTAGTATAAACTAAAGTAATTCTTAGCAGATGGGTCCACTTTAACTGACATTATGATAGCTACTTCATATTATTGTTATTATTAAAACTCCTTCTTTGTATACATGTACTGTATATATGGGGCAAGGTGGTTTGTCTTTGTTTTCTTGCTTCGTAGCTATCTATACTTTGGCAATATTAATTTCGATCAGTAAATCAAGCACTTAATTGGTATCAGGTAGAAAACCTTGCCAGAAGAAAAGAACCTATTTTTGATGGAGGATTGTCACCAGACAGCCCGTCTTGTGGCGCCAACAGAGAAGTGGACTGGTTGCGCAACCTATCTAAAGAGGGAGGAGCGATCGAGTTAAAATGGTAGTGGGTGATCCAGACACTTGACTGCATGCTAATGGAATCTACAAGTCTTGCCTGGACAAGCTATGTGATAAGAAGAGGGGTGTATATTCCAGGATTTAGTAGCGGTAATGCCTTAGCGGCCACAGCAACTGGCTAATTAGTTTTGGTCCTGCACTGAATCTAGAACATCCCCGAAACTTCATTGTTTTTATCCCTTGCGCTTTACCTTGAACACGTTTTCTCACATTCAGGGCCCTCTGTGCAGTGTCTTCGAGAAAACAATGTAAAAGAATTTAGAATGTTTCTTCAGTTAGAAAGTTCTTGCCTCTTACCTACGCCCATTCATTTTCTTATCTCTTTTGTACATGCTTAGAGAGTTAAGCTTGAAAAAAGAAAGAAAAAAAAGAGAAAAAATGGTGTGCTTCTTGTCATCTTCCTACCAATAAAAACAATGTTTCGACTAAAGTTTCACGAAAATATTATGATCACATTTACAAATAATAAAAAAAAAATGTACATTGATTAATCGAAGGAGTGGAAATACTCGTAGTTAGAACTAAATATAAACAATAGCTCAACAAAACAAAACTGACCAAAAACACCAATGTATATTAACAATACACAACATAACCAGGGCTGACCCTAGGTAGTTAGTTGTCCCGTGCAATGTTATATTTTGCGGTCCCCTTTTCTCCAGAATGCATGAGTCTTACTATTCACGATTTTAAGTATGCTATCCCACCATGAACAACGAAAGGGAGGTAAAGAACACTAGCACTAAGAAAGGCTTAAATACTACATGTTTGTTGTCTGTATTTTTTTTCTAAAAATATACTATTATGCTAGTGAAATATAATACAAACGCACCTGCAGGGGAAAGATGGTAATAATTTTCACATAATTTAATATCGAGCTTCAATCTCAATAGGTTTATATTACTTTGCAGTCCCAGTGCAATTAGCTTTTTTATCTGTATTTCTTGATTTTTCTTGTTTCAACTGTTAAAAAAAATAAATAAATAATTATCCACCTTCAATGATAAGGAACTTGTTTGCGACAAGACAAGACTAGTTTTCATATCAAAACTGTGATGACTAATTAAATGAAACAGGTGTTCACTACTGCCCGAGAATTGAGTTTTTGTATTTGACAACAATCAAAAAACTCATGCTGGGATTTGTTTGACCGTTTGCTTTAACACTATCTATGTGATCTTAAACTAATGCGACCGAAACATGATTTATAAATCTAGTATTCAAACAGACGGCCTACTTTGTAAATTTAATACCATCGTCATGAACTATGTTTCCAAGAAGAAGTATTTATTTTAAATAGCCTAGTACGGTTATGATAGATTTTGCCGTCCCGTGCCAGTGCACATGTTTCACATATGGCAGAGCCGGCCCTGAACATAACATTTACATCAATATATATATTAATACTAGAGAAAAAGTTTCAGCAAATACAACATAGCCTTCATCAGACTCATTATGCTGTGTTTGATGAAGGAAATGTAAAATTGCCGTATCTATGTCAAATATATATATATATATATATATATATATATATATATATATATATATATATATATATATATTGGTGCTTGGGTCAGTTTTATTTTAATAATTCTATGATGTATTCCCAAAGGCATAATCAACAAGAACAATAGCCGTATAAATAAACGACCCCTAACCTTTTCTTCAGCAGTGCTTTTTTTTTTTAAAATCATTTGTCTGCATCAATTTCGGAAAACCTCTTTTCTGGAAAGAAAACCAAGCAATAAGCATTGTTAAGAAAACTTAGGTGAGAACAGAAGATCAAATGTAAGAGATAAAATAGGAGACAAAATTAAACTGTGTCGGACAATGTTCGAGAACAAATTGTCATGTTAAAAAATGCGATGGAAGCTAAAATTGGGTGAAACAATCATAGTATTTCATTTGGTGTATTGCTTAAGAATTGAGATTCACACTTCAAACCGAAAACGCTGGCAAAACATCGTGCTTGGAGCTTCTATATCTGACAAGGAGAAAGCATACTTTTGTAAATGAACTTCGGGGCCAGTTTTTTCAGGGTGATGGTGCACGTTTAAAACGTTCATATTACAAACTGGGAGAGAGCAATGTTTTAATATAGCAGAGAAAAAGCGTCTTAAAGTGTTCAAATCGTCCCATATGTCGTACGTTGCGCAAGTTTACCAAGTGATAGCGTGGCAGAATCAGTGGCATCTGTGACTCTTGTACCAAGCGTCCCGGATTCGATTCCCGCTGGGCTCAACTTTTTCGTTGTTTTTTTTTTTTTTTTTTTGCTTGAACTAATAAAATAGCAACTTGTAACTACAAGTAAAATGTTAATTCACCATATGTTTATAATGAATTTAAAAAATAGAAATATTCAAATCAGTTGTAAAATCTTTCAATGCTCTACGTAACCAGTAACAAAATGTAATCTATATCGTAGATATTTCGATATCACGAATTACATTATGGTTACTACAGTCGTTGTGTAAAGAATGTTCTTGACGCTTCTTGTCTACATCTGTTGACAGAGAGAATTCCAAGGGGGGTGGGAAGGAAATGCCCTTTGGTAATACTGGATAGGGATGGTACCGAGACCAAGACTAGTCTCGGTCTCGTCTCGGTCTCGTCTCGAATTATCGAGACGAGACCGAGACCGAGACGGACTTTTATATACCGAGACGAGACCGAGACCGAGACGGACTTTTAAATACCGAGACGAGACCGAGACCGAGACAGACCTCTATAAATCGAGACGAGACCGAGACGAGACTTAGGTCAGTCTCGAAAGTCTCGGTCTCGTCTCGAATATTGATATTGATAGATACTAAAATTGCCTTCACTCAAAACTTGTTTCGTTGCTGTGTTAGATAATATGAGAACGGTTGACTGATGTACACTGGCGTATTTAGGGGGTGGTTATCGGGCTCAAACCCCTACCGAAATAAATTTGTGATAATTTTTTTGCATTGCACGTACAACGCAAATGTTTCTTACTCGCTCCTCAAGCCTCTCCAGAAACAAAATCCACTGCTGATGCAAATAGAATTCTGTCTGTCTGTCTGTTTGTCTCTCTCTCTCTCTCTCTCTCTCTCTCTCTCTCTCTCTCTATATATATATATATATATATATATATATATATATATATATATATATATATATATATATATATATATATATATATATATGGTCGCGGTTGCTACCCAGGTCCGCCCTGCATAGGTTCCCGGGGCCCAACTTTAATTTTAAATGGAAGCAAGGGGTGAGTTGTACCTCGTTCGATAGACCTTGAAAAACTAGAAAGCGTTGTGGCAAAAGATCTTTCATATCGGGCACTGTATTCAAAATGGCCGACAAGACATGTTTCCTCTATCAGATACAGTAAAACGTGCAGTACCACTAATATGAAAACGATTGAACATAAATGAACCGAACAAAAACTCAAATAGAAAATGTCATGTGGCACATCGATTGATATTATCGCGGAGGCTCCCAGGGCCACCCTTCATGGTGGCCCAGGGCGCAACCTCAAAATTGTAAATGTAAACATGGGGTGAGTGATACCTCTTTCAACATATCTTTAAAAACTAAATAGTGCTGTTGCAAAAGATTGTTCATATGGGTCACCGTTTTCAAAATGACCACCAAGACAAGGTACCTACATCAGGTAAAACGTCCAGTATCACTAATATGAAAACATCAGAACAAATATTCGAATAGGAAATCACAGAGGGTATTTATCATTCTATAGCTCGGGAATGTTGCAACAGTCGAAAATATGATTAGAGTGAAAGTGCCATAATGGAAAGGAAGAAATCTAACTACTAGAAATTTATCCCAACTTCACTCCGTAAGTGAGTGAAGCGGGAAGGATCGGTGAAATTGCAAATGAGATCCTTAGTTTTTGCAAATTGTATATACGAAACAAAGTTATTTGAAATGTGTTTTTATGTAAAATTCTTGTTAAATGGTACCTTCCATTTTGATTGCAGGCAATGGTTGATGCAAAAATGAATCAACTGAAATGCGAAACCAATTCGAACAATGCAATTTTAGAACAATGTTTACAAACGTTGGTTTTGTTCAACAGTCGTCTGCATGATATTGGTTCGCTTCTTTTCCTTCTATGTCTTCTTGCATGTGATAGAATATGAGTTTCACTGAGATGTCTACAGTTACATTCCGAATAACTTTCAACGGTAATTTCAGTTGTGATCCTTAGTAACGAAACGGTACATACTGATGCAGATATGTCCCAAAAATCTTGCACGCATTGCATTAAATTATCAGGGGCGGGCAAAATGTTGTTAAACTTGAATTTCACCTTATTTTTATTCACCTTATTTCACTTTATTTTCATTCACCTTATTTTCATTCATCTTATTTCACTTTATTTTTATTCATTATAGTACCAGTCATTTGTACACACAAGTGTTTCAGACAAACCAAATCTATTGCAAATAAAAGTGAGGTTCTCATTTGAGATTTTACCATTCATTCCCGCTTCACCCACTTACGGACAGAGATCGGAAAGATAATTTTCTATCATTTCCTCTTTTGCATCATGTTAATTATACTTTAATAATCTTTGTCTCCGTTGCATTATACCAGTCACGTAGCCAAGGGGTGGGTCCGGGGGGTCCGGAACCCCCCTTCGAGACCATATATGAAAAAATTAAGAAAGGATGCAATAAAAAGAAACGAGAAAAAAAGAATCAGCCTTAAAAGTATAAAACTACAGCAAACGTTTGGTTACTCCTTCTTACGCGGAACTTTGTGTGTAGGAAAGGAAAGGGGTTCAATCTAAAAATTAATATTATTTGAACGGACCGTTTCGAATTCCATTTAGCTTCATGCTAATTCTATGGACTACAAATGACAATCAATAAACCTGTTCTATCAGGTAGATTCTCAGATAGAACTTAAGAAATGCCAACAATCACCAGAGCCTGGCAACATAAATTCCAGTTAAAGTAATTTTCAATTTCGCGGCAACACTAATCCATTTTATAGGATGTGTTTATCGCCGAAAGAGATCTCATTGCTATCTTTGACGGCATTAATCGAAGATAAGAAAAAGAAGAAGGAAGAAGACAACAAGAACCGAGTTCGAATTACCTAGGAAGACTGTATATTTTTCAATATTTTTTAAATATTATTTTACTTCAGATTTCTTTATAGTTTGTTATTAAAAGATTAATATATCCTCATTTTATTGTCCTAACAAACTAATATGGGCGTGTTGCCGGTAAAATAGTTTAGATTGATTGAGCCCCTGGTGTGTAACCACAGTATTTCAAGTCACGACCCCCCTTCCCTCATTACAAAATCCTCGATAAACGAACCAATATATGTTGCCAGTATAATAGTTTAGAATTATCGAACCCCTGGTGTGATAACCACAGTATTTCATGTCACGGACCCCCCTATTACGAAATCCTGGCTAGGTGCCTGATTATACTCGAGCCGTGGAATGATAAATACCCTCTTTGCTTTCCTATACGAGTTTTATTCTGTTCATTTATCTCCAACTATTTTCATATTAGGGATCTAGTGGTACTGGACGTTTTATCTGATACAGGCACCATGTCTTGGCAGCCATTTTGAAAACGGCGACCCATATGAAAAATCTTTTGATACAATACTGTTTAGTGTTTCAAAATTTATCCAACAACGTATCACTTGACCCATATTTCGGTTCAAAATTTCTAAGTTTCGCCCCCTTGAAAGGCAGCCGTGGATCACTGTGAGAACATCACTCGATCCATGCCTTTCCTGTTTCACTTTCTGACTGTTCGTTTATCTCCAACTGTTTTCATATTAGTGGTACTGGACGTTTTATCAGATACAGGCACCATGTCATTGCGGCCATCTTGAATACGGTGACCAATATGAAAAATCTTTTGCCACAACGTTTTTTACTTTTTAAAGATCTACGGAACAAGGTATTACTCGCCCCGTGTTTCCACTTAAAATTTTAAAGTTTGGCTCTGGTACCCCATGAAGGGTGGCCCCGGTAGGCGCCGCGACAACACCATCAGGTGTGCCCCATGGCATTTCCTATTTGAGTTTTTGTTCGGTTCATTTATGTTCAACCGTTTTCGAGATATCCCCGTGGAAAGATTAAAATGGGCCATCCTATATATATACAGGGTGAGTCAAAATAAGTGTTACAAGCCAATATCTCGCGAACTATACATCATATAAGAAAAATATTAAGAGACAATGTACAATACAGAGGGGCCTAAGAAATGAGTCAAACATTAGGTTTCCCCCGCCCCCCATTTTGGGGGGAGGGGGTGAACGTGAAATTTTCAAATGGGAATATACGTCGAGTGATACCTCGTTCGAAAGAGCTTGAAAAATTGAACAAATTTTGTAGGAAACAATTTTTGATATGGGGCACCGTTTTCAAGATGGGCCCCAAAAATGATCCTGTATCCGATAAAATTTCCAGTACTTATAAATAAGTGTTACAAGCCAATATCTCGCGAACTATACATCATATAAGAAAAATATTAAGAGACAATGTACAATACAGAGGGGCATAAGAAATGAGTCAAACATTAGGTTTCCCCCGCCCCCCATTTTTGGGGGGAGGGGGTGAACGTGAAATTTTCAAATGGGAACATAGGTCGAGTGATACCTCGTTCGAAAGAGCTTGAAAATTTGAACAATTTTTGTAGGAAACAATTTTTGATATGGGGCACCGTTTTCAAGATGGGCCCCAAAAATGATCCTGTATCCGATAAAATTTCCAGTACTTATAAATAAGTGTTACAAGCCAATATCTCGCGAACTATACATCATATAAGAAAAATATTAAGAGGCAATGTACAATACAGAGGGGCCTAAGAAATGAGTCAAACATTAGGTTTCCCCCGCCCCCCATTTTTAGGGGAGGGGGGTGAACGTGAAATTTTCGAAGGGAACATAGGTCGAGTGATACCTCGTTCGAAAGAGCTTGAAAAATTGAACAAGGTATCACTCGACATATATTCAGATTTGAAATTTTAAAATTGGTCCCGGGGCCCCATGATGGGGCCCTGGGGCACCCCGATAACACCATGCCACGTTGCCTATGGCGTTTACCTTTTTAATTTTTCGTTTCATGTTTTTCTACTTAGCCGTTTCCGATTTATAAGTACTGGAAATTTTATCGGATACAGGATCATTTTTGGGGCCCATCTTGAAAACGGTGCCCCATATCAAAAATTGTTTCCTACAAAAATTGTTCAATTTTTCAAGCTCTTTCGAACGAGGTATCACTCGACCTATGTTCCCATTTGAAAATTTCACGTTCACCCCCCTTCCCCCCAAAATGGGGGGCGGGGGAAACCTAATGTTTGACTCATTTCTTACGCCCCTCTGTATTGTACATTGTCTCTTAATATTTTTCTTATATGATGTATAGTTCGCGAGATATTGGCTTGTAACACTTATTTTGACTCACCCTGTATATAGCCGCGGACCCAGTATATGACCAAGGGAGGGGCTAAACCATGGTTTGCCGCTTTATCCAATGTAAAGAAAGTAGGATTGAAACCCATTTTATCCAGTGTATACCTGAGCGTTAAGGGGGGCTATAGTCCCTATAGCCCTCCCCTATGATCTGCGATATATATATATATATATATATATATATATATATATATATATATATATATATATATATATATATATATATATATTAAAAATGCTGAAATTTTGTACCAAGTTGGGAAATTCTTCTAGATTCTGTGCAATATCGCTAGATGAACAATCTTGCTAAAAGCAAAATAAAGTTGTATTTTCTCAAATTGCGCTACGTAGAGTATTACATATTTCTAATTTAGTTATTTAACAAAACCACAATAGCCCATACATTATTTAGTGTAACAAAGGACAACACAGTATCATTAACATCAACATTTTGGAAATCTCTAATAACTCAAATGGCATGGACGGTGCAATGCACATCAACTGTATCTTAGCGTCAAATACTGTGATCATGGTATAATATATTTCGAATGAATGAGGTAACAAAGTTACAAGAAACGGAAAATTTAAATATTTCTAAATTTTCTTTACTTTACTTCGAAAACGCGCTGACATCACGTCTCATCATGCAGATGCTTCCAAAAGACTTAAATGCTTATAGCGCCATTTACAACAATTGTTATTTCAAATCGTTTCAGACACCAAACACATTGGTAATGATTATTATACTGCTTAAAATGACGTATTTGTACTAAATTTTTATAATGATTATTGCTTGCTTTCCTTTGTTTCTATAACATTACAACAATAGTTTTTGATGGTTTTAATTAAAACAAATGACAGTTACATTATTTTAAGCAGCGTTGCTCACTTAAATAAATTGCTAATTATTATTCTAAATATGTGCAAATAACGTAGAACTGCAAGATATTTTAAAATTACTCGTAGTTTGTTTTATGGTGCAAGAATGCTTTCAAGAGAATACGTTTTTCATAGTCTTTGGGCTACGTATAATGTTAATGTTTAAGTCTTCGTTTCAGCAATACCTGTAAATGCAAATTGTAACTCAAATTAAATGTAACTGATACATTTTCAGTAACACTAGTTGTTCCCCCTAACCCGTAGGCCTGGTGCACACTTTAGATTAAGACCGTGCTTAATTAAAAGTTCTAATTACACACTAATTACATTTCACTTGCTTTAGTTTGACCACCGATCACATCAAACTCGATCAATACCATATAGCTATATGCAATTATTCAAGGACTTACAGTTAGTAATACACAATGTTCACTTTTGTTTTGTTTTGTTTTAGTTTAACGTCCCACATTATGCTAGGGCGGCTAAAGAAGACGTGGAGCTAATGATTATAGTGGAATCCGAACCACTTCGGTCGTTCAACTTTACCCCTACCGGAAATCGAACTTGAGACCACGCGAACCAAAATCAAGAGTGCTAGCCGCTAGACCAAATGGGGGTTCTCACATTATGTTGATTTAAATCATTCAGTCAGTGTTGCCAGATCCGAAGATTAAAAAGTAGCGTGTCTGTACTCCGAAAGTAGCGAATTCGAACTATTAGTAGCCCAAATATATAGAATTGAATACTGATGATGCTAATGAAATAATTTAATATGAGCTGGAAAATGTGCTGGACATATTGCAAGAAGAAATTATGATCGACGGACGAACACAACTCTAGATTGGACACCATAATACAAAAACAGCCTAGGAAACCTCCGCATACAAGAAGGTGTGATGAAATCAAGAGCCACTGAGGAGTAATCTGGAAAAGAATTGCCCAAGTTAGATAGTTGTGGACTTGGAAAGACCTTCATCCAGCAATGGATTGATAATGGTTGATTATGATGATGGCGATGATTTTATTATATCTAAACCTCGTAGGTAAACTAAACCAAGTCATAATTTCGTAATTTTACAGAAGCGAAAAACTGGTTCCTCAACTAAGACTATATATATAACTTTTACTAGGTAAGGTAGGGTAAAAATGGGTCCAAAATTTAATGAAAGTCATAGAGCGAAAAAAGTATTTTTGACTATTCAATCCATCATGTTGAAGCAAAACTACGAAAATTAATACAAAAGGAAACTAGAAAGTTAAGAATCACTTGTTTTGGCGAGTGAGAAAAAAAAAAGATACAGATAACTTGAATTACCTATATACTTATGTAATATGTATGTCCATGATTCGCAAGTAATTTTTAATCAATATAAAATTTCAACGTAATGAACGCACGATTAGTTTTCTCGAATAAAGATTGCATGCACCGTTGAGAGCTAAGGAATAAGATTCATCTATGTTACGGCACTGGATATGTGCTTACGTAATGCATTACGACCTTATGAACTTGTATAAGAAACAGAATGCACTTAAAACGAGACGCGAATTATACGAAACATTGGACTTTGAATCTAACTTGTTTTTTGATCCAACTCGAGACCTCACATAGCAAAGATGAGTGTAGTAGCTCCCACCACAAGGTTCAGGACGTTCGTGTTATAAAGTGTCAATTAAATACGGAGATGTGAAATGGTAATAAAGCATTTCATCAATTTCAAACAAAATACGTATATTGTAGTAATAATTTACCCTATTAATAATTTACCCTATTTGTTAAGATAATGAACGTTATATTTTGTTTTTAAAATGACAGTCAAAGCAGAATGTATTGAATAATAAATGAGAAATTGTAAAGTTTCAATTTCGGTACGATTAAATACATTCGTGCTGCTATGTGTTGCGTTATCCGTTAGGAGGTATTGAACAATTCTGAATCAAAGGAAGGAAATAAGCTACTGTATAGTACTGGAGTTAATTTAATAGAGTTTAATTGTATAGGCAGTTCTGAGGCTATATGAGACAAAGTCTATTGCTGAAAGTGAAATATGGGTTCTATTAGGGTTTTAGGGTGATATACCCACTGATCATTGAACCTGGAATACGCGCATGGAAAGTATTAGCACTAGCAAATTAGCTATGAAGAGGTACACCATACCATAATTCTAAGTCAAAATGAAAGGAAAAAATAAGCGGAAACGACAGACTGTACGAGAATAATACTTTCACTATTTTAATTTCACACTATTTATTTCGAGACTTTCGAGACTTTCGAGACGAGACCGAGATTTGGTACTCGAGACCGAGACCGAGATCGAGACAAGCATCTGTAGACCGAGACGAGACCGAGACCGAGACGGTGATTTTTTACTCGAGACGACACCGAGACCGAGACCGTTATTTATCAACCGAGACGAGACCGAGACTGTACAAAGTCTCGTCTCGTCTCGTCTCGATACCATCCCTAATACTGGATGTTACAATAACCAAAGGTGATGTCCCCCTTATTCCCCTTGCAATAAGCGGCGAAAATCTGTTTCCAACATTGGGGGAAGGACGGGTAAGATCGTTCCCATTTTTTTTTAAAGCGATGTTCAAAATATTTATGAAGTTGAAAAACAGTATTGTGGAGGATCATGGGAGCAGAGTTGTCTTCAAAATTGGGGGCGGGCAGATTTGAAGCTTATTCTTTGGGGATTTTAATTTCAACTCATTTTCCTTTGTGACAACCAGACACTAATCATCACACTTCTCCCCAAAACTCACATTTCAAATCTGATTATTAGTAGGACAGTCGCTCAGTTACAAGACTGGAGAGGACATGACCCCTCATTCCCCCGTGCCATTTGCGCCAGTGCTTGTAATATACACACTGTCAACAGATGTAGACACGAAGCGTCAAGAACTCTTTTACACAACGTCTGTGGTAACCATAATATAACTCGTGATATCAACATATTTACGAAATACATTACATTCCTTTGGTAGTTAACATGGAACATTGAAATATTTTACAACTGATTTGAATATTTCTATTGTTTTAAATCATTATAAACATGGTGAATTAACATTTTACTTGTAGCAGCAAGTGGCTACTTTATTGGTTCAAGCAAAAACATTAAAAAAATGACTCCAGGGGAATAGAACCCAAGACCCTTGGCACGGGAGTCACAGATGCTACTGATTCTGCCACGCCGTCACTTGATAAATTTGCGCAACGTACGACATATGCGGCAAGTTGAAAATTTTAAGACGCTTTTTCTCTGCTATATTAGGCCATTGCGCTTTCACAGTTCGTAATATGAACACTTTAAATGTGCACTATCACCTTGCAAAAAATGGTCCCGAAGTTCATTTACCAAAGTCTGCTTTCTCCTTGTGAGTGTATTAGCATATTAGTCAGTGGTGGATCCAGGTGAAAGGGTCATCGACACAATTTGTAATTTTGTCGCTTCAGGTCAGAAAACTTAAGTATTTATTATTGTATATGTGTAGCAGTGCATGTATTCAAGCGTGAGGACATTAAGTGAGTTTTCTGTTTATACCTTGTAGTGACAAAATGTAATTTTTAGGGGTGTGATTTCCCTCAATAGAAGCTACTGGGAAACAACGTTTTGCTTTTCAAATACTATTATGATGTATTTTACCCAGTGGTATACTGTGAAATTTTATTCCAAAGGAGCTTTTATTTTTAAGTTATGTACTATTTAGCCAGTGAGTGACTTAATATCGTATGATTAGATTGAAATGAAATGAAATCGTTAAGTTTAACGTCCCAAGCTTATTCCGATTAGGCTAAAGGAGACGGTGATGATGAGAAATGAGTGAAATGAAGAAAGTGGGAGGTAACGGGAGAACCCCAAGAAAACCCACTAGCACGGTGTTTGTCCATCACAAGGTCCACACGGCGCGAGCTGCGATCGAACCAGGGACCCCAAGCACCGGAAGTGAACGCTCTACCACTTTGCCACCGCGCCCTCTATGACTAGATTGAGTGCTGCCATGACTAAATTGACTAGCATATTTTATACAATTTTTCTAGATATTCTGCTTACTTTTGTTGCACACATTATATAAATATAATTCTTAATTTAAAGAAAATAACATTTAAACCTCATTAAACTTTTTTTTTTTTTTTTTTTTTTTTTTTACAGATTTCAAACAAAAGGGAGCCAAAGTTGGATGACTTACGCAACATTGCCTTTGCCTTAATGTACCAGATAAAAAAAAAATACACCGTGACTTGTGGTAAATTGTGAATGCAATTCTTTAGCCTACAGTAGGGTTTTCCAACCTGTTGTTCGCGACCTCTAGGGGATCACGACAGGGTTTCATGGAGGTCATGAATATAAGCGGAAGAGATTAATAGAATTACAATCTAATACCGGAAAACATTTTTAAATGTTAATTTGAATTCTGTACAGATATGTATATTTTTCTTTTATTTTCATACATACTGATCTACTAAAAAAAAAAATAGGTCTACTAAACATTTTCAACAAGTACAGACTTGCTTAAAAATTAATTTTGAATGGAAGATGTACGATATAAAACTAATGAGAACTGCATACTGAAATGCCAGAGTAATTCAAATGCAACAAAACCTGCATATTGAAAAACAATTAACATTGAAAGCTAATGAAGTACCTGAACATGATGTGATTTCACTAGTGCGGCAATCTCCGTTTCAATCTTCGTCAAATCATTTAAAATACTTAATAACTTGTTTAACAACTGTCCAAATTTTAAAACCATAATTAGAAATTATTTTATTTTTATCATATGACCCAAACTTAAAGGAGTTATGAAGTTTTAAAATTTTTGAATGGACTCCATTTTGAAACAATATGACGGACCGGATTTGATATTTGTTAATATGAATGAACTGAGCAAATTTTGTTTTAATCTATTACCTTTTAGGGAAGTTACTATATCTACTATATATAATAAATGAATTCTATTATTATAGACATAGATGAATAGCGTGATATCTCCGCAATAGGTATTTTAAAAAAATCCCACACAAGCTTATTACAAACCAGAAATTATAAGGGAGTCGCTGGCAAGAGGTTGTGATAAAATGGAGGTCGTGATACGAATTTTATTGAGAACCACTGGCCTACAGTAATTTTCTGATGAATACCCAAAAAAGCTGGACTAGTAAGCCAGTATTAGCACATTGAATTCCGCAATAAATTTGAAATTGTTAGGTCTTTTCTGCATTTTTTTTTTAAGCTGAAGTAGTCAGCACAAATAAAGTAGCCAGATTTGTAACATTTTCATACATCTGAATAAATTGTTTGATTGAACTGAATCAATCTATCACTACTGTTTGAGGCCTTTCACTTCATATAATGTCATTCCGCTTTGTCTACCATAGTTCAAATTCAGAAACTATAGTTAGGGGATAAAGTAAAATATTTCCACAAAACTCTCTCTATGGCCTATGGAACCCGGAGGTTCAATGCCGCGTTCACAAAAGCTCTCCACTGACTTCTATCCTTAGCTAATTGCATCCAGTTTCTACTTTGTATTCCTATTTCTGCGAGATCCATCTTAATATTATCCTCCCATCTTCGCCTAGGTCTTCCTAATGGTCGTTTTCCTATGGGTCTACCAATCAAGACTTTGAAAGCGTTTCTACTTTCTTCCATTCTAGCTACATGCCCTGCCCACCTAAGCCTCCTAGACTTGACGACCCTAACAATGTTGGGCAAACCGTATAAACTATGTAGTTCCTCGTTATGAAGCTTCCGCCATTCCCCATTCTCGTTCCTCTTGGATCCGAATATTCTTCTCATGATCCTGTTCTCAAACACTTTCAGTCTATGTTCTTCCCTCAGAGTAAGCGACCATGTTTCGCAACCATACAGAACAACAGGCATGATTATCGTTTTATATATTTTAAGCTTCAAATTCCTCGACAGAATTCGCGACGACAAGAGATTTTGAACCGAATAGTAACACGAATTCCCTGCTTTTAGTCGACATTTAATTTCTTCGTGAATATGATTTTCGTCTGTTAATATTGATCCTAAATATTTGAAAGTACCCACTTTATCAAAAGTATTATTTAATATTTTAACGCCTCCACAATTTGCAGTATTACGGTCCCGACGCACTTCGATGTATTTAGTTTTCTCTGCATTTACTTCTAAACCCATGTCCCTGCAAGCGTTTAATATTTGGTCTAGGAATTAATTCGTGCGGTTGGTACGCACACATTGAAGCTGTAGTACAAACACAAAATAACATAAATACCTTAAGAAAAATATTGTCCATCGCTAGCCACCACTTTCGCCCATCTGTCAGGCAATGTACGGATTCCGTGGCGAAAGAAGTCCTCATCCTTGGAAGCGATCCAGTCAGAGACCCATGTTTCGATATCTTCAGAAGAAGTAAACCGCTGTCCAATCAAATCGTTGTTCATGCAATCGAACAAGTAGTAGTCCGAAGGAGCAACGTCTGGTGAATACGGCGGGTGGGGTAAAACTTCCCATCCGACATTTTCTAAACAGGTTTTGACCGGTTTTGCGACATGTGGGCGAGCGTTATCATGTTGAACAATAAGTTTATCATGTCTGTTCTCCCATTCTGGTCGTGTTCTGGCCAGAGCTTGCTTCAAACGCATTAATTGTCGTCGATAACGTTCTCCATTCATAGTTTCACCCGGTTGCAGCAGCTCATAGTACACCACACCTTTCATATCCCACCACATGCACAGCATAACCTTTGCACAGTGAATATCTCGTTTTGGTTGTGATGGACCTGGTTCACCTGGTTTCACCCAGGCCTTTTTTCGTTTAGGGTTCTCGTAATGCATCCACTTCTCATCACCCGTAATAATTCGATGCAGAAACCCCTTTCTGCTCTGTCGTTGAAGCAGCAATTCGCAAATGGTTTTTCGTCTTTCAACGTCTCTGTCTTTCAATTCATGTGGAACCCAATGTGACATCTTTTGAATCATTCCCATAGCTTTCAAGCGTTTGGAGACTGTTGTTTGATCAACGCCTAATGCTGCTGCAAGTTGTTCCTGCGTTTGACACTAATCCTGCTCGAGCAATGCTGTCAATTCTTCGTCTTGAAATTTTTTTGGCTGTCCAGCTCGCTCTGGGTATGCCAAGCCGAAATCACCACTTCTAAACCGTGCAAACCACTTCTGACACGTTCGCTCAGCTAGAGCATGGTCACCATACACTTCCACCAAAATACGATGACTTTCAGTAGCACTTTTCTGCATGTTAAAGTAATGCAGCAGGACACCCCGCAAAAACACTTTATCAGGCACAAATTGCGCCATGTTCACTTAACTACAAACTGGTGTTGTTGACGCTTTAATCCACTGCCCTATACTACGAACGATACGCGATGACAGGGGTTTGCAACACATGTGTGGATACACGGAACTGTGGGACGCTCCGTTCGTTGCGCCATCTCTTGTCCACCCGCACGAATTAATTCCTAGACCAAATAATATCTCTGCATTTATTTCTACTGTCCTCCTATCATCCGCTATTAAATTTACATCATCAGCATATGCCATAACCTGGTGAATGCCGTTCAACTCTAGGCCCTGGTTGCTATCTTTGATTTTCCTTATGGCGTATTCCAGCACAAAGTTAAATAATAATGGCGACAACGCATCTCCTTGTTTCAGGCCATTTTCGACGTGGAAGCTCGTGGACAAAAATTTTCCTACCCGGACTTTACTTTGGGATTCACTTAAACATATCTTAATTAATCTAATTAGCTTTCTCGGTATTCCAAGTTCTGTAAGAACGTTGTATAATGTTTCTCTCCTAACCGAGTCGTAAGCCTTTCTAAAATCAATAAATAGTTGATGTACCGGGGTATTGTATTCCCACTTTTTTTCGAGTATTTGAGGAATGGTAAATATTTGGTCGATAGTTGATCGATTTCGTCTAAATCCGCACTGATAATCTCCAATAATTTCATCTGCGTATGGGGTCAATCTTGCTAACAGAATATTTGAAAGGATTTTATAGGATGTTGACAGAAGAGAAATGCCTCGATAATTATTACAGTCAGTTTTGTCGCCTTTCTTGTGAATTGGAACAATGATTGACTCTTTCCACTCTTGTGACAATTCTTCCTTGTTCCAGATAAGGAGAATGAATTTGTGTATCTTGTTCCACAGTTTTTCGCCTCCAGCTAAAATTAACTCAGCCGGAATTTCATCTACACCCGGAGATTTGTGTTTCTTTAATTTCTTTATAGCGGCTTCCACTTCTATTCGATTGGGTTCTGGAATATACGGTTCTGCGGTGTGTATCTCCTTTTCTCCACGCACATTAGTTTTTGGCTGCGTGTTCAGCAAATCGCCAAAGAAATCTTTCCATCTATTTAAGAGGCTATCCGTATCAGTGAGAACTGTTCCGTCAGGTTTCTTTAAAATATAAGCACGAGGTTGATAGCCTTTCTTAAATTCGCTGATCCCCTTATACATGTCCCGATTATTTTTGTTTTTACTATTATCTTCAAGTTCCTTAATTTTAGCTTTCAAAAAATCCCGTTTCTTTGTTCTAAAGTTTTTGGAAGTTCCCCGCCTGATATCTGCGAAATTTTGTGTAGTTATTTCATTCGGATTTTGTAGCCACCGTAATTTTGCCTGTTTTCTCTTCTCTGCTAGTTTAATGCGTTCCTGGTCGAACCATGGTTTGTTCCTACGTATTTCCGCGTGTCCCAATTTTTCTATTGCTGAACTTTTAATGCTATCTCTAATTTCAATCCAAGTATCTTCAACACTAGTGCACTCCGGGTCTTCTAAAACCGAGAATCTATTCGAAACTTCAACCTGGTATCCCTCTCTTACCTGGCTCTCTTCTAATTTCTTTAAATTAAATCTCTCCGTTTTCGGGCATTGAGTATTACATTTATTCAACGATAATCTCTCCCGTATTATCGCTGCTACCAGGTAGTGATCAGTGTCACAATCAGCCCCTCTAAACGACCGGACGTCAATTATGCTAGATTGTCTTCTTCTATCTACTAAAACGTGATCAATTTGATTATGTGTTTTTCCGTCTGGTGATGTCCAAGTATATTTATGAACGTCGCGATGTGGGAATTTTGTACTCTTCACGATTAGGTTTTTGGATGTTGCAAAGTTCACGAGTCTAACACCGTTGTCATTACTTTCCTTATGCAAACTTTCGTTCCCTATAATCTGTTTGAAAATATCCTCTCGTCCTACCTTCGCATTGAAATCCCCTAATAGAATCACATATGGTATCGCGGGAGTTGGTCAAATATACGTTCCACTTCTTCCTAAAAACTATCTTTTATATCGTCAACCTTATCTTCAGTTGGAGCATGTACATTTAAAACAATAATATCACACCACCGTCCCTTAAGAGTAGCTAATAAAAGAAAGTCTGTCAGTAACAAATTCAACCCGTTTAAGTGCTGGTAATATTCGTTTGTGAACGAAAAACCCTGTTCCTAACTGATGATTTTTATTTCCTTCCCCGTAAAAGAACGTAAAATTTCCGGAATTCTCAGATCCATTTCCTTCCCACCTAACTTCCTGAACTCCTACTAAGTCCATCCTGTATTTCTCTAACTCACTCGTAACAGATTTTAACGCGCCTGCCCTATAAAGACTTCTAATATTCCATGTTCCAAATCTCATGTCCATTTTCTTTTGCTGATGTCGTGCCAAGTTATCAGTCCTTGTCCGAGGCTTTTGTGAATGTTTCTGAACAAGTACCTTTTTTACAGGATGAGGGTGTTAGCCTTACCCAAACCCCCAAGCTGGAGGACCACTCCTAGTCGTCTGTCCGCGACTGCTTATGTTCACTTTCTATAGTAAGTTCAATGGTAGAGATATCCTAATCTAAACAGCCCGGAATGAATGCCTGAATGTTTGTAAGGGTATTTTTCTGGCTTACAAACCGTTCTTTCAATTCTGAAATGGTAGTATAGAAATTGTAAGAAAATTGATCTTCTACATATAATATTTTTGTAGATCAGGTGCATTAGTATTATCCCTGTGACATTGGCGAAAATATACACAATGTCAATAATTTATTAACATTAAAATACCATCAACATGTTAACACGTCTCCGTAATATCCACAACTGCATGATATTTTCTAATCTCAGCAGTATCATGCATTATTCAAAACGTAATTATACCCACAGAATATCAGGACAACTACACAAAATTGAAAATTCTACATAGGTTGTGCCTATGATTCCAAAGTAATTATATTTCAACATGTATGATACCAAGCCGTAAGTGATTTTTTAATTGAATGCTGAAAGACAAATACTAGTAAATGAAGTATGCTTTATTTGGTATTGTAATGGTTAGTAATTAACGTGTCATTAATGTTAAACAGAAGTGAATAACATATATTATTAAATAATTATTTTTTTTAAAAAAATAGTTCTAAACTATTTCAGATGTTGTTTCGACTCCAATAACACCATATATATCGTCGTGGTTTCCCCCTAAAACAACGTGTCTTGCTTAAAAGCACAAAATCAATGAAATAATTTTATTTTATTTTCTTATTTTCTCTTTATAACTATTGTATTCACACATTTTGGTATTGATAGGAATCCAGAATTATAATTTGAAGTTGTACTACTTCAGTAACAGACAAACAATAAATTGTGAATATGTTGCATTGTAATCCCCTGCTGGGGAATATAAATATAGTCTTTGTGTGGTAGAATTAGGCACAACTTTATCTTTTACCAAGAGGACATCTGAAAATGCCATTTTTTTTTTATGTTGGCCAAGAGTGGGAAATGTCAACAAACGGCTATATCTGACTAGTTCGACAGTTACCCAGAGTATTTAAAAGGGCATTTTACGAACTATTTTCTCCCGGCCATTAATTTTCAACGGTTGCTCAAATTTGAAATCCAATATTATTCTTCCTTTGCTAGAAGAATAGCAATGCATTGACTGGGATTAGCCAAATTCAAAGCAGCTTGGCAGCGTGAACGATTTAATACGACTCACTTCGAACTCAGTTGTGTATGGCCCAAGTAACATACGTCGTTGGCCCAACGTTTTGAACGGTGAATTCGTTAGTAAATTGTTGGACCATCATCTATACTACTTGGGGGTGGTGGATAATCACATTTAGGAAGTTGATGTCAAATCTAGCTCGGAATGTGCAAAAATTGCATACAAATTAAAATTATTTACAATATCAACCGTATCATTTATCGCGCATAAACAGTAATAAAAAAACATTGAATTGAAATAGGACAGTCTGAACGATAAACAAAATTTATTATGAAAAAAAAAAAAAAACTTGTGCAACCACATAAGAAACATAAGCAGAAAAAAGAAACCCATTCCCATTCATATTCCAAACAAACTATGAATATATCTCCTTTAACACACTGATGAGCAATATCGTTTGACGATCTTCAGGTATTGAAACAAATGCAAATAATGCTTTCATCTTCTTAACAAGGTAGGTAATGATGTCATACTACCAACAGGGAATAAACTATGAATTACCAATAGGAGTAATTATTTCTTTTCTCATCTCAAATATAATAGATAAACTATATACATTGGACTATGGAACATTGCTTTGTTCCGAAGATTAAAAATAAGTAAACCAAAATAACTTATTTTGCTTGATTTCGTTCACAATTCAAAAAGAACCAATAATTTATATATGTTTGGATTCTGACTCGTGAATAGCAGCGAGTAAAGAATAATTAAGGGTTATAATTAGGGGGGCCAGGAAACTCCATGACGGGCAGAAACAATGCAACAATTTTAAAAAGTCCAAGTCATTAATGAAAGGAATATTAATTAAACACTGTTTTTGTTTCCGTATTGATAGAGATAAACAAAGGCTTTTTTTTTGTATTTTTATGCCAATTAATACCAGTTGCATAATACTTTCGAAGCCACTTTAGTGAAGATGATAACATACGAGCTTCATCGTTAAAGAAATGTTTACGATACTTGCTTTTAATGTGGAAGTCTTGGGTTTAAATCCCGATCGGTGTACATTCAACCCTGATCAAACATTAAATTGTATTTCTAATGTATATACCTCATGTAATATCGTTGCTGAGTATTTAAAAGTATGTTAAATATTCTTTGAACAAGCAAAAATTAAATACCATGGGTTATCAACAACAAACGAGTGATTTATTTATTTATTTATTAAAGGTGTTCGCCTACACAGATATTAACCTCTATTACCAGCGGTATATTTATTTCTAACACGAAAAGTGTTGTGTCTTGTCTTAGCTTATACAGGCCCTGACATAGAGTATGGATCCGTTGGAATCCCGTGGCAGTGTCCTTTCCTCCGTTAGCGTGCCTCAGCCAAGTCACACGCATGAACATCAAAGTGACGGTGTGGGGGGTAATAATTGGCAATCGCCATGGGCAAAGACCTGTAATTTTCCCTACCGCCAATGATCAATTTCACATCAAGAATGAGAAATTGTGCTGTAATCTTGTCTGTTTTGATTACAGTGGTAATCAATCACTGGGCATTCACATCGGAGTACGTAGATACTTAGGAATTAGACTTCATTCTTATCAGATACAAAACAAATTCAATCAAGATTTCTTTTTTTTTAATGGTACTGCGCATTGAAGAAAATAAAAAAAAAACTGTCTGATAGTAAACGTAATAATAAATCAAGAAATTAATTGTCAGTAACTTTTGTGAAAATGGTTCACACGCTGTTTCATTTAAAATAGAGTTGTTGTAATTACATTATTGAATTCAATCATAGTAATTAAGATTGTATTCAATATATATATATATATATATATATATATATATATATATATATATATATATATATATATTACTATAAAGTCCGATAAATGCCCTTATTGGATGCTTGGATGTTCTCAGATTTGATGTGACTTTTAAATAGCTTAAAACTTATTGAATAAAAAATGCATAAAGTTTTATTACTAATGTCATTGTGCACTTCAAATTTAAGAAAAATAAAAAAAGTTAACAAACTTAAGAAATTACATTTTATAGCCGATTAATGATACTAGCAAGGACTAACAGCATTCCCGATTTGATAATAAATTAAAAATTTGATTAGACTGTATTTTTAAGTGTCTCATTATTTTACAAATTTATGAACTGTGGAACAGATCCATAGCATAATTTCTTGTGTTCTGCACCTGCAAGAACTATATAATGCTGGTATACAATATGTGCACAAAATCATATTTTCATTATTATTTCTCGTAAAGGGTTTTAGTATCATTACTAATAAATTACATAGAATATACACACATACTATAGTGTAATATTTACTATTTTATTGTTGTGAGTGAAGTATATAAACCGTTTATGATTTATGCTAAACTATAAAAAGAAATAGTATTACGATAAACTATAAAAATATATGGCTTTTATGATATTAGGTAAGTTTGCACGAAATACAGTGTTAATCATAAAAAAAAGCACAGCGAGTAAAATAAATTCAACTTCTTAAGAAAATTTAGCAATGTTTAATAAAATGCAAATTATGACTCTCCAGGTCATATCGTTAAACTAAACATATAACAAGTATTCTGCAAATAACAATGCACCATTAAAAACACGTTTCTTGAACAGATACCTCGTAAATATAAATATTGTGCGAACGATTTGTTTCGGGATGAGTGAACTTTTCCTATGTCACGTGATTACAACAAAAGTACTTTATCAGTTTGATAGACTTTAATAACGTACTTGTTTACTGTCTTTCAATGGTAATACATCGATGCATAATGTGTAGTCATGATTGTGAATCTTATATCCTCCTTCTAAAGACTCCTAAATTAACTAACCAATTAACGTTTAATATGTATTTTATTAAAACTAATTATATTAAACCTACTTCCTTGTAGGTGAGATGAACTTATCTGAAATCGGTTCTACCATTTTTGACAAAAACTGCAGTATCTCACAAGTCCATCAAGTTAGAAAGATGAAGATGTATATAAGTTTTTTTTTATTTATTAGATATTAAGGACATGAGTCTCAGCATTTATGTATGTTGCAGCATAACTCTGGATATCGTTCAACCAAACTTAGTACATATACGATTAACAAGTTAAAAAGTACTTTGGGGATAAAACACACCTTGAGAGGGAAGGAGCGGCACATAAAATAGTCGGAAACAGCCAATACTAGTGTTGATTTCATAGTTTTAAGGACAGCTGAATTAAGTAGGGACACTCCCGTTGAAGTTTAAGTCATTTTTCAGTCTCCAATGGGGGGTTGTCGACATTAGCACACCTAGGGGGAAGAGCGATATGTGAAGATAATCGAAAGTGTTCTACATTCGTATGTAATCCATTGTTTATAGAGACGATGAGATAAATAGTAACACTTCTGATGTCGTTTAACTCCAACTTCAGGCCCCATCGGGGTGAGAAGTGAGGAAAGGTGAAAAATAAAATGTCAAAAATTACTGAGATTAGTGTCAAATCAAAAGATTTAGGGTGATGGGAGGGGGAAGCTGATCCTGTTGGAGTGATATTTGGAACATGGTTAGTACGTACCTCACGCTAGGAGTATTGTCACTTTGATTAAAGGGGGAATAATATTTTTTGTGTGACGTACGTAGAACGGGAATTCCAGCAAGTTTTTATGTATAAAGCTTATCCAATTGAGTAACTGTAGCAAACGTGATCCTATAATATATTGTTGATCCGTTTGTTGTATGTGTATAAAGGCAAACAACATACAGTAAAGTCAGATGAATTGTAAAAAGAAAGACAAATCGTAAAATAGTTATTTCGGAAGAAGAAAATTATATTTTGTGTAGGTCTTTAAACAAATTAGGACCATGTATAAAAATATTTAGGAGAAAATATTTTCGTTTGGCCGATTTAATATCTTAAAAGTGATATAATTATAGTTAAAATTTGTTATGACACTTTACATCATATCTATCTTATTACTGATTTCGTTTGTCCAGATTAATGTATCATTCCATCGAGAATTTAAAAACAGATATGATTTCACTGTAAAATAATAATAATAATCAATATATCAATATATATATATATATATATATATATATATATATATAGCACAAGTAAGTGTGGTTTGTCCGTGCGTGCCACAAAGGCTCCGAAACCAATACCCGGAGCCCCATGGGAGTTATATGGAATTGTAGCCCTGTATCTCCCATCCATGAAGAAGGTTTCGGTTTGGGCCAGCAGAGGTCCTAGAGGGAGAAAACGCCATAACAACGGAGTTACTGTGCTAAAAAATCGGTTTAATTTTAACGACAATGCGTGCATATGTTTATTTTCAATTTCAATGTTGCTTTTCTTTCTACACAAATCATTGTTGATCGAATATTCCAGAATGTTCTAGAATTATCAACAATGTTGGAAAATGTTACAGACTGTTATAGAAGTTTCCCAAAGGTTCGGGAATATTCTAGAAATTTCAGGAAGCTCTACACAAATCATTATTGATCGAATATTCCAGAAAGTTCTAGAATATCAACAATCTTGGAAAATGTTACAGACTGTTATAGAAGTTTTCCAGAGGTTCTAGAATTTTCAGAACTTCTAGAACCTTCTAGAATGATCCAGGAAGTTCTAGAATGTTCCAGAATGTTCGAAATTGTTGTAGAATATGACAGCATGTTATATTATTTTCCTATAGGTTCAAAAATATTCTAGAATGTGCACCACTTGGAAGGTACACATTAAGAATACGGGATTATTTTAATTAAAGTTTACAGGTATCATTATAATTATGCTCAGGTTATTCTCAACCTATTTAATGTTTTGAAAGGAAAATGGTGGGGTTATGTCTAGATGATGGGAGCCAGACAGCAGAACCTACCTTAACCTAACCTAACCGAATCTGAGCTACTACTACTATTTGTACTACTACTAGCACTATTTACTACTACTACTACTACTGTTTGTACTACTACTAGCACTACTTACTACTACACCAACTACCACTACTACTACTGTTTGTACTACTACTACTACTACTACCACTACTACTACTTGTTCTAATTTTACAACTGCTACCACTATTACTACCAACTACTACTATTACTATTTGCACTACTACTTCTATTAAAGGCTGCGTCCCATATCTAAACAGAATTGTCTCTGTGGCGCCCCTGAAGTTTACCTGTTTCAGGTTGAGTATCCCCATGCGCCAACACAAGAAGAGTCTATATAGCGACACTATTTCCACAAAGAAACGTGTTTCAGAGTTACGGTAAGAATTACTTGTTCAGAAGCATAATTAACTAAAATTATAGATTACTGAGAAACAACTTTTCTGGGAGATACATTGACAGAAAGTTATGCCAGTTTCATCTTTAAATTATTTAATGCTCTTTGGCACTAGTGTGCTCAAATAACACCAATGAAAGTTAGCAGGCTTCGATGGACCGTAGTGTGAGCCATTACATTTATTTACAAGTTTCTTTAAAAGAGGAAGATATAATGTCTAGAGACATCGTTGAAAATACAATGATGATTTCAGAACCATCACAAAGTACCTTTAATGTCCGTTTTTCGCACATTAAAATGCGTTTATAGAAAATGAATTACTCTCAATAAATTGGAAATTAAATATATGCCAGGGAAACTTCTAAAATATAAGATCGGATCAAGGTAAAGTGAAATTGCCAGACAGTTAATTGTATGCCAGTGATATGTTTAAAACGTAACAAGTTAAAGTAAATTGCTAAAGGTAAAACATAGTGAACAGTGTATTAAATAACGTTAAGAGTGTTAAGTAATAATAACGTTAAACAGAATACCGAAACGTAAAAGAGGAGGCAATCTAGCCACTAGATAACCAATGCAGTTTATAAGCAAGTATTGTAATAAAACAACTTAGTTAAGTATGGAATAAAATGAAAATAACATTAAATACAAACCAGACTTTCCATTTACTACAATTTGTTTCATTCGAATTTAATAGCATTATAGTAGCTTTTTTTAAATGAATTTCCGTTCACCAAATTTTACATTCTTGCATAACTGTGCACTTCATACATAAAAGTACTACACTTATTAAATAGTTACAAATCAATTATTAAATCAAATCACAGTCACAAATCAAATCACTTATTAAATAGCGAGCCATCTATCTCCTATAAACATTTCCCCCGTGCGAAGAACGGGCATTTCAGCTAGTATATAATAAAATTAAGTGTGGTTTGTCCGTGCGTGCCACAAAGGCTCCGAAACCAAGACCCGGAGCCCCATGGAAGTTATATGGTATTGTAGCTCTGTATCTCTCATACATGAAGAAGATTTCGGTTTCAACCAGCAGGGTTCCTAAAGGGAGAAAACGCCCTAGCAACGGTGTTACTGTGCTAAAAAATAATGGGTTAAATTTTAGAATTATCAACAATATTGGAGAAAGTTACAGAATGTTGTAGAAGTTTCCCAAAGGGTCGAGAATGTTCTAGAATTTTCAGGATCTCTAGAACCTTCTAGAATGATCCAGGATGTTCTAAAATGTTCCAGAGTGTTCGAAATCGTTGTAGAATGTGCCAGCATGTTATATTATTTTTCTATAGGTTCGAAAATGTTCTAGAATGTGCACCACTAGAAGGTACACATTAAGAATACGGAGTCAGTTTTATTAAAGTATACAGGTACCATTATCATCATGCTCAGGTTCTTCTCAGCCTATTTAATGTTCTGAAAGGAAGATGGTGGGGGGTATGTGTAGATGATGAGAACCAGACAACAGAGCCTACCTTAACTTAACCGAATACGAGTTACTACTTCTATTTGTACTACTACTAGCACTACTTACTACTACTACCAACTACCACTACTACTGTTTGAACTACTACCACCAACTGTCACTACTACTGTTTGTACTACTACTACTACTACTACAAAATACTACTACTAATACTACCACTATTACTACCAGCTACTACTATTACAATTTGTGTTACTACTACTACTTCTACTAAAGGCTGCCTCCCATATCTAAACATAATTATCTCTTTAGCGCCCCTGAAGTTCACCTGTTCCAGATTGAGTATCGTTATGCGCCAACACAAGAAGAGTCTATATAGATTAGCGACACTATTTCCACAAAGAAACATGTTTCAGAAGAATAATTAAAGATTACTTATTCAGAAGCATAATTAACTAAAGTTATAGATTACTGAGAAACAACTTTTCTGGGAGATACATTGACAGAAAGTTAAATACATGTCAGTTTCATCTTCAAATTACTTAAAGTTCTCTGGCACAATTGTGCTCAATTAGCACCAAAGAAAGTTAACAGACAACGATGGACCGGAGTCTGAGCCACTACATTTATTTACAAGTTTGTTTAAAAGAAGAAGATATAATGTCTACAGACATCGTTGAAAATACAATGATGGTTCAGAATTATCACAAAGAACCTAAAATGCCCGTTCTTTGCACAAGGAAAATACGTTTATAGGAAACGAATTACTCTCTATAAATTGGAAGTTAAATATATATCAGGGAATGTCGGATCAAGGAAAAGTGAAATTGCCAGACAGTTAATTGTATGCCAGTGATATGTTTTAATCGTAACAAGTGAAAGTAAATTGCTTACGGTAAAACTTAGTCTAATATAAATAAAATGGAGTTTGCTTGTGTGCCTCTCTGTCTATCTGTCCGTCTGTCTGTGTGCAGCCTAGGGACCAGACGAGTAAACCGAGAGTTACCAAATTTGGGTCACGGGTACTTTGGTCCAGGCCCCAGACCAAGACGAAACGTTTTCTTGAAATTTCGAATCAAGGGGATCTCAGGGGAGGGCGCGTTTACATGTGAAAGAAGTAGAAAATTACCGATATTTGTGTCAAATTCATAATGTTCGTATTCGCTGAGATCAATAGTAAAACTCTGATCGCATTAACTTCCAAATTCACCCATTCGCCAGCGGGCTGAGGTCATAGGGATGGGGGATACCGAGACATGTAAGAATAATACAAAATGACCGATATTAGTGTCAAATCCATAGTTTTTGCAGTCGCTGAGATCAATGGTGACACTTTCATTAGCGATGACTTTCAAATTCAGCTACCATTGAATACGGGCCGGAGGTCACTGGGGGGGAGGGGGAGGACACAGAGACATTTAAAAATATTCCAAAATGACTGATATTTGTTTCAAATCCAGTTTTCACAGTCTCTGAAATCAATGGTGAAACTAAGATCACATTAACTTCCAAATTCTCCCCTTCGGCTGCGGGCCGGGGGTCATCGGGGCGGGGAATATCGTGACATGTAAAAATAATCAAAAATGGCCGACATTTGTGTCAAATCCATAGTTTTCGCAGTCGCTGAGATCAATGGTAACACTTGCATTAGCGATTGATTACTTTCAAATTCAGCTACCATTGTATGTGGGCCAAAGGTTAACGGGGGAGGAGGGATAGACATGTAAAATTAATCCAAAATGAACGATATTAGTGTCAAATCCATAGTTTTCGCTTTCGCTGAGATCAATGGTGACGCTTCCATTAGCAATGACTTTCAAATTAAGCTACCATTGTATGCGGGCTGGGGACACCTGCTGGGGGGGGGACACCAAGACATGTAAAACTAATCGAAAATAACCGACATTAATGTCAAATCCATAGTTTGCGGGGTCTCTGAGCTTAATGGTGAAACTCAAGAAAGTGTTTACTTTTAAATTTAGCTTCCATTAGCTTAGGAACGGGCACAACAGTTAGTAATAATAATAATAATAATAATAATAATAATAATAATAATAATAATAATAATAATAATAATAATAATAATAATAATAATAATAATAATAAATCTTTCAGTTTTACGTTGCACGTTTTTGCCGGCTAGGCTAAAGGAGGCGGTGACGATGATAAATGAATGAAATGATTGAATAAAAAAATATGGGAGGAAACGGGAGAACCGCGAGAAATCTCGCAAACACGGTGTTTGCCCACGAGATTTCACTATATTTTTCAGGTGGCTTTACATTTTCTCTTACACCATAACTAAGGTTAACTAGCGAAACGATATGGACGAGAGTTGGCATTTTATGATAGAGGAAGATTGAACCATTTATTTTACCGGTAGCTGAAATATTTTGTTGTTGAAACATTTAAAAGACTTTTTGAAGAAAAAAAAAACTCTTTTTATTAGATATTTACTTCCTTCCTAATTCAGCAGGTAAACGGAGAAAGAAAATAAATGTTCTAAAAAAAACTCTGAAGATTTAGTGTATTTTCTTAAATAAATATGTAATTAATAACTTTCCAGTACGAATCATTTCGCAGGTGCATTTCGCCAGCCCCCCCACCTTGGAGTTACGGAAAAAAAAATATGCCAATCGTTTGTGCTACGTTTGTGCCGGAATGTACCGCAAAAATTTTCGTTTGTACCACTTCCGGTAAGAAGTTATAATAGTTTTAAAGTGGGGGGGCTGGGGAAACGGCAGCCCCCCCACCTTGGAATTTCGAAACGAAACCTATGGCAATCGTTTGTGCTACGTTTGTGCCGGAATGTACCGCAAAAATTTTCATTTGTACCACTTCCGGTAAGAAGTTATAATAGTTTTAAAGTGGGGGGGCTGGGGAAACGGCAGCCCCCCCACCTTGGAATTTCGAAACGAAACCTATGGCAATCGTTTGTGCTACGTTTGTGCCGGAATGTACCGCAAAAATTTTCGTTTGTACCACTTCCGGTACGAAGTTATAAGGGTTTTAAAGTGGGAGGGCTGGAGAAACGGCAGCCTCCAAACTTGAAATTTCGAAACAAAACCTATGACAATCGTTTGTGCTACGTTTGTGCCGGAATGTACCGCAACAATTTTCGTTTGTACCACTTCCGGTACGAAGTTATAAGGGTTTCAAATTGGGGGGGCTGGAGAAACGGAAGCCTCCAAACTTGGAATTTCGAAACAAAAGCTATGCCAATCGTTTGTGCTACGTTTGTGCCGGAATGTACCGCAAAAATTTTCGTTTGTACCACTTCCGGTACGAAGTTATAAGGGTTTTAAAGTGGGGGGGGGGCTGCGGAAACGGCAGCCCCCACCTTGGAATTTCGAAACGAAACCTATGGCAATCGTTTGTGCCGGAATGTACCGCAAAAATTTTTGTCTGTACCACTTCCGGTACGAAGTTATAAGGGTTTTGAAGTAGGGGGCTAGGGAAACGGCAGCCTCCAACCTAGGAATTTCGAAACAAAACCTATGCCAATCGTTTGTGCTACGTTTGTGCCGGAATGTACCCCAAAAATTTTCGTTTGTACCACTTCCGGTACGAAGTTATAAGGGTTTTAAAGTGGGGGGGCTGGAGAAACGGCAGCCTCCAAACTTGGAATTTCGAAACAAAGCCTATGGCAATCGTTTGTGCTACGTTTGTGCCGGAATGTACCGCAAAAATTTTCGTTTGTACCACTTCCGGTACGAAGTTATAAGGGTTTTAAAGTGGGGGGGCTGGAGAAACGGCAGCCTCCAACCTTGGAATTTCGAAACAAAAGCTATGCCAATTGTTTGTGCTACGTTTGTGCCGGAATGTACCGCAAAAATTTACGTTTGTACCACTTCCGGTACGAAGTTATAAGGGTTTTAAAGTGGAGGGCTGGAGAAACGGCTGCCTCCAAACTTGGAATTTCGAAACAAAACCTATGCCAATCCTTTGTGCTACGTTTGTGCCGGAATGTACTGTAAACATTTTCGTTTGTACCACTTCCGGTACGAAGTTATAAGGGTTTTAAAGTGGGGGGGCTGGAGAAACGGCAGCCTCCAACCTTGGAATTTCGAAACAAAACCTATGCCAATCGTGTGTGCTACGTTTGTGCCGGAATGTACCGCAAACATTTTCGTTTGTACCACTTCCGGTACGTAGTTATAAGGGTTTTAAAGTGGGGGAGGGGCTGGAGAAACGGCAGCCTCCAACCTAGGAATATCGAAACAAAACCTATGCCAATCGTGTGTCCTACGTTTGTGCCGGAATGTACCAAGAAAATTTTCGTTTGTTCCACTTCCGGTACGAAGTTATATGAGTTTTCAAGAGGGGCTGTAGTAACGGCAGCCCCGCACCCAGTAATTTCGAAATGAAACCTATGCCCACTCTTTGCACTACTTTTGAACAGGAACGTTTCGCTAAACTCTTTTCTGTACCACTTCCGGTACAAAGATACGAGAGTTTCAAGCTACGGGGCTGCCGTTTTGATGCCCCCTCGGAATTTCGAAACGAGATCTATGCAAATCGTTTAACAACATTTGTGTCGGAATGTATCGCAAACATTTTTGTATGTATCACTTCCAGTACAAAAGTATGACAGTTTTAACTAGGGGGCTGCCGTTTCCAGAACCCCCCATCTTGGAATTTCGAGATAAGACTATGTCAATCGTTTGTGGTACGTTTTTACCGGAATGTACCGCAAAAAAATTACGTGCCTGAAGTTGGCCCCCCACCTCTCCCAAATCACACCAAACGTTGCACATCGTTAATGCATCGTTAGTGCACGTTAGTGCATTTAGAACTAACGTTAGTGCTATCAGCGTTTACGAGATATTGAAGATTTTGGTTTGGGACCTACTTCATATGAAGTTAGCCCCCCACCCATCTTTATGCAGACAGATTTTCACTAAACTTAGCGCATCGTTAGTGCATCGTTAGTGCACTTAAACACACTAAGCACTACCGTAAGTGCTACCATATTTTGGGATTATTCAAGATTTTCGGTGGGAGGACCAACTTCAGAAATATCAAATTCTATACAAATAGAGGTAGAAACATGGTGTTGACGGTAATCGTTAGTGCATTGTTAGTGCACTTAAACGCAATAAGCACTAACATTAGTGCTACCATATTTTGGGATTTATTCAAGATCTTTGGTGGGGGCCCAACTTCAAAAATATCAAATTTTATACAAATAGAGGTAGAAACATGGAGTTAACGGCAATCGTTAGAGCGTGATTAGTGCACTTAAATGCACTAAGCACTAACGTTAGTATTACCACATTTTGAAATTTATTCAAAATTTTTGGTGGGGGGCAACTTCAGAAATATCAAATTCCATAGAAAGTGTCAGTATTTTCAGGAATCAGTAACGAATGCACTAATTACTTTGTTAGTGCTTGAAGAGGGCGCAAATTCACTCTGACCACCAAAGATATTTTACTTGTAGCACCTACACTAATTAAGCACTAACGTTAGGGGTTGGTGCACGAAGAAGCACTAACGATGCACTAAGGATTGTACTGGAAATGATCATTAGTGCTTTTTAATTTGGCAGAAATTTGACACAGTGAAAAACTCCCCTTAAATTTCTTATGTGAGTTTCCTGAGATGTAACTGGCCATAACTACACTAATAGTGAAGCACTAACGAAAACAGCTCTAATTTTTTCGTTATTGGTTGAAGTGGGGCGCCAAGTTCATGAAAGCTTCCAAAGGTTTTTTTACTTGTAGGACCTACATTAATGAAGAACTAACGTTAGGTGTTAATGCACTAAGAAACACTAACGATTTCAGTAGAAGAGGTCATTAGTGCTTTTGATTTTGGCGGAAATTTGACGCAATGAAAAATTCCACATGAATCTCTTATGGGATTTTTGTGGCATATAATTGGCCATATCTACATCAATAGTTAAGCATTAACGGAACTATGAGTGTTTTGCAGAAGCGCTAACGATACATTAACGAATGGACTTATTTTTCGTTACTGCTTGAAGTTGGAACCAAGTTCACGCTGGCCCGCAAAGGTTTCTTACTTGTAGCACCTACACTAATGAAGCACGAAACTTAGGTGTTGGTGCACTAGGAAGCACTAATATTACAAGGAAAGAAAACTTTCGAATTTATCGTGAACTTAGCCCCCACTACAAGCACTAACGAAAAAATTAGTTTTATACGTTAGTGCATTGTTAGTACTTCTAGAAGATACAAGTAGTTTCGTTAGTGTTTCACCATTAGTGTAGAAATGGCCAATTATAAGTCACAAAACTCCCATAAGAAACACATGGGGAATTATTCATTGTATCAAATTCCCATCTCATTCAAAAGCACTAATTACCTCTGTTAGTGCAATTGTTAGTGCATCGTAATTGCTTCTTAGAGCTCAAACACCTAACGTTAGTGCTTCATTAGTGTAGGTGTTACAAGTAAAAAAACCTATGGAGAAGTCAGCGTGAATTTCGCACCGACACTTTAAGCACTAACGGAAAAAATAGTCCAATTCGTTAGTGCTTCTATAAAGCACTAACAATTTCGTTAGTGCTTCACTATTAGTGTAGTTATGGCCAATTACATATCACGAGACTCACAAGAAATTTAGGCAAATTTTTCATTGAATCAAATTTCCGCCAAATTCAAAATCACTAATGATCTCTTCTAGAGCGATCGTTAGTGCATTATTAGTGCTTCTTAGCGCATCTACACCTAAGGTTAGTGCTTCATTAGTAAATGTGCTACAATTAAAATACCTTTTGAGGCCAGAGTGAACTTAGCGCCCCCACTTCAAGCATTAACTAAAACTTAGTGCCATTCGTTGGTGCATTGGTAGTGCTTCTGGAAAACACTAACAATTTAGTTAGAACTTCAATATTAGTTTACTTATGGCCAATTACATGTAACGAAACACACAATAAATTTATGGGAAATTTTTCATTGCGTCAAATTTCCGTCAAATTCAAGAGTACTAATGATCTATTCTAGTGCAATCGTTAGTGCATCGTTAGTGCTTCTAGAAAACACTAACAGTTTTGCTTGTCCTTCAATATTAGTGTAGTTATGGACAATTACATGTCACTAAACTCCTATAAGACATTTATTAGGAATTTTTAATTGCATCAAATTTCCGCCATATTCAAAAGCACTAATGATATCTTCTAGTGCAATTGTTAGTGGTTCTTAGTGCACCAACCCCTAACGTTAGTACTTCATTAGTGTAGGTGCTACAGGTACAATATCTTTGGAGGGCACGGTGAACTTGCGTCAACTTCAAGCACTAACAAAAAATTAATGCCATTCATAAGTGTATCGTTAGTGCTTCTAGAAAGCACTAAATGTTTGTATAAAATTTGATATTTCTTAAGTTGGTCCCACCAGAAATCTTGAATAAATCCCAAAATATGGTAATGCTAACCTTAATGCTTAGTTCATTTAAGTGCACTAACGATGCAATAACGATTGTCTTTAACTGCATGTTTCTACCTCTATTTGTATAGAATTTGATATTTCTGAAGTTGGCCCCCATCTAAAATCTTGAATAAATCCCAAAATATTGTAGCACTAACGTCAGTGTTTAGTATTTTAAGTGCACTAACGATGCACTAACGATTGCCGTTAACTCTATGTTTCTATCTCTATTTGTATAGAATTTGAAATTACTGAAGTTGCCCATCCCACCGAAAATCATGAATGAATTCCAAAATATGGTAGCACCAACGATAGTGCTTAGTACGTTTAAGTGCACTAACGATGCACTAACGTTTGCCATTAACCCCATGTTTCTATCCCTATTTGTATAGAATTTGATATTTCTGAAGTTGGCCACCCCACCAAATTTTTTGAATAAATCTCAAAATATAGTAGCGCTAACGTTACTGCTTAGTGCGTTTAAGTGCACTAATGATGCACTAAAGATTGCTGTTAACATTATGTTTCTACCTTTATTTGTATACAATTTGATATTTCTGAAGTTGGCCCCCCACCAAAAATCTTGAATAAATCCCAAAATATGATAGCACTAACGTTAGTGCTTAGTGCTTATAAGTGCACTAACGATTCCCGTTAACTCAATGTTTCTTTCTCTATTTGTATTGAATTTGATGTTTCTGAAGTTTGCCCCCCACTTTAAAACTACTATAACTTCGTACCGGAAGTGGTACAAACGAAAATTTTTGCGGTATATTCCGGCACAAACGTAGCACAAACGATTGGCATAGTTTTTGTTTCGAAATTCCAAGGTAGGGGGTTGCAATTTCTCCAGTCCCCCACTTTAAAACCCTTATAACTTCGTACCGGAAGTGGTACAAACGAAAATTTTTGCGGTATATTCCGGCACAAACGTAGCACAAACAATTGGCATAGGTTTTGTTTCGAAATTCCAAGGTAGGAGTTTCCGTTTCTCCAGCCACCCACTTTAAAACCCTTATAACTTCGTACCGAAAGTGGTACAAACGAAAATTTTTGCGGAACATTCCGGCACTAACGATTGGCATAGGTTTTGTTTTGAAATTCCAAGTTTGGAGACTGCCGTTTCCCCAGCCCCGACATTTAAACCGTTATAACTTCGTACCGGAAGTTGTACAAACGAAAACTTTTGCGGTACATTCAGGCACAAACGTAGCACAAACGATTGCCATAGGTTTCGTTTCGAAATTCCAAGGTGGGGCGCTGCCATTTCCCCAGCCCCACACTTTAAAACTATTATAACTTAGTACCGGAAATGGTACAAACGAAAATTTTTCCGGCACATTCCGGCACAAACGTAGCACACACGAATGGCATATGTTTTGTTTCGAAATCCCAAGGTTGGAGGCAGCCGTTTCTACAGCCCCCCGCACTTTGAAACCCTTATAACTTCGTACCGGAAGTGGTACAAACGAAAATTTCTGCGGTACATTCCGGCACAAACGTAGCACAAACAATTGGCATAGTTCTTGTTTTTAAATTCCAAGTTTGGAGGCAGCCGTTTCTACAGCCCCCCGCACTTTGAAACCCTTATAACTTCGTACCGGAAGTGGTACAAACGAAATATTTAGCGGTACATTCCTTCACAAACGTAGCACAAACGATTGCCATAGGTTTTGTTTCGAAATTCCAAGTTTGAAGGCTGCCCTTTCTCCAGCCCCCCCCCCCCACTTTAAAACCTTTATAACTTCGTACCGGAAGTGGTACAACCGAAATTTTTGCGGTACATTCCGGCACAAACGTAGCACAAACGATTGACATAGGTTTCGTTCCGAAATTCCAAGGTCGGGGGCTGCCGTTTCTCCAGCCCCCCCACTTTAAAACCCTTTTAACTTCGTACCGGAAGTGGTACAAACGAAAACTTTTGCGATACATTACGGCACAAACGTAGCACAAACGATTGGCATACCTTTTGTTTCGAAATTCCAAGTTTTGAGGCTTCCTTTTCTCCAGCCCCCCACTTTAAAACTATTATAACTTCGTACCGGAAGTGGTACAAACGAAAATTTTTGCGGCACATTCCGGCACAAACATACCACACACTATTGGCATAGGTTTCGTTTCGAAATTCCAAGGTCGGGGGGCTGCCGTTTCCCCAGCCCCCCACTTCTAAACCCTTATAACTTCGTACCGGAAGTGGTACAAACGAAAGTTTTTGCGGTACATTCCGGCACAAACGTAGCACAAACGATTGCCATAGGTTTTGTTTCGAAATTCCAAGTTTGGAGGCTGCCGTTTCTCCAGCCCCCCCACTTTAAAACCCTTTTAACTTCGTACCGGAAGTGGTACAAACGAAAACTTTTGCGATACATTCCGGCACAAACGTAGCACAAACGATTGGCATACCTTTTGTTTCGAAATTCCAAGTTTTGAGGCTTCCTTTTCTCCAGCCCCCCCACTTTGAAACCCTTATAACTTCGTACCGGAAGTGGTACAAACGAAAATTTTTGCGGTACATTCCGGCACGAACGTAGCACAAACGATTGTCATAGGTTTTGTTTCGAAATTCCAAGTTTGGTGGCTGCCGTTTCTCCAGCCCCCCCACTTTAAAACCCTTATAACTTCGTACCGGAAGTGGTACAAACGAAAATTTTTGCGGTACATTCCGGCATAAACGTAGCACAAACGATTGGCGTAGGTTTTGTTTTGAAATTCCTAGGTGGGGGGGCTGCCGTTTCTCCAGCCCCCCACTTTAAAACCCTTATAACTTCGTACCGGAAGTGGTACAAACGAAAATTTTTTCGGTACATTCCGGCACAAACGTAGCACAAACGATTGCCATAGGTTTCGTTTCGAAATTCCAAGGTGGGGGGGCTGCCGTTTCCCCAGCCCCCCCACTTTAAAACCCTTATAACTTTGTACCGGAAGTGGTACAAACGAAATTTTTTGCGGTACATTCCGGCACAAACGTAGCACAAACGATTGCCATAGGTTTCGTTTCGAAATTCCAAGGTGGGGGGGCTGCCGTTTCCTCAGCCCCCCCACTTTAAAACCCTTATAACTTCGTACCGGAAGTGGTACAAACGAAAATTTTTGCGGTACATTTCGGCACAAACGTAGCACAAACGATTGGCATAGGTTTTGTTTCGAAACTCCAAGGTGGGGGGGCTGGCGAGATGCACCTTCATTTCGCTTGTTTCTGGGTAGCTATAATGAAGCCGTTTATGAATGACTATGAGATTTTTTAGACATCCTTTTTTAAAGAAAAACAAAAGACTTTGTTAGCATTTAGAACAGACATTTTCTATTTACAACCGTACACTTGATATACTCATTATCTTATAATTACATGAATGGTTCTTCACCAGTGAATCAATGACCAGCTGTTTGACTTATTTAAAGCAAAAAAAAAAAAAGTTCTTATTTCATAAATACCTGTAAATATTTTATTAACAACCTTAGAAAAAAATATATCAGTGCTGCTTAAAATCCAGTCATTAACTGCATATGAGTGAGAAAGTTGATGTGGTGAATCATATCAATTGTATATGTTTCTGGTTTTGCTAAAAAGTTTTGTGGTGTAAAGGTAAATAGGTAATATATACATTTTAATCAATAGTTCAGTATGATAACTGAACAAAAAATCATGTTTTCGATAAATTAATAAGCAAGTAATAAGGATGATCATATATTTACATAGGTATTTGGGTATTTTACTTGCTTTCTAAACCACTGACACTATCAAATTACATGAGAAAAATGCACACACACACGCTCCGTGTCACCACGTTTGGCCTAATCCTCGTTTCGCCTAACCAATTATCTGACACTTTTACAACAGATTAATGATAAGATTTGTGTCCGCCATTTTAGGCGAAAAAAGGATCCTCATTTGTCCTAATCATCGTTACGTCTAAAATGGCGGACAATAAGAAAAAATCGTAGAAATTCAACTAGAGGGAAATTATATAAGATAAAATTCCCTAGTATATAAAGAATTAAGAAATGCAAAATATATAGATTAATATTATATTAACTATTTTCGAAGAGTTAGGATTACCAAAACTACTTTATGTATTTACTAGGACCATGGATATATACGAATATATATGAGTAGGTGAATAGCAAAACCCGTTAAATTCACATTTTAAAATTTGTGACAAATCGAGAAAAGCTGTTTAAACACGTCATAATTGTAATATAACATTAGAAACTAGAGAACATTAAAAAAATTAAGAATAATGTGAGTGTTGGTCTGTCGAAAGCTGTATAATCACACTAGTCTGGGAATTGCGTTATTGAATAAAATAGTTTGGATTTAACAGGTTTTGCGTATGTAAATGGGAATAACAGCTTTTGCATCTGGACGAGCGGCCATTTTTGTTGAGGCTCAAGATACAAAACCTATCAAAAAGAAAGGGAGTCAGACTCAGAAATCAGTATTATGCCTACTAAAATGTTGAGGGAGGAAATGTATTATCAACTATACATTGCACAAGATTGGCACAAATGAATATGGATACATAAATGCTACACTAATTTTGTTCTAAATTGAAAACAATGGATCCAAATGTGCAAAAAATTGAATTATGTAACCTCCTCTCCATCATCATCTACTAAATGGAAATCCATATCATCGTCGTCCTATGGTGCATCACAATTTTATCGGTTTTCTATTCCTCAAAAAGCTCTTTCTAAAGCTGCTTTGAGCTGCTTTCAATCGTCAAACCCTTCGTAATTACAAGCGGAGTTAATTATATCTATCCGTATACATTTCTAAGCTGAACGACTACATTTTGGAAGAGTTTGTAACCTTTTATGGACTAACATAGGGTGAATATTAATTTGCCAATTATCCCAATATATGAGTTTGAAATATAGCAAAACAAAATGTACAAATGTTGAGTTTGAGCAAAACAGTGGCAGAAAGAGAATCAGAAATGGTAAATAAGTGGCATTTTTTTTAACATGTTGTACCAGAAGCATGTTATAATTTTCAATGATAATTGACACGAGACATTTTAAGAAAGAGGTTCTGCTGAAGCTGAAGAGACCGTTTAGAGAAGAACCTAATTCAACAATGTTCTGTTCAAAGTAAAGAATTACCCTCAAATACAAAACAAACGACTTTTAACCATAGAGAGTCCACTCACCTTGTCTTTTTGGCTACATTTCGTTTCCAGTTTTTCATGTGTCTTGTACGTTTTCTAGACAATTTTGGTGTTGTCTGATAACAAAATTATGATCATCGCTGTTTAGAGTATTGTTTTCTTTCGATTTTGCGTGCATTTGTCTAGTAATTATTAAAGAAAAACAAATAAGCACAGAAAAGTTTCACGAACAGTTACGTTAAGACGTATAGTGTTTCCATTTTCAGTCCAGGGTGCGCGGTGGCTCAGTAGTAGAACATTCACCTCCGGTGCTTGGGGTCCCTGGTTCGATCCCAGCTCGCGACATGTGGACTTTGTGGTGGACAAGCACCGTGCTCATGGGTTTTCTCTGGGTTCTCCCGTTTCCTCCCACTTTCTTCATTCCACCATTTCATTCATTTCTCATCATCACCGTCTCTTTTAGCCTAACCGGCATAATCGTGGGACGTAAAACTAAAGATTTCATTTTCCTTTTTTTTCAATTTTCAGTCCAAAAATAAAGAAAATAATGAAAGCACACACTTCAAATTCTGCCAAATAAAATTTCGAATGATTTACGAAGAGTTGTAATAAATATTCAGATTACTAAACTAATCGTTAACAGTACGAAACATCAAATTGTTTGAAATATGGAATTAACCGGGTTTGATTCTGCTTTTCTCATGAGGTTATTTGCAGGTTTGGGATTTAACAGTTTATGAAAATGAATATGGAAGAGTAATTTAACTGGTTTTACATCTCTATTTCTCAGTTCTTCACATAGTAGGGAATATTTTTTTTCGAAAAATTTCCCTCCAGTTTTATCTCCACGATTTTGTTATAGTTCACCATTTTAGGCAAAACGAGGATTAGGCCAAACAAGTATCCTTATTTCGTCTAAAATGACGGACATAAAGCTTATCTTTTATCTGTCATAAAAGTATCAGATAATTGGTTAGGCGAAACGAGGATTAGGCCAAAGGATGCAAGATCCACACGCTCACACACACGCACACACATATGCACACAGAGAGAGTAAAGGGGGCCATAGACGCACACACTTAAATGACCAACATTCAAGAAAGATTTGTTTCATCATGTATATTCGCAGAATTCTTTGCTCACACAGGTACCAACTTGCTGTCCAACTTAGTAGAAGAACGAATCGGATGAAAGAGTCACACGATTTCTTCCGCTGTCGTGATATTCGGACCTAACTATGAAATAACCAACTTGCATGAATGAGCACATACATGATAAACATGCATGAAAAACGACAAAACCATCATGCATGTTTACAGAATATTTTGAAAACTTTCAACATGCATTTACTAAGCCACACACGATCAACTTGCCTGTGGCTTTATCATTTTTCATGCATGCTGGAAGGTTTCTTCATGAATTTGTTTGCGTGTATGGGTCCCTTAAGACACACACACACACGCGCACACACACACACACACACAGAGAGAGAGAGAGAGAGAGAGAGAGAGAGAGAGAGAGAGAGAAGGAACAAAACATTTATAAGATTTCAATATTAAGACAAATGTTATTTTTCCTAAATAAATTGTTTACTTAGGTATAGATGCGGGAACTGAAAAGAAAAATGTCTGTAGTTGTTTGTTTTGTGATTGACTTATTTAATTACCAACTTCGTGGCTTGACGTCAAACACCGAACACCCACACGTACAATAATGACAACAGAAACAACAACAACAACAACATCAACAACACAATATATATTGAAGAGTTTCTAATTGAGGAAGTTAATTATGTTTTCCTTGAACTAAGGGAAAACAATATTGAAGTTACGCAAAAAGTCAACAAGCTAAAAAAAAAACATTAAATCAAATACGTTTTAGTATTTTGTGATTAAGGGAACACACACTTGTCATATTGTGTATATAAACTACACAGGTGATATATATATATATAAAACTACAGGTGTTAAACTATATACTAAAAAAATCACGTATAATTCGTCAATGATCAGTTTTGAAGTCAGAAATATATAAGAGTAAAATGAGTATCAAGTATATATATTCCTGTTCTTGAAATGTGCTTCTAACATATATAAAATACATAAAAATAAATAAATAATAAAAAATAATGTAACGATTTTTGGAGGCCAATTCCTCCGAGACTGGTGAAACAATTTTGATTATTTTTGGTATATGATTGAACCTTGGCATATCTTAGGTTTTTGTGGCATGTTTATGTCAAATATTTGTTCCGTAAGGACATACCTTTCAGTGGAAATAATAAAAGCAGCGGTGCACTCCAACCAGTTTGCTGTTTTCCAAAATATTTTTGAACTTATATCAAACGAATGAATTGAGATCTGTTTTAAAGTTGGTTCCCTAACAGCACAATATGTGCTAGGCATGTGCCGTTTAGGTGTCCCAGTTACTTTTAAGGTACCCGACACATGGCACATATGATATTCATGTGCTAAGTATGTACTTCAATTACCTACAGTTTTAGGTACTTGCTACACCTAATTGCTATTTTTAACTATGTACCACAAATATAGCATTTATATACCTGGTACAGCTTAACAGTTAAATATAGCTTAACACTGAATTTAACAATCAATCTATGTAATAAAATGTTAGGTTTATATGATTGTCTCCAAAGAAAAGTTTGTATGTATGTCCCAATCCCTTCGACAATGAGATTTCAAAAACTACAAGTGCTTGAAATGTGCCGTTTTCGCAGGTCGGTTCCAAATTTTGCGTAGATTGTCCAATTCTAATTTAATAATAATAATAATAATAATAATAATAATAATAATAATAATAATAATAATAATAATAATAATAATAATAATAACATGGTCGTTATATATTTATTACATGTTTAAGGGTACACTGGAAGTGTTGAAATTTTTAAAAAGTAAATAATTATATCCTATGAGTTATACACTCCAACACGACACTATTATATGCATGGTTGCATATCCCACATGTGTTTTGTTTATGGTCAAATGCTAATGATAAACAAAGGATAACCATTTCTCCAACCTAAGATAAATCATTATTGTTTGGAGTGTTCTGCCCAATATACAATATACTCCTGTATTGTTGACATTATAATTAATTGTGTATGTAATGTATATATATATATATATATATATATATATATATATATATATATTTGCTTATTATATACTGCATACAAGAAGAAAGAAAACACTTGATCATACATGAATTAGAAACTCCAACTAGAAGAAGGCTAAAATCTTGCAAACGGTGCGATATATTGAAAAAAAAATAATCGAAAAAAATATCCCCTCCAATATGATACTCATTGCCAATTTTTATCAAGACGTCTTTTACTTGTGTCTGTAAATGTACATGTACAGATGTTGTGAGAAATGACAAGGAGATTTATGCTCATATGTGAATGGTGTGTAGAGAGCGTAGGTTCAGCTAGTTATAATTATTTGCAAATTCTAACTATGCGAATTGTTACTTGGTTGCGATAGAGGTGGGACTTTTCATTATTTTGTGGAGATGCTTTTCCGTTGTTTTTTTCTGCTTCAGGCTTTAAGGAAAAATGCGTAAGTAGATCAAGAAAAAAATATTCCCGTTTTATGAAAATTTAGTATAACTTGAACTTAGTGTAACGCTATAATATAGCCTATTTCCTTAAGAGTATAAATGTAATCACAGACATAAATAAGTAAAGGTAACTTGTAAAGGTTTTTATTATTTTAAAAAAAAAATCTAGTCGTAATGTACCATTGGAAAAGTGCTCCTGAAGTAAACCATCTCCGATATTCATTCTTTGTTTATATTGTATTAAGGCAACAAATGAAATTGCGCTTGAGGGAACAAACCAATAGTGTGGAGATTGGACAAGGAGTTAGACGTACATAGTATGTTGACCCAATTATTCAATGTTTACAGTAAATGTTTACTGAAGGAAACATTAATGGGAATTATAAATTCCAAGATTGGAAGGCATATCATTAAGAAGATCTGGTATGCAGGCGATACCATTATTATAGCTAAAACCGAAGGACTACAGCAAATTATTGACAATATAGTTGACACTCTGAAACTGCAATGGAAATCAACGTCGAAAAAGAAATCCAAAGTCTTAGAATATCCCGTGGAAACGTGCACTTATGGGTCAGAGTAGAACAAAGAGAACTTGAAGAGGTCGATATTTTCAAATATATGGGAAATATTTTAACGAGAGACATTTACTGCACGAAAGAGATCAGGTCAAGAATTGCCACAGGTAAAGAAACATTCAACAAGAGAAGATCACTCTTTACTAGCAGGCTCAATATTGAAGAAGTTAGTCAATTGTTATTATATGGAGCATTCGACTGTATGGTTCAGAGACTTGATCATTACCGAAGTTAGTATTTGGTGAGCTTCGAAATTTGGTGTTGGAGAAAGACGGAGAAGACAAACTGGACAGAGAGAGCAACAAACGAAGATGTTTTAAAACAGATAGGAGAGAAGAGAGCACTTCTATCCACCATCCTTAGTAGAAAGGCTAATTGGATTGGGCACATCTTCCGAATAAAAATTGTATTCTTCATACCATCATAGAAGGAAAGGTGGAAAGCAAGTGAAAAGATGAAAGGAGTGAAAGGAGTGAAAAGATGAAGAACACAATAGATCGATGATTTGAAAAATAGAATAAAATAGTAGGAGTTAAAAGAGGAAGCTGAAGATCGATAAATGTGAAAGAAATATTTCCAGACCCAAACCTTAAAAGAAAATTCTCATTAGTTCCAGGATCTGGCAAAAGGAAGAATATTTAATAATAATATAAAGATAGATGACAGTAAAATAGTGTGACTGAACGAAAGAAAATATCTGCATATAATTTATTTGTCTTTGATGCTTTGAACATAATTTAAACTATTTTTATTTACGAGGTGAGGTTCAGCCGTAGGCTGCTCTATCATATAACTAACAAATAACAACACTAAAAGTACATAGATGTATTACATATGGAAATACAAAGAAATATGACGTGTATACATAAGAACAATTTAAATGTAATATTTGGCTCTCTACCGATGATCGTTGTCTTGGAGTTTAATGTTGTCTATTAGTACCTACTTTGTGTCAGACGTGAACATATCGTTTAACGTTGGATTTAAACGAAATATTTCTTATTTATAAATTCATTTTCTGTTATATAAAGTTGCAAATGAGTTTTATTTCACAGAATGAAACTACGGTAGACTACAAACTATTGGGACTCAATACTCAAACTTGAAGTAGTACATCTACAATTACTGGTAGAAATAGCTTCATAAAATCAAAGATAGAGCCTGCTGTTTGGATGCTGAATTCAAATCAAAAAGCAATTACTTGCTATTCCTTACTGTTTTGTTCCACGGCCATAAAGGTTGAAACTGGAAATCGTTAATCTGAACCATTATGGATTAAATTGATGGTTAAAAGAAGAGGTAAAACTTATTTCTGGATAGCTGAATTGGTCACAAAAAAGTGCATCTCAATATATCTTACAATTTTTTGCTCTTTGGAAATCAGTAGTAAATTTCAACAACTTCCGTTTGTGGTAAAGCGTTACAGGTTGTGACAATATGCTCTCTTGAGATACAGAGTCTATCCCCTAAACCAACTTGCCGCTATCTATTACAATTTTTGTACAATAGCGACGAGTGTTGAAACCAAAAACGGCTAATTTGAACTAAATAATTGTGGTGTGAATAGTGGGTTAATGAATAAGATGGAATCTGTCCTTTGGACAGTAAATCGATTGCAGCAAACCGTATATCGATGCGCCATACGATTTTTGTTTGTATACCTGTCAACAGACAGACACAATCGTTCCGTAAGACTTACGACATTTATGGATAACATAGTTTGGAAATCTAAGAAAAACGAATTCCGTTCAATATAGTGAAACTACGGTAGAATTTCGATCTACATGGATAGAATTCAGAAAGTGGAAGTAGCTCGTTTATATCTTCCGGCTGCGATAGAAGGATAAAGTCAGATGTCAAAATTGTTCTTCAGACACAGAGTCCATAAAATAAAATTTAAGGAATAAATCGTCATTATCTCTTACATCTACTATAGGCCCACTATTATATAGGAATCAATATTGAAACCATAAGTTTTCGTTTGTTCTACTTCCAGTTTTAATGGAAACCTAGAAGTCAAGATGAAACTAGTTCTCGGCTTGCTGAATCAGTATCTAAAATCCATTTTTTGAAATCTTTTGTTGTTTTTGTTCTTAGAAACCGAAATTGAAACCGGAAGTTGTAGTATATTACTGCCATTTCTGATTGCAAGAGATAAATAAAGTCAACGATGGAACTTATTCTTATGGTACTGAATCCATATTAAAACAAAACCAACAAAAATTGCTTCTCTATTAACTATCACCATTTTTTTCTCTGCCGATCAGATTTAAACCGGAAATCGAATATTTCGATCATTTCTGGTTTGAGTAAAATATAAAAAATGATATAAAAATTAATTTTTAAATGATGTATGTCCCACAAGGTGAGAAATATTTCATCTCGTCTCGATTTTCGTCACGAAAAGTAAGTTTTATTTCCAGATTAGAGACAAAACGAGAAACATGTCAACTTTTGTCTCGTTTTCGAGTAGAGGATCGACATGAGTCGAAACATTTCTCGAGTCTTGCCTGTAACACTAGTTCACCCAAGTTTTAGATCTCAAACATTGTTTTAGTGTTACTTGATTCATAGTATAACAACTATAATCTGATAAAGCGATTGTGCGAACACAATGAAAAGTATTCATCAACGTTTATAGATACGTAGGCCATTACGCAATAGACTCAAATAATAAATACAGTTTAAGTGTTTTTATGTTGTTCTTTTCGTAAACCTCTCGTTACGCGCAATAATGCTTGGAACTTCTAGATGAAATGAATGAAATTAAATATTCGGGACATAAATCGTGTACCTAAATTTAAAAAACGAAATGAGATAAGATTTCCCAGAATTGAAACAAGACGAACAATTATTTGGAAATCGCGACGAGACTGGCAAAGCTATTTTTGGGACGTTGATTCCATAACAAGAAAATATTTCTCGCTATGTCTTACACTTTTTTTTTTTTTAATGAACATTATCGTTAAAAGCGGAAGTAAAAGTGGATTGTTTCTTCCTCCGGTTTTAGTAGGGAGGTTAGGGTGAAGATATAATCTAACGGATGAGTCTAAAAATGCATACACACTTTAAACTCGCAGATATTTTTTTTTCTAATCTATAAGGTTAAATTTCTAGAAAAAAAAGTTGCAGTTCATTTTGATGTATAAGTGTATTTTCTGATTTAACTGAGTTCTTCAAATAGTGGTTAAAGTAAATGTTCAAAATTATAACCTTCAGGATCTAAACATTTTTTTTAAACTAAGGGTAACAACAGCTTAGTAAATACCCAATGGTATCTCTGGGTACACAGTTTAAATTTCATCCCAAATTTTGTGTAGGTTACGTGGTTTATGACAATACACTTTATATTTTACAGTGCTTCATAAGAAAAATTAGAACAGCGTAAGCTCTCGAGAGCTTATAGGAAACTCGATTGATCTCCTGCGTTCTATCCACTGGCCTGGTACATTTTGATCCAGGTTGCTCGCACATTCCTATGATAGTGAAGTGGAGCACCATGTTGTTGGTAACAAATTCCGTCATTACCTTGCATTGTACAAATTGCAGAGAAAATGTTATCAGCGAGGACTATTAGGTATTTACTCCAGTTACAACACTGTAAAAACGAAAAGCTCCATTGCATTCCTTAGGAGACTAAGTATCCAACAAATACATTTACATCAAGCTAACTCGCAGCATTTTCAACAATAGTGTGAGGATTATGCTAAGCTCAACACGCACAATTGTGTCTATTGAGAGTTCCATTCAGTTTGAATTGTGTTTCATCCGACCAAACAATGCTACCCATAAATTCCGGTTCACATATAATCATCTTTTGAACCCATTCATAAAATTGTTTCCTGCGATCAGGGTGTCACCATCATTTAACTGTTGCCCCAGCCTTCAAATATACTCACGCAATTTACTTGTCTTCAATATGTGTAACATAATATTAGGACTTACACTGCTCACACATGGTCATTGACGAAAGGTGTGTGTGGTGAATGTCGAAACAGTTCCAGCACACAACTGAGGATTCAACACATGTCGCTCTGACCGGCCTTTCTGTACAACACACACTGACTGTTCGATGAACCTCGAATTTGTCTAGTAGACAAGTAATTGTTATCGTTGAAGTTGAATCAGTTTAATGCACACGCCAGCACTGTCTCTGAACTTCAGAAACCTTCTCAAACTTTCAGTAGCACTTCATTGCCTGGTTCCGCTGCTCAAAGCTCTAAGGTTAAGGCTATTTGAGAATGCGTTTTCGAAGCGTTACCTCCGTAGCGAACGCGACCAAGGTGGCTATTCGGTATTTTTACTTTCTCCAGAGCTGTAAATCATATTGCGAACCAGTCAGGGTTTCCAGGTCTCTTTTTTTCAGGTCCAGGTCTATAATAGCAAAGTTCCAATACTCTGCACAAAGCACCTTCCAAGCAGCTGTTTCTTGCTAAAATCCCCTTGCCTAGCAACACGTCTTTCCTTGTTTTTTTTTCCTTCCTTTAGATATATTTTAAACAGCAGGCGGTGTATTTTTCCGAAACGCACCAAATACGCTTGAACTAACGTATTCTTCGCGTTTTATTGCTTTCGCGTTTCTGATTAGCCATCAACATTTAAATACATGGTTAGCATATTCCAAGCGTACGCATGAGCAATAAAAACGGGTGACGAACGCTTATGATTAGCCATGGGCTAAATGTCGTGCGTCACGGTGTTACTTCCTTACCACTAGCTAGATTGCACATCTAAAGCGACAATCCTCCTACCACCTATTGAAGGAACATAACATTACATATTGTTCACCAGAAATTTAATCTTGTATCTTGGAAGATGCATTTTCTATGACAGTTCAAAAGATGTATACATTTTTATAACGCATCCGGTATTATCGAGACTTTGAATAAACTCATATTGTTGGAACGTTGAATCTATTTGTTCTATGGTGATGACAAGTGGTTGATTTATACGACTTCCGGTTTGAGTAGAGAGATAAGGGAGGCTATGAGAGCTATTTCCGGGACGCTTAAATCGATTCCAACAAGTAACTTTTTACTAGATTTTATCACTTTTTTCCTGATATCTGTTGACAAAAAAATGGTCAAACGCAACTGCTCTATAGGACTTCCACACTTACGCATAGCGTTACCCACAACAGGAGAAAATACTCGTTTTTTTTCCTCGATGCTCGTCTCGATAACAAGACGAGAGTGAAGATGATGATTTTTTTTAAATTCGAGACGAGATGAAAAATTTCACAGATCCCGTGAGCAACACTAGTTCATAAAAATATTGGGCCTCTAACACTGTTTTAATATTAAATAATTCACAGTACAAAAACTGTAGATTTGATAAAGCGGTTGCATGAATATAAGAAAGAACATTATCAACGTTCAAAGATACATAAAACATTACACAATATATTCCAAAAACAGAGTTTAAATGTTGTGATATTGCATCTTCCATGGATCTCTCGTGACGCAGTAAGATTTTGATAAGTTTAAGATCATTTTGATGGACAGAAACTTTGTATATGAATTTTGCAAAACTAGAAAATAAAAGCTATTTCGATAATCGAGACGAGATAAGAGGTATATAGTATTTGCTAGATGGGATGAGAAAACCTTATTTCTCAACTCGTATCGTGGGTATATTAATTGCGCATATCATAGTCTGGAACTCAAAAGAAAGTAAACCAATATATTATATATATTATAAAACATTATTCAGAATGGTATTTGTTCCAAATTACACTTTTTTTTCAGCTATTTTAATCACTTCATTATACTGTTTTCCACTTGATATTAGAGATAAATCAATACTGAAATCCACGTAACATACAATGCAATTTTAGTTCGCTGATTATATTATTGTTGAGTAATTATTGTTGAGTATCTGAGTCAATCGACTTCACGAAGTATGGTACAATGACATCTTGCAGTTTCCCATCATTATAATACCCGGAGTCCAAACAATTTTCCGAATGACGTAAATAGAGAAATATCTAATTGACTATGTGCACTGATCGCTTCAGGGATACTACTAATCGTTCCAGGTGTACAACACATGGACAAGAACCCATGACAATATGTGTTGTAAATTTTCATTTTCAGGTAAATAATTAGAATTATAGCTTGATAGATAATTATATAGAATGGCTGGAAGTGGAAGCTTAACAATAAAACACACTACTTTATTTGAAAAAAAAAGAAGAAAAAAACGAACTTCCAAGGCATTTGAGTGTTTAGTTCAAGCATTTCTTATGTTCGCAATGCTAGGTTCGGTTCTCATATTAAACTGCAGTGTGTAGATATTTCTGTTATTGTTTCGGCCCTACCAAATGACGTTAAGGCACCAAACAAACAAACAAACAAACAAAAATAATTTCATTAATATCGCAATAAAGAAACTATCCAAAGTGCACTCCAGAACATTTATAAATAACATATTGTTTAATAATATTGAGATTTTTAGGTCAAAATTAACAATATATTTAGTGTGATTTGAAAATGTCATTATTCAACCGCACACGCAGCACTCGTTAATTCTGGTGATTTTCTGGCACTTTTTCGGAAACACCATAACACTGTTGCTCTAGAACTTCTGCTATTTTTGATCAAATAAATGTGACAATGGCTAGTGTTGCCCACTAGATAAGACGAGATGCAAATTAAATGTTATCGTGTGTTGGTAAAAGTTTTGTATCGTGTCAATTCTAGAAAGTTTATTTTCTAGTCTTGATTCTCGGTAAACGTATGTTCGTCTTGTTTCGAAACTTGCTCATCTAATCTCGTCACGCAAGGCAGGCCTGATAACAAAAAGCCAAATAGGCCGGAGTTCAATAATTGTCCACTTCTTGACCACTCAAACCACTTAAAACACGTTTTAAAAACATATCAAATTCCATTCTTATTAATATTTACTAACTTCTTAGTGTAGACCAGTACTTATAAATATTTGTTACCTATTTAATTGTACATTATAAAAGAACGCAAACAAAGGAAGTTCAATAATAAAGTCAGTTGAGAATACCCCAAGAACATTGCCAGAACGAACTTTAAAAAAATGGAGAGATGGAGCGGGAAGGATAACTGTGATTGTTCCTAGATGTAAAAGTAAATCTTCTTGTCCGCACCTTGTTCTGTTTCTCGCGAGAATCCGCAAAATATCATCTCTCCATGACTTACAGTAGCCGAGGTATGGCTCCTAAAATCTCCCGAAATTCGAACTTTTTGTTAATATCTGGGGAACGGTGGCCAGTTGGCCAGCATCCAGTTGATCAGTGGCCAACGGTTACTATTTGGTACCAAAATGTTCACCATCCTCTTGGGTATTGACCAACACCAATATGATATATCTCTGACTTACGGTTCTTAAGATATGGCTCTCCCGAAATTAGAACAATTTTTGGCCAATATCACGGGAACGGTAAATCACAGAGAGATGATATTGGTGTTAATGAATACCTAAGAGAATGATAAATATTTATTAATTTAATTTATTTATTTATTTAACAATCACCAGATACAGCTCAGAAGCCATTTTACACTGGATATCTAAAAACAACAACAACAATGGAAAGGATTTGGGAAGGTATCGGCCAGGGCCTGCCTTAGTAGGTACCATCCCGGCATTTGCCTGGTAGGATTGAGGGAAACCCTGGAAAACCCCAATCAGGATGGTCGGCAACGGGAATCGAACCCGCGACCTCTCGAATGCGAAGCCAACGCTCTACCACTCGAGCTAATTTGGTACCGATATTAATTGGTGGCTACAGGCCAAACCAGCGACCAGTTGGACAGTGGTCACAGGTTAATATTTAGTACCAAAATATTTACAATTCTCTTAGGTATTAATTAACACCAATATCATCTCTCTATAGCTTATGTTTTCCGAGATATGATTCCTTAAAACATTTGGAAATCGGTCTATTTTTGACTAGAATCACGAGAACGGTAAGCCGTAGAGAGATGATATTGGTATTAATCAATACCTAAGAGGATGATAAACATTTTGGTCACATTAATAATTTGTCATCACTGGCCAAACCAATGGCCACTTGGACAGTGGCCACTGGCTACTATTAGGTACCAAAGTATTTACCATCCTCTTAGATATTGATGAGCACCAACATGATTTATCTATGACTTACGGTTCCCGAGATATGGCTCCTTAAATCTCTGGAAATCGGCCATTTTATGACCAATATCTCGGGAACGGTAGGAGTGACGTGAAAATTTAATTAGTTTCTCAGATAGTTTCTGATGCTTTATCGAATGCAGGGTTCAAAATTGAAGAATCGCAAGTAACAGACAGACGGGCAAACAGACAGAGACAGACAGACACGCATACATAGAGAATTCAGGAATGAACTTTTTTAAGTTCGTTGAATACTGTACACATTTTGAGATAAATTTAATAATGCCTAACTGAATTGCAGAAAATATGAAATAATACAAGCCAGAAGTTCTCAACTTTTCCACTGGCTAACTACCATAAGTCATAGGCTCCATCTAGCAGCATTTTGCAATGGTTGAGGAAAGACGATTAACACTGGATATGCCTAGAATTTCAAAATAAACAAGCTACTAACATAGATAAATGATTACAAACATTTGAATAAAGTAGGCCTGAAAGAGTCAAAACTTAGAGTTTTTAGTTTTGAAAATGTCATTGATAGATGACTCTTTCTTTCTGGCACAGACAAGTTTTTAAGGAAGCGTTTACTAGTAGAGTAGATCGTTTGAAAAAAAAGTATTCATTTTATTACGAAGTTTCTCTCTTTCTCTCTCTCTCTATTATTATTATTATTATTATTATTATTATTATTATTATTATTATTATTATTATTATTATTATTATTATTATTATTATTATTATTATTATTATTTTAAGTAGGCCGGATAGTACAGAGAGTGGACAGCTATGGCTTCTTATAGTCGAAAGTCTACTGTACTTGGCTTTGGGAAATAGTGCTAACAATAGTCCTAGCAGACTATTTGTGTAATAGAACTAGCGGCCGCCCATGTTTAATTCCTGTATGATTCACGCACCGCAAAATGAAGTGACTATTTTCTTGGAAGCTTGCAAGCAGACTGGGCTGCAGGACAGTCTCGTGTCCTGTTTGGTTGGGTTCCCCAACCTTAATATAGGAATTCGGGTAGTTTTACTTTGAAAATTTAGCACTTTGTAGATATACATGTCATTATACATATCCCAGTCTACCTACTCTTACATGTCTAGGTAAGCAGGGCGATTACGTGTTGTTTGCCACGGTGTAGTTTGCCACGGTATTGTTCTCCCTGATTTATCTTATATCATAATCGTGAAGATTTATAGAAAATTGACTCAGAAGTTGAGAGTTGCCAGAGGACTACCGTATATTATAACAATCAAATATATTTATAAACATAATGCATACAATACAAACGGTCCCAAACATGTTATTGGGTTACTGCTCCTACTCCTAACCCTAGTTTTGAGTATTCATTAAACATTTCTCTCCAAACTGTTTTTAGGAGTGTTTTAGTTTATTCTCAAAATTTAAATTATATCTGAATTTTCCATTTCTGACTTTGACCATTTTAGTGGATTTATATTTTTGATCGTTTGACATTAGACAGCACTCGATTGCTTATTAATTTATTTTTAATGAGTTTGCTTAGGCTGATTCTATTGAGATATATTTATATTTAAGCACAGTTCGAAAAAAAAATCAGAAGGATACTGTTACGCGTTTATAGTAATACCAAGAAATATATCCATTTCATCATTTTGAAGTGTGATCTTCCGTTTACATTTGTTTCTATTGATGTTTTATATTTATATTTGCTTGTTGTTGTTTCATACTATCAGGATCTCTGGTCAGATTTCAGCTCACGAGAAGTGCCTTTGTGGTGGGCATGATCTTTTGTGTTCTCTTTCAGCAGCGAGTCTAATGAGACCTCTCTCGTTCGAAAGGCGAGAACACTTACCACTTGTCCCAGGGAATCAAAAACGAAAGTGCCTGGCAACCCTTCCTTTCACTCTAAGTGTTTGTGTATCTTCACGATAATGAGATCTGATAAGATCAAAATGCAAAGATTGTGGCAAAATCGTGGCAAACAACATACAAAAAATCGAGTCGTGGCAAACAACACGCCACTGTAGGGGTAATACGTGCAGCTGTTTTCCCCTGTGGATTACTCACTTATATAGATTTTGGCTCTCTAATCTGGGGTCTGCACGTAACAATATTAGACGCACTATTCTACTTCGTATATTCGTAACTTGGAAAGTACCTATACTTAAGATCTAGTTTTCATCTCAGTAGTATATTAAAATGAATTGAAGTAGTAAGAATATTTGGTAAAATAAAAAAAAAAAAAAGAAAAATGTTCAAACGAATTATATAACTGCACTAATGAATTTCGAATGGTACATCATGAACAATACAGTCCATTGTATCATTTGACACATTTAAAATTATAGATAATCAGTAACATTAATACGCCCATTCCATTAATAGTGCACATGGTTATATTTTGATATACATTTATACTTGAGTTTGGCAGCTAAGGTCTTATTGGGGTCAAAAGTATGTTTCGGCATTACTCTCTAAATCAGTTTAACTGTAACATGGATAATTTAATTATTTTACTACTCTGCCAGTACCATTCTTGACACATAGTAAAAATGAACCTGCTATCTAGTATTAATAAACGTACAATGCGTCACTCTGACGCAGTGGCGTAGCAGCTGCCCCCACAACCCCTGCAGTGCGGGGGGCCCCGACGTATAGGGGGCCCCGAAGTCTTGCGATGATTAAAGATTTAAACAAGTAGAACTTCAATCTTACTTCTATCGGCTTTACAACTAGGGCCCCTTCTCTATACTTTTATACTTTGCGGGGGGGTGCCGCAAAAGTGTGCTACGCCACTGCTCTGACGTTAATACCATTTTTTTTTTGAATTCAAATAGTTGGCATCGCTAGTCAAACTGTCTAAATTCAAGTGGGAAGATGTATAACGATATATCATATGCATATTTTTATATTAAGGTGATTTACTGTAGCGTTAATCATCAACAGATGACAGTACACTTTTTCCAGTATTTCTAATGCATTTTTTTAGGAAATGATGTATTTACAATAGTTCAACCAAATTCAAGAAATGAATATTCAAACCTTGACGATTAAGAACTAGTATCAAGAATCAGAGAATGCGTACACGTGTGTGATTATTATTTGTTTTTCAATTGTTGAGTGAAATTTATTGTTGGAGGCACGCTTCCCAAGAATAGAATTAAGTTTTTTTTTTTTTTTTATAGTGAATAAAACAAAATAATCAAGATGTGGACGCATTATTCACTAATTATTGATCCAATTTCTCTTTGGACAGATTGAAGCTGAATCAATTCTTGTACATATTGTCACTCCTTTTGTAACGTGTTGAAGAGGCATGGAAAAAAGTGCTGCCATATGTTGCCGATAGATGAGCCTTTGCACTTACCTTAACAAAACAAAAGATCTAAATGGAATCTACTAAGTAATAAGAGCGATCTTAACGTTCAAATTATGTCAATTTGAATAAAAGAAAAATGAAGATTAGCTTTTTTTTCGATCAATTTAGATTTATAAGCAAATATTCAGTTTCGTACAGTGGTTTTCTTTTTTGCCAACAAATAATAGCTATAAATAAAAGGATGAGAGAATCATTCTGAGGGTGAATAAAAACAGTATCTGATATTTGAAAATGGTTTTGTTATATATAGGTAATACTTACATAATAATTTTGTGGAGAAATGTAAATGATCTAATACAACAAGAAATGCAAGTGACCAATGAATTACACTTTATTGGGGGATTTGGTTGCAGTTCAGCGTCAATTTTCAGCACCAAAGCTGTATGAGACGTTAATTTAAGTCTGATATGGAACCCGAATCATATTACTGAGTGCGGAAATTGCAAAGCTCTCCCGCTGGAAATCGAACCTGGGACCATATACCCCAAAGCTGGACGCAACTAGCAAGCTCATCAGGCGAAGAGCGTGATTAAAAAAAAAAAAAAAAAAAAAAAACTTACGCAACACAGTATTACTCCATCACAAAACTCATATGATTTTATTCTACTAAAATTTCAATTCCTTCCACAGTTATTGATGCACGGAAAATGAGGCATGAAATGAACCATTCAATTAGAAAGATAGCTGGTTACCTCTCGACGTTATTTTTAAGCTGTTCTTTAAGAAAAAAAAATACAATACCACATCAAAAATTGAGAGTAAGAGGAGAAAATCTTTACCTGAGATCGAGATTGAAATAGTACTATGTTACAACTTTGCTTGATTTGCAGTGAATTATAACAAATTTTGCAGACATATTTTGTCAGTACATGTTCAAATTAAAATATTAAAAAAGAAAAGAAAATTTCCACAGTTAATTTACTCATTCTCTAGCAATGAAGATGGCTTACTCTGGCTGCCAATCTTTGAAATAATGAACTGATAGTACAGACGGTAAAATAAGATATTTGCTTAGCGTACACATGTATATGAAGGTAAATTTAGGTTAGCAACAATTTATATAATCTACTACGTGTTTATTAAAACAATAGTTCGATTTCTTTGGTTGTTGAAGGTTAGTGTGCCATTTCAGTACCGAGGCTATACCAAACGTTGATCTACAGTAATGTGTCAAATGTTCTTCCACCGGAAATCAAACCGGAAACCACGTGCACCAATGACACACGCGTGCTGATCATCCTTAACGAAGTAAGTGAATAATCCTGCCCTTTAAACAATAACAAATGAATGGTCAGTGACGTATTTACGATTTTCTTTCGGGGGGAATTGCTAATTTTCGGGGAGAGGCTTTGCCTGAAAATGTAAAAAATCTGCAAAATATTTCATATATTTTACTATAGTAAATATGGTTTCGAAGGGGCTTAAGTCCGAAAGCCCCTCCCCTAAATACGCCACTGTGAATGGTTAAAGCGAGTGCGTTTCTCCAAGTGCTGCCGCAGAACTATAGACTCCCAGTATTATTTATTTGGGTTTTCATGGCGATTCTTTTTCAGTTCCAAATTTATTTACCTAAGTATATTCAGTTAATTTTCCTTTCTACTGGGTCAAGAGATTATTGTATAGGGTAAATGCAAATATATTTTATTTATTTTATGTTTTTATTTTATTTTATTTTATTTTTATTTTATTTTATTTTATTTTATTTTGCAGTTAAAAATAATTTTTCAAGTGTAATACTTGCGTGTAAAAAAAAAAAATCAGTCATAACCATTCGTTATAATTCTGTTGAGAATCTTCAATTTGACTTTAATTGTAGATATTTTTTTTATTTGTTTTTAAGTAATGTAAAATATGTATGTAGTGAGCTATTGCAATGAATGTTCTATAATTAATTCAAGTAAGTAATTTCAACTTTGTTTCAACAGTTGTTTCATGAATGTAGGAGGTTCAAGCAATAATTAGTTTATGCAAAATCTAAAGAAAGAAAGAAAGAAAGAAGAAAACCATTGTGTATGTAGGTCTATGTGTTTTTATGCCACTAAATGATAGTGACACTGTGACAGAAATAATATATCCTTTCTTGTAAGATTCTTACACGCACAATGTACATTTTATCTGGTATTTTAATACCTCACCACCCACCATCCGTCCTGCACAAAAAGTGTCAGCTTTACTCATTACCATTAAACAAAAGCACATGCAACAACATCAAATGCTGATCACATATTCTTAAATTGGTTGCGTTTTGTTGTTGTTTAGAAAGAAACAATAATGCTTGTTTTCCAGTCACGAATTGTTTTTGAAGACATGTTAGAAGCCGCCATTTCCTTTCATTCTGCTGAATCGTAATGTGTGGATGGGGGAGGTACACCTGAACACTAATTCAGACCTTCAGCTCTTCTTATTGGCGGCTGCAATCTTCCCAGCGATATTAATCGCCAGGACTGATACCTTCCGGCACATGTCTTTTACGCCCAAAAGTGAAATTCTTTCTTTGCCAATCACTCATAATTATTGGTTGAAAAGCAACGCGGGAATAGTTAACCAGGACGGTGAAGCGAGAATGTCAGAGCAAGGAGAGGCGAGAAGGGGAACTTAAGCATAAAATGCAGGTTCCAAGAGGCTATTGGTGGGGACTTTGAATATTTCGGAACTTCAACGTTATAATCTCACCAAGTACCGCGCTTCGTGTGGTTTCTTATTGGATACGTAGCGTCATACCAGGCCGGGCAACGTATTATTTACTGTAAATTACATTCGGTTGAAACAAAGACGGAATTTCTTGTCTGGGCTCTAGTTCACGCCGCGGCCTTTTGTGTTGAAGACATAGAGTGAAGAGGGAAGACATAGAAAAGTCAATGGCATTGGAGACTAAACACTTCCCAGGCCCTTCTCTTTGGGCTTTTCTCGAGATCTCAATACTAAGAGCAGCACGAGCCATTTGCATCAGTTGGTTAATCCTAGAAACATTAGACAAAAGCAGAATAATTAATCATTTCAAGTCGATTCTATTGTAGTTGACTGGTGTTATTTCTTCTACATGTTGAGCCGCGCCGAACGGGATTAGTGACAGACAGAAGCAGAGAAGGGAGTAGAACTCAGCAGGTCTTAACAAAGAGTTAGAATACCGTGCCGTTAAATTGCCACAACACTTAATGTTGCATACGAATATCTAACAGGCCAGACTAAATGAACGCTCGGACAAAAGTTTAGGAAAGAGAAGAAGAAAGTGGATATTAAAAAAAAAAATACGCATCATTAACTAAGAAATTAAAAAAAACTACGTTTCTTGTAAGCTCAATTCTCGGTTTCCATTGTTGCAAATGACATACAACTTTCTATTCGAATAGTGCTGAATTTCACAAATGGAATTTGTTTTAATGTCCCATTTGCCCTGAATCAAATTTAATCTTTCTGTAAAACATCTAATTTCTTATTAATTTTAGTGAAAAAAAAAAACAATAAATTAATCTTATTTGCTTAACAAGAAGGGGAAAAAGATTAATTTTAACTTCTTCAAGAGCAAGAGAGAGAGAGAGAGAGAGAATACATATAACGTAAGGGGAAAATAGAAAACAATAAATTAGTTACTTTGCTTTCTTCAAATATATATATTGTAAAATTTGAAAAATGAAAAGAGAAAGATCCCGGTGGTGATCGCTTGTAGCGCCAGGTTTTGTAGTGATAAAAATAAAAAAATAGACAGCGGGTTTTGGGTTCACATTCCGTCTGTCCCTATTTATTCCCTTGCACCACCGTTAAAGCCTTCGTTCCCCGAACTAAAATGGTTTGTGACTCGATAAGGATTGATCTCACGGTTAGGAAATCCTATCTCCCCGCGGTGTCCCAGGGCTTTAGGGAAATAAGATCCCTCTAAAACCGTGTAAGCAAATGAAACCTGATATTACTCGCATACGTATCCTGAATTCACATGCTGCAACGCTGAAAGAGAATTTTGCTCTAATGTTTGGTTTGTGTGAACGAACTAGACTGACTCTCACTTTCCAAGTGGACTGAACAATAATAGTAGTAATAAGAATAAAACCAGAAAATAAACGAATATCTAGAATTTAGAATTTTAGTTGAAAATTTTGAAAATCAGTCTAATCCCCACTATAGTCGAGAAATGCTTATATTGCCTAATTTGCCTAACAGATCCTTTGGAAACCAATGTTATGCTTGAGGTTAGGGATACAACTTGTTTATGAAAGAAAAAGCTTACGAATTTGATTAACAATGTAATAAAAGTTTTAATGAGCAAATGAAAACAATAACAAAAAAAATGTTTTCTAAAAAAAAATTAAGCAAGCTGAAGGTTAATATTGAATTTTGGGTTTTCTGACAACAAATGTTCAGAATAAGGCATAAGGCCTTAACACAAAAAGAAATCAATTTAAGTAAATTACCTCGGGGCTTTCTTTCTTGAACTATGTAGTGAATGAATTGTTATCATTAACCTGACACAAATAAACAAACTGTGGAATTGATGTTTATAACCAGTGCTAGATGCAATCTTACATTGTTTACATTCTATATAGAGCTTTCCTGATTTACATAGATATCATACCAAACTGGTTAAATTACAATTTTGCATTTGAAAAATACCTAATTATTTGACATCGCATGCTAAGTATATAGTTTACGTTGATTAGCTGATTTGTTTTGACTATAACCTTTTTAATATTTACGAGATTAAGATATTACATAGCTAGACGGAATTTTGAATATAGTAACCTATATTTTATTCGGGTGAAAACTAAGTATTGAAATGATTTAAAATGAGTTAAACTAGTTGAAGTAAGTGGAAACGAGTTGAAGTAACTTGAACTAAAATAAAATAAATTGAGAAACAAGTCATGACTTTGATTTGAGATTTGTGGGAAGTATGAAAGAAACATAGAATGATCCAAAGGAGTTAAATAAACCTACTGCCTGACTGCTAACCATTTCTAATTATTTAAATTAATAACTGAGAATGAGAATAAGTGCACTAAATATGCACTTTGAGATTTACCTAACAAGCATACACTATCAAATACATAAAATCAATGAGCGTAGCATTACCATTTCGTTATGCATAAAGGCTACATATATATACTCATATTAACACAAGTAGAAAATCAATAGACACAAACATATATAGATATATATATATATATAAAATCATAAGTAAATACATGCATACATACATAAAAATCAAATAACACATGAATATAAATAATAAATGTCAAGACGTCTCTCGAGATTTTTTTAATCTGAATATATTGAGTTTTTCGTGATTTTCTCTTTATCATTAATAGGATTGGTATACGGCCGGACATTTTCATGTATTCCTCTAGTTTGTTCGTCTAGTTTATGCGCATAAACGTCTGATCGCTCGATTGTTAGAGGATCAGACTGACGTAATAATTGCGGCTTTACTTAGCCTACCTCGTATTTTTCATCCGTATTCTACCTGACTGTACTAATGTCGGTTCCGCTTTATATATGGATTACGTATCTCCAACCAAGAAAATGATTAATTGCGAGACTAGTCGCATATACATCATAGTTACTAATTAATCCTTTAGCTCTCTTACGTAACATATATTTGATGACTCATTACAATATTATTTATTAGAGTTTTACTAGTATATAGATCGAAATAGACTCATTTAGTACGTTCACTTCTATGCAAAATTACTTTACAAACACTATAATCTTTGGACAATTGAAACAATGTCTTGAATATATTTTCTAGGAATATCTATTATGTCTTGTTCAAAATTATCTTACAGTTCTCATATTACATGTACATAGCGCAGATGATGCATTTTTACTTCATACAAATTTCCATATGTTAAAGTAAATACTTCTTTCATCGTTAAAGGTCTACAACCTGTCATTCGATCTACTTTTAAATTAACTTTCTTTATATGTTATCAAAAAAATCTAAGTGACAAATAGAGAAATGACCTAAACTACTATCTCCTTAATAAAAACAACGACATATTCACTAAAGTCACAGAATATATATATATAGAAGTATCATTTTAAAAAGTATCTCTATTTTTAATAAGCCTTGCTCAAAAAAAAAAAAAAAAAAAAAAAAGAGTTCTAATTGTTTAGCAATTACAGTTCGAGTTGGAAAATCTTTTCTCCACGCGGTGTAAATACATTAACAGTTTTCAAATAGTTCCGACTTTATATCGCGAACGTCTTGCATTTTATTCAATGACGAAAATTTCCCTTTTGGAATCAACAAAAAATAATTTGGATGGGTCCTACCTTTCGTCGTACACACTGCTCTCACCACCAAGCTCACAACACACATACAGATGTCCCTGCGTTTACTGGCTTCCTTCTTTCGTGAGAAGTGTCCTGGATTCGGAGTTCCTCTCTTCGATTCCCGCTGCGTCCTCCTCTCAAACTGGAAGGGGCGTCGCTCTTGGGCGTCTCCTGATCCATCAAGGTGGGGCTTCTGTTGGTCCATTTCTGATAGGATGCACTCTCACTAAAAGCACTTTCAGACGTCACACTGCACCAACATCACTCTCGGTGTTAAAAGTGTAGTGTTACACGGATAAACAGTGTTTATTGTTTTTAAGCATTGTGTATAATACTTCAAAAACTGATTATGTATGATTAAAACTAGTTCAAGTGCTTTCGGTGCGTATGTAGGTTATTCCAATTGTCTGTAATAGCTCGTGATTACGTAAGTACGAAACTCTGTCACTCAACAACAATGTTTGTAGGCGTTTCGCGATCTATATATATATATTAGCAGCGTTACAAAGTTTATATATATATGTTTATATATATAAATATATTTTGAAGAAGATCAATGTGTAGGTTACTATGCTAAGGAAAGATTGTAATATCGTACACTCGGCTTCGGTGAGTTTAGCCGCACATAGTTATTGTGAACTTAACTTTTGATTATGAATGTAGTGTGTGTGTAAGTTCCGGGTATGTTTTTGTGTTGCGGTGGTACGCTGTTTCCCGGTGAAGAATTATTTTACGACTGACTTGGAGTTTTGAATTTTTAACCTGCCGAACTTTTTGGATACGCCTCTAACGGTGTCTTCGATTTCGTCTCTGCTCTCTTATTCGTTAAGTCATTTTGGTGTCCTAAATTTTGATTCTCTTGGTCTCCGCCTAGTTACGGTGTTCGGGCGTCGTTTCTCTAACGTACGTGCTTCCTTCAAATTTCACATGTTATATCGAAAATTTTTATGAGAGTTGATTTGGCACCTAGTCGTCTCGTGCGTGGTTTTGGACCATTTCACAGTTCTATGTTAAAATTTTATCTTGGTTCTGCGTGGCGACATATGGTCTATGCTGTGATTTTGACAAATTCGCAGAGATTATATTTCTACTTGGATTCTATTCAACGTGTTAGGACTTTATTATTTTTCTCAATTTCACAAAAAGATGCTAAAAGCTGTTTTGTTCTTCTTTCTTGCGTTCACGCCGGGAACTCTGTTGTGTGTGGTTTTCTACGTGTGTGGCTTAGGCAGTGGTATTGAGAGACAATGGAAGGGTCTTCCAACTGTCCTCGCCGCACGGACAGGTATACAGAAAAAAAAATAAAACATCTTACTTCTCGGATAGTAAGGGAAAATAAAGAGAATGTTCTTTGGATCTTTAAACAAACAAAAATGAAAATGAAAATTATATTCACTAATGTTCATAATTATACGCAAAATTGAATTTAAAAGATTTATTTTAAAATTAAATAAAAATGGTAATGATGCAACTGTCACAATATATATATATATATATATATATATATATATATATATATATATATATATATATATATATATATATATATATATATATGTATATATATATATATATGTGTGTGTGTGTGTGTGTGTGTGTGTGTAATAGAATTTTGTGTTAAGTTTGTAACTATTTCAAGTGATGTCAAACCTACTTTTGAGGTTAGAGTGTACCTAGGTTGCTAAATAGACCTATTTCGATTTCATTTTATATATCGTTGTATTGTATCACAGGCAACATTTGCCATCTTTTTAAAAGCATACTATTATCACAACAACAACAACAACAACAACAAATAATAATAATAATAATAATAATAATAATAATAATAATAATAATAATAATAATAATAATAATAATAATAATAATAATATGTGGGTATGGCAGCTTCGGGATAGTGCACTCTAGTGTGATAAGTTCATGGTTCGATAACTTGCTACGCAAGTTTATGTCGGACAAGATTGGTCAGCCACTTGCACAGATAAATTAATTCCCCCTGAACATAAAGTGTTCTGACTTTCTATGGTGTCAAGAAACCAGAGTCTTTCCAGATGGACATAATCATGGGACGGCAAATTAAATGCCATTTTATTCTCACTTATAACAAAAGAAACCAATTTCAACCGATAAAAGAAGTAAAGGTTGTCTCATCAGAAATAAAAGACAATTCTGTCCTTTTAAAATTGTCTAAAGATGAAATAATGTCAGTTCTTTAAACTAAATTGATTGTTTTCCGCAGAAAACTTGTAGAACTGGGGTTTCTATACGTCATTAATTACAACTTTTGCATTAATTACAACTTCTTAATAAAGTAGTAGGAATTAGAGCTTTTTTTTGCACTAAAGTACAAAGACTAGATATAGAAAATAAACCATAGGTTGTCAATTATCTACCAACATATTCAAACTTTCTAAACCTCATGGGAGCTCATCCGGTTTGGATCACGTAATAATCTATGGGTCCATATATTATATGAGAGCCTCGATGCTGAAAAGAAACGATAAATTCCAAACTAATCAACCATCTAAAAACCTAACTTATCTTTTACTGAAGTGAGTGTGTGTAATAATAAAATCTGCAAATTGTTATAAACACCAGTTATCTTTGTTCACATTAATTTTGTGTTAGCATACTTTAGGAAATGACTAGCTAAAGCTACTCTCTCTACACAGCGCATCATTCGTATATGAGCATTAACCTCTTTGACATTCTTCGCAACATCTGTGCATGTCCCTTAGAGACATAAGTGAAATACGTCATGATAAAAATCGACAAGGGATACCACAAACAGGACTTTTTTTAAAAAAAAATATTTTCTATATCTCGCGCCGTTTGCAAGATTTGAACCTACTTCCTGTTGGAGTTTATAATTAATGCATGATCAGTGTTTTATTTCTTCTTGCACGCAGTATGTAATAAACAAATACATTACACACGCAATTAATTATAATGCCAGTGATATATGATATTCATTGGACAAAACACTACGAACAACAAAGATTCATCTTAGACTGGAGAAATAGTTATCCCTCATTTTTTTCATTATCATTTGGCAATGAAACGAACACCTGAGAGATATGCAACTGCTGTATGTAAATATGAGGTGTAGAAATGCATAATTCACAATATATAATGCTTTGCTCTAAAAAAAAAAAGTCGAACATTTCCAGTGTACCCTAAAACATACTATACAGAAATAACGGTCATTTTTTTAACGCCTGAACAATCTACTTGAAATTTGTAATCGATCACTGAAAATGACATCTTTCTACAGACGAAGGTTCCCGAGAACTGACTGTCGAAAGGATTGGCCAAAAACATATAAACTTTTCTTGACCACACACATATAAACTTTTCTTTGCCAAAAAAACATACCGACATATATCTAGCATTTTAATATATAGATAGACAACGATTTGCAATGACAACCCTACTAAGTACTATGACAAATTAGGCTATTTAAAAAAAAAAAGTTTGAACTAAACTTAGACGTTGACTAAAGTTTATTTTGGTTTATTATTATTATTATTTTTTAAAGGAACATTTTTTTCAAGAACTTTATGGTTCTTCCTCTAACAAGAGATTCAAATATGTTTTTCCTAACTACAAAATTTATCTCTATTTCTCTTTCTCCATTTGTCTCTTTCTCCTCTCTCTTCTCGTTTTCTATCTATTGAATTTGCAAATAATCGCTAGAAACAAACAGTAAACGTTTACAAATTATTCCTCAATACAAATGTTTTTGTTTCCGGCCAGTTTTGTTTGAAGCACGCTGGAGAAGTAAATCATTTCTACGGACATTACTATCCGCTGGAGGCAAGTAATTGCACTAGAACACAACGATGGAAGCCATTTGGTAGCAATACTATTGTTGTGGTTTCCAAAAGGCTAATTAAACGACAAAATTATTTGTTCAGCTTTCAGAAAGTCTTATCACGGTTAGAAAATTACACACACAAACACAAACAAGCCCATATTTCTAAAGAATAGTTTCTAGTAAACAATTGGAGACGAATAAACAAACAAACAAACAAAGAAGAAGTTAACAACAAAAGAGGGGTCAAAATAAAAAAAAAGTATTACACGTGGTTGACTAAAATAGCTTACAACATTTGTATACTAAAAAAGGAAACAAACATGAAAAATATTTGGTCGGTTTGAAACAAAATATGCACAGAAATACAGCATACAAATTTGTATTTTTTAATGTAAATTTTTGATAATATGAAAATATGTAGCTGTATAAAATAAAATTGCTTATATTCTTTTATCATTTCATATCTTTTTTTTTTTTTCAACTAAATAATATTTGTCTATTAAAATCAATAGTCAATTTATCATAGAACAAAATGTTAATAATTCGATCACATAAATAAATATAAACTATTCAGAACAACTTAGAACTTCCAATATATACAAGCTGTAACAGAATGCTTGTTACAATATTAGGGAAAAAGAGTCCACACCAGAACAAAAAACTAAGAAAGTATCTGTGACACATAATGGAATCGACGTCCTTTGCAAGTTACAAGCTGGGGCATGCAGTGGAAACAATATGTGACAACATAAAAATACCGGAGAAATTGGTCCTCAATATTATTGAGGAAGTAATAACTGAAGGACGCAAATGTGTCATTGACAGGATTGTAAGGACGCACTTCAAGGAATCTCTCAAGGAATAGCAGGATTACTAGAGTCCTTGTGCAGAAGACTGAGCAAACTGAAATATTACACAGAGGCTGATAAATAGGGATGTGCACGAGACGAGTCGAGACAGGATTTTCCTGAAAAAAAATAGTCGAGACAGGATTTTCCTGACAAAATTCGAGTCGAGACACAACTCTTCCAATAGACAAATATACAATTTTCGAGTCGAGACATCACTTTTACAGTTCATTTTCGAGACGAGACAGCCATAAATCTTGTCTCGTGCACATCCTTACTGATAAAAATTAACAATGCATGCACATAAAAAAAAAAGTTTTGATTAACGCAAACACAGAAGAAAAAGGGATCATCTAATGATTTTTTTGCCGTCCTGCTAGAACAAAAGTATACTGTAGTTCAGTGCAACGATTGAGAAACGGAGTATACCTCTTGAAGTCATAACGATATGATCATGATCAACGGTAAGTGCAAACGCAATGGATATGCTGGCGTTGTGTGTACGATTGTCTATGAGACATGAGTTGAAACTATCTAGGCTCGAAAAGGTGTTGCAAAACTGATGTCTCAAAAAGTGAACATATTTATAATAGAAGCGAAGAAAATGTCTCGTCTACCTTGTCTCGTTGGTAACTTTATTTGTGTAGACGACCAGCGCTTTCTATAGCTAGATGTGTTCCGAGATGAAGCGTCTTTACGGAAGAAGTCATAGACTTTTCATGCATTTGTATCTCCTGCATAACAGCACGGGTCTGCAGTCAAGATCTGGAGTAGCATCATCTTTGTTATGTAATTGGGGCTACATTGTGCCTTTACCTCACCCTACAGCTCACGTGTTCTTTCATTCATTACATTATGTAGAGATCCTCCGTGGCTAAGCGGTTAGCATACGCGCCTTTGGCGTGGGAGATCCGGGTTCGATTCCTGGCGGGAGCTCATGTGGTTCGGATTCCACGTTAATCAGTGGGTCCACGTCTCATATAGCCTTACTGCTAAAAGGGACGTTAAACTCAAAATCAACTCAACTCATTACATTATGTAGGCTTATTATCCTAGTTGCTAGAGGATGTACTACAGGGTACTCGCAAACGTTTTTGCTTCCAGCATTACTAATGTGCAGTACGCAACCTCCTAGATCGCAATTGGCGTGATACCTATAGTATGGCTGCCTCGTTCATTTGACCTGTAATTTTTGTGCGACCATTATTTTTTGTGTACGGGACACACATGATGTTTGACCAAGTTCTCCAGGAACGAATTCACACTGCAGAGAAAGACATATAGCGCATGCCTAACATGCAAAATTGGCTGTATCTGCAGAAGGGTCGTAGGTTCCGTCAGGGGCGGACCCAGGGCCGACTTCTGGGGGGCGGTGAGTTGTCATACTGCTACTTTTAACGGCTCCAAACGTTGGGATGGGTTTTATTTATATATAAAAAGAGAAAGTTTCCTCTTCTGGGGGTCGATCGCACCGATCGCCCCCCACTGGATCCGCCCCTGGGTTCCGTGTGCCCAAGGACACTGGCAGAAGTTTATTTGAGCATCCGTTGTATGCAGGAATCTTTAGTGTATAATACCAGATTATACAGTTAAGAACTTTATTTATATTGTCAGTAGCTAATGGAAAAAGCAAAACACACGGAGCACCGTCGTCGTACTTAGGGCTATTTACGTCAATTGGCAGTGGCTTTAATTTGAAGGGGGGGAAAACCGAGTTATGGAGGGGTTTTGTTACACTTGTCACGTCTAAAATGTACTATAACACATTGTCCTCCCAGATGGAAAAGAATTCTGTTTTGATCCCCTTGTAGTCGTGTCAATGGTCACATTCAGCAGTTATGTATTGTACAATCATTAATAATGCCCGGATTTGTATGTAATTACATATTTTTCCTTCATATGTAGATTCGTCAAATCCTTAAATGTTTGTGATTCACACCTGTAGGATGCTTCAACTCAAGTTCCATATTACATATTTTTACATAATTTGACCAATATTACATATTTCTGTGGTTTCTACATTTTTTTTTTTACATAAAACTGTCTTAAAATTTTGCGTTTACAGAAATTTTAATTTGAAATAAAAAAAAATAAGCTCTCCGACGGTGCAAAGCTTGCATCTAGATTCAAGTTCGTCATCTCTATCTTTTCGTTTCTTTACCGAAAGAGAAATCTCTCTCTCTCTTTTTTTTTTTTTTTGTCAAATCATGTTTCTCAGAATTTTCGCCAATAACAAAAGAAATATAAGAAGAAACAAGTAAAAATTCTCCCTCCGGGGTACATTAGCAGCGTCCTTTATTCTCAACTCTGGAGGAAGACAGATCACGTGCCTGACAGTCGACTGGCCAGGAAATTCCTAAAATGAAGTATATTTGATTGTTATCGGAGGTCGGACAGTAAAAAAGAGGAAAGCAAATCCTGCAATTCAAGTTAATACTGTATGCTAGTGTGCTTCCAGGAATTTACTGCAAGAGTTCGTTCCAAGATGCTTGCGATAATGGCAATATCATAGCAGGTAATCTAAGCTTTCAAAGAACTTTGCTTGTTCAACTGAATGACAGGAGGACAGTACTCTAGTCTAGTATTACAGTTGCAAAACGCACGTGTTCTGTATTGACCGTTGAAGTTAGAAATGGCTCCGATTGTCTCAACTTTATCCGCGAAATTGCGGTCATGGGCAACTTTCTATGATGCGTTTGCTACGGACGGTAAAGTGGTGTTGTGCCAAATGTGTGATAAAAAAATGGATGTCCAATGAAATCTCAGTTAGAACAACATGTACGAAGTGCACTCCATGCAAGAAGTAAAAAAAATGCAAACTGCAAAAAAAGGAAAAAAAAGTACTCTTGACACAAATGCATCAAGATACTTCAGTGAGTGAGTTTTTCAAAGACTTGTGCCAAGCAATGATAGCAGCAAACATTCCTTGGAACAAAGTTCAAGTTCCAAAATACCGTGCTTTTCTGGAAAAGTATTGCGGGCGCCGAATTCCTGACGAATCCACTCTTCGAAAATGTTATGTCGAAGTTTGTTATATGGAAGCCATATATACCATTAGGCAGTGGTGCCCACCCCCCCTCATGTCCATGACGCACCCCCCTCAATTGCCTATCCGTAGGTGTTCTTCCTTGAAAAAAAATCTTTTCGATTAATTTTTACTCCCTCTCAAACATATTTATATAGATTTTAATCCCCCCAAATATTTCAATGACGCAGTTTGCGTCATAGCCCCCCCCCTTGTGGGCACCCCTGCCATTAGGGCAGAAATAGGTAGTTCATATATCTGGATATATGTGGATGAAACAACAGATGTTTTGGGACGTTATGTAGCAAATTTAGCGACCGGAAAGTTAAGTGAAGATGCTCCATCTAAATCCTATCTTATTGCGAATAGATTGCTGAACGCACGAATCATTCCACGATTGCTCGCTTTTTAAACGATGGTTTTAAAGTGTTGTGGTCGGGAGGAGTTCAGGAAGAAAAAAAGTCCTTGTTCTCTATACAGACAGTGCAGCTTACATGTTAAAAGTGGCTAGAGCACTTACAGTTTTTACACTCACTTAATTCATTTCACATCTATGGCCCATGTTCTTCAGCATGTTGCTGAAGAGGTGAGAAACATATTTTGCGAAGTAAATCAACTAATTTCTTCCACGAAAAAAAGTGTTTGTTAAGGCGCCACAACGTGTTCAAGATTACAGAGATCAACAGCCAGACGTGCCATTTCCTCCGCAGCCTGTGCTAATGCGATGGGGCACTTGGATGCAGGCAGTACATTTCTACAATGAACATTTTCAATAATAATAATAATAATAATAATAATAATAATAATAATAATAATAATAATAATAATAATAATAATAATAATAATAATAATAAGCCTGTTGTTCATTCATTTCCATCCGAGTTTGCTGTGTCAGTTGGCATTGTTCAAAAACTGTTTAATGACTCAAAAGTAGCGTGTGATATCGCATACATAGACAGCAATTTTGGTTAGCTACCTACAAGCATTAAAAAGCTAGAGACTGTTGGGCGGCCTCTTCTGGAATCCATGGAAATCATAGAGGATGCAAAGAGACTGCTGCAAGGTATGTGTGGAGATGTAGGAGAAAAAATCTATATTATAAAAGAGAACGTACAAATCCTTTGTTCCCTCATCACGCTAATACGGCTGAACCAATTTCTTTTATTTTTGGGGGGTTATTAGGATTTGGACCCTAGATGGTTTTTATCATATCACTTTAATTTTTAATTACCAGTGTCTTGAGATAATTGACCATTCAAGTGTCCATACGTACAAATCCTTTGTTATTAGTTCATCATAGGTATAAAAATAAACGTATTTATATGCAACCCGCATGACCGTGTCACTCGGCGGGTTAACATAAATGACAGGCGCTATAATGTTAACATTTACTGCAATTTGAAAGCGAAAAAGTAAAAATTATCTAAGTAACAAAGTTTATTGAGTTCCGGTGTGACCGCAGCGAAGCGGATCACTCGGCGGGTTAACATAAATGACAGGCGCTATAATGTTAACATTTACTGCAATTTGAAAGCGAAAAAGTAAAAATTATCTAAGTAACAAAGTTTATTGCGTTCCGGGGTGACCGCAGCGAAGCGGGGTGAACGCTGCTAGTTCTAAATAAACTAAATGCAGTGCTGGAAAGAAACCCTGTTTATTACAGCCTATTGGCAGTGTCTGAGATTCTCAGTGGTGAAACAAGAACCCACAATGAAGATATTCCCTCAAACTACGAACTTAGGTAATTTCGTCACCGGAAATTTCGCCACCGGAATTTTCGTCACGGTAATTTCGTCACCGGAATTTTCGTCACCAAAATATTAGCATGTAGGTAATTTCGTCACCGAAAATTTTGACGTAGTAAATTGGCCACCGGTAATTTTGTCACTGAAAATGACCAGTGTCTTATTGAATATGACACAATGAATAAACTCGAAAAAGTTTTTAAAATTGCTTAGATTATTAAATAAATAGTTACTTATTATTTTAAATATTATGTCTGAGATAAGAGACAACGTTTTCGGTAATTCTATCACAGAAATATTAATTAGCATGGAAATTGTGTCACGGTTATCTTTTCATCTTTCTTGAACTAAGCAGAGACAAACTAACTGATAAAAAAAAGCTTACCTGATCTTAATCAAACTTGAAAAGCAATTCAGTTGGTATTGTACTCTGCAAAATCGAAGTTTCGGATACTCGACGCAAGAACAAACGCCAGTAGAAGATCATAATGCCAGCTTCAGTAAATGTTAAAAGCACAGCAAAATGGGCCACTAATGAGTTTGTATATTACTGTTTACAAATTTTATGTTTTGCCAATATCAAAATTTCCAAACAGAAAATAGTAAAGAAAATGTAAGTCGTTATAATACCATAAGCTTTTTACATGTTCATTTTCTACTGTGCATCACATTAAATAAAACGCCAAGCAAAAAATCTGTCAAACTTTTAGTTCCAGCATTGTACGCTAAACACAAAGACTGGAGCCGTTTCTGCAAAGTCTGAAACGCTTTTTAGTTTTCTTTTTTGGTAGTTGGCCCACAGCATCTTGATGAAGCATAGTTGAAACTGTTGCTTCATCTTGTTGAATTCCACGAATAAACCTCCAAATATTTAAATAGTTACGTGGGATATTCCTACCAGTTGATGAAACTTCTGGTTCCACGATTCACAAATATTATTTGTCCTAGGATTGTTGTTCAGGGTGGCTTGATGAGCATTCCAGGTGTCTGGAGGATAAGGAGGGGGCACATTGCGTAAACGAATATTTCCAGATCGAGTTTTAACACGGCGATATGTGCCGGACACGTAAGTTCTATCAAAATAGTCTAGAAGTTCCAGCTCTTCCTCCGAAGCCTCCTCCATTAGTATTTGTATTCCTCGATGCACATCCGCTATAGGGAGAAATGCTTATCCGTTCATTTTCCCGCAAAACAGACAAAACTTTTCATCGTTCTTGTATCGTTCTGTGAGTCCAAATTCTTGAACATATGGCCATCAAAGCCTATCGCCATTCTTGAACCTATGGTCCAAATTCTTGAACCTATGTACATATGGCCATCAAAGCACAATTTTTCTCCTCCTCGTGTAGTAGATATAATCTCCATGCCTCAACTTCAATCTAATAAAACGATCACAATGAACTGCACTCTGTATAGAACTTCACTCTACACTGTGAGCATTTCTGTGCTTAAATATAGCAAGCAGAGCAAACACACCTGAAAGATGTGTAATTGGCTAAAACTGGGAAACGTAAACAAATCTTTGTCTCTGATTGGTCGAATACCTGTCCCCGCTATTTAAAGGAAACTTCCAGACATATTTGTTTTTTTCTTCCTTTATATAAATTTGTTTTCTTAACAGATTTCCAATAACTATTTACCAATGTTTACTCAGAGTTGAAATATAATATTCTTTCAATGGCCTCTTTTCACCTGACGTAGTCAGCATGGAGGAAGGTCCAAGAGTTTAGACTCACAGAACAATACAAGAACGATGAAAATTTTCGTAAAATTCTGATATTGGCAAATCCTAATATTTGTAAATAATGATATACAAACCCGTTATAGGTCCATTTTGCCTGTGCTTTTAACATTTGGGGGCCGCGGTGGCTCAGGGGTAGAGCGTTCACCTCTGGTGCATGGGGTCTCGGGTTCAAACCCTGCTCCCGCCAAGTGAACTTTGTGGTGGACAAACACCGTGCGCGTGGGTTTTCTCGGGGTTCTCCCGTTTCCTCCCACTTTCTTCATTCCACCATTTCATTCATTTCTCATAATCACCGTCTCCTTTAGCCTCACCGGCATAACCGTGGGACGTAAAACTCAAAGATTTCATTTTTTTTTTAACATTTGCTGAAGTTGACATTATGTTCTTCTACTAACAAAATTACTGTGTAAAAATTTCCGTGACGAAATTACCTACATGCTAATATTTTGGTGACGAAATTACTGGTGACGAAATTACCGTGACGAAACTTCCGGTGACGAAATCTCCGGTGACAAAATTACCGCCGCCCCCAAACTACATCCCCCTGTTGAAATACTCTCCTGTTACCTCATGTGATGTGGAGATATCATTCTGTGCATACAAGAATAGTTTATCCGATCGCCGACAAAATGTTACTTCTGATCATTTGGAAATGTACCTTGTAACGCATTGTGCAACAACACACAGTTGAACTGCAGGCACATCTTTTGTAAGTACTTTATTTCAAATTAAAAATGTTCATTAGCGGAAATATTCTTCAATATTAATTCATCTGGTATCGTTTAAAATATATAGGACTGCTTTTCCCTGCATGAAATAAATAATATAAAACAATATATTTCGTCTTAAGTTGCTTTTGTATTTAAATTTGTATATTGCGTATAATTCATTTCAAGATTGGGCCGAAGTGACGGATGCGCATTTAGTGTAAAAATATTCTAGATTTGAAACGGGACTACACCACACCACATGAAATTTCTGACGTACAAATGCCGTATGCATTCCTTTTCTCAGGGCTTTCCTGTTTCTCTCTAGCTGATTCACATCTTCCTTCATTCGCTTCTGATTTTTATTATCCCGCAATCAGTCACGTCAGTTACGTATGGCTGTCTCAACTTTCAAGAATTTCACTTCATTGGGGACTAGCATTAAGTAGGATAAAGTGTAGTAGATTTTCCTTTTTTATTTTCATAATTAGTTTAAATATTGCATACTCATAAGCGTGTTAATATTATGTTTTCATAAATATGTAACATATGTAATATTGCATATTATTATATAATATTACACATTTCTTGCATTTTAAAACTATTTTTTGTCACGTATTTATGTACATATTTAGGGGGCTGATACTACATAAAAATCCGGACTCTAATCATTAATAATCATATTTCGCCTTCTGCGACAACTTATTGCACAGTCCTTGTAATATGTCAGTTCGTCACCTCCTGTGCCCATTGACATCAGTAATCCTGCCATCTTTGAGATATTTACGTCTGTCAAATCCTTACAGCGCTACTCACATGGGCACCCGAAAGGGAGGGTAGGGTGGAGCCCGAGTTTCCCCCTGGCTCACGAAAGTGTATTAAATTTCTTAAGATTTTTTTAATACAAACAAAAAATACCAAACGTAATACAGCAACCAGGAATTTGAACCCCCCATAAAAAAATTCTTCGGGTGCCCATGCCTACTCATGACAATATTGGAGGGTTGAGTTGGTTCCGTGTATGTAGCGCCCGTAGACTTAGCGCCCAGTGTTTCTGGCTCACAGAAGGAATTTTATATTGATTTTATCTCACAATCAGGGATGTCCAGTTCATTTTACCACTCTTTCCACAGGTCGTTAATTCCTGTTTTTTCTTACATCCATGTCCGTGTACTTAGCGTCCACTAAGTAAAACTGTTATGAAGAGGGAGAGAGAGAGAGAGCGAGAGAGAGACAGAAAGACCAGCCAATAGCACTGATTATGACGCTTCAATGAATCATAACCTCCGGGGGAAAGGGTGAAACGCAGAAACGTAGTTATGTATATATATTATATATACATACAGTGGCGGATCCAGGATATGATTAAGGGAGGGGCTAAACCATAATTTGCAGTTTTATCCAGTGTAAAACAGAAATGAAGCCCATTTTATCCAGTGTAAACCCGAGCGTCAAGGGGGGGGCTATAGCCCCGTAGCCCCCCTTGGATCCGCCCTTGTATATATATATATATATATATATATATATAGGCCTATATATATATATATATATATATATATATATATATATATATATATATATATATATGTGTGTGTGTGTGTGTGTGTGTGTATGTATGCATGTAACTGTACTCCGTGGTACTCCGTGCTCTACAATATTTAAATGTACTATAAACTAAGATTACATATGTAGCTTTTAATGTGAAAACTATGTAAAACAGACGTAATCTAGAATAATGCAATGATGATAAGGCATACAAATAACGGTGAACATATTCCCACGACTTAAAACCAGGACAAAATGTAAACTGGCGAAACACCGGGATAAGAGTCTTCATGGAGGCCACGGTAGTTCAGTGGTAGAAACACTCACATCTGGTTCATGGGGTCCCTAGTTTGATCCCATCTTGCGTCAAATGGGCTTTGTGGTAGTCAGACGCTGCATGCATGGATAAACTCGGGGTTCTCTCGTTTCCTCTCACTTTCTTCATTACACCATTTCATTCATTCTCACAATCACCGTCTCCTCCATCCTACTCCTATCTCCTTAATCGTGGGATGTAAAATCCAAAGATTTCATTTCATTTCAAGAGCTTCCAAACCGGGACTGTCCCGGTAAAAACCTGTCATATGGTAACTCTGACTATATGACAACATCGGGTTTGATACTAAAAAAGAAAAATGTCATATTATCATATGGTATTACACAGTTTCAGAAAAAAAAAAAACATCTAACAAGCTATCCGCATTAAGTCTGATACATATTTCACAGCTTTATGCGTAATATAAATCTATATAGTTAAGCAATTGATATCATACACTACAAGCACTGAAAAACAACGTAACGTTCTATAATAAAAAGAACGTTGCTTTACGAACCATAAGTTAATCGCTCTACGAACATTATTGTACACATTATACCCTAAAGTTACAGCCTTATGCAGTAATCAATTCCAATCAGATATTGAACGAGTATGGTGTTTCTTTGAGAATAATCCATCACTAAGTTGAACAAGTGCCTTTGAAGGCCAGCCGTCTTCCATTTTATCCTCTTATTCGGTAATTCATCTCGCTGCTCTTGTTCGATGTAGTTGAAACCATGGCCTCATCCTTTTGTAATGTCCATCCACAAGGAAGGATGGACAGGTTAAACCTTTTGGAATTTCAAATTCGAAGCTTCTATCAATTTACTCGATCGTGTCTCTTTCTGTAATTTTGCTATATGAACGGCTATGTTGCGAGGAAACAAAAGAGGCTAGCAAAGAAATTGAATCGTAAGATCACCGTAAGATGAAAGTCGCATACTCCAGATACTACCTGATGCGTAATGTTGATCAAAATAAATTAGGAATTCTTCAGTTTCTTCTGGTACGATTTACTGTAAGTAATCCATCACTTCTGACCCTTCTCAGATAAAAGGAAAACAAATCCGTCCACCATTCCATAGAAATCGGACTTTCTCATTCTCCCTGTAAAAATTCGCCAATTCCAAGTGCTGCAGTATGTACTTCGTGTTCGTGTGACTTGTCTGGAACGCTTTGGCTTACGACTTCCCTCACTAGCCACGTCTGGTTGTGAGTTTAATTTACATATTCCTATATATGTTTGTTTTATCCCTCCTCGCTGGTCTAGTGGCAAGAACGCAAGCCTTTGGCGTATGAGGTTCAAAATTCGATTCCTGGTGGGAGAGCATTGAATGACCAAAGTGGTTCGGATTCCACTATAATCAGTAAATTCAAGTCTTCTTTAGCCTACCTGGCAAAACCATGGGACATAAAACTAAATACAAACCTATTTATTTATTTATTATTTTTATTTATTTATTATTATTATTATTATTATTATTATTATTATTATTATTATTATTATTATTATTATTATTATTATTATTATTATTATTATTATTATTATTATTTGCAAAAGGAAGGTTTTATTATGAAGTAAAACACTATTCAGAAGTATAATATTGAAATGTGCAAGAAGAAAACTTATTTCTGCGTAACAAAATTTAAAAATTAATTAGTCACAGGTAATTGTTTTACAATTCTCCATGTCTTTTTAGGTACTTTTCACTACACTAATTAGCACTTTGATAAGTCGTGATGAAATGTAAACATAGTTTCGTTGCAATTCTCCATGTCCAGTAGGCATTTTTGACGTACTGTTATTAGTGCTTTTGATATTTCGAGATCAAAGGTTTGAAGTGGTCTGTGCCCCACCCAACCATTTTTCCCAGGAAAATACGAAACACATATTCCATCATTTAACGTTTATAATATCTGTGCACAATTTCATTCACTCCGGCTAACTTCTTCTTGTCTTTCGGACCTGAAATTTCTCCAAATTTTGGGTGGAGGCTTTTACCACTTAAAACAGTTTTCCCCAGAAAAAAAAACACGTATTCGTTTATTTCATGTGTAATATCTACCTGCCAAATTTTATCAAAATCGGAGTGTTACACTTCGAAAATGTTACATGTCAGTACATTCATGTAGCTTGCATTTGCGGCAGAAAGTTCTTGTTTTGTGCTCCCTCTTTGCTGGAGAGAATTTCTTAGACTGTTCCTCTTCAGTATGCAGGGAAGCTTCCATTCTCCGTGATTTTTTCTCAACGTTGGCGAACTGCTAACCAGATGAAATGGAGAATTTACGGCATTTCAAACTTTTTAATGTCTGTTTCTCGTTTGAAATTACGCTTTGATGACACAATACCATAAGTGTTGAGTCCACTTACATCAGTTATGTAAAATACTGTCATAGACCATTTTGTTCATTGTTTTGTAATCTAACAGCGAGCCATATGATTGATAGTGTGAACGTGTGGTTTTGTTGTGTTGTAATATATGATAACTTTGAGTTTTTCCTCCGCTCTAGAAGTGACCACTTCAGGATAGTTGTGCATTGTGTTTTGCAATGGGTGATCTTACTGGGTATATATTGTCAAAAGAGACAGCGCACCCAAAAAATGAGAAATTGTTTGTCTACAGTCATATTGTATGTAAGAATAAAATTATATTGCAGAGTGTGTGAATGAAGAATCTGCAACTTCACAAATTAGAAACAGTTCATCATCAGGTATTCTAATAGCGCCGATGTTGTCATCAAAATATAAGGCAGCCCATGTAGGATCGCTTTTCTCCGGAGTTTTGCTTTTTGCATTAGCACGTGCTTTTGCATTAGCTATAGGTGCTACGCCTCAAACTTCTAACCAATCCTCTGGATAATAAAACTACTCAACGTCTCATTTCAATATCGGTACCTGAACAAGAAACTTCAGTTGCATTTGTATATAAGTCTGCTAATATCTTATCGTCTGTCGGGAATCAATTTCTTCCTTGTTTATTGATTTACCAAAAATATTCCTCCTCTACCATCAACAGTGACGAGTATTGTTAGTGATCTGTTTGTCTACCACGTGCAATGATCAAAACACATTAACAATAAACAAAACTTTACATACAATCAGTGGCAAAGCCAGGATTTCTATTTGGGGGGGTCAGTGTCCTACTCCGGAAAACTTTTTTTGTTAATGTGGAGACTGAAAGCACAAATTTAGATTTTATTCTAGCAACTTTTTTAAAATTTTGGTTCTTGGGAGTTCATATCCCGGGAAACTCCCCCTGGATACGCAACTGCATACAATGGAAAAATTAATACAGTTTGATAGACAAAAGCAACTATTATGCTTCTGACAATGGACTTATATAAGTGAATAAATAAAGAAAAGCTGCTACTAAAATAAGCAAAATTGCAAATAATTAAATCAATCAAACTAAATAATAACACATACAGTTGCAATATGTTATATCTGACTTCATTGGGACAGTTGGGAGATTATCAGAGCGTTCACTCCGCTACGAGCCACAATCTCAATCTATTCTGAATCTACCCTCATATTTCTTCATTAAGGCTCGAGTTTAATGGACCCACTCGGTACCCAATGCTATAAATTTTAAAAACTATCACTTAACTCACGGAAATGAAAAAAAAAAGAAAAAAAACTTAAATAATATAATACAAGAACACAACCAGGGAAATGTCATAGAATCTCAATACTTACTAAGCCTTAGCATTAAAGAAAGTATGCGTACGAGTGCAATGGATCCACCTGGTAGTCCTAGGCAGTGGCGGCGGTTGGACGTTAAAAGTGGGGAGGCAAGACATGATCTGAATACAGTATTTGTATGTCAATGTTACTTTTCCTGGTTGCTTGTAACACTTTGTTAGACTAAAGGCTGTATAGCTATTAGGAGGCTGTTATATAGACTAAAGGCTGTATAACTGTATAACTCTCTTTTTCAGTTAAAATACCGTATATCTTGTTTCATATTTTGTTACGTAAATTGACAAGAGCAACACAAGATACTAACTCTTTGTACTCTTATACAACGAAGGTGTAAGAAGGGATCTGATTCCTTGCTCATGAAATCAAAAAATCAGAAAATCATGCATCTTAAAATTCTGTCTGGAAAATTGTGTGATCAGATTAAGGACCTATTTAATAACAAATTTGCAAAACAAATAAATAGAAAGGATAATATTAATCAAATAATCATAGTAATGGATAATAAGGCTTGTTCTGCAAAAGTTATATTGAAACTGGAAATTAATGAACAACTTATATTTTTAATTCCACGCATGTTATTATATGTGTTATTACTCTTAGAAAGACAGTGAATATTACAAGTATATGCTACGTACGACATTCAAAGAAATACTTTTGCAGCTTCCCGAAACATGTTCGTTGCCATTAGATACAGTTTTCATTTTCTTGGAATACATCAAAACTCAACAATACTTAGTCACTCCACATTCCAGTTATACAAAATAATCCTAAAATCTAGAATTATGTTGAATTTACTAAATTTAATTGTATAATAAAACTGTATATGTACACCCCTAAACTCGTATATTGCACTGCAAAATTATATATTCCTTACTGAGCTCTTTCATGGCTAAGCGGTTAACGTACGCACCTTTGACGTGGGAGACCTGGGTTCAATTCCCGGAGGGAGCTCACGTGGTCTGGACTCTACGTTAATCATTAAGTTCACGTCTCATATAGCTTCGCTGCTGAACAGGATGTTAAACTGAAAAAAATCAAATCAAAATATTCCTTACTATAAGAAAAAAGAAAAGAACTGTCAATTTTCCAAGAAAATAACTGTTTTAGGAACTGTCAATTTTTGTGCAATTAAAGAATAACTTGTGAAGGACTTCTTTTCTTGCGAAATGATATCTCAATTAGATCCAGAGCGGCTTACTAACATATCGAGCCCTTGTAAGATGAAATGAAAGTACGCTCGAATTGTCTCGCTCCAACAGCTTAATTTTTGGGCCATTTTTAGTGGCATTTTTTAAAAAAAACGCAATTTCTGTAGCTTTCTTAACTTCACGAAATGATAACCAATACGTACTCATGGAATGACAAATATTTTATGGCACCATTTGTATTCTATGAACCAATAATACATACAAAACTTTATATTTCCAAATGAAACTATATACATTAATGGGTCATTTCAAAAAGCGGAGGGGCAACTGCGCCCCCTTTGCTCCCCTAATCGCCGCCTAGGTCCTAGGGTTAATGGTCCTAGGGTTAAAAGTGTATCCTTTTATGGATATTTAGATAGAGGAAATACTAGTTCTTGCCGAATTTCTTTAACTACTTACGATATGTTCCATTATTTTTAAACTAGGGTTTAAAATGTGATTGATTGCGTTTAGGGCGGCTTATAACACTTGACACATGTTCATTAGAACGTTTTATTTTCATTTGATATAAAGAATTACCCAGCAAATTTTGGCATTTGAATTTTTTGACACCCTGTATTTACGATAGGAAATGAAGTTATGCAATGTGCATAAATAATTGCTGTTTTCCATGCAGTAGTATTTGCATTAAGGTGCGTGTAATTATTATTATTTAAAACTATATAAATTTTAAAATAACGCTGGCACATGAATTCACATCCATATGTGAAAATCTCATAGGTGATATGGTAATGCTCTTAAATCGTAATTAATAGAGACCGGATGTTAGGCAAAATGCCTATTCTTTAATATTAAAGATATGATCAAAAATAACGTTTCAAAGTTTATGTGAGGGGTTATAGTTTCGATTTAAGCCAATTTTATTTTGCCTATTTTGCCTATTTCGACCTTTACTGCCTAAATAATTGCTTTAGTGCCTAATGTTGTCTATTTTATGCATTTTCTTTAAAATAAGCCTTCATTGGGAAAATATATAATTTATACAACATAAATAAAGACGCATATATACGTATAATAAGTGTTTGTAGATACAAACACGTGCTACGTTACAATGCACATACAGGATGAACTTCAAAGATGTGCATATACTTTGGGAGGTGATTAATTACATCAAAAGAAGACAAAAAAGTCCTGTTGTATTTTGTCGAATTCTGTGTCGTGTACGAGTGACAGTGGTGCCAACTTGGAAGCAAAAATCAAATCTTGACAATTGGAACGGAACAGATAGGTGTGCACATACGTTGAGAGGTGATTCGTGACATGAAAAGAAGACAAAAGTCCTGTTGCATGTTGTCGAATTCCTCGACGTGTACGAGTGACAGAGGTGCCAACTTGAAATCGAAAATCGTACACATACTTCGACATGCAAAGAAAACAAAAAGTCCTCTTGAATGTCAGAAAACACCTCTCAAAGTATGTGCACACTTTTATGTCTCGTTCCAATTGTCAGGATTCGATTTTCAATTTTAAAATGGCACCCCTGTCACTCGTACACGACGCGGAATTCCACAACATGCAACATGACTTTTTGCCTTCTTTTGATATGCATCATGCAACAGGTCTTCTTTTGATATCACGAATCATCTTCCAAAGTATGTGCAGATCTTTTAGATTTACCCAGTATGTATGAATGCATGAGAAGCTTGGTTTTTATATGTACAATAAAATAAAATATTAACAAACAGGTATGTTTCTATATTCTTTGAACATTATCTATGACCTGAACCTATTTTTTAATGGTATTGAGTATTTATCTTCATTATTTCGAGTTACATTTTAGTGCCTATTTTTAAAATTTTTAGTGCCTATTTGCCTGCCTATTTTACAGATTTTTAGTGCCTAGACATCCGGTCTCTAGTAATTAAATTGTGGGTAATTACAGATGTTCATGAAAAGTCAGAGTGTTAGAGCTGACGGTGATAAACAGAAGAGGAAGAAAAGAACACATTTCTTTCAACTTGCCTAAGGGGTTTTAAAAGTGACATGACAATTGTGCAGGAAGTATAGCAGGATCTTTCAGGTGAAAAATTTTTGTTCTTTAGTCGTCAAAAGAGAGGGGATGGGATAGATGATTTGAGTACGAAACTACATTTATACATATAAACTAGTTCTCTCTTTGGTCAACCCTAGCACACTGATAAGCATCAAATATTTTCTGGGCGCTCAGTATACGATATTATATGTGGGCGCTAAATCTACGGGCGCTAAGTGCACTCCACGGTTGAGTTATGCATTTATGTATAATGCTGATAATTGTTTCCTCTCGTAGCTTTATTTTATTCATTATTAGTTCTCACATCCAATTTACTAGCATTTGTGGCAGTTATGCATGTTCAATTATGTATCACGTAAACTATTTTTGTTATGTTTTTATGTGTAATCCTTCAATAAACGCTTTAACATGCATTCAGTTTCACCCTTGAGCGCGAGCAGTGCAGATAAGGGGAGTCCTGTTCTTCGAAATGCTTGTCAAAACATTTAAGATTTGCTTACTCACCCACTACGGTATTTAAAATTGTTAATGTTCGTAGTTAGCAGAGTTATTCAATAAGTATCAATAAACTTTCTTATACGAAATATTATGTGAGTTGAGGTGTATTAATTCCCGAGTTTGTGTGCTGTTTTATTCCCCCCTCCTTGAAAAAATACTGCTGGCGTCCTAGATTGTACCCTATGTTTATCCTTGGCCTAGTCCGTGGGACAATCTCTGTATTTAAACGCCAACATGTGTGTTTTTTTTTTTTCTTTTAGTAATCATTGTTGGTTTTAGCTTTGTAATTTACTAAAATTAAAATGTGTTTTAATAAAACACAGTTCTTATAATGTAAAACAGTATTTTTTTTTCTTGGATGCGTAAGTAGTGTGTATATTTAGTCTCTATGTACAGTATCAATTAATTTGTTAACATTTAGGCTACTTACGAGAATGATCACTAGAATTATTTGGAATATAATAGAATTTTTGTTCTATTTTATTTCTGTCCTGAGCAATGTCTTAGAAGAAATAATTCACTCTATATACATCGTGGACCATTTATCTTGATATGTCCATGTAACATTTAAACTAATAGATAAAAGAGTAGATTTTTTGTTCTATGCAAATATCGACAGGATGACATTCCTCGACATAATCTGCGATTCCACCAGGTCAAGAGTGTTGCTAACCCAATATGAAGTTCTTGGAGCACATATTTTATTCACACCAACTTTAGTAAAGACAGTCGTTCTGAGTTGAACTAAACGGGGAGTCATAGCAAAAGTTCACACCTATTTTATACATGTTGTCATATAAAACTGCCATTGCAAAATAGTTGTATCAAATTGTATCCTACGACTGAATATAATTGAAATTCTTGGCATTGCAGACAAAAGAAATGATGTACTTGGACAATGCAATTTAAAAGTTCCTTTTCCCAACACGTTCATAAAGTTGCGTTGCTCCAAGAATGTACAAATAATTTAAAATCCGTTATTACTCATCCTGATGTTTCCACTTTATCAAATTTATTTAATTACTTATTGTTTTGTAGAAAAGAATTGATGACAAGTTTCATGCTCCATAATTGAAACGATTGGTTGATTTGAAGCGTTAGAGTAGTCAGAACAAATTCAACAACGACAAATTTCCTGAAAATGCACTTTGAGCGGTAAAAATGCAAAGGCGTCTATAAAATTACTTAAGATTTCCTTTTGCTTTAAGGTGATCTGATATGACCTGATCTGTGAAAAAAGTGTTCTACCGAAGAACTAACAGCCACATAGCAGTTTGCCATTACAACTCGAGCACTTCAAGTGTAATTACTGAACGTTCAGATTGTACGTACGACTTCACCCTTACTTCTCGAACGTCTCATATTTTCTGCATGCCATATTTTCTACATACATATTCAATATTCAAAATTGAATATTATTCGAATGTTGAAAACAAATATTAGAATAACAGCATTACCATATTTGAGTAATTTCAATATCACTACATTGTACTTAATTATTACCAACAAGATAACATACCAGAAACAAACTTTTATGATAGTAATAATGCAATTTTGTGCCAAGGACCGAGCCGCGCTGATCTATCAGTTCTCATGGCATCACGAAAGCCAACTCGGCACTCGATAACCCGGTAGTCTGGATAACTCTGCCACACTCTGTCAGAGTGAAAAATAATCCCAAGCGCAGACTCGTTCAAGTATTTTTCTGAGGTTTGTTTTGTCAGGTGAATTACTGTACAGTAAAGTGGGCCGATTTTTTTTTTCAGATATTCAGGATTGAGTAGTTATCAAAAGTTGTGCATTGGTACGAAATGAAGCCATGTCAAATATGTTGATTTTAAAACAATATTTAACCGGGCCCCAGTGGCCCTAAGGTTCCTATTTTTTGTTCAAATAAAATGGTTTTAGGTAATAATAACATTTTACCAGACACTACTATTAATACATAAAACATCAAATGCATGGTTTCAATATACGCAAATAACTATTAAGAGCTTAACTAACATTCATAACTACCATATTAACACACGAAAAATCTTTGTGTTGAGCCCACCTCAGAACTCTCAAACATTAAGAGAATATCACTTTTTTGCATCTGGATGTAAAATACATAACACTGGCTTTCCGAATGCGGCGCTTATATTGCTGAATTCAAATAAACTAGAAACAATGTGGCTGCGATTCTCTCTTCCTGTATTGATTTTACTTCGAATTAAGCATATGATTTTGAATTACAACTAAAAATGCAAAACGATCATTAACACCATTAAGAAATGAGATATACCCCATTAAGAGCAAAATTAACCCTGGAATACACATACAAAAAAAAAACCTTACGTGAATACACAGGTGGGGTGCCAGCGCACCCCATATAATTAAACGGTACTAAAACTATAATGCACGAACTTAAACATATTTATTTTACTTTATCACTTACAAGAATACACAATAGTAGTTTGTATGTATTTTCGAACAGACACGGCTATCCCATACTGCACGAAATGCAGACTTCCTTTCTGTGCTCAGCACAAACAGTCACTTTGCATCTGATACAAAATATATAGTTTTTCTGTTCTTATTCGTAGGGTACATTCGACATCGTGCTTGCTTCGGAAGACTAGGTGTTGAACCAATTACAGGTGATGGTTCTTCTTGAATACCAAGGATATTCCTCATACCTTAGACAAATCAGTGGGAAGATTCTTCTTGAGACGCTCCAGCATGTAGGGTCTAGCTAATTGCATCCCCAGTTATTTTAGAAACTCCAAACGGGTAGTTGAAAACTCCACCTATGACCGTTTTTCACTAATATAGAGGCTCCTGTTATAGCTGGATCATTTTCGATGTTACCCTCAGTGCCACTAGTGTCACTTGCAATAATTTCATCATCGACTTTCGATTGTACTTCAATATTGTCAACGGACTCACTGAAATTTCCCTCAGAATCAGAATTTTCTTCTTCTAATGTGTTTAGTACGAAGACTGTAAACTTGTTTGAACCTCCACTCACTTTCGTCATCATACAATTAAATAAATATGCACGCAAGGTATCTAAAACGAATTTCGTCAAATATGAATTTCATATACGTAAATACACAGGTGGAGTGCTGCAGAACCCCGCCCCTTGAATATATTCTCTTCTGAAACGAGACAATTTTCTTCATACCCACCACCGTGAATGTCACGCTCCAAAATAAGTATACACGGAAGCACCAACCAATGTGCCTGAGTACAGCTCCACAGTGGGGATAAGTATAACGCCTGGGGTGCTCTAGCACCCCCCTGTGTATTCCAGTGTTAAATAAATTTAAGAACGGTGCTCAGAAGTTATGTGATTTTTCTCTTGCAAATGCTGCGATAGATTAACCTGTAAGTGTGGTAAATCAAATTATATATCGCTTTTGGAGTGGGAGCTCATATTAGATCAGATAAATCAGAGACAAATGACGAGTTGCAATGTAGATGAAGCAGAAACCCATAGGCTCAAAAGAAAGCATGACACACAGATCGATTAAGATGCTGCGGTACCAATTACAAGAGGGTTACAATCGTTAGCCTCAATCCCGTACTTGGAACATACATTAAGCGCTTCCACCCCGAATTCAGACGATGAAGAGTTCGCATGGAGCTATCGTTTAGAGAATAAAATCTAAAGTAAACCTAAATAAACAATAGTGAGCCCTAAACAAATGAGTACCGCAAAAGATTTAACAGGTATATCGAATAGGTCGGCTGCTAAAATTGTATCCGCTGTTTTAGAAGAGATGCATTTACTGAACAAAACTAAGACAAGGTAGTAGATAGAAACAAATTCCGTACGAAACTTGCAAAAAAAAAAAAAAAAAAGAAAAAAAAAAGAAAGAAAGAAAAAAATAAAAAAGTAAACCGTCTACAGTGTAAAGCTACTAATTTTAAGGGTCTCTATTTTGATGGCCGAAAATACCAAACTATAGTTCTAATTGACAATTGCAATAGGCAGAGCACTGAAGAATATGCGGATTATATCGATTTAACCGATTGGTCAGAAGTAATAGTAACGAAACCTCCAATTTCGGCTAACGCATCAATAGAAGAACCAACCGAAATGGTTGTGGAAAAGAGGAGGTTTCAGTTTGTCACGTTCCCCTTCCACACTCAGGCTTTGGAGAAGTGTCTAAAGGTAGTAACATAATCTTCTTCAGAAGTATGCGGTAGTGTTGCACGAGACGGTTATATTCGCGCAAAATTGGAAGCACGAAAGTATCTGCCAAGCTTCGGACATAAATCTCAATATTTTGTTCCAAGATTCCGCTAAGGTGCTTTAAGTAAGAGGAGGGTGGGTGGGAGGAACTCGCTGTGTAGCCATCTCCACGTGGTGAGTTCTGCGCTGGTTTGGTGTTTGTTGGTCAATTTTTCAACCTTACCTTATGTATTTCTGCCCATACTATTATATCTACTAACCACCAATCAGGCGAAGAGCTGCATATCAGATCAGAACATTTAAAATCCTGGGGTCAAGTTAAAGTATTAGGAATCTTAACCAATTTTCTATACATACTTAAAATAATGATATACATATATATATATATATAAAAAAAAAAAAAAAAAAAAAAAAACTTTTCGGACCCGCAGGGCCTGGTGAAATATTTTTATCTGCCTATGTTTTGGGGAAGATACATAGCATTATACAACTTTTGCACGGTACTCAATCTTAATTTTCTATATATATATATAAAAATCGGCCGTTTTCGGCCCACCCTACTATACAGTGGGTATTCATTAATTTTCATTTCCATGTATAGTAAAGGCTCTATGCCTTCATAAAGTAGTACTTTTTTTGTTTTTGTTTGAGGGTAATTGAGCAATCTGTTATTCTCTGTTGTATTCTCAAGCAACCAAGACATACAAGTACAGTACTGTATTTTCTGAGGACACATTCGTACTTATGTTTTAACCCCATTCCCAATTACCCAACATTTTCACAAACTCTTTCAACCTTCGGTCCATATTACGCCAAGTTTTCGGGACGCTACTGTAGTGCAAAGTCGAACTTTGATCAGTACTTTGAAGCTGTTGAGGAAAAAAAAAAAAAAAAAAAGATGTATTATGTTCCTATTGTATCGTTCGCCCAGCATTGTGACTAAAATTCTTTGTTGCAATAACAAATAGGCGTATCTCAAAATTTCCGATATTTCAATAACACCGGTACTTTACATGCTTTGCAAGATTTACTGATCGTTCCACCTTCTCACCAACTCGATATCTCAGGAACGAAGTCTCTGTGTCTACAGTTCTTATAGATACTTACAGCAATCAGTAGATCTCGTAAAGTGAGATAATGTTCTGGTGTTAACACCAAAACGTCAAATTTTCAGATACGGCTATTCGTTTTTCCAAGGACGAATTGAGGAACAATCTGAAGGAAGCCGACCGAGAAAAATCGCAACAATGGTGTACTGACCACATATTTTCCAATTTTGAAACAATTGCTGACTTGTTTAAGATCATCGGGATTTCATGCAAGGGGGTTTAGTTTAGTTTTATTTGTACCCATGTATATTGCCGTATGACTAGCGCAGGTGCTTCTGGTTTGCTTTTGAGTTTAACTGAAATTATCATATATGAGACGTAAACCCACAGCTTAACGTGAAATCCGAAATACTGGAGCAAACCAGGTTCTCCCGTTTCGATCCTCGTCTCAATAGCCATACATACTTTAGGTAACTGCATTTCTGGTTCGCAAGTTTCATGGTTGTATTCCAGCATGCGCAGACTTTTGGTGCCACCTGATATTGGAAGACAAAGATCAATTTGAATTAAGATATATTGAACTCCGGCTTGGAAACTACAAGTATATCCTGACCAGGATAGCAGTGCGGTTTTGGAGGGATGGCGCTGCTGTTTGTTGTGTTTACATCAGTTCCAGGGCAAACGCGGTGGATTAGGGGAGCGGAGAGTTTCACCCTGTAGTGTATCCAACGGTTTTTAAAAGTTGCAGTTTAGATGTTATACATAGCCTAATTTGTTTACGCTTAATAAAGAAAGCCATAAGTTATATAGCTGTAGTGAACCATTCCTGCAGTAATGCAGATGTATTGTGAATAGTGATATATGAATGGAAATTACCAATTTAAGAACAACACAGCACAATTGACAATTCAGTGAGCTTCTACCGTGTATTAAAAATATTGTATAAAAATTCATTACGTTTTATTCGATGTCGTTATAAAACAGAAGCAACCTGTAAAACGCTGCTCTCGTTAGTTCGTTCGCAAGTTAATATGGAGTTATATTTTTTGTTGATGATGTTTTTTGCATGTTACTTAAGATGTTCTGCAAATAACTTCAATAATTTTTGAAACTATTTAACTTGAGCCAAGGGCGGACACAGGCTAACTGTTTGGGGGGTGGTCGTTCGAAGTCAAATCAAGGTAAGAGTGTATTGCAAAAAAAAAAAGTAAAAAATAAATAAATAAAACAACTTTAGAAAAGGAGAAGTAGCTATTGTCTGCAATTTCTAGAACAGAAATAGCACCTGCGATTTCGAAGGTGGACATTTTTTTGAGCAAGAACGCCAATGTAAGTAATTTCTTGCAATTTATTATTTTACTTCTGCAACGTAAACAAAATAAAAGTAAGGCCTACCTATTTTAGGTTTTATTTTACATTTATAATACAAAGGTGAAAATTCTTAGGTTTTATTTTTAAAATAAAAAAAAAAACAAATCTATTCTGGGGAGCAATCGCCCCGATCGCTCCCCCCTGGATTTTCCCCTGACTTAAGCATATGCATGAAATGGTTTATTACGAACAGGACAAAAAGAACTGTGATAGATTGATTACAAGTAATCCGGTTAGAAACACTGCTGCTTGCATTTTAGTTCCAAAACCGGCCGCCCGCACTCGTTCGCTGGTCACGTAATAACAGAAATGAGAGGTACTATCAGGGTCGGTTCTAGACATTTCTTAAGTGTAAGCAAATTATATTTTGGTGCCCCCACCTAAATGATATTAAAAGAAGAACAGAAGGCTGTAATGGACAAAAATTATTCAGATAAGTGTTACAATTGCAAAATTCTTCAATATCTGTAGTTTCCCTGTGAATATTAACGAAAAATGGCAAAATTGTAAGTAATTGTGCATGAATACTGAAAAAGTTAAAATGTTAATAATTAAAGCATTTTTTAAAAAAAATAAATAAGCACAAGACACAACTAATATATTAAAATGCATTTTGCAAAGTACAATTGAAACATAAAAAATCGAAACAGAATAAAAATCATAAGCTTCAAGTTTAACACAGGTTTGATTTTGACAAATATATGCTCTTATGCTTCGCTAAAAGCACATTTACATGGTATGTTCTACTGAAACAATTTTATTAATTAATTTAATTTATCATTTCCTTTATTACGGAAAAGTTCATGTTATAAAGACACTTTTCTGGCTTTTAATTTGTCAAAATCTCTTATTGCATCTGTATATATTTCATTGAGTAGGGGTATGTCATTTTCAATGGCAATCAAAGCTAGTCCATTTAATCGTTCTTGAGATATACTTAATCTCAAATAGTACTTTATTAATTTTAGCTTAACTTGATTAATATACAAAAAATGACAAAAGTGTGTGCCTTAATCGATATTTAAATAATTTTCGATTCAGGGGTGGAACTTCAAAATCAGGTATCCCCCGCAAAAAAAAAAAAAAAAAAAGATCTCTTAGGCGTATAAAACAATGTCCTTTCATGTCTCTTACCAACATAGACGTTCGAAATGAGGTAATAAGTAATACAATGTAAACAAAAGAAGTGGTGCACCCAAGATGTGTATTTTGGGTCCGAAAGATTTTCGGTGTAGCCTACAAAATCTCTTAGGCTACACCGGCAAAAATTCAGGCCGGCTCTACCATACGCGCAACATGTGCATTTGCACGGGGTGGCAATTCAAGGGGCTGCAAAATCTGTCACAACTATATTCTTTAAAATAGATATTTCTTGTTGGAAACATACTTCATGATGATGCTTGTTAAAATTACCAAGCTGACCTATTTACAAGGGGGACAAGAAGGACGCGTCCCCCCCAATATTTTAAAGTACAAAATATTCAATATTTTATTCTAATTTAATTTATTTACTAACGACAGAATATCATATAAATAATAATAATTATATTTACTTGGAATATAATATTCAGACTGTGAAACTATTGTCATTGTGTTCTTGATATACTGTACCTTAGGTGGTCCGTGAAGGTAAGCAGGAAGGTAACAAATAGAATCGAAGTTAATAAACAGGTTGGGCTAGGTAGTAAAATTTAAATCACTTTCTTTGATGAACCCCCAAATTTTACATGCCGAAAGACGCCAGTGCCTAATTGAATACTACATTCATAAATCATGTTTAGGTCGCATTAGTTTAAGGTCACATGGACAGTGATAAAGTAAATGGTCAAACAAATCCCAACATGAATTGCTTGATTGCCATCAAATACAAGAACTCAAATCTCGAAGAATAACAAACATCTGTTTCATTTACTTAGTTATCACAGTTTTTATCTCAAAATTAGTCTTGTCTTTCTCACAAACAAGTTCCTTATCATTGAAGATGGAAATATTTTTTATTATTATTTTTTTAACACATATAGAAGGAAAATCAAGAAATAAAGATAAAAGACCTTATTGCACTGGAATTGCAAATTGATATATTGAGATTGAAGCTCGATATTAAATCGTATAAAAAATGATTACCATTTTGCCTCTGCACGTGTGTTTGCTGTATCTTTCACTAACATAATAGATTATTATTTAAAGAAAAACAAACACAACGAGATTGTATTTGTAGTGTTTAGGCTTTTCTGAGTGCGATTGCTCTTCCCTTTCTTTTCGTTGTTAATAATGGGATAGCACACCTAAAATCGTTGCTTTTAAGATTTGTTCTTTCTGGAGAAAGGGGGCGGCAAATTATGTCACTGCACGGGGCGACAAATTGCCTACGGCCGGCCTTGTACAAAATGTAAATTATTTTGTGTATTTGCTCTCAGAAATTGTGTTATTTTTCTTAAAAATTTAAAGTTCTGCGGGATCCAGACTCTCGGACCACCTCCGCCGGTATATACCTGAACACAAGTAACTAATAATTGAAACCCTACTTTGCACTAGGACTATTACCAAATGTTTAAAAATATCGCTCCATCTAAATTTAATACGAGAGGATGGATAGATAATGATAGTTACACTGTTATAACACAAGGACCACATGCTGTGATTGACAGTGGAAATTCTGAAAAAAAAAAAAAGAAGTTACTTCTAATGCTAATGACATTTTGTTATCGTTGCGAGTTAAACAGACTCTACACATATACTGCGTGAAAATTAATTGTAGCCTATTCAAATAAATCTTGAAATATTAAATTTAACTCGTATCCGTAACTGAGAAGGCCGTATCCATTGCATTTTAATTGAATAATTAAATTACTGTAATCAAGTAAAATAAACTTACAGTGTCAAAAGTTTGTCGACTTGCAAATGTTTCGTTAACAGTAACTAGTATTGACAACTCCCCGTCTCACCAGTTGCATTATTATCACTTTCGAAATTTTGTCCAGAAGTCGAAATAAACTTTTTAGAGGTATAGCCTGCCTCTCATCTTCTTTCAAGTTTCGTAACCTCCATTTCCGATAAAATGCTCATTTGGCTTTTTATCGTTGGCCATTGTTATTACACGAAATACAAAGTACTATTGAAAAGGGAAACTACACATCATTATAAATAAATAAATAAATAAATAGAAGAAAGAAAGAAATAACAGTTTCGGGATAGAAACGAAAATGTGCGGGCAGCGATTGTGAGTTACTGATATTAGGTACTTAAGTTAAAATTTCCATTTGGTCCCCCCGTCTTTTCTTAGTATCCGCCCCCTCCCTGGACCAAGGGACATCAAAAGCTTAGTCGCTTCAACTTCGATAATGCACATTTCATTTACGCTGATCTTTCTCGACCCTTAACTGTCGTCGTTGATCCATAGCACCATGTGAAGACATTGCGTATGACAAGGCGTAGCACCCTTGAAGACATTTCTTTCTACTGTAATAACGCCACCTAATCCATAAGCAACGCGTGCAGTTGACTTCCTATTGTTTGTTAATCCAGTCCTATTTTAAAGACATATTTGGCAATGATATCCTCTAGTAAGGACGCGGGAGGGTTCTTGGGAGATTAATGACAAGTCTGTTATTTTGTATTTTGTGCATATAATGGGATTGTGGAAAGAGTACCGCTGTCTTTAGTCATATTGTTGTAATGCTTAATATAACATCCATTGAAAAGCCAAATTTCCTTACATTTTATCTCATATTCGTAAAATCTCCATCTTACCCTCTTTAAAAATCTTCCCTAAATCTGCATGCGCTGCAGAATTTTTTTCCTGAAACTAGCATCACTTGTAAGTGTGATATTGGCTGCAATTGATGTATGACTCTATTTCAATTGCAAAGGGGTGTTTTACAGCCAACCACGCAAAGATTCGACTTTATTGTCCTTTTGATGTATTTTATCTGTATCTCAGTCTGTACACTATTTATTTGAAGCTATTTTGAACATTTTTCCCCATAACATTTTGTCTAATAAATATTCACATTTCAAACACAAAATTTATTTTCCAGTTTAGCGCCCTCTTCATTTGGCGCCTCCTACGAATGCGTAGTTCGCAGGATTATAGATCCGGCCCTGGGTACTATGTTCACTACACTTCGACTGACTGCAAAACTTCTTCACCGGCCATAAACCTTAGCATTGCAACTTGTTAGTAAAATAATAATAATAATAATAATAATAATAATAATAATAATAATAATAATAATAATAATAATAATAATAATAATAATAATAATATAAACTTGATCTAAATATCCGTAGACAACAATTGTCCGAATACAAAGGAAATCAATTTTAAATAGTAATATAACGCAGGACTTGGAGACAAGAGACTATCTATAACCGAATGAGATTTTAAAAAAAGAAAAAAAAGAAAAACGAACAACATTGTCATGTTATAAGATTTAGCTTCATTTATAATTAAAAAAGAATGTGCAATCGAAGTTCGCAATTTTCAAGTGACAACAAATTTAAAGGTTATTGTCTGGATAACCGGCGTACCAGTGCGTTGTCACCAATTCAGATTCAATGATAACTCCAAACATTATTTGTGTATATTATAGAAATTCATCTGTCGGTTAACTTGTTTTGCCTCACAGGAGCTAAAGACATCGTGCCGAGAAGTCCGGGAGATGAACGTCAGGGGAGCATGCCCCAACCCACTGTGTAGGGCTAGTTTTTCTCTGCAGGGATCTAGCTGGTCTGTTGGTGGTCCCTTCCACGATACGACATCCAAGTAGATGAAGAAGGGTTTTGACTTGTCTGTTTTACAAGCTCAGTGCAGTATCTGTAATGCTTTAGCCCAACAATGATCCTTCTAAACGGCAACTTAGGCGCCGAGGTTCATCGTTAAATTTAATTTGCGTTCTATTCACCTATAATATTTTATGAGATGACGCACACGGAGTTATTAAATAACATTTAAGAAAGCTAAAAATTAAATTTAGCCATTGTTCATTAACTAATGCTCTTTCTCCTTCTCTTTAGTTATTAAAATGCTTGTCTTGTGAAGAAGAGGCAGAAGAAAACCCTATACATTACTTACAGTGCTTTTAAGTATAATCATAATATTTTTTCTTACCACATGTATTTCAGTTAGATGCTGAATTATATTTTACTGAACTAATTGAAATGTATTTTTGAATAATATATTGTTGCATATTTCATGAATCCTGAAAAAAATCAGGCAACATTATTATCAGGGATGTAGTATGGTTTTATAGTAAGCTGAAGCTGTTGTCTTAATGTATGATTGTTAATCCACTACTCTGTTTACTCAGCAAAAGTTTTTTTTTTTTTTTTTTTTTTTTTTTTTTTTTTTTTTTTTTTTACAGTTTACGTGGCTGCTACATCCCTGATTGTATTTATTAGAACTGCAAATGCCACCGGAACTGATATTTAAAACTAAAAATGAAATTAACTTTTACTCTATAGTAATTTAAAGTGTCGTGGTTATGTTCTGAAGGTTAAATGAGAAAGATGTTAATCAATGCAAGAAGATAACAATGAATGATTTGAGAAAGGAAGAACGCGGGTGCTGATCCTGGAGAGTCTAGGTGGTCAAAAACTACAAAATATTTTGCTCGGGACTTTTAGAGGGTGACTATTTGAGAAAGCGTTTTTGATGCGTTACCCCCTGTAGCGAACGCGGCCAAGGTGGCTCTTCAGTAACTTTACTTTTGCCAGAGTTGTAAATCATACTGTGAGCCAGTCAGGGTTTCCGGGTCTTTTAGCCAGGTCCAGGTCTATAATACCAAAGTTCCAATACTCTGCACAAAACGATCTTCCAAGCAGCTGTTTCTTGCTACAATCCCCTTGCCTGGCAACATGTCTTTCCTTTTTGTCATTCCTTTTGATTTTTTTTTTAAACAGCAGGCGGTCTATTGTTCAGAAACGGACCAAATACGCTTGAGCTGACGTTTTCTCCGCGTTTTTATTGCTTTCGCGTTTGAGATTAGCCACCTACATTAAATACATGGTCAACATATTCCAAGCATACGCATGAGCAATAAATACGCTTTGCGATCGCTACAAGAAGCCGGGTACTTAAGCTCACAATCTATATGCTTGGAGCTCTGACTATAAAACGCAAATACTATAATAATAATAATAATAATAATAATAATAATAATAATAATAATAATAATAATAATAATAATAATAATAATAATAATAATGCCTACAGATTAGCTTTGGGCTCAATGATTGTGTTGACTTGGGATTCTGGCAGTGGCGGATCTACCCCGGGCCGGGGGGGTCTAGGTTCCACCAGTTTTCAGGGTGACGAAAATAATTAAAGCTATTATTTATATATTTTTGAAACTTTATAGTAAACTCATGATATACTTCTCATAGTCTGGGGTCTGAGAGCCTCCCAGTTTTTACCTTCTAGATCCGCCACCGGATTATGGGATAAATCTCAACCACCGACTATCCTGAAAGGACTTTACCCTGGTTTACCTAGTCACATCAGGTGAATACCGGGTTCGTATTTTAAATATCCAGAACCTGGCCGCTATTTTTCTCAAGCCTATCGATTGTGGAAACAGTATAGAATAATCTATTAGATTAATTAAGATATGTTTAAATGCATCCCAAAGTAAAGTCCGGGTAGGAAGATTTCTGTCCACGAGCTTTCACATCGAAAATGGCCTGAAACAAGGAGATGCGTTGTCGCCATTATTATTTATCTTCGTTCTGGAATGCGCTATAAAGAAAATCAAGGATAGCTGCCAGGACCTAGAGTTGAACGGTATTCACCAGGTTATGGTATATGCTGATGATGTAAATTTAATATGGGATGATAGGAGAACAATAGAAATAAATGCAGATATCGTATTAAACGCTTGCAGGGACATGGGTTTAGAAGTAAATGCAGAGAAAACTAAATACATGGAAGTGCGTCGGGACCGTAATACAGCAAATTATGGATGCGTTAAAATATTAAATAATACTTTTGATAAAGTGGATACTTTCAAATATCTAGGATCAATATTACAGAGGAAAATCGTATTCACGGAGAAATTAAATGTCAAATAAAAGCAGGGAATTCGTGTTACTATTCGGTTCAAAATCTCTTGTCGCCGCGAATTCTGTCGAGGAATTTGAAGCTTAAAATATACAAAACGGTAATCATGCCTGTTGTTCTGTATGGCTGCGAAACATGGTCACTTACTCTGAGGTAAGAACATAGACTGAGAGTATTTCAGAACAAGATCCTGAGACGAATATTCGGGCCCAAGAGGAACGGGAATGGGGGGAACTTCATAACGATTAACTACACAATTTATATGGTTTACCCAATATTGTTAGGGTCGTCAAGTCTAGGAGGCTTAGGTGGGCGGGTCATGTAGCTAGAATGGAAGAAAGTAGAAACGCTTTCAAAGTATTGACTGGAAGACCAATCGGAAAACGACCATTAGGAAGACCTAGGCACGGATGGGAGGACAATATTAAGATGGATCTCGCAGAGAGTGGAATACAAAGTAGAAACTGAATGCAGTTAGCTAAGGATAGAAGTCAGTGGAGAGCTTTTGTGAACGCGGCATTGAACCTTCGGGTTCCATAGTCCATAGAGTTAGTTAGTTAGTTAGTATAGAATAATCTCCTCAAGTTACCACTTCTTTAAAAAAATGGTGAACCCATATCTGTCTCTGACTTTTTTTCTGTCTATCTTAACAAGGTGAGTAGAATACACTTTTTGCATCTGTCAATTGCAACCACCACAGTACGACAAGAGTCACAAGGTTTTGCTTCTTCAGTTGCACAGTAACCCTGCTCGGATATTTTTCATCCACGGCAAAACGCCGGATAATATGAAAGGATACACTTCTCATCCGGCAAACTGCCGGAAACGGATCCGGAAAATCGCCTGACTCGTTACAGCTACATGACCCATACCACACTAGTTAACGGTTATCAACAACGGTAAAACATGCAACATAGGTTTGCAATAATTTAACTGAAAAATATTGCACTGTAATAATGCCTGGCCTGTAGTTACCTTTAGAACCACTTGCTCGATTTTAATTAAACATTCTTAGAGCAATTCAGAGTGTCGATGAGATTACTCATTAAGAAACTCAAAGCCATCTGGTAGGCCACAGGTTTTTGTATTGTCTAGCGTCAAGGAGGTTAACTTACCTCAGATATATATATATATATATTTTTTTTTTTTTTGCAAATTTAATTTAATAATTAATAAAATCAAACTATTTAAGGCAAGTAGTGATTTAATGCTCAGCAGATACAATTGATTTAGTTTATCCCTTTATCCTTGATCCATTTTAACAAGAAGCAGCGGGGACAATTATGAAACTTTGAAAAAATAATACACACTACCTTTCGTCAACATAAAATATTATTTATATATATTATTTTTGCAGAAATGCCGTGAAACAGACAAAGATACAAACGCATACAGACAATATAAAAATTATATTTTAGTCAAATATATTGAATGGTACTCTAAACAAATAATTTGGCTTGGATATTGGGGGATACGTCATAAGCATTAAAAGAATAATTACAAAAAGCATAATTAGCCCATAAGCGTAGCATCATTGAAGACTACAAGCGTTCGACTAAGACATGTTTTGCATAACACATGTGCAATAATCGTAAGTCATTTTGCTAATATTCGTTGGCGGTCAATCGTCTTTTGCTTGTGAATCGCCTTAACACACAGAGGACAGACGAATAACAGGTCGTTAAAAATGAGATATGTGGTCGTCACACCTATCGTCTTATATAGATAAATAGCAAGCAACTTAAAACATTTTAACAGAGAAATTAATGTCACCGAATCTTAAAAGCCCTTCCCATTAAGTATAATTCAAGTCATGCGTTCGCACATTACGCTTGGAACTTCTCTCATTTACAATACAAGCCAAAAAGACGCACAGTCAAAAAAGAAGAAAAAAAGACACATCGTGAAAGATTAATGTACGTAGAACTTATAGAGTTGCAGCGCTCCTGGAGTTATGGTTGCTTATAAGAGCCGAGTATGTAGGCTAAGTATTCGAGTCCGTATTTAGGAACCTTATACATGAAGTAAGCACGTACGGTAATAAATTAGTAGCAAAAATAGACTTTCAAATAAGCAGCTGATGGAATTCCTTTTTATTTTATCTCCCTCTCCCAAACTTATTTTTTACTGTTATTTGTTTTCTGTTTGTCGTTGACCAAAACACATAACTTACATCCCACATCATGTCCTGCATATTTTTTTTTAAATAGACATTGTCAAATAAGATGGTAGGGACACCAATGTTATTTATTTATTTATTTATTTTTATTTTTATTTGAGATCTTGAGAAGAGGAACGGACATCAAAAATACAATAAGCATTAATAAGCTGAACAAAGGCAAATGCAATCATATTTTATATCGAGAGAAAAAGGACGAAGCAGTTTATTGCACCAGCAAAGCAAATAAACGCAACTGCCAGCTAATATAATTGATACGATAATGAAGAATACCTCTCTCGGTCGTCATGGTATTGAGCGAGAAAAAAAAATAGTTTTCATAAACCATTTTTTTTCACAAATCCAAAGGAAATGTCACGTAGATATGCATAAAAAAAACTAAAAATGGAGTTTATAACAAGAACTTCTACTCCTGGTTAGGTAAAATGTGTTACTCTGGCACAGGTTTATTGGGATATTCCCCATAAGTAGTTGGCACAAGCTGAATCATGCACAGAGGGTAAAATTATTAATCTGATTACTTATATGTTAGAAGCTATGTTCATCTACATTTATTTTCCTATGATGAAAAAGAGACAGATAAAGACATAAATAATATAGTTATAAATTTGTCTTACGGCAGAAACATATCTAAATAGTTCTACTGAAATTTCGAAAATTATTGAGAACGATTTATTGTCATCACCCATGAAATAGAGTATATCATTACAGAATCAGTTTACTATAAGTTCAAGTAAATTATTATTTTCTGGTCATCCTGCTGTATATATTTTAATAGTTTACAAGTTTTTCTTGGGTGTACCTTGTATTTCATGAAGGACACAATTTGCAGAAGAGTTGGAACTTTGATTTATTGATTCGTTTTTAGCTCAGCGTCCCTTTGAGCACCAAGGCTATATGAGACGTCGACCAACAGCTTAACGTGGGATCCAAACACATCAACTCCTACCGGGAATCGAACCCGATGCACTTATTCTAAAGGTATATACGCTAACCATAAAATCACGAGATACCTCCATTTCACTTTAAATTGAGCACTCAAAGAACAATTACATTTGAAACGATATACATGTTCAGAAGAATAAAGAGGTAGACCGCTCACCTCTGGTAAAATGGGCCTCTAGTTCGATTTTAGACCACATAAATTTGTAATTTCATTTTTGGAAGATTAAAAAAAAAAAACGCACACAATAATCACATACTATAGACAATGAACAGCCTCGATATGTAATTTGTTTGGTTAGTGTATTTAATTATTTACGTGAATTTAGTTTCACATTTTATTGCATGAGTTGAAATGTACTCTTCACTAGAATTATGTAACTGTGGGTATGGCACAGACGTCTCGTCTTCGTGTTTGTCATTACCGTAAAACATTGTGACATGCATACTTGTATATGTATAATTTCATGCTGATGTGTAAATTTTTACGTAATATTTTACACTTCAATATCTATTTTAATTACAATTATCAACTATGTATTTCAATTAGGAAAATGTATATATACCAACATTTTATCACAAAATTTAATAATGATCGAACATTCAATTTTCATCCAAAATATCATGATATAAATTTAAGAAACATAGAAGAAATCAAGAAACTTCAAAGAGCAATTAAACTCAGAGGTAAATGACCAAGATGATATAAATAATTGTTAACTCAGTATTCATAGTAGAAACTGAGAATGCTATTTTATTAAGATACTAGATGTATCTAAAATACTTAAAAATAAAGTTTGTTATAGAGGCATAGAAACAAGCAAGAAAAACGGCAGTAAGCTTGGAGTTGACCTATTGTTGGAACTTTGCATCTCGTTTTGAAGGCACACTCGAATAATAAGAGTGAAATTATTCCTTCAACCAGGATTTTCACACATTTGGAAAAGTTAGCTTCAAGTTATGCTGTCAAGCAGCTAGCCTCCTGAAAGTATACTAACTTTTCAGATAGAAGTACTAGATTTGTAATTTGATTACTAACAATTGCATTTTATAACAGTATTCATGTCCCTGGAAAGTAACAAGAAAAAAAAAACATTATTTGTCTTTCTCTGCTATCCTCCCTCGTTATTACATTTAAAACCTTGTCTTTTATTATTTGTTTTTTAATTCAAAGGATACAATAAAAATACTTCTGATACTGATGGGCCAAACTTTAGCATGCCCGAAAGAGCAGAAGAACATCCACCGAATGCCAAGGAAATTCATTATATGTAATATTATTGGAGAATAACAACTCCACATGACTATCGTACTAATGCAATACAGTTTATCTAGTTGTAATTACTAAAAATCTAATGCACAAACACAAGTTTTAAATCGGAACCGCATGGCATTGTAATACATGATAACATTCGCATTGATCCCGCTGGAGGAAAGCCTTGCATGAACTAGCTACCACCCACACCTAACGCTAACACATGGTGAACAAGAGACTAAACACTAAGTTTTAATGTTTATATTTAATAAAATTATTACGTAAGTAAAGAGTGTAAATTATCAAATTAAACATAAGAGTTTAAAGTTCAGGATTCAGTCATCAAGATGACACGACAATTAACTGTTAGTAAAATATTAATGACTAAAATCAGTGCAATTAGACATAGACGTATGACTCTCAGAGAGGAACTGTCACTTTGGATGGAAATGCATAAGAAAGGACATTGGCCCCTTTGAAAAATGGCACATGTGAAGAGCGAGTCTCTCTATTTAAGAAATTTCAGTGGCTAGCCAAAGCAGGAAAAGGGGAGTCTCTCCAGTTAGTTAATCATTCTGTTAGTTATCAATCAATGGGTCTTTTCTCTGTGATGATTTTTTCTACAAGCAGTTGTCGAATTAGTCTTTGCAGTCCGTATCTGTGTTGAGTTTGTGTTCAGTTTGAGTTATTGAATTCAAATTTCCTGAGACTTATGAATAGCTAGCGGTAATCACACAATATTTTTAATATTGAAATGTTAGATTATGTTATGAGTAAGCCTATGTACAAAAGAACGTCCGAAAAAGGTAACGGGACTGTAAATTTGGAACTCATGCGCACAGAAATGTATATGAAATTAATGTAGTAAAATTTTGGCTCTACCGACATAAAATTGAAAATTGTTTATTTCATATTTTGTCAATTGAAAATTTGTTACTACTTAAAAGCATACTTAATAATATAGGATAATGCACTCAGGTATTGAAGTGGTTGGAGGAGAGAAGTAGCATTTCATCTGTATACAAATTATTCTCCCTACCTCAAGCTCTCCACAACCTCAGACGTAATAATGTGAAGTGTTTCCAAATATATTTTTACTGTATTTCTCTTGTGCATAATATTGTATGTAGTAGAAGTTATGTTAGCTAATATATATATATATATATATATATATATATATATATATATATATATATATATATATATATATATATATATATATATATATATATATATAAGCCCCCCAGACAAAAAAAAATACCGTGTTACATCCCCACTGGCTCGGATAACGACTTTGATTTTGTTTGTCGTACTGTCAATGTGGAATCGGATGACATTCACGCCCAGTTTGGTCCATTCCTGGAACAATTGGGCACTTAGAGCGGCCAATGTGGGGGATGTCGCTGTCTCTTCTTCACTGCCCGTTCCAACATGTCCCAAATTTTCTCAATCACGTGGAGATCAGGGGAATTTGCGGGCCAGGAAAGATGTGGGACGTCCACCTGATACTCAGCAAACCAATGCTGCACAATCCTGGCTCGGTGAACGGTGCAGTTGTCGTCTTGGAATTGGGGCTCAGGGATGTGGTCATCTTGCAGAAACTGAACGAATGGTACCACCTCATTATTCCGAATAGTCACATAATCCGCAGCTGTCATGCGGTTCCTCACCTCTATCAAGGGGCCCACAGCAGTACTGGAAATACATCCCCAAAAGATGACACTACCAAGCCACCTTCTGCTCAGGCCGTTGCACACACCGCTTTGTAGGCTTATCCGGTCCTCCACATCACCCTGGCCCGACCGTAATTGGAATAGAGGCAGAACCGGGACTCGTCGGACCAGGTGATACGTCGCCACTGTTCAGTAGTCCAGTGGCGGTGTTGTTTCGCCCACAGCAGGCGCTTTTTCTTTTGTGTGGCAGTCAGCCTGGGGCGTACCCGGACAACGCCACTGAATATACCTACACCATGCAGTTCTCGGTGCAGCGTTCGCTCCGACACTGGACGACTAGGTCCTGCATTGTATTCCTGCAGCATTTCCTGTCGGGTTTGAAACCGCCGAGAGGTCGCTAATCTCCCCAGACGTCGACGGTCGCGCTCAGCCATGATGGGTTTTCGGCCACAGTTGCTCTGCGAGGATTGCTTGCTGCCCGACGCCGTTCACTGTGCATGGACACTGACCGTGGACTCAGACACGCCAACAATTTGAGCCACCTCCTACAGGGAATGTCCATGTTCACACCCAAACACAATGGCTCCTTTTTGCCACTCGGTCACATCCTTCCTTCGGCCCATGGTTCACTCTGCAATGAAAGCATATCGCATCAGTATACACGTCGTACCACCGTGACAGTGTCATATATATATTAGGGCGGACCGAAAAATCACTTTTGTATATATCGAAGACGCAATAGTGCGGAAAAGTTGTCAATTGATATTGATAAAATACTGTAAAAAATAGTTTCTGAAATCAAATATCTTCCGGTGGCGAATTGCCAAAAAAAGATTTGTTTGTTTTATAGGGTATGCAAACCCGCCGCACACATCACTTTCTGTGTTTCTACAATAAATGAACAAATTATTACCTATATTTCTTAATGTAAGCAGTGTATAAAATTGAAGAAATAATTTCTAGATGATTTAGGCAGATTTGGAACCATAAAATAGCCTATTTTAGCAAAGCAAAGTATTTCATATCATATACTGTACTTGTGGTTTCTTATAAGGTTCTAGCATTAAATTAATATGCCGATAAATGTGTTCATTGTTCATTATAATTTTTCCTTCAACACTCTTTTTTTCCTTTCAAAAATTTTCGTACTGCCTTATAGAATTTAATTTCCTCTCTTGAATATGAATTCATTTTGGACTAGTCCAATTGATAGCAGTATTAAAAAGAAACTACGTTAGTGTTCGATAACTTTGTTCGAGTGTGGAAGACGATCTCTTCAAGGTAATTTTACGGTGTTAACATTGCGTTTCAGTGTTTACTTCGTTGTGCATAGTTGGTACGTGTATAAACAGTTTGTTTTTGTACTCTAGATTAAACTTTATGTAATGTGTGTGAGATCTGTATTTTATATCAATATTGAAACTCGAACCATGTCGAAGATAAGAACAAGATTAATAACGACTCACCTCGTGCTTGGATATTCAGCTGAACTTTCAGGTGTGTAGTTGCCCACAAAATTAGATGTAATGAAGCATTATTTTCAATTGGTACAGCTGGAAAAGTGTGAGAAAGGGTATGATCGATCTGTAAAGAAGTTGGCGAGAGACGTTGCTCAATGTGTGAAATATGTTTAGGGCAAAGCTTCCATCCCTACTTTGTTGTTAGAACGTGTAGTTGAGCTTCTACTTGCTTTGCATTGAAAGTATATAAGAAGTTTGTTAAATCTGAGAAGAAAACGAAAGCTTCTGCTAGCTTCCAGAAAAACTGGATATATTTAAACAATATTACACGAAGTCTTTTGATATACGTATGTTCCTGAACTTCCCATGTGCTCATGTGAATTAAGAAAGAAAATACGTACCTAGAAAGGAGTGGACATTTCTGCAAGATCAGAGAACAACACGAGTAGCCAGAATAGAGGGAGTTGACTACGAGGAGACTTTAAAACTAATCATACTCACTAAAAGTAAATCACGAGAGACCACCTGCTAACAGTCTTCTTAGACATCACAAACGAGTACTTCTAATGAACTCCAGACATCATCTTCTGATGGCGATGAGCCAGGTGTTGATGATTACTTTGCAAAACAACAGAACATTAGAGAGACAAGAAGCAAGCAGCAACAACATTTCCTTACACTTCTCGGTATGCTGGCAGACTGATTTCGAACATCTGATCGTGCATCTGCTTTGATAACAACAGCTATATTGCAATCTTTTGGAATAATTGATCCACAAAATGCTGGTTAGATGACAGACTGCCCAAAAGTCCGGCGAGAAAGGGAAACTGTAGGAGAAAAAGAAGTGCTAATGACCAAAGGAAAGGATCGTAGAGGCTTGTACTTTGATGGTCTTAAAGATCAAACTCTATGCAGGAAAGAGACTGATTTTCAGTAAATAAATACGCTACTTGTAAAGATGGAGCTAAACACGTGTGGTTAATGAGAACTTCTTCAAGGTACATACCACAAAAGGAGCGGCAATTGGTTCAAGAAGTGTGTAATCCAAAATAACTGCTATTTCGCATACCGGGAGAGTATATTGCCTTCTATGGTTGACGATGAAAGACTTCACGTTAGAAAAGAGGCATAGAGGAAGATATTCAACGTAATGGGAAAAGCTAGGAATGAGAAGAGTAGATATTATGACAGTAGTATCAGTAGGAAGACGAAACGAGGAAGACCAGCTAAAAAGACAATGAGTCACATGTAAAAAAATGTATGCTACCAAAGCTCAATTTCAATGCAAACGATTACACAGACCTTATTAATTGGGAATCAGTTGAAGTGAGGCATCCTCCAGCGTTGTCTTGTTTTCCAACAAAGAACTTGAACTACAATAATAACCGTGAACATCCAGTCATAAAAAGAGCTTTAAAATATTCCTGCCGCATTACGAGTACAGAACGCTGCGTGAAACTTGTAACATAAGCATCTGCAGCAGTTTGTGGCAGAGATGGTTTTATCAGATTTAAACTAAAAATACCGATTTGTAAACACAAAAGTAGAAACAAAGGCAAACTAAGCTCTGCAAATAACAAAAGATCTAAATTTGAGCATACGTGCATGAATGGTAGGGTAGCATGGGAGGTCGTGGGTCCTGGGTCATTTCGCTGAAACAAGCAGAGAGGTGCAGAAAAAATATGTATTTTGTATTAAGTAGATTGTGATTTTGCTCAAATTGACTAGTGTGTGATCCAAAATGCGCCTAAATCATGCAGAAAACATTTCTTAAATTTTATATATTACTTAAGAAATGTAGGTTATACTTTTGTTCATTTACCGTAGAAACGCAAAGGAGTGATGTGTAGGGCGGGTTTGCATACCCTATAAAGACGCAAAATCTTTTTTGGCGATTCGCCACCCGAAGATATTCGATTTCAGCGACGAAATTTTTACAGTATTTTACCAACATCAATTGACAACTTTTCCGCACTATTGCATTTTCGATATATAAAAAAGTGATTTTTCGCTCTGCCCTAATATATATATATATATATATATATATATATATATATATATATATATATATATATATATATATATATATATATATATATATATATATAATTTTTAGCCCAGACTTTTTGACCCACTGTCTACCATAGGTCACGTTCGTGTTTAATTAAAAACTCTCATTATTTACCCTATTTTTTAAAAATATTTATTTATTTTCTTTTGCTGATTTATTTATTTTAGTTTGACCACAACGAACATCAAATTGAAAACTATGTTCAGGAAATTATTAAAGCACCTTATTATACACAACATTTTGTTGACGCAAATAGTTTTGATGGGCAACATAGTTTAACATTATCTTGAAATATAACTCGAAATATATAATATAACATGTACTTAGGTTATTAGATGGCTGAACATATGTTACAAAAGTATTAATCTTCAAATCTAAATATGGTTACATCACTTTCCCTATTTGAAATAATGAAATTCAAAACAATGCAGTTTTTAAGTTGGAATGAAGTCGTTACCATCCTAGTAAAAAAAAAAAGAAAAAAAGAAAAAAGAAAGAAATGTTTCCAGTTTTCAATCGGCAAATTACCTACACAGTTCAGTTACCAATATTACAGGTAAAAACATTTTTTCTAGCTACACGTAGGCAAGCGATAGAGCAGGAAAAAACATGTATTAGCGTGGTTGTTTATTGTAATATTAATATTAGCGTAGCACACTGACTGAGACGTTTTCTGTTTATTATTAGAAAGTATTTCTTATCGATACATTTTAGTTTGCTATTTGTTTTTTAACTTACTTAAGAAAACGAGAATATTGTCAATTCTACCTGTACATATAACTTCAATATAAGTATATCGATTTAAGATGATTCTTTTCGTTTGAAATAGTATGTGAAATCTACTTAAATTTAATAAGGATCTGACAAATGTCTTTGGAGGTAGACCATAAAACTGCTCAATGGCTGACAGTATTAATGCTGTATGAACATACGTAACTTCAACATGGGAGCACCGATTTTAAGTTTTAGTATTTTCTTTTATGATTGTTTGTTTGTTTAAATAGGTAATACTACACAATTACCTCACGAAAATTATTTTAGGGTCTGATGGCAATCTTTGGAGCTATACCACGAAACTCCTCAACGACTTGCAGTTTTAATATCATAATTAAATGACTTCATTGTGTACATGTTCGTGTATAACTTCCACACAAATATTTCGATTTGCATTGCATTTTTCTTTAATTTCAAAGAGTATTATTTTTGCATATCCCATATAAATTTTGACGACAAAATCTAATTAGAGTATTTGGAAATAAAGTTTGAGACTTCTCAACAGCTGACAGTGTTGGTTTCGTATGTATATTCACGTATAATTTCATAATCGTAGAGCAGAGTTATACATTTAGTATAAATGTAGAACTAAACCATTGGGTGGGTGTCGCAGTGTCTCAGTCATAAGCCGGTGCTTGTGGCCAAGCGGCCTGAGGCGTTATGCTGACTACTGTGAGGTGAAGACCATTAAAGGTTCGAATCCCTCTGAAGAGCAAGGTCGGAATTTTAACTGTAGTCGATATTTCTCTGTTCGTGTCCTTGTCGTGTTCAGAATTCGTCGAAAGAATGTGAAATGACACTGGCGAATTAAAAAAAAAGTAGTAGAGCCTTCATCTTGGGTGTATTTGGTTCCTGGTTCGATCCCAGCTCGTGCCAAGTGGACTTTGTGGCGGACAAACACCATGTGTGCTTTTTCAGGGTTCTCCCGTTTCTAATAGTAATAAATTGTGCTCTGATTTTTATCTGCTACATTATTTTCACCATAACAAATAAACAAATAAATTAAAAATCTGACATACAAATAACAATGATATTTATAGATTATTAAAATCACTGTCTAATATGCTTTGTTTTTCGTGCTACTTGAGCTCTTTATGTCGCTAAAAGTTATCACACCTTCTATGATATATATATATATATATATATATATATATATATATATATATATATATATATATATATATAAACAACCCTCAAGCAAAATTTCCTTGAATGCATTTCGACACATTTAATGTAATGGAATAGGATAGATTTCTAATCCACAATTGACTTTTTGTTATAACATGCTTCTATTTATTTAATTATATTTGTAACTATTTACCAAATGCCACTAGCATTACGTGAATAACATTCCCTCTGTTACATAGTGATGTTTTAACATGTTGTCATGAGAATGTATTATTTTACCCTATGAAGTAATGATAATTAAAAATACAGGTTAATAATAATAATAATAATAATAATAATAATAATAATAATAATAATAATAATAATAATAATAATAATAATAATAATAATAATAATAATAATAGAACGAAAAAAGGGAAGAAAACTGCAGAACTCCGAGGAAACGGACGCACACAATGTTTGTCCTTCATAGATACCAGTTAGTTCAAGCTAGTATCGAACCAAATACCCAAACAGCAGATATGAGCGCTCTGCCATTGAACTGTGGTGGTCCTGATGTTTCATCTACATAGCATCCTAAGATCAATTGGGAATTTATCAAAGTAAGCGGTAGTGAATATCAATCAAGAATATAGCAAAAACGACAATGCGATTTTCAATACGCTGATCACTGATTAAGTGCATTTCCACATGGTGACCACTATCGAGCAATTTTACACGGTCATTTTTACTGTTAATCATTCTGCAGGTGTCGTGCATTTTCACAAGATCTACCTGCCAATCACGTGGTTCATGACGTCAAACGCGTTTCCACTCCAATGCTTTCGGAAATTGATTTCGTCTCTACAGTGATTGTACAGTATGGGTAGTTATCCTATTACTAGAATCAGTTTTTCTTAATATCCATGTTTCTTTTTTTTTTCCTTTGGGCTTCATGTGATATGTTTTTGTAACACATATTCGTTTATGTTTTTCTGGAGGTGAAACAGGGTTGTTTATAATGCGGATTTAGTGCATTATTGGTTTTCTTCGTTGTTGTTTTCATAAACTGGGCACCAAACACCTAAAGCACTCGAAAATATTCAATATGTTACATCTTTTGGCGGAACGTTTAGTTGTTATTGCAAGTATTTTTTTCCTAATTGTACACCATGCATGCCGATATAGGAAGCACATTTGATAAGATATGTCTTCTACTCAGCTGTCAGATAAAACTGTTTATATATATATTAATGTGGTTTGGCCAGAACGAACCTCGAGTGCTGAAAATGGATTTGACCTTGCTACAATCAATGCATTGAATGTGATGTTTCCTAATTCACAGGTTTCGGGCTGTCATTACCATTTCAACCAGAGCATTTGGAGGAAGGTTTAGAATATAGGTGTCGTCGAAGAATACCTCCACATTGAAGATGTACGCCATCATGTTCATATACAGGTATATGTAGCGCATTAGCATTAATGCCATCAAACAGGATCGATGAAGGTTGGATCATCGTCATGGAGGAATATCCATCCGACTAGAAAATCAGAGTTTAACTATTATTTAATTGAACAGGGGATGGACAATCCAAAACTTTCAAAGAGAAGCCTGGAACTATAATGGTCAAAGTCATAAAACAAACTATACACTAGAGTGTTGTCACAATAACTTAAACCGCAGCAAACCTAATAGCACATCATATATCTGAAAGGTTGGAGGTGTACTGAAAGCTGATTAGACGTCTAGTGTTCATGCTTTTGCGAGATAGGTTCATGCTTTTGCGATATTATAATCTCGAGAAGAGTAAAAAATCAACTTATATCCACCTTGACAAACGATTGTAATTAGTCCTGGAGAAGCTAGGAAATGGTGGAGACCTTAAAAAATGTTTGAAAAGTTGAGCTATCTCCAAATACTGGCATAATGAGCTATGAATTGCATAAATGGATTGACCATGCATAGAACCTATTTACCACTTTCTTTTAAGCATAGAAGAAAGAAATTTCCTACCCAATTCCTGTCCTACTGGCTTAGTGTTCCCGTCTAGCTACATAAGGTAAGGGATTCAGAACCTGTTACCGTGCTGAACACACTCATATGTGCACACACGGTTATGCCATTAAGCTAAAGGAAGCGGATGATTAATGGTTAATTATTATGTGATAGTGGGTGGAACGAGAATGTAGGAGGAAGGGGAAGACACTCTATGAAACCTACGAACATAAGATAGTCCATCACAAGGTCACATGATCTGGTATTGAATCAGAGACTCCTCTCTTCAGATATTAGCACTCTACCACTGAACAACCGTGCCTTTACCATTTGTAAAATATATCCTGCAATAGGCAATACAATATGTAGGATTGAAGAGTGAGCATCCAAGTAGAGCTCCTTGCATTCTCAGTATTTATTTATTTATTTATTTCATCTTCCGCCGTAAGAACTCTGCGTTTATGACTTCGTCAAGTAAAATAGTGCATAATAATACAAAATAATATATGCAATAATGATAAAAAATATAGGTATATGTAACAATAAAATTAAACTTAAAGTGTATTTTTTTGAAAAAAAAAATATAAATGGTACCTTGTTTTATATATTTCAACATGCAAGTGAATGTTAATTTTTACATTACCAAGAAAAATCTGACTGAAGATATTAATATAAACCATAGAAAAGGTGTTTATGGTCTTTTAAACCGCAAGTTAAGCAACTTAACTTAACTTACAGGAACTTACAGCAACTTAACTTACAGCAACTTAAGGTCTTTTAAACCGCAAGTTTGGCATTTGTTTGTCACCGTCTGGCAATTTATTACAGTGGAGTCTCGCTAATTCGAACTTGGATAATTTGAAATATTGGATAATTCGAACAGAAGTCCATTCCCCTTGAAAACTGTATTGAAACAATAGTAAAAAAATCGTGGATAAATCGAACTTTTGAGCCTATGTTTTGGATCAAAATAGAAAATCTATGTTGATAAAGATGAAGGTGAGTTGGGGAAGACGTAAAGGTAGAGAAAGTGTGCCAATCTCATTTTGTTTCAGATTTTTTTTTTTTTTGAAAATTTAAGATGAATTACGCAATCAAATGTTATTAATATCGTATTCCACGCAATACATGAAATCCAAGATTTATTGACCGTACAAAAAGCAATCAAATTTATGCAAATGAGGTTTACGACTTCTTAAAAGTGAGGACAGAATATTCAAATTGTTAGTGGTGTTTAATTGTTTGCGCTATTCAATGTATGTTGTAGTGTTGTACGTAAATATATTTTCCATTGTACACGTAGTTTGGATTATGTGGAGTCAATGTCGTTTGTTAGTTTGTGGTATTCGGTCACGCAAATAATAAGCTGCTTTAAAGGTAAAGTCTACACCATATGAATATGTCTTTTATTCACAGTACTTTGGTTTGTTTGTTGTTATATATGTGAAAATGAATGTTGTTGGGTAATAAGAATTTTCGATAATTCGAAGTTTTTTCGTGTCCCCTTGGACTTCGAATTAAAAAGAGTCCACTGTATAAGGTTTAATTCCCATGTGGTGTAATGATTTTTTTTTTGTTAGACGGTAATTTTGTATATGAATATGATTGGTTATTCTTGTGTTGTATTGTGTAGGTCCGAATTAAGTTGGAAATTCCTTTTATTCATATGTATGAATGATGTTGTTTCGAGAATGTATATACACGGCAATGGTAATGTTTTAAGTTTCTGAAACAGTGGTCTATTTGGTGTATGAATGGAACTGACAAGATTATTCGTAACACTTTCTTCTAAGGTTGTCTGTCAATCTCGCCTCTCTTCCCTCGCCCATACACATATATTGTTTCATTCTTTTAACTTTCTTTTAACATTATCCAAATCGGAAAATAGTCTTGCAATTTATTAGATTGAGAGGCACATTTAAAACTGTTCAATTTCTAGTCAGTGCTTGAGAAGGGCTGTTTATTGTTGATTTAATCGTGAACGTATATGGCATTATATTTGATTTGATTAGCTGTTACTTTTAATGGACGTATTCTGGACTTGAGTAACTACTTCACTATATATTATTTTAAAATTTCTAAATAATTTCACAATGTAAATATTTCAGAATAATAGGGAAAAACCTGTATTAAGTGGAACCTGTCCGATATGGAAACGAAAACAATGTCCGAAAAGTATTATTCCCGTTTTTTTTTCTTATGTAATTTAAAATCAATAAAAATAATATTTGTGTGCATGCATACTGAAATGAATATTACATACTTGGATTTTCACATACTTCGCACTTTTGCATTATGAATATTGATTCTGGCTAGAGAAAAAAAAGTAAAAAAATAAAATAAAATAAAATAAAATAAAATGAGAAAAATCGAATTATTGATTTCAACAATAATTTACATTTTTATAGCCCCTGTCTGCAAAATTAGTAGTCTACCGATGTCCATTTATTTGCTCGTCAATTTGTATCGTCTGAGTGTCATAAAGTTAAACGTGTCCGTAGCAAATTTTAAATGAAAACACTTTTTTTTTTTTTTAAATTTTAAAATCCACAATGTTATTTTCTTTTAAATATAATTTTCTTACTATCCTTAAAGATGAGGGAGTTTACTGGAAAGTAAACATGAAATAAATGCGTTTATTTACCCTAAAACGGATCTGACAATTTTGTTTATGTTTAGTTTATCATACCCATAATCTGAGTAGGACTTAGAATCCACAACATACATATCTTGCTACCGCCAACCTACTCCTTTAGGCCACACGACCACGCCAACTGTCATTGTTAGTATTGTTTATTGAAGAAAGTTCAATGTTCATGTTCATCATTGAAACTATATGAGATGTGGACTTATAGTTTAAGGCGGAATCTGAAACACGAGAATCGAAACTGGGGCTCTGTGCACCCAAGGCGGAATCTGAAACACGAGAATCGAAACTGGGGCTCTGTGCACCCAAGGCCGGCTTAGGCAATTTTCAGCCCGAGCAATGACATAATTTCCCGCCCCCGCTTTATCTAGGTAAGAAAAAACAAATCTTAAAAAAAAACACGATTTTAAGTATGCTACCCCGTCATGAATAACGAAGAGGAGGGAAAGTGCACTGACACTCATAAAGGCTTACACGATACAAATACAATTTCATTGGGTCTATTTTTCTTTAAATAATAATGTATTATATTAGTCTAGGATAAAGTTAATACACCTGCAGAGGGAAGATGGTAACCCTTTTATAGAATTCAATACCGAGTTTCAATCTTACTATACCAGTTTGCGATTCTTGATTCTTCTTCTACGCTTGTTAAAAAAAAAAAAGATGAAGAAATAAAACCGCTTCCACCTTCAGTGATAAGGAACTTGTTCATGGCAAAGATAAGACTAGTTTACATAACAAAACTCTCATGCCTAACTAAATGAAATAGGAATGTTCGCTACTGTTCCAGAATTGAGTTCTGGTATTTGACAACAGTCAAAGAATGCACGCTGTTTTTTTTTTTTTTTATCATTTGCTTTAGCGCTGTCTATGTGATCTGAAACTAATACGATCTAAACATGCTTTATGAATGTACTATTCAAATAGAAGGTCAATTTAGTAATTTTAACTATCATCATCATGAAGTATGTTTCCAACAGTAAACATTTATTTTAATATATAATATAGTTATGACATATTTTGCCACCCAGTGAAAACGCATGTGTTGGACATATTGTAGAGTCGGTAGTGAGTGCACCAAAGGTCAACCACCAAAGCAGCAAGGAGGGCTTAAACTTCTTTGATATTGCTCAGAAGCTGCAATCTTGGTCCTCATTTTTGGCAGTCATACCAGCATATCAAATAGGTAATATTTACTGCACGTAGAAATTTACACGTTACATATTGCAAAACATCCTTTGATTAAGAAGTAAACACATCACTCACACGTACACTATATATATATATATGGTCTAGGAATTAATTCGTGCGGTTGGTACGCACACATTGGAGCTGTAGTACAAACACAAAATACATAAATACCTTAAGAAAAATATTGTCCATCGCTAGCCACCACTTTCGCCCATCTGTCAGGCAATGTACGGATTCCGTGGCGAAAGAAGTCCTCATCCTTGGAAGCGATCCAGTCAGAGACCCATGTTTCGATATCTTCTGAAGAAGTAAACCGTTGTCCAATCAAATCGTTGTTCATGCAATCGAACAAGTAGTAGTCCGAAGGAGCAACGTCTGGTGAATACGGCGGGTGGGGTAAAACTTCCCATCCGACATTTTCTAAATAGGTTTTGACCGGTTTTGCGACATGTGGGCGAGCGTTATCATGTTGAACAATAAGTTTATCATGTCTGTTCTCCCATTCTGGTCGTGTTCTGGCCAGAGCTTGCTTCAAACGCATTAATTGTCGTCGATAACGTTCTCCATTCATAGTTTCACCCGGTTGCAGCAGCTCATAGTACACCACACCTTTCATATCCAACCATATGCACAGCATAACCTTTGCACAGTGAATATCTCGTTTTGGTTGTGATGGACCTGGTTCACCTGGTTTCACCCAGGCCTTTTTTCGTTTAGGGTTCTCGTAATGGATCCACTTCTCATCACCCGTAATAATTCGATGCAGAAACCCCTTTCTGCTCTGTCGTTGAAGCAGCAATTCGCAAATGGTTTTTCGTCTTTCAACGTCTCTGTCTTTCAATTCATGTGGAACCCAATGTGACATCTTTTGAATCATTCCCATGGCTTTCAAGCGTTTGGAGACTGTTGTTTGATCAACGCCTAATGCTGCTGCAAGTTGTTCCTGCGTTTGACACGAATCCTGCTCGAGCAATGCTGTCAATTCTTCGTCTTGAAAATTTTTTGGCTGTCCAGCTCGCTCTTGGTCTGAAAAGCCGAAATCACCACTTCTAAACCGTGCAAACCACTTCTGACACGTTCGCTCAGCTAGAGCATGGTCACCATACACTTCCACCAAAATATGATGACTTCCAGTCGCACTTTTCTGCATGTTAAAGTAATGCAGCAGGACACCCCGCAAAAAACACTTTATCAGGCACAAATTTCGCCATGTTCACTTAACTACAAACTGGTGTTGTTGACGCTTTAATCCACTGCCCTATACTACGAACGATACGCGATGACAGGGGTTTGCAACACATGTGTGGATACACGGAACTGTGGGACGCTCCGTTCGTTGCGCCATCTCTTGTCCACCCGCAGGAATTAATTCCTAGACCAAATATATATATATATATAATTCATTTTATGAGTTTTGCTATTTCAAATCTAAAGTATGTTAGATAAGATTTATTTACCTAAGTATAATCAGCTAATACACTCTGATTCTGATTATATTCACTTCACACACACACACACACAAAAACATATGTGATAAATAACATGGTAGGTATGTGATAAATGACATGAGTATGGTAGGACGAGACAGTCTATTGCCATAGAGTGTAATCCTACATACCGAATTCCAGCAAAATTCTCTGGTTGGTAGGAGTGAAGGAAAAGCAATTTGAGCCTGCCAACAGTAGAGTATTGTGATTTTCAATTTAGGTATTGTTTTTTTATTAGTTTTAATGCATCATATTATGTATTGCGAATATTTCATAAATTATTAATAAGTAGTTATTGCGCCTGTTGTACACTATATGTTCAAATCCAGCTCAAAACCAAAGACACTATATAACTGTTTACGTTTAAATGTTGCTCAAATCTAATTACGTTTGCAGTCCTTGTCAGAATATTGGACACCAAAGCACGTTGATGTCCAGTATGATCACTTTGCAGTTTGCATTGGACTGAAATAGTATAGTGTAAGTTGAAATACACACAACCACAATATATTACTGTATAAATACACAAATATTAATACTAAATTGTAAATATATATTTTTTACGAGTCTTATCCTGTTTTGAAATTATTAAATTGAAACAACAAAGTTTTTAGTTTCCAAATAAATGGATACAATAATTTTATATCATTAAATTACCTGCACACTAGCCTCATCTATTAGCATCACATGCAAACGATAGCGCAGGCAGCAACATCTAGTAGCGTGGTTGTTCACTTTTAGGAGTTAGTGAGGGGCACTGAGACATTTGTTGCCTGCAAATATAATATCTTGCATTATTCTTAAATCATTATTGAAGTATTTACTTTAATGTACTTCCATGTTTGGTCACTGCGAAAAGTGCTTTCGCATATTCCGTGGATGCTACGATCTTGCCGAGAAGAGAAAGAATTAAAAAAATAGCAATGGGAATAACGATAGGCCAAATACAAGTCGGGTTGAGTATGTATTAAATAAATTATTTTGACTCTCCTTTAAATAATGTATTTATTTATTGTCAACACAACAGGTCATAGCCCAATTATAGTGTTGAAAATTACATAATTACATATTCGTACCTCTTAATATAGACATTTCTAAACTTCATAGGAGACATATCACACATATCAAATTCATTGTTATTTACACTCATTCCGTAATGCAAAGCTGTTGTTCTCCATATTGATATTTCATCAACGTATTAGTTATTTTTTATTTTTTTTAGTAATATAGGGTAGTGGTTTTATGTGTTTTTAATGAAGGAGCATGCAAATGCAATGAAGAAACTAAGTCAGGGCGGTCCAAAATGTGTTGAGTTACTTTGCGTTAGGTTTAGGTAACCTTGTTTAAGAAGAGCATTTTCTCAACCTTACAAAAATCAAACTTTCAGAACACTCCTGTTATTTATTGTATTCCTTAAAACTTTCTGTTAGTTTATAGAAGTGAATTTTACGTAAATATAACACAATGCCTGTCAGATTAATCATTAGTAAAAAAAAATAAAAAAACGCTACTTTTAAAAAAGTTAAATGATTAATTACTAATATAGTTAGCTTTTAAATGGACAATTTTATTGATTGATTAATTATAACTTCAAAAGTATATGCAATTTTATATCAAGAACATACATTTCTTCTATATAGTATCAAGGATAACATGATTGATACAATTGCAAGTTTTACCACACGCAATAAAATCATTTCATCTCGCTTATTAGAAACACTAAATTTCATCAGTTGCAGTAATCACTCTACAATTTGTAAAACTGTTTTACTAATCTAAGTGAATAATTCATTGTGAATTACCCAGTGGCGGCACGGTGGCTTAGTGATAGAGTGCTTAACTCTGGTGCCCAGTACTGTATATACCAGCATCGTGATATTATTTCAATCTTTGCTGAGTTGCTTGAAATACGGACTATTTTGTTCTTTCTTAATGTAGAGTTTCGAGAGATTTATTTTTTATACCACTCATTTGCTTCGTTTGGTTCCATCTTTGATTAATGGTGGGATCCTTCTTTATGTTTGCTATAGACATAATGTATAACTACTCTACATCTCAGAGAATGCAACATATCGCTACCGAACAGGGCAGCTATATTCTACTATGTTGGTTGATTCATATTCCAGATGTACCGGGATACAACGTGTTTCAGGTCTTACCACAGTTTCATTTCAGTCTCACCATTCGAATACTGTTGTATTACATTTAAATGTAGGTGTTCTGTGGGTTTTATTCCAGAGTTTCCTTCTCACTTTCCATTGGAAGGTTTCTGGCGCCTAAGGTTCATTGTTTTTAGATCACGCTCAAATAAATAAATACATTAATTGTAATTGAATACCGAAATGGTATTTTAAATTAATTAAGTTTGGTTCTTACCTTTTGAATTCTGGTTCTTATTAAGAGTGACAAAAATAACTATGATACATCTCTAATATATATCTTCAAATTTTCTGAAACTCACTCAAGTAAAATTTTAAATGAGCAATATATCAATATGAAAGGAAAATAATATATATAAGACAAACTGCAGTTTGTTTCAACTTTCAGTAGACCCTTCTATCGCATACGTTACCTAAAGCCAAAACAATATCATTGAAGAAAAAAGTAGTTTTTTTGTTTTGTTTTTTTTCCTTCTTTTTTCCCGAAAAGTTGATATATTTTCTTTTCTTTAATGAAAGGTCATTCATATGTCGCAATAACGGAGAAAAGTAAAATTGCGTTTTCCTGTTTCATCCACTTCCAAATCTCGTTTTATGGCGCGAATAATAAAAGTGTCTGGAAAGTATGGCGAAGAGTTGGCTGAAGGCCATGCGGTTTTATACGAATCCAATCAGAGCAAGCATCTAGTAACATTAGGAACCAAGAGATGGCGGGAGAATCCGTTTACGGGAACAGGTATATAGACTTCGTTGTTCTAAAGAAAACATTGAGCGCGATCAACATGGGAGATGGCTCGTTTCGTGTGTCTGCCATCATGACGAATCTTAGTAATGAAGTACGACAAATTGAGGAAATAAGAGAAAACACAGCGTAATATTAGGAAATATTCTTCTTCCATTGCTGCCTACGTGCTATACCTGGAAATTTCATTTCTTTGCATTTATTTTTCTTGCTTATGTTTTGTATTAGATATTCCCTTAAATTGTTAGAATAAAAAATGAGTAGTCGGCCTACTTAACGAAACTTTTGTATTTAATTGTATGCATTATATATATATATATATATATATATATATATATATATATATATATATATATATATATATAATCTTAAGGGACTTCGAGATACGGTCATCCTATTCTAACAATTGCAACTTCGACTCTTTTTGTTTTCCTGTCTTTTTCTGAATATCAAGAAACTCTTAAACACATCTTTAATTGTTATAAATGGAAAGTCTAAATACCAAATTTTATATATCTAATCTTAACGAATTTCGAAATATAGCCATTTGGTTTTATCAATTACAGTCCGCACTCTGTTTCTCTATCCGTTTATTTTCTTCCCTTGTAGGCTAAATACCAAATATCGCTGAGACACGTCTTTACTTATTTTAAATGAAAAATATAAATATCAAATTCAATGTCTCTAATCTTAACTAATTGTGTGATACAACTATCGAGATGCATGGTGGCTCAGTGGTAGAGCGCTTACTTCTGGTACATGGGGTCCCTGGTTCGATTTCCGGGTAAGTAAGGTTTTGGTGGACAACATCGTGTTCGTGTGTTTTGTCGGGGTATTCTGCTTCTACCAATTCTTCCATCACCATCATTCACTTACCTTAGCCATCCTTCTCCCTTAGCCTAAAGGGCACAATTGTAGGACGTTAAACTGAAACATTTCATTTCAGTTTGAGATATAACCATTCAATTACAACAAATTGTAACTCCACTTTTTTTCCCTTCCTGCCATTTTTCGTCCATTCTTTGGCAAATATTAAGTTGAAACACGCGTCTAATTAATTTAAATGAGAAGTCCGAATACCGAATTTCATGTCTCTAACTTTAAAAGACTGCGAGACATGCGCAGAGTTATGGGGATGCATGGGGAGCATTGCCCCCAACTTTTTGACAAAAAATATCACCTATAAGAAGGACACCTACCAATACCTCCGAGACCGACCAAAATGTCTGCCCCTCACTGCCACCCTAGCAGACAATTCCTAGCTCCACCTATGCTACGAGATATTGACATTTTAAGATTGGAGTTGCGGCCCCGTTTGCCCCCTCATGCGACGATTTTTTTTAATCCTTCCTTTGTTGAAATTTACGTCGGAAATACTATGCCCGATCGAAACTTCAAGTTCCTGTAGCAACTTGTTCAAGTCTAATATCATTCGGTCAAGAGGCTTGAATATACAATAATCATTTACACAATAGTATTTCACATTTTATGGAAACAGAGAAACCGAATATTATCTCTACACATAATTTCAGACAATACACTTGAGCATTGGATTTTTTATATTTATAAATATCACAAGTAGTATATATTTATATATATTATTTAAAGTGGAAACGATTTTGTTTGTGATCGCACCAAAGGAAAACGGCTGAGCATTTTTTTTTTTTTTTCGAATATAATGTTCATCTACCTTGGAGTATGTTATCATGTTACTTTGATTAAAACAAATATTTTAAGGTGGGAAGTGAGAGTTCAATTTTATGCGTAAAATCGAGTTTCTTACCATTCTCTCAATTTAAGAAGATGAAACTTAGTATATAAACTTCACATTAAAAATAAGTGGACACTTGGACATAGTTTCTAACGGTCGTTTCTTCAATGCCCACCTTTATTTATTTTAATGGAGCTTTTGGTATGGGAGACCCGGGTTCGATTTCCGCCAGGAGCTCATGTGGTTCGTATTTCACGTTAATCAGCAGGTCCACGTCTCATATAGCCTCGCTGCTGAACGGGACCATAAAATCAAAATGAACTCAACTCAAAAAGTTGGAGCGCATGTATGCTCTCTACACCAGCAAGATTTTTAGGAATGGTCAAACAAATGTATCAAAAGATTGCTGTCTTGACCAAGAATTTTAAGAATGATCAAAAAAAGAAAAAGAAAGATAAATAAATCATAAAAGGATTGCGATCTTGTTCCATAACTAGTTTTTGAATCCGGCCCCTAAATCGAGTTCCGTATTTTCAACGGAATAAACACATCATACTGAGTTAACTTATATTTTGGGTTTGGCTACACTATATGTAGTTCTCTAGATATAAGACTTGCAAAAAAATTGTGTGGGCCAATAATAATTTTTTTTTTTTTTTTGATCAGGGGCTACAAAGTTTTGAACGGCCCCTAAATCAAGTTTTCGCATTATTTCCCGAATAAGCACATCATAGTGAGTTAACTGAAATTGTGGAAAAAATGAAATCTTTAAGGTTAACGTCCCACGTTTATGCCGGTTAGGCTAAAGGAGACGGTGATAATGAGAAATGAGTGAAAATGGTGGAATGAAGAAAGTGGGAGAACCCCGAGAAAACCCACGAGCACGGTGTTTGTCCACCACAAAGTCCATGAGGCGTGAGCTGGGATCGAACCAGGGATCCCAAGCACCAGAGGTGAACGCTCTACCACTGAGCCACCGCGCCCCCAACTGAAATTGTGGGTTTGGCTACACTATACGTAGTTCTCTAAATGTAAAGCCTACAAGAAAATTTTTGATTGAAATATATTGGATCTTCTGATAAAAGAATAGCATGCATTGGCGAATCGAAAGCGTGTTTTTGTACTGCAAGAGTCTAACGCTAAAACACACCAGCTCGATCAACGCAACAAAAAATCAGCAAATTGATCTCATTGAACTGACGCCAGACCCGGTATAGAGTCCTGACCTTGCCCCTTTGAAATGTTAACCTGTTTCAATCCATGGTGCGCTTTCTGAAATTGGCAGGACCGCGGTGGCTCAATGGTAGCGTTCACCTCTGGTGCATGGAATCCCGGGTTCAAACCCTGTTCCCGCCAAGTGAACTTTGTGGTGGACAAACACCATGTGCGTGGGTTTTCTCGGGGTTCTCCCGTTTCCTCCCACTTTCTTCATTTCATTCATTTCTCACAATCACCGTCTCCTTTAGCCTAACCGGCATAACCGTGGGACGTAAAACTCAAAGATTTCATTTCATTTTTTTTTTCTGAAATTGCAATGTTTAAAAATCCATCAGAAGTTGGAAAAAGCAGTAGCTGACTTCTTTGCCTCTGAGGACAAGACATGTTATCGAGATAGAATCGATGATCTAACAGGAAGATATCTGCAAACAGTCGAATATGAGGGGTTATACCTGGAATGTTAAGCTACTTTCGTTGCACGTTAATAAAGGTAGATGTGTGTTGTATCAGAATATTGCAAGACTTATGACTCACATTTTCATTCAAGTCTTTGATTCGATCGACTTCTCGTTATGTATTGTCATGTAGGTGAAACGTAACATTCTAAAATTAGCCGAAATACACATACTTGGTACTCTGCGTTTCTGTTTAAAGCATCATACATATACATGAATGAATATATGCACTCATACTAATATGTGCCCTATCCAAAAATACATGTTTCAGAATCCTGCCTGCGGTACTCACGCAACAATCGTTTATAATGGGACTTTGGCTAAGGGCATATAGTTTGAAGCCCTCGCCAACGTCTGTAAAAGCTGTTGCAGCAGTACCACAGGATTCTGAAGCATGAATATTTGGATATAACCCATACTATTTCTTAAGTGAAGTCTTGCCCAAACTACGGTAGATCCCATAGTATTGGAGCTATGGACCTTTAAATTTCATTTTTATCATGTTTTCGGCAGCCTATAACTCCGAAAGGAAGCATTTGTGCACCCAGGTTTGTCTATACTTTTTGTCTTATCTTAGTGTCGGGAATCACCTCCCAAACGTTGTCGGTGTTGTTTTGAAACACACTGTATATAATACCAAGTCCTGACATACTTCTATACTCATTTATCAATATAAATACACAGTGATTGTCAATATACACTTAAAATGACATTATTGTCCTCAAGTATTTTACGGAAATAGCTTCGTTTTATTATCAATTATCATTGCATACGTTTCAGAATTGAGAATGATTTTGCTTACTTTTTTTTTCTTTTTCTAAACATAATTTATCAGAAAACGTAACATTTCTACGATTCCCCAGTAATAAAACAAACAAATCTCTTATCGAAATTGTTTATCCAGACAGACCACCCCATCCCACCACCGAAGTGAATGGTCAGACTTTTTTCCCCCTGCTATTATGCCACTAAGTACGATAGCGTGTGTTTACCTCATCGTAGTGAAAAGGATGACATAGTGTTTGTAACAGATACTTTTCAATCAATTGGGGAGGCCATCAATACATCAATATGTTTTCAGTATTCCATCAATGGCCAGTGAAGTCTTTGTTTTAGATCCACTCATCCACCTGCTGACGATCTCTATGTGATGCTACGTCACGCGGATAATGCAAGAGCCTATGTTGCCCCAGCAGCTAGTTAACTACGTATACAAACTGCAATTAGCCAATAACTCTTTTATATGCTTTTGTTATTGTGCCAAATCTCTTGTTCTGTTTCAATACAAACCATGTTAACACTTCTTTCCGGTACAGGCATTTTCCTCACATCAACTACAAACACTTTATGTCCCTCATGGCGCATTTGATTACCTGTCATTTCATTTCGCATAGGCTTGCCTTTGTACTATAATGCCTTAAAGCAGGTAACAATTGTGTGCTGGTTTATGTTTAATGGCATATTAATGTGAATTTATTAGTGGTGTGTGTGCATACACCTATTTTTTAGTCTTTTTTTATTTAAATAAATGTTACACTCTCTCTTATTGATTTGGGAGATACAGTACGGAAGGAAGTGGAACAATTCGACCATCGTTGGCACCCATGCATTGATGAGACATGTGAATTTGCTGGTTTCAATGTACAAGTCAGGTAGCTAAACTGATTTCATTAGTCAATCCCCACAAATCAACAATTATTTCACGCCATTGTCGTCATTAGGGTTCAGAAAACTCACTAGAAGTGATGTGGATGTACGTATTTTATAAGAGATTCGTATCGTTTTATAAAAATATTGTATAAAATATTCAATAAGTACTAGGGAAAAAAATCAATTAAGTGTATAATATTGTAGTATATTTTTTCTATTAAACTATTTAGTGACAGTGGGTGTTCTTCGGGGCGAGAAAACTCTGCTGAAACATGATATATAATATCCACTTGAATCAATTCATGGCTTCAACATTCGTCATATACAATAATATAATGAGGATGAATACGCAGATATGTAAACTACGTCGCAGTTTTGTAGGTGAGCGTATAACCTCAAAGTTCATATTTAGAATTTCTTCTTATTTCTGTCTTCAACCATAGGTTCGTGGGCAACATTGAAGTTTTAAAAGTTTTCTCTCCCTTGGGAGAGCAGTTTTATAGTTTGATAAGGTCACTTCTTCGTAACTGCATCTAGATATTCTATGCTTTGTCTTCCTCTTCATGGTTTTCCTTCTGCTTTTCCTCTATCAACACGGAGATAATATCAGAGTATGGAATAAGATGATCAAGCATGATGTTTCTTCTTTTCCCAGTTATCATCATGATCTGTCGTGTTTCATTAGCTTCCTTTACTACGTCTCCTTCCTTTTTCTTTCGATGTATGATATGCGCAGCATTTTGAATTTAGCATGTTAAAATTTATTATTATTATTATTATTATTATTATTATTATTATTATTATTATTATTATTATTATTATTATTATTATTATTATTATTATTAAGTTTTTATACATAAAAGGCTTTCAATATAAGAAAAGTAGATTTTTTTTTTCAGTCATATCAGCCGTTTCGTCCTAATGACTGATATTGCGACCAATTCTAAATGAAAAGAGCAACGTTCCCAGTTCAATAGGCTCTTCTCTTGAGCGTTCACGGTTCCTCTACCATCATAGGAGATAGAAGTATAGCAAGTATTAGGAAGAAGAAAAATACAAGTGATCTATTATTATTTAAAAAAAATAATATGAAGAAATATTGCATTAAAAGAAGAAGCTGAATATTGAAAAATGTGAAAGAAAAATTTTCATGTATAAATTTAAGAATATAAAGAGAGAGAAGAAAAACTCAATAATCCTAGGATCTACCAAGAGACATAATACTCAATAATAATAATAATAATAATAATAATAATAATAATAATAATAATAATAATAATAATAATAATAATAATAATAATAATAATAATAATAATAATAATAATAATAATAATCATAAGTGAGTATCGTTTCACACTGTGAAACTAAGACTTCCAAACTGTCTGATTTCAATACCCATACTTCAAGTAGTGCATCTGTAAGTACTGGTTGCAATAGGGTCATAAGATCAAAGATATTACCTGTTCCTCGGACGTTGAAACCATATAAAAAAAATACTCCCTAACTCTTACTGTTTTCTCTCTCTCTCTCTCTCTATGGCAATAAAGTTTGAAACCAAAAATAGTTTATTTCAATCACTGCCAGATGGAATACGGTTTTGACGGAAATGATGGAATTTATTCTTGCTAAGATGAATCAATTAAAAAAAACAAAAAAAAAACTTATTTTTATATTTCTTACCACTTTTGCTCCATAAAAATAAGTATTGAAAACGAAAGTAATAATAAATTAAGACAACATCTTGTTTTGATACAACATTTCCGATGATCAAACTGTTGTCTTGAGACTCTGAATAGTTTGTAAAAAAAAAAAGAAAAAAAGAAAAAAAATGCTATATGTTGCACTTTTCGTTTTATTGTGATAAACGTTGAAGCTGGATGAAGGGGCGGATCCAGGACCGACTTCTCGGGGGGCGGTGGGTTGTCATACTGCTATTTTTAAGGGCTCCAAACTTTGTGATGGGTTTTATTTAAATATATAAAATAAGAAAGTTTTCTCTTCTGGGTGTGGTGGTGATCGCCCCGATCGCCCCCTGGATCCGCCCCTGGCTGGATGTGGCTAATTTTAACCAGTTAAGTTTTGAATATGCTTTCAACGGAGATAATGGAACTATTTGTGAAACTTTCAGTCTCTTGCAAACAGCCGCTTCTTGATATATTTTACCATTTTTCCTCTACGGAAATCGGTATTGGAAGAGGAAGTAATGATAAATTCGAACCACTTCTGGTTTTGGTAGTGTCAAAGATAGTCATGGTATGTTGTCTCGAGACGCTGAATCGTTTGCAAAAGGTTTCTCGCTATCTGTTACTGTTTCCGTTCTATGGCAATAAATACTTAAACCAGTATTGAAACCGGAAGTAAGAGTAAATTTGAATCACTTCCAGTCTTGGTAGAGTGTTGTCGATAGTCATGTTATGGCGGCGAAAGTTGAAACTTGAAGTGACTAATTTTGATCATTTCTAGTTCGAATAGAGCTTCAGCGGAGAAAATGTTATCTCTTCTTGGGATGCTAAATCGTTTGCAGAAAGCTGTTTCTTGGCATTTTTAACGTTATTTTCATCTACGGAAGTCAGTATTGAAACCGGAAATGATAGTGAATATGAACTACTTCCGTCTTCGAAGATTATTTCAGATAATCATTGCCTTTTGCCTCTAGACTCTGAATAATTAAAAAAAAAAGTTCTCGCTATATGTTACAGTTTTCGTACTATGGTGATAAACATTCAACCAGGAAGTGAATAATTTTAACCACTTCCGGTTTGGATAAAGTTTCAACGGAGAAAGCAGAACATATTCTTGGGACGTTCAATCGTTTCCAAGAAAAAAAAAATCTTGCTACTGGTTACCGTTTTCGTTCTATGATGTTTAACTTTCAAACTGAAAATTGGTAATTTGAGCCAGTTCCGTTTGGAATAGAGGGTTAACGGAGCACATGAAACCAGTTCTTCGGACGCTGAATCTATTGCAAAAAGTACTTTCATAGCGTGAATCAGTATTCAAACTGGAACTATTGGCTTATTTGAACTACCTACGATTTTCGTACAGTGTTGTGGATGGGTATGATATATTGGTTTCAGACATTGAATTGTTTGAAAGAAAAAAGCTTCTTGATATCTGTTATCATTCTCATGCTATGACAACGTTGAAACATGTACTAAAATCGGAAGTGATATTATATTTGAACCACTTCCGGTCGAATGTTGTAGATAGGCACAATATTTTGTCCTCTGATACCTGTCAACAGACTGACGGACTGACTGATAATGCCGTTCTATAAGACTTCCGACGCTTACGCATAGCACAGTTTGGAAGTCTAACAATATAACGCTAAGAAACAAAGATTCAAATAGGAACACCGACGGAGTGTAGAGTGTAAGTAGGGCAATTATGTGCACTTGTGAAAAGGTAACGCTACAACCACTATCTCACTATTAAATTTCTTTAGTTTCTTCGTTTCTTTTTTTAAATAACAAACCAACGTTCCCCTCTTCCTTTAGTGAACCAATGTAGTGGCGAAATCAAATAGCATTTTTTTTTTTTTTTTTGAGAAGGGCATCTATCTTCCGGGCAAAAATCTCCCCTACATCCCCTTGGGTCATTAACTTCCCTCAATTTCGAGTATTGTCCCTAAGGATCATATCCCTCTACTGAAGGGCACAAAAATCTCTTAAATAGAAATCGATGGTTGGGAGGCTGTCCCTTCCAGAGCAGATTCCACAGAATCTCTACCATCTTTATAATAACTCCATTATTGACAAGAAAACAGTTTCAGGATGTCTATGGTTGTTACGCATATAGCGAGCAATACGTTAGGTGGTGGCTAGACTCTATTGAGAAGATAACTTGCTTCAGTTTTTGTCAATTTAAAAGAATTTTACAAATTGGCTTCTCAAATCATATCTGTTAAATTCCATATTTCAGTAAACGAGCTGAAGGAGAGAGGGATTATAAGGTAGGTCAGCACAAAAAAAGACTAATTCATATGAAGATTTGATTATATGTGTAATTTTAAAAACGAATCCTGTTGTTCAACGATATAGTACTCATATTTGGTACGTATTCTTCCAGGTTCAGCCTCAGACCAGGTGAGTTTATTTGCGTGTTGAAGTTTAGTATATTTGTTCAGGAGCGAGTCTATATGAGATATGGATCTATAGATTAAAGTGGAATTAGAAGATGATGTGTTCAATGCTTTTCCTATGGAAATTAAGCCCAGTGGTGTACAATATCACGTTCGTGGGTTCCTTGATGTTCGACATTTTCCTCTTACTTCCTTACTTCACCATTTTATTTTCATAATTAATCACTTTCACTAATCATCCATGCGCTATAACCAAAGGAGCATAATCATAGGACAAAAAACTAAAATACGTCATTATATTTTAGGTACAAAACTAAAATACCTGTATTTGTTAGTTTATTGGTCTTGGAGAAGGGATGGCGGGGTTTCATATTTCTGCTGTGCAAGATTGATGAAACTTGGATAGTTGAATTCTCAGTTTATTTATCAACTATCAGTTATGTAAAAAAAAAAAAAGATAAGAAAAAGAAAAAAAGAAAATCCTACCATAATCCAGTACATTGTGACAAAAAGAAAAACAATACTTAAGTGTGCTGGTACACTAGTGTATTTCTCTGTATGTGTACCATTCACAGCATTGAACATATCGAAAAGGTACGGTAATCAGTTTCACTCTAGACTTGTCCACTATCTATAGTGTAATAGTGCCAACTATCTTGTTCATTCTCGGTTTCAAATGGTTCGCACTATCGACTTTAACACGACACACAATGCATTTGATATAACCCCACAATAAAAGAAAATCAAAAGAGTGAGGTTGAGTATTGTTGGAAGTTCAGGATTTAGTTTTTGACGTCCAATCCGTTGATGTCAAAAACGAACATTCAAACCTCCTGAAACAAAACGAGCAAATGCAGTGAGTTTTCCATCGTACTGGGAGATAATTTTAAAGGTATGTGATTCTATGGTCTCAATTTGTGAGAAAACAAAAACTTCCTACTTGTCAATTTACAAATGTGAGTTTAAAGTTTGTTCGGCGAAGAAAAAAGTCTCATCGATTGGTAATTCGTTACACCATATCAGACGTTTAACTTGGGTGAACCTATAACGTGTACTTGTATAGCATGCTAGTGCCCAGACCCCATAGCCGACACTTCTGACTATTAACAGAACCATTGACATGGAATAATAACTTTATCATGTAAAAGGAAGCGGGAAAAAAATGATAATCGCCGTTAACTCTCCGAGCATATCCACAACAACTTTACACCTTCATAGTTTGGTTTCTGGTTTCATTTGCTGCAAGACTTGATTTTTGAGCATATGCAACCATAATTTCTTGCGAATCATGCCATGGATTGTTGTAGATGAAAGATCTAACTGAGTATTGCAGTCCAAAATTAAATTTTGTGTTATTTAAATGCTGTTTTGCTACACTACCTGTTCCCTTGAATTGTTTGTACCAACGCCGTACGTTGTTTGCATGTGATGGCGGCTTTTCATACGGTATATATGCTGCCTTTGTACTGTAATCATTGATGTGTGTTTTCCTAGCCACAATTGTTTTGCACGACTATCATTGTTCTTGTTTATGAACACACTTCCCGTACACTAAACGTACAATTGTAGTCCGTGAAGTTGTGACTTAAGTCATTACAGCCCACTTGATACAACTTGTCCTTTCTGACAATTGCTTTTCTGTGTTTTTCCTTCTTTCTGCACTTGATTATAACAATCAGGCAAGAAGAACTGTTTCTATGGCAACAACACGTGCAGCCAATTATAGTGGCGCATTTCTTTCGTTCTGCAATGGTAAACATTCCACCTTCGTACGTTGTCATTTTGAAAATAAAAAAATGCACATTGTTTTAGTTGAATGTCAACTTGAGTACAAGACCTGCTGGTTATTAATAACATTCTTTTTAGTTCTCGTTTGTATTATTTAATTTTATAAAACCGAGATTTTCTTGTAATGAATAATTTCGTGTTTGAATACCCGACGCAAACACTGGCAACATGTCATTGAACGCCACGTGTGTGCAGTGAGCTGTCAGCAAGGAGAAGTAGTACAAATTGCAGTATAGTGATAACGAATACACAGCACATTAACTCTGTGATCATTCTAATCACGTCACTCAATGTCTATGCATGCTTCAGCTTGTATTTTCACTCGTTTTGAAAAATTGCAGCACCTCATCGTTAATTGAACTTGTTCATTACATATCAACAGACTTAATTGTCAAATAAAAAATGTATATCAAATAACATCCAAGTGATTATCACTCCTGCACCGCATCTCCACAAAACCTCAATCTCCTCTCTCAGATATTGCATTTCTGATTTATTTCTGATATAATTTTATCACATGATAGTATGATTCACACAAAAAGGCATATTTCTAGGATATCAAAATCTTCTTTAATCTTTTAGAACACATCTACAATGCTGGAAGATCATACGTTCAGTTCTCTCATTCTTACCCGTCTTCAAGATATCACGCTCACCACATTTACAAGTCTGTAGATTATATAAACCATTTATTGTATGAGAAGGTAAATTTATTTCTATCTTTTTATTTTGTTAAAATATTTTTAGTTGAACAAATTATTATTTTTTTTATTTATTGCAACACCTTCCGGAAAGGCAATTCCCCCACCAATTTTTTCGTTAGTTTGAAAATTTTAGTTTCAAATTTTTAGTTTGAAAATTTGTTTCATTTATGTTGTTTGAAATAATTTTACACAGAAACTTTTGTTTAAACATTTTTTTTTTGTTTTGAAAAAAGCTCTCAAATTTTTAGCTTGAAAATGTTTTTGATCTTCCTAATTCAAAAATGTGTGTTTGAAAATTTTGTTTGAGAATTGTTAGTTTGGAAATTTGAATTCTGGTTCTTTTTAATTTTAAATTTGGATATTATAAAAATTTTAAATTATTCTTTAAACTTTTGGTTTGAAAATTAATGAGAGATCTTAGTTGGATTTTTGAAATGTTTACAATATTTTTGTTTGGAAATTTGAAAGTTAATATTTTGTCTGATAATTTTAATGATTTTTTAACATTTTTTTTAGTATTTTTATTTTTTTTGAACATTTTTAGACTTACTTTACTGAAAACTTTTTATTTCATTAAAATAGTTAGAATCTCTCTCTCTCTCTCTCTCTCTCTCTCTCTCTATATATATATATATATATATATATATATATATATATATGTGTGTGTGTGTGTGTGTGTGTGTGTGTGTGTTTGTGTGCGAATCCAAGGGAGCTATAGGGGCTATAGCCCCCCTTATCTCTCAGGTACACACTGGAGAAAATGGGCTTCAATCCTACTTTACATTTTACAAAGCGGCAAACTATTGTTTAGCCCCTCCCTTGATCATATCCTGGATCCGCGTGTGTATACATACATACATACATATATACATTGATATATATATATATATATATATATATATATATATATATATATATATATATATATATATATATATATATATGTGTATATATATATATATATATATATATATATATATATATATATATATATATATATATATATATATATATATATAATTTTAGTATGAAGAAATTTTTAAAACTGATTTCAAAACTGAGATTTTTTTTTTTTTTTTGGAATCGATTCATTGTTCTAGGATTGGTACAACTTTCTCTCCTAATTTTCTGTTCAAACCGAAGAGGTAAAAAAAAAATGAACCACTTCTGGTTTTAATTTTTTTATGGTTATAGAGCGAAAATTGTAATAGAGAGATACAGTTCTCCGCAATCGATTAAGCGTCCACATTTCATACCCATCCTTAACACTCAATTAAAACTGGAAATGGCAGAAATCCACTAGAATTTTCGGTCACAATATTGATTTATAGGGAACAAAAACAACAACAGATAGCGAAAAACTTTTTTTTTTTCGATTTAACGTTCTAAGAATAGGTATCATATTTCCTCTTAGCCTCTATTCAAACCAGAATATGTAGAAATTAACTACTTCAAGGTTTAACATGGTTTGCCATAGAGTAAAAACCACAATACGCGTATAGAAAATATAGCGAGAATCGATTTTATGTAATCAATTATGTGACACAAGAATGTATTCCATCTTTACTGAAACCAGTAATAGCAGAAATCAACCATTTCTGTTTTTACCTTCGGCCGTTATAGAGTGAAAACAGTAATAACGAAAAGTGATTCTCTACAATCAATCAATTGTCCCAAAAATAGATTCCATCTACATTTTAATCTATCTATTAAAGCTGAAAATGACATGAATAAACCATTTCAGGTTTTGCCATTGATTACCACAGAATTAAAACCATAATAAATAGCAAAAAACAGTGGTATGTAATCAATTAAGCATCCATAAAATACAGCCAGTTCAATATTTACTAGAATCTCTGTACTACAAGCAGAAGTGGTAAAAATCAATAGTTTGTTGTAACTTTAATCGCTATAGAATGTAAAAAATAAGAGCTAGCGAGAATTTGCTTTCTCCAATCCATTAAATGCCCCCCCAAAAAAAATTATATTCCATTTCCTTTCCAATGCACATATTAAAACTGAAATTTGAGGAAATCAACCAGTTACAATTTTAATGTTGATAAAAGAGTAGAAACGATAATAGATGGAGAGAACCGGTTTCCTGCGATCGATTAAGCGTCCTAAAAATAAATGCCATGTCCATCCTTAAGCCTTTACTAAAACCGGAAGTAGTAAAATCCACTAAGACTTCCGGTTTCAATGTTGATCAAAAAGAACAAAAAAAAAACACACTAACAGATAGAGAGACGTGGTTTGGTGTAATCAATTAAGCTTCCTAACAATATAGTCTAACTCCATTATAATATCACTACCAAAAGCGGACATGGTATAAATCTACTAACATTTCCGGCTTCAAAAGTAACCCATAGAAACCAAACTCGTTCAGCTGGTATGCATGGGACAGTACGATTGGCATAGCGTATTCAATTTTCATTTGAAGTGGCTATCTGATGCATGAAATTATCCTGGTAATTCCTTACGCTCAACTTCACAACTCCAGTTCGCAATTCTGGTTGGCCAGTATCAACTCATGTGTCACTCACGAGTCCAAATTTTTCACTTTATCGATTGCACGAAGTCTTGTTTCTGTTGTAATTTTCCTTCAGACATTTTATTCTCACTAACGTAATACCTTGCTGTAAAATTTCCTAAGATTGTTAGTTAAGAAATGATGGACTTCTTTGTTCACATGTTATTTTTTTTCCAAGTTATGGAGAGTTTTGTCTGGATTTAATTCATTATTAGAATTGTTATTTGCACAGTGGGATCACCATGTTATTTGTCAAACGATGGGTATATCGTAAATCAGAATTAATTAAAGAAAATTGTAACTTGCCGTTAAACAGATCAAAGCTTCCTCTCATTGTCCAAGCTCTTTTTATTTCTTAAAATGTTAATATTTCTGAAAGCTTCGCTAATAAACGGTGGTTAATCTGAAAAACAATTGTAGCTTTTGATGGAAACATTTCCTGTACGCACATACTAGGTTTTCTGGATAGTTAGAGCAAATTAATTTGCCTGTGCTGTATTAGACTGAATAAGTAACGGAATTTAACCAAGTTTTAACATGTATTTTTCTAACTCACCTCAAGAAAGTTCATACAATATATATATATATATATATATATATATATATATATATATATATAGGGGCGGATCCAGGATATGATCAAGGGAGGGGCTAAACCATATTTTTCCGTTTTATCCAGTGCAAAGCAGGATCGGAGCTCATTTTATCCAGTGTATACCTCAGCGTCAAGGGGGGCTATAGCCCCCCTTGTATCCGTCTCTGTATATAGTGGCGGATCCAGGGTATGATCAAAGTAGTGGCTATACGATAGTTTGCCGTTTTATCCAGTGTAAAGCTTGATTGAAGTCCATTTTATCCAGTGTAAACCTGAGGGTCAATGGGGGGCTATAGCCCCCCCTTGAATCCGCCACTGTATATATATATATATATTTATTCACTAATCACAAAATGAATATTATTCGTTACTATTCGTTAGCAAAGCAAAACGATAAAAAGAAACATCCCATGCGCTCCAAGCCTAGGACCGAAGAAACCCGTGGTGACGAAGTTATCTGGGTCCCATCTGTAATTGTAATAAAATTTTCATTATGTTCTTGTGAATGATATCTAACAATGTAACTCACATAACTGAATGGGCGTCTCATTTATACAGAAATCGGCGCTTGGTATTTATTTATTTATTTGTTTGTTTGCAGGTTTCAATTACAACCGAAAAGTCATTTTACATTGAAACTTCAGAACATAGAAAGAAATGATTTGAAAAAAAAAAAGTTATCTATGGTCTATATAATAAGGGTACCATGACAGCATTACACAAGTTAGACTGGAGAAACCTGTCAAGATGTCCATCATCTGAATTTAAGTCCGATATTTTCCGATTGCGTTGCGCCCGTGCTAAATACTCGTCTACGTTCGATCTTGATTAAGCCTTTGAAATCATAAAGAAAATAATGACTTTCATTTTTATCTTACACCCCCATGCTAAGCGAAACTTATTTTAGTGTGCCGTTTTACTTCTTCCTACACTAACGAATGTTAGATCATAATACAAATTGTCATGTTTACTTCAAGTATGAAAATAATCGCAATGTTTAGAATGTGTTCTGCTCATAAGAAGTCTTTTGGAGTTAATTTCGGGAGTTTTAGCGAAAGAGAATTATATTATATTCTAAAATGTGCCTTTAATACACACACAGTTGAAAATTATGTGGTAATTTCTCTTTTGAAGGAGGAGGGTGTTTATTTTTGTAGGGACATGGATGTATCGCAATAAAAAGGTAGATTATCTTATGTTAGACGACCAATAATTTCAAAAGGGAAATAAATCATTCTATTTTAAACATTGAGAGAAAAAAACTACAACAATAGTTAGAATTGAAATTTTGCCATATACTATAGAAAGACTTGGCTAGGGGTCCATTCAGTGTAGATTTACATCAACGCCTATTATCTAGGAATGAATAGAATAGTACCAGCAGTGACCCTCCAGAATGCCAAGTGTTCCTCCCGAAACAGTGTTTCTGAAAGAAACACTGATTGTGATTCTAGAAAACATAAAGCATCGTTCAAGGCATTGATATAAGACTGGTTAGGGAGTTCTACAATAATGTCAGTACAACAATAATCATAAGTCTTGATTACATCGCTAAGAATATTGTAATAATAATAATAATAATAATAATAATCTTCATCATCATCATCATCATCATCTTACCCTTCGAAATTAGTTAAACTTGAGACGTGTATCCCCGAAACAAAAAAGAAAATCATGCGTCCCCGCTTTCATATACCAGCAGTATTATATTTTACTTGAGCGAGAAACATAGGGTCACTGAAGCATATAATAAGGACTGCTGCCAGAAAATCATGTTACTAAAAAAATATAGTAGGTAACCCAACCCTATGGGAAGATTTTGAATTTGATATATATATATCTATTATGTGCCTAGGTATATATACTTAGTGCTTTTATCAAAACACTTTTCGCAACGTTATTTTTTTTAAACATTGGTATTGAAAAGAAAAACATAAAGTAATGTTTCTCCAGTAATATCTAAGCACAATTCCACTATTTCTTCCTTTATTATCTGGCACCGGTGAACGCTCGACACTCTCTGGCAACGAAGTACTGCTCCTGCTGGGTTTAGCATAGCACCGAGAGCACCTAGTGATCACCTAAAATTTTTAATTTGAAAACTCTTACAGTTACTGAAAAAAAAAACTAGTCGAATAAAACAGATTCTGCCTTATGCAGAGTAGCTTTGACGTATGATTAATATCATACTAAAGGCCTGACTACTGCAGGACACATATTTTAGTCGAACTCTTTAGTATGGCTCTAATCACGCGTCAAAACGACTGTGCATAATTCCCCATTGTTTCTAAAAGAATATGAACTGTTTAGATAATAAATAATATAGCAACATTGTACATTAAACCATTAAGTTCTCTGTCAACTGAGCCTTTTTTGACACAACTGAACACTAAACGTTAAAAAAAAACTAAAACTTCCCTGTTTAAAATGTTCCTAAATCATTGTTAATAACAACCCTTCGTTGTCTTGTCCTGTGCGCATGGTTCAATAATAAAATTTTAGTCGTTGCGATTAACCAATCAGACTTGAGCAACAAAAACGTTTTTTTTTTCACAAACTAGAATTTAACAAAATAAAATAAGAGAAAATGTGACGTAATAACGCTCGAAAGTAAAAACTGTTTCCAAGGGTATATTGACCTTAACGCATTATTTTTATCTTCAAAATAACACTGTTACGGTACAAATTGGCCTTGTTAAAATTAATCAATTAGTATAAGGAGGCATTCGTACTGATATTGACCCTTGAAATTTCAAAAATTTCAAATTTATAAATATTACTGAATCTATTTATAGGACCTGTACTATTTAGGGCTTTCTGAGTGCGAGTGCATTTTCTCTCAACTCCGTTGTTCATTATGGAGTAGCATGATTTGTTCTTTTGGAGAAAGAGGGGACGGCAAATTGCCTAGGGGAAGTGCTGAGTTTATTTCTCTCGAAAAAAAAAAACACTACTTAATTTGCAATTTTTGACCATTGAATACTCACCCCAAGGGAAATATAGGTGCGCAAATGCCAAAATTGAGGAGAAGTTATTCCTGGCCCATGGCGAATATTTAATGCGACTTTATGGTGTCTTCCCGTTTCGCCTTATGTCAGTTTTCATTATTTCAGGCTATGATGTTAAGATAGTGAATGTTAATTTGATTGTAAGGCGAAACGGGAATTCCCATTTTGCCTTACACCAGAGAAGGGAATTTTCAAATTATGATAGGGAAATTTAGTGTCATTTTGCAAAGCATTTGTAAAGCTAGGTAGTATTTACGTTTGAACGAATAGAACAGCGTATAATCAAAGTAAGTATTCATAATACTGCGTTATTTGTGTCACTGTTTAAAAATTTGCTCATGTAGCCTTGTATTTGTACCTCAAATATGAAGAAGAGAGCGGTGAAAGAACCAACATCAACAATTACTAAGACATATGTGTAAGTATATATAATAGTTGTAATAAGGTATAAGTTAATTTTGACACCGAAGCTTCTCTGCATGCTTCTACTCGTAATATTTATTCTTGCAACTTCCCCAGAAGTCAATTCATAACTTTAGATGTGAAACATTTTTTTTTTAAATGACACTCTAGCTAGCACACAAATACATAGTCCATTTTTATATACAGTGTAACATGATTAAGCAGTCCTAGTTAAGCAATACTCCGTTTGCCTTTACTTTCTCGAGGGAAAGTATGAGATTTTTTCTGTTGATGTTTAATATTAATTTATTTTCTTCTCTCCAGGGAGGAGATTGCTAAGGAAACTTATTGTAGTGAAACTGCATATGTTGTCCCTACTTTTGGTGCCATCAAACACTCTTTATATAACGTACAAGCATGAACCCGGCCACCACTACCGTAAAGATTGATTAAATCGAAGGTGGAATCATCGTGGAGTGAAACGCACGACGGCAAAAACTTTTGTTGGTAGATGAAGGCGTTGACGCTAGTAGAATAATTGCAAGTTATATTTTAGTAGTCAAGACAATAGTTTATCATTCCCTACTTTCTTCTTCTTGTGTTGTTTTAGTGCTTTTATTTTTTGGTTGAAATCGGGAAGTCGGATATGACAATAGATAGAATAGAGGTAACAATATTAATATTAAAGCAATTTCGTTAGAACGTCTGTGTTACTTATTCTAATCTTTCTATCTTTAACAGGTTTTCGGCACTGTTGAAAATTTGGAGATTCTGTGTCAGTGTAACAGGATTGCAATGAATGGGTCATTTAAGACTGTACCTCGCCTTCTCTTCCACCTGTACACTCTGCACGGAAAATATTTCGTCCAGGTATCTGTTCTCCTCTTCTGCTTACTTCTCAGTAAAAAGCAAGACACATATGTAAGATTACTGGAGGTAATCAGGGAGGAAACTGATAAATTTGGACTGCATTTCAAATTTCAAGAAGTTTCTATTGATTTTGAGAGAGCAGTAATCAATGCTGTAAATCAAGTATTTCCTGATGTTAAAATTAGAGGGTATTTCTTCCGCTTCTCACAGTCTGTGTGGAGGAAGGTTCAGCAGTTATCACTTTCTCAATTGTGCACAAAGAACTCTGAAATGAAAAGATGGATTCGACGTGCAGCAACACCATCTCTGGTACCAACTTCCCACCTAGATGTAGAATTTGTACGTTTGCAAGAAGATTCATCTGACGTTCCATATACAGTGAAACCTCTTTAATTCGAAGTCCAAGGGGACAAGAAAAAAAATCGAATTATCCAAAATTTGAATTAACCAAAAACTCTCATTTTAAAGTAAAATCAAGGGAACAAAATAAATGTACTGTATATGTAAAACTAATTAACATGCAGTGCACCTTACATATAAAGCGCCACATTTTCATAAGGAATTAGAATAGGTGCCGCGATTTGGCATTGTCCATAATGCACGCCAATATATCACAAACGAATCTGCTTACCTTTTTGTCACTGTTTTAGTTCAGTTAAAAAGAATTGCATAAATGTTTCGTTCTTGCTAGTGGAGGAGAGGGTTCAAGGTCATTGATATTTCCACAAAAGGGATGGACACTTCCAGGTTATTGAGGAGGTGGAGAGATGCATACCAACCGTCTTCTGCCGGTTTCTCTGTAACGGGAGGGAGTCCAGCTGAGGTGGTATCAAAAGAAATTCTCTTTCCCATGGTCGCTTCTGGATAAGATAACAGATAAATAAAATCCAGTGGAAATTACATTCTTCTGTTTGCAATTTGTCGAGCACTGCAAATGTTTCCACTGTAAATAATTCGAATTATCGAAGCAGGAGGTTCAAATGTTCGATGTACTCACGAGTTTTTACCATTGTTTTAAATACAGTTTTCAAGGGGAATGAATAATCTTTTGTTCCAATTATCCAATAATTCGAATTATCCAAGTTCGAATTAAAAAGAGTCCGCTGTAATGAAAAATTTCATGATTCTCTTGTAGACACTTGGCTGGATGGTGACACGTTATTTTCTCTGTAAGTATGTTTTATTTCCTATATATAGATAGGTGGCGTTTAGTGCAAGTCTTTAATTTTTTTTTTTGAATTACTAAATCATTAATTAAGCTATTCCGAGCATTCTACAATAAAGCATTTTACTCCATTAACACCTCATATAGTGTACTATAGATTTTCTTGCGACGTGCATGTATTGAAGATTCTGCATTCACTGATTTATAAATTATCAAAAGAATGAATTCTGTTGATTTACAAAAGAAATAAATTAGTTTCACTCAAAATTTTGCTATCTACTTTCCAACGTAGATTCTCCTGCAATCCTTTGAATTTTTAATGTGCTAATGATGCATTTTTACTTATTTACAGTGACTTGTGGAATCACTTTGAAAACGATCAAGAACGAACGACTAACAATGCGGAACTGTAGCACGCCAAATTATGAGGAAAGGCATCAAGGGACCACTTAGACATGTATTCTTTCATTGAATTAATGAAAGACGAGCAACGTGAAAATGAAAGATTGAAGTGAGTACTTCTTCAAGTGGGTAATAAAGGGAACACGTGGAAAGCTAAGTGGAGACGGCTTGACGACAGGATTCACCGCTTAAAAGATAGACTTAAGAACAGTGAAATTGATGTTATTTCATACATATTGATGCTGTTTCATATTATATTCACATAGAAACTTGAAATGCTATTTTGGGTATGATAATAAAATATATGTTTTTGTAAGATATTTGAGTTTGTCTTAAATAGAAGAGAAGCTGCAGTTGAGAATAAAATAAATCCCTCTTTGTTACAGATACGGAATGAAAATTCCCTTTTATGTTATAAGACGAAACGGGAAACGGCCAAACGGGAATTCCCGTTCCGCCTTAAGATAACACCCCTATCGGTTGTCTGTCAAAATGTGTTTTGAGGGCATAAGGCGAAACGGGAAAAGGCCAAAAGGGCTTAACTCGACTTTATAATAGTTAAAATTTTAGGAGACAATCAAGGTCATTTTACAAAGTTTTGTTTCAAGGATGTATTAACTTTTTAGCATGATTTTTTTTTCCGAATTGGAAAATTTGACCATGTCCATTTGACTTTAAAATTATGCACCCGAGATCCTGCCAAAAATGACCTTGACTTTTGACCTCCAAAATATGTGGGGTAGGTTCCTATAAGAGTACGCACTTAGTGTTAAAAGTCATATTACGGGAAAACAAAAATACAAAACAACTACACCTACTTTTTAAGTAGTATCTTTACTTTTGTATATAACGAAAAATAAAATGAATGTATATACAACATAGGATATATACTTGGTTTTTGAAAGGGATACAAAATAGTACTCTTAGGGGACAGGCTCTTAAAGAGTACGCAACGAATCCTCAAAGAGTACGCACTTGAAAGTGTTTATGGAGATAAAAGAAACAAAACGTTTAACACATGTCACACTGAACAAGCTTCATGCCACCATTGCTTGCAACCTCCACATTTAATCCAGTCTTCTGTGATCGGGTTCTCGTAGATTTCGTGACATCCTGGGCAGATGACATCTTCTTGAAGATATTTAGATGTGGAAGTTACAACAGCATCAAATTTTTGGTTCCTTGCTTTTGGATGCTGCACATTCCACTGTTGCTTTATATGGTGATGATGTAATTATTTTGGATTTCTTTCCACGTCTATTGCGCTTCAACTCAGTTGCTAGGTTTTGGGCAGGAGAAAAAAAATAGGGAGATACTCAAATATTACATTCTGACTGTCCGCTGTTGGGATTATCATGTTGACAGCCTGTATTTTTAGCCATTCCACTTTTATAGGAACTCCTCAGATATTGAGCATCATCCTTATGAAGCTCAGATGAAATGTCTGAACAGTGATTAGTTTCCTCCTGGTGTATTACTGTCCTGTAAATAAATAAAAGCAAAAACAACTACTGTTAAAAATGATCTTTTACGTATGCCTTCATGCGCATAGGATACTGTAATTTCATTTAATTTCTGATTCAAAATATGCAAATTCTTATAATTTTATAGAAAATTATTTACAAAATGTGATCTGAGACATCTTGAAATAAATATAATAGATTCAAGGAATTGTACTATATAGAAACTACTGTGTCCCTAAAATGTACGCACGCGAACTCTTTGGGTACTAGTCAATGTGTACTCTTTGAGGACAGTGCCACTTTTAATGTTCAGTCACCGTATGGTAGAAGCAACTAGACTAGAAATCTGAAATGTTTGCCTTTGCTTTCTCGAGGCGTGAAAATATATTTCCTATAAAACTCATTATCTTCCAGTCATAGCGTTATTGGCCAGTCATTATATTCTACATGTGTAATATTACAGTGAAGTGATATGAAAGTACTTACCTGCTAATTACTCAGTTCTTGTCAACTGCTTGTTACTTCTTTTATGCTCATACACAACCTTCCGTGCTGCTGCATGCTAACGTCTGGACGTTACCATCTCACAATGCTGCCAACTTTGGAAATGGGCACTGTGTACCCTTTCAAGACCGCATACTCTTATAGGAACTTACCCTACCCCTTTCAAAATTTGGCCCTGGGTAAGGGTACATTGACCTGGGCCATGGTGCCTCTCAATTTTTAATGACTCAACTAGATATACTTCGAAAAATGCTACTAATGTTGTCCTCTTTTATCTAGGTGTAAGAAACTAGAAGAAATATAATAATTAATTTGATATTTCCATCTTGTTAGGACTTAAAACGTAGCTCATAATTTAGCAGGTACTTATGATTTATGTTCAATAATTTAACTTTATGCAAAGGTAGAGAAGAAATCACAAGGATTGTAATGGCATATTTAAAATTATCGTGATCATGGTTCGAAACTTCGATAAGTTTATTATTAGCCACGGTACAGTATAAAAAAAAAACGTAGATAAAAGAAAGCTCTTTTACAAGCATAACACGCTCCATTGTTGGATCTATCGTTGGATTACGTGCTCATCGGCATAGTCCGATTTCCGTGCATATTCCGACGGTATTTTATCTTTGAACCTCATCGTGCTTATCACCATGCTACCAGCTGTCAAGTGCGGACACCTGGCTTCGTGCCTTGGGGTGGGTGGTGGAAGCCTTGTCATCCCAGAGTCCAGTTTTGCACGCCTGATTCCGTGGCCTTGGTGCTGGGGGTGGGGTGAAGAAAACTGTAAAAGGCCAAAACGTGATACTGGGATTACAGTACCACATTGATCTGCAATGGAGTTCACAAGGACCGCTATGGGCAAAGAACTGTTATTGCATGAAGGATATCAGTATCATTTTTAGAGGAAGAATAGAGCTTCTATAACATGGGTAAGTGAAAATCGTTAACATTTCCATAAGCCAGTTTTGAAAGTTGTAAACAGAAGGCTTGAGAGTTTATAGTATGCCTGAAAGTTGTAATTACCTTTATTTTGGAAAACTTTATTAATCAAATCCATATTATTATTATTATTATTATTATTATTATTATTATTATTATTATTATTATTATTATTATTATTAGCTACATTTATGAAGTAAAACGTAATTAATTAATCAAATCTGCATCTTTCTTTCATTTGTGTGTGAAGAGGACTTGGAACTGTCCAGGCAAAGTGAAGTTGGTGGAGGAAGCAGCAGTTATAGAGAGAAATTACACATGTATGCCTGACGTTGCTGCTTGCGAGATAAGAAAACGACTCGCAAATTGCAAGAGAAGAGCAGAGGAAGAAATATTTACACCGGCAAGTCAGATCTTCAAAGACGAAATGACAGTACCAGTAAACCAAGGTTTAGATTTGGTGACAATAATTCCAATGTACAGCGAAAAGATAGGCTATTTGAACAAAGTAAGGATAAAAGCTCTCGGATTGAAACAGGACACACCAACGCCTAGCAACATCTCCTTCACTGATGATATTCTCATATCCTCATTCGTCCAATACGACAGATTAGAAGAAGACAAAAGGATTTTGTGTTTCGGTTATGAGGGTTTAAAACGGGCACTGAGAAACAGTGAGGAATGGCTCTTGGATGGAACTTTTAAGAGTTTCTATAAACATTCTGTACAACTATATACCGTACATGCTGATATTGGAATTATACATAGCAGTACATCGGTCGTGCCCTTTCTTTATGCATTGCTGCCCGACAAACGTGACGTCACGTACAGACATCTGTTTTCATTCGTAAAAGCATGGTGTTTAGCTAACCCAAAATTGCTGAAAGTCGACTTCAAAGCAGCAGCTGTGAATGCTCTGAAGGCTGTATTCCCCGCTGCTCAGATCTCAGGGTTCAACTATCATTTTAACCAGGCAATTTGGCGGAAGGCATGGTGGACGAGTACACAAACAACGAAGATAACGCAACAATGTGCGGATGTGTACTTCTCTGGCACTTGTGCCTCTGGAGTGCGTTGACGATGTTTGGCTGGTCATCATGGAGGACTGTCCAACAGGAGAAAAGGCTGAGGCGTTCAATGAATATTTTATTGAACAATGGCTGGAGAATGCTAACGTACCTAGAAAAATGTGGAACTGCAGTGGGTAAAGGTACAGGACGAAGAACGTCGTTGAAGGTTGGCATCATCGATTGAATAGCACCATATCAAGTAATTCACCGCATCTCTTCTCTCTTATAAAGGTGTTGAAAGCAGATGCCACATCCAGTTTCCATGTTCTTAACAGACAGAAAGTGTTTGGCAACAGCCAGAAGAGGAGAAGGTTGATATATATGAAGCTGGATGACAGGATAAATCAAATACTGGAAAATTTTGGAGAAGATGTTATTTGAAGAGATGTCTCAGGAGATTGAGGTGCCTGCATAAACTCGAGTAGGCTAGATATTGTAATGTGTAAATACTCATAAGTTTGTAGCCATGTATTGTTTTCGACGAGGTGGAGTTTTGTTAGTGATGTCACAACAAAACGTACGAGCGACAAAATGTACCACTTTAATTTTTGCGACAAAACGTCCACTTTTGACGACCTGTCATGGATTAATTAAAGCATTTCTGATATTTATTCCACGACAAAACGTATCACTTATATAAATGACAACTTGTCATGGACTAATTAAAACATTTCAGATATTTAATCCGCGACAAAACGTACCACTTCAAGGAAAAAGGCATTTACTTCGAGGAAATCTGACATTGTAAACAGGGTCGGTGATGGTCATTAAAATGTACTTTCACCAAAGGTTTTCGTCGGGGGGATATACCTGCTCGCTTGCTGATTGGCTAGTCTTTTCGTGTGATGGTTTGGCTGTTCTACTGCGCTCACAAACCCGCGCACTCACATTATTCATTACAACTTGGAGCTCATGTGGATTATTTAGTTTGGAGTGTAAAAAGAAAATGGAGATAAGTGTAACAAATAAGGGCTGTTTGTGTGCTCATTTAGAGGGGTATGAATATAGGAAAGAGAAGCAAAAAATTATTCAATCACGTGGATTTGCCAAAGGCAGCAATCTAGTAAGTGTTGTGTTTTTTATCAAATCAAAAGACAATGAAGTGGTTAGTGGCCCGTCGAGTGACCATGTTTGTGGAAGCCCGAACGATTCCCAGCTGGATGTGAAAAATACACAAGAGGCGAAAGAAAGGGTTCGAAAAGAAGACACGTCAATTACGAGAGTTTACAATGACACACTAGGCAACTTATGTGACAAATGTTAGTGCAATTTTTATATTATACATCTGTACTTCAAAATAGTATTATATTCTCTTTTAGGTATATTCACTGCTGCATAAAGAAATAGTTCACATTAAAGTCGCAGTTGTACATATTAAAAGTTATATCAAAATGTGGTTGTATTTAATAATCGAAGCTTTGAATAATACATGATAATGTGTTCAAGGTCGATTCAATGTGAAGTATTTATCTCTGCAGCTCCTGTGCATAAATCTAGTGCTTATTTATGCACGCTCGTTGCCTTGTAATCAAGGGGTCCCGGATTAGAATCTATTTCGAACATATCGTTGGTGAAGGCGCGTACCGTTAAACTGTTAGTCCTGTCCTTAATACGTTATATCATCCCATGGAAGGTGTTCTGCCCGAAAGCTGGTGTTTGACCCGAAGGTCCCTGGGTAGGTTAACCCTTTGATTACAAGATGATGAGCGTAACCACTCATCCACGAGGATATCACAGTTCTCTTATAGTCTCTCATATTTTATTCTTCTTTTTAGGGCACGACTTCGTGGCCGAAATGCCAAGACAAGACTCAATGAGAAGAACTCTACAGAGGCAGAGATGTACGGCGCAAGGAAATACAAAATAGTCTAACAATTGTAAAGAAGTGTTGTTAGAAGAAAAAAAAACACTTAAGGTGCTTGACGGTATTTCTTTTCTGTTAGCTGACGACGGAGAAAAACATAAATATAATTATATTTTTTTGTCGTGATAAGGGCAAAGATAGCTTGAAACGCTTTAATTATTTATTCATGGATGGTACTTTCAAGTGCTCTAGTAAACATTTTTCTCAGATTTACAGTATCCATGCAGATTTTGGCAGTACGGATGAAGAAACCAACATCAATCCGGTAGTTTTTGCTTTATTACCCAATAAGAACAAAGATACATATATAAGTTTCTTTCGACTCATCCTTCAGTCTGTTCCGGAGTGGAAACCAGAAATAGTGAACGTGGATTTTGAATCGTCAGCCATATCTGCGCTTCGCCAAGTATTTCCTTCGACAGAAATCAGCAGGTGCTTCTTCCATTTTAAGAAATGCCTTTGGCGGAAAGTTCAGGAGATAGGACTTTCGATGGAGTATCGACAGAATGAGGAAGTCTGCTTGCGTATACGCACGTGTACGGGTCTGGCCTTTTTATAACCAGAAGAAGTGTACAATGTCTGGCTGGAAATACACTCGGAAGCCCCAGAATCAACGAAGATAACTCTTTTCTTCGATTACTTTGTAAATAATTGATTGGAAAACGAGGACATGTGGAACAATGTGGAAATGTAATAATAAACGACACCGAACTAAAATGTCTTAGAGGGTTGGAACAACCGGCTGAACACAATCTTAGGAAGACCAAACCCGCGCGTTAAAAACGTCATTATTTGTTTGAGGGAAGAAACCTAGAGATCACACTGTGCACTTTTTAGATCAGAGTTAAACATTCAAAACTCCAAGAGGAAGAAGAAGTACCTAAAGTATGATGAAGGATAGTAAAGCGCAATTATGAAGAAAACGGAAGTCTAAGATCTTGCTTAAAGGCAATAGTTTAAATACAGAAACTGGAATAAACTACAACAATATTCTGGAATGACAAGACCAAAACATTCTCGCTGCTGATGTAAATAAAATGAAAAGCAAAAAATACACAAAAAAGAAAAGAAAAAGGAAAAATGTTGACAACAGCTTAGCCACAGCTGATTTTAAACACGCCAAAGTAGCTATATTTATACATTATATAGTTATTTTGCCAGTCCAAAGCCTGGATAAAGTGTGATGGAAATCCGCAAATATTCAAATAGTATATGTGCAAGATTCTTGCTGGTATTGGTGTTTCGAGAATCCTGCAGATGTGGTCTTGGTCTTGCATCCCTTAGTCTTGGTCTTGGATCGGTTCTTTTCTCACCACCAGTCTGTTCAACTTTTAACCTTATTTTGGCCGGTATATATGTACTTATATACAGTCCTATCAAGTGGTACGTTTTGTCGCCTATCATTATTTGATGGCTAATTGGAAGACTCTTCGCAAGTAGCCCTTCAGGTAAGTGGTACGTTTTGTCGTTTGTCATTATTTAAAGTGTTTTAGAAAACCCTTCACAAGCAGCCCTCAGGGTAAGTGGTACGTTTTGTCGCGTATTCGAAGTTAGTACGGATATACTCGACAAAGCTCCTATCGGAGCCGCTAGGGGTATGGATCGAATGCAATGTAATTATGTAGTTATTGCTTGTTTTTCATGCTCTTGAGAGGCATGTTATAGGTTCTCCAGACGTATCAACATATATTGTTTATATGTTTTGCATAAGTTTGTGTCCAAACTAAATTTTGTAGAGGTGAAGTGTTGCTTGAATATGCGTTACTTTGTACAGATGTGGTTTAATTTTAATATCTCATAAGTTTGTAGCCAATTGCATGTAGTTATTAAGTTTTTCATGAATGTGCGTAATGTTGTACTGGTTTTGTTTTATTTTCATATTTATAAGTTTGTAGCCAGTTTCTTATAGTCAGTTCCATTTTCTATGTAAGCAGGTATCCACCCCTCTGCGCACCTCGCCTCAGGTAGCGTGAGGATTAGCACGATAATAAATAAAGATAAAAATAACGTGCCGATGTGCACGAAAATCGTACTGTACGGATGTTCACGCGTGCCGATGTGCACCACGCCTTTTGGTGTGGGTATATAAACTCTATGAATGTTTGTAAATACTTAAAATTATTATTAGAACATTTACAGGTCTATTCTACTATGTAAAGAAGGAAATGTATTCTAGGGAAGTCAAGTGGTGATCATTATACGTTCACTTTCAGACTTCAAATAATTCTGAGATTTACACTAGATCTTACACGTAGGCCTTCATGTAGTCTATTTACAGTTACCACTATGACATTTGGAAGTTCTGTGAGGTGAAGGTGATGAGATGATGACCAAGATTGGCATTTTATCATATAATTTTAACATTTCATCTGTCATGTAGGCTAGGTATTGCTTCTATGAGACCGGCATTGTTTATTATTGTTGTACAAGATTATTTTTTTATGTTATTCTGCTCAATATGTATTTTTATGAGACTCACTGGTTTTGAATTGTTTATCTTATGTAGCTACATTTTGTTTGTATTAGCTCATTTAAATGAAAAATAAAAGTTTGTTTAATGAGCAGTAGTCCGTAAACGTATGATATAGAAAATGTCCGAGCGTTCATATGTATGTAATAAATTATTAGAGCACAACATATCTCGCAAAATCAATAAAAAAATATAATGTTGCAAAATTAGACAGCCCTACTGTAAAATAATGAACTATAACTGCGATATTGAAAACAAAAAAAAAAAAAAAATGTAGTCATCTTCAATGAAAATTACAAATTTCTAAAAGCAAAATAGTGGCAACATATACGCCTCTGTTCATTTTAGAATTAACTTATGACACTTCAGCATGCTGCTGTTTCTAATTTTGTAGTTTATAGCATATACAAAAAACAGATATATTACTGCGACTTTAAGCATACTTGCCCTATCTTGCTATTAAAAAAATCCTGATGATATCCCGTGGCCAATGATAGGGGGTCCTGTGGGAAAATCATATTATTCAGTCCGATGCACTCTAAAAATTTTCTGCCTATTTTTTTTTCGTGTTTATTTTTTTATTAAAAAAAATCTTTAATTGTTCGTGATTTATAAGCATTGAGCATTTTACCTGAAACACCCGGTATGTATAGCGTGTCTCTAACATCTGGGTCAAGTTTATACAAATGTAAAGAAGTCAACTATCTGTATGTTGAGATAGGGAACCTAAGATAGGAAACATCTATTGCAAGCGCTATGTTATCTAGGATAAGTAAGAAATTGCAGCAACTATTGTGCTAATCGTGTTAATTTTACATGTTTTATTTTGCATATTACTACATCTGATCGATTAATTATTACACTCTGTAAAGACAAAATAGCGACACTGGTTCGGGTATGGTTTTCGCAACATACTTTAATCAATATGATTTTTTTTACATGAATTCCTGATAATATTACAATGCATATTCCTAATGACCAGTTCATTCTTAATACTTGCGCCAGAGTTTCAGGCTTTTGACATGAATTTAATGAATTTATATGCATATATAAGTAGCTATGTGCAGTGGCGGCGTTTGGAGGTTAAAAGTGGGGGGCAAGACATGATCTGAATATTTGTATGTCAATCTTAGTTTTCCTGGTTGTTTCTAACACTTTGTTTCACGAAAGGTTGTATAACTAATAGGATACTATATTTTTAAGTTAAAATGCTGTATATCGTATTTCATATTTTATTAAGTAAATTGACAAAACCAACGCAAGTAGGTACTAGACCTTTGTACTCTGAAATAACGAAAATGTAAGAAGAGATTTGATTCCTTGCTCATGAACATCTTAAAATTCTGTCTGGAAAATTGTGTAATCAGATTATTTAATAACAAATTTGTAGAAGTAACAATATTAATTATAGTAATGAATAAGGAGTCTTGTTTTGTAGATGCTAAAATGAAACTGGAGATAATTGAACAACTTAATTTTTAGTTCCACACATGCTATTAAATGCATATTATTACTCTTAGAAAATGAAAGACAGTAAGTAGATACTACAAGCATGTGCTACGACATTTAAAGCAATATTTGCTTTTGCAGCTTCCCGAAACATATTCGTTGCCACTAGGTGCAGTTTTCACTTTCTGGAACACATCAAAAGACAACAATACTTAGAATCACCCTACACTTTAGCTATACAAAATAATCCTAAAACCTAGAATTATGTTGAATTCACTAAATTTAATTGTATATACAGTTAAACCCTTAACACACACCACTTCACTCGTATATTACATTACAAAACAATGGAAAAGGTAGAAGTTGTTTCTTATTACGCTCTTTTTAATCAATATTCTTTACTTTAGAAAGAAGATAAAACATTTTAGGAATTGTCAGTTTTTGCGCAATTAAAGAATAACTTGTGAAAGACTTCTTTTTTTGCGAAATATTCTCTCAATTAGTTTCAAAGCGGCTGACTAACATATCGAGCCCTTGTAAGAAGGGGATATAGAAGCAAAACCTGCTAAATCCATTTTTGAATTTTGTCTGGGAACGAAGAAAAAGTGACGCCCTCATGTTTTCAGAATTGTTGAACAACTGTTTTTGTTTAATGGTTGATTTCACTCATTTGTATTAAGTAGGGACCTCTAAACAATAAAATTGTTAAACAGTTCTGAAACATAAGGACATCACTTTTTCGTTTCCTGACAAAACTGAAAATGGATTTAGCAGGTTTGGCTTCTATACCTCTGGATTGAAAGTATGTTCGAATTGTTTGCTCCAATAGGTTAATTTTAGGTTGTTTTCCGTCGCACTTAAAACGCAATTCCTGTAGCTTTCTTAACTTCACGGGTAGACAACCAATACGTACTTACGCAACGGCAAATGTTACATAGCACCATTTTTCTTATGAAACAGTAATACATACATAAAATTTATATTTCCAAATGAAACTACGATATATACATTAATGGGTTGCTTCAAAAAAGTGGGGGGGGGCAACTGCCCCCCTTTGCCCCCCTAATCGCCGCCCATGGCTATGTGTGTTTTGAGCAATAGCAGAAAACAAGAAATGGAATTTCTTAAAGGTAAGACATATTGTGTGCAAACATCGGGTAGTACCATACACCAAACTAGTATTTTGTATGTGCACCATGGGCTTTCTGCAGTGCAGCGAATCAGCGGAGCCCTTTGGTAACAAGGCTATTGCAAAATGCAACCTCGATTTCACGGAATAACACCCGGATTATCTGTTCCTTGAATTCCATTCTATTTGAGATAGTTGTCTATTGAATCTTCTGCTCATATTTATCCACAAATTTTCAACTGGATTATTGTCAGGTGAGTTTGTAGGCCACATGAGTCTCTAAATAGTCATGTTCTTGAACCACGGATTAACGATTTTCGCTCGGTGACATGAAACATTATCGTCCTGATGAAGGAAGTAGTCCAAATTTTCTTCAGAAAAGTCATCTTTAGTTGTTGTAAGAACTTTACGTACCAGAATTTGAAGATAGTTTCGTGCATCAAACGATCCTTCACACATATCCGTCGTTCTGACGTCTTTAACGGTGAACCGAGCCCATACCATCACTCAGTAACTGAATATTTGCATCTCTTAAACAAAATTCTTGTCAAGTTCCTTGCTTGTTCGTATCCACAGCTTCACACCATCATCGCTTCCCACTATTCTAAACTTCTTTTCAACGAAGAAAACGACGTGCTTCCAGTTGTCATAAGTCCAAGTTGCATATCGACTCACAAAACTACATGTTGAAGTCCTGTGTGTTTCGTCAGTTTCGACTTTCTACGCGGTTTCTTCTTTGTAATATCCTCTTCATACAGTCAAGACAATACAGAGTAACTGCAGTTCCAAAATCATGTCAAACTACAGAAGCGATTTTTGGGGAAATCACTCCTTAAATCTGCAGTGCTATTGATTTCATTTAGCAATCTGCTCTGGGTGATGCTTTCTTTCTTTCTTTCTTTTTTCACACTGTTGACGAAGGGACGATTTGTTATGCTGTTTCCACTTGTGAATTACTCTTCCTGCCGTAGAATGATGGATTTTCAGTATTTCATTTATTCCCTTAGATATTTGCCTTACCTGCGCAAAGCAAGAATTATTTATTGTTCACATAACAACAAGTCACATTTCTTACCCACCTTATTTGTTTACAGTCCACATGTAGCAACAATATCACACACAAACAACGCTGCACAACAATTTTGCCACTTGGCACTGTCCAAACAATGAGAAAGGAAAGAACAATCATAAAATACTATCTAACTCAGCCTGCACATCACAAATGCAATGCAGAATTCTCACTACAATAATTTACAAGACGCACTTAGTGTCATCTAGCTAAAATATTACTGATATACAAACAATTGGTAAGCGATGTCGTACACCACAGGTTTCACAGATAACGCAAATGAACTATCCCACACTTCATTTCCTTCTATTCCTCTTCTAACGGGCTGCAACTATGGTGTTCTGTGTAAGTTAGCTTGAGAATTGAAGTGTTGATATTTTTCTTTGCAGAGTGTATTACAAACAAACCACTGCTTTACTGTACATACAAACAACTCATGGCTACTGCATAAACTGGTAACCACTAATACCGATACATCTAGTGCTACATCGCATGATATGTTACCGCAGTCTTTCAAATAGCTGCTGCATGAACAAGCAGCCAGCTTGGTTGCTATAAAGGTAACCAAGAATGTTCTGCCGCTCTTTGCTGAGGTCTGTGTTCAATTGGCTCTCACACTGTGAGTTGAATGCGAATAGAGATAAGGCGAAAGTCAGTTGTTGTTGTGGGTATATCCAACATACTACTTTGTTGTGGCAACCTAGCTACACCGTGAACTTGGGTAAGGAGAGAGTTAACATGAGACATCCACAGAACGACATGAGGAAGTGTATCCTGTACGAGTTCATACTGGGGTCAAACGCCGCAGCAGTGGAACTGAAGATATGCCAGACCATTGGCGAGGGTGTCGTGGCTACGCGGACAGTGCAGCGGTGGTTTAGCTAGGTTCAGGACATTCCAAACTCGAAGACGCATGTGTTCTGTATTCGAGTATTGTTTTGTTCTATTTGTTTCCTTCTACATTCTGCAGGACTTGTAGGACCCTCATTTTTATTGTTTCGAAGAGATTTCTGGAATGACAAGGAAAAACAGTCATTAGTCTAAATATTACTGGCAACAATATTACTCTACTCACTTACAAATATGCCTTTCGAACCAGATCGGGCAAAAACGGGCAACACTTAGTCTTCTTCTCTAACAGATAGCATCCCCTACTATCACATCCAGCACGTAAAAGAACTGGACTCGGCTGGACTCAAAATAAAACTCTACATGAAATTCAATATCAAGCATAGGGGAGAGTCGTATAATATCGGACGTCGGCTAGTATCGGACGATATTCGTTTCTGATAATTGGGCTATAATTGTCAACACTGCCTATGACGTGTTCGTAGCCTTAAACGAGACAAAGTATTTGACGCCATTGTGGATTAGCTGAGTGCGTCGTTTGGAAGCAGCAACATCGTGTGTGTTTCCGTTGTGATTTTCCAGTGCCGAAGTTAAATTTGTGAAACTGTAGCGTACAGCTGGGTAAGTAGATAATCGCATAAACAAATTTTAACAACGTGATGTCATCTTGCGAATATGTACATGAAGTAGTGTTCGTGTAATTTTACTTCATTTCACTTGACAAGACATATATATATATATATATTGGTCTATGCCAGTCGGGTAGTATCGGACAAGGCATTGGCGGCCAGTACCGGATACACCGATGAGAGAATTTTGGCGCCAATGCTTATGGTGTTTTTTTCAGCTAAACATGGGGAAACAAGAGGAAAATGGACGGAAGAGAACATGAAGTTAGCCATAGATGTCGTCAAAAGTGGACAAATGAGCATCAGAAACAAGTACACGTTTTCAAATTCCAAGAAGTACGTTATGTGATAGAGTAAAGACTGTGAATTCAGGGACAGAATTTAATCTCAAGCCTATGATGGAGTTCTTTCGAAATATGTTTACACCAGAAGAGGAACAGCAGTTATATGATCATGAGAAAACCATGGATAACCACCTGATGCCATTAATCAGAAAGGAATTTCTTAAACTTGTTTATCAATTTGCAGAACACTTGAGGATTAATCATCGTTTCAACAAACAAAAAGGTATGACAGGTAAAGATTTTTATTATGACTTCATGCAAAGGCATTCTGATTTGAGTCTGAGAACTGCAGAATCTACAAGTTTACAAAGAGCTGTTGGTTTTAATCAAGAAGAAGTCGGGAGACTTTTCTCTAAACTCACCGAACTGATGGATAAGTTTTCATTCCCTGCTTCAAAAATTTTTAACTGTGATGAAACTGGGTTGTCCGTAGTGCATGCAATCAACAGAAAGTAATGGCTGGGAAAGGAAAGAAACAAGTTGGAAAATTGGTATCCGGTGAACGCGGACAGAATGACACTGTCCTTCTGAGTATCAACGCCGCTGGTGACATTTCCCACCGCCACCCTTCGTTTTCCCGAGAGCAAGAATTGACAAAGATCTCACAAAAGATGCCCCACAAGTCAGTGTCTTTGATGCACAGTCAAGTATTTGGATTACAAAAGTTGGTTTTCTGAAATGGCTCCATTCTTTTGTTGAACGAGTGCATCTCTGTCGAGAGAAACCTGTGTTATTGATAGTTGATGGTCACACTAGTCACAAAGATTTGGAAGTTTTGTTATTTGCTCGTTCCAATCATATTCACATCCTTAGTCTATCCCCCTCCCCCCACACACAACACATAAACTGCAACCATTGTATAGAGCAATAATGAAACCATTCAAGAATGCATACAACGAAGCGCGCTCTGGTTGGATGAGAAAGTACAAGAACTTTAAAATAACCCTAAAAGACATTGCCGGATTAGTCAGAACAGCGCTGATTAGAGTTTAGAGTTTGTAGAATGGAATTAGCTCAGTCAGCATTTGCCTCTACAGGGATCTATCCATTGAATATAAACATTTTCAAAGACTTAAATTTTGATCGTGATATGACAGAAGCAGAAAATGATCATCCACGCCAATCCCAATCCGCCAGTACACCGCCAAGACATCATCATACTGAAGCAACACAGGCCGATGTAGATGTCCCAGATATCCCTTCAACGTCTGGGCCCAGTACATCTCGTCAAATCTTTAGATCTTGTCTGGAAGAAAAATCTCCACTTCCAGGTGACAAAAATGAAATATTGAATGTAAGGAAACGACGTGGAGAACATAGTGAAATTCTCACTTCAAGTCCCTATAAAAACACACTAGAAGAAAGAAGGAGACGCATGATTACAATTGCTAAAAGTGGTATAACCTCGGCGAGAAAAGTAGACTTAAAACGAGAACCTGACATGGGAAATGGTGTGTCTTTTTCATCGGCAAATAAATCATTATTTTCAAATTCTAAAAATGAAGAAAATACTGTATGTTTGGTCTGTGGAGAAAATTTCCAGGAAGACTGGATTCAGTATAACTTTTGCTATGGATGGGCACACGAAAATTGTGCCGATCTTGGAGGAGATTCTTTATTTTACAAGTGTGATGTGTGTAAGTAAGGCGAAGTTCTCATGAAAATGAAAGTGTGTCATGGTGTCCGACCCACCGCCATTTTGCACAGGCTTATCGTAGAGAGTCGAGACTTGGTTTATCTTCTTTCATTTACCACCAAATTTCATACGATATGCAAGTTGACCCCCGTTTTCATTTAAACGTTTTGAGTTGGATCCCGTCTGAAACCCTGCGGGGGAACATGGGACAATTTATTTCACTTTGATACGTTGTATTTTTGAAATGACGAATTACATGTTTTCCTGTTTTCATATCTGTCTCACCGTTTCAGATTTCTCGGGGTTGCAACGGACTTTATAGACAGGTTTAAAGATCTTAATAAAATATGAGTGAAGTGCTGCTCTCAAGTGGAATGCATGAGACCTCCCAATTTTGGTAAACGGTTTTGATCTTATCTTGACCCAAGCTTTCAGGAAACATATACATCACTCCCACTTTGTGGGTTCAGGTTCAAGTACATCCCGGGTAAGACCGTCGCGAGAGCTGCACACCGACGAAATAATAAATTTAATATTCTTGCCGCGTTTAGTTTACAAATACATTTACAAATATTGATGAAAAACTGTAAACCAATGTTATGATCCACAAGAACAAAATATGTTCCCTCCTTTGTAAGTTATTCAGATTCTCTAAGTAGAAACTCAATGTAAAAGATTTTATTTTCCCCCATAAATTATTCCGGACATTGGGGTCTTTATACGAAACGATGGGATAAAGACCATAAAATCGGGACTGTCCCGATTTTCTCGAGACGTATGGTAACCGTATATATATATAAAAAAAAACACAGTAAGGCCCCCCAATCATGAATCCTGGCTACGCTACTGACAATGCCCAAAGTTTTTCTACTATACTTGGAACTTCTACGAACAAATTTAACATCTTTCTTGTGGCTAAGATGATTAGTGTTTTCGATTATGGCACGAGAAACCCATATGTCATCATCGGTTGAAATACTATTACATGCGGTTCGAATTTCATGTCAAACTGCAGCTTGTGGTTCACGATATAAAATATTGTGGGTAAAGCATAAAAACACGAACGTTGAAGGGACAAATTGAAGATTTTTTTTTAAAGGTTAAAATTTTCCATTACATTTGTAAGTTTAGAGCAGTCAATGTAATTGAATTTTACTTCTTTCACAACTTACCTTGTACTCTCCTTTCATTTGTCGTCGTGATCGATTACGTCCATTCCACAAATAAAATTCAAGAACGTCTAAAATCCAGTTTCTACTTCGCGTTTATCAACAGCAAGCAATAATGGAATCCCCTTTGGGATATAATTGTTTCGGCATTCTTTGTTTCCTTTTCCCTTCTCTTTCTTTTTCAGGGGCTTGAATGCTTTCTGTAACATGGAGGACCAATTGATCTTTGTTTCGTTCAATTGAAGTGAGAATGTTTCAGTCACGGAACTAACAATCCTCCGAGATCAATATTAATGGTCCTCTCTGGAGCTAGAATTCCATCTGAAAGTGTGGAAAATACTATAGGCTACACAATCATTTCAATGTGGAGAGTATTGAAATGAACACGTGTTCACGTTGGAAGCACACACTTTAAGATTCATCTGTGTTTTTAGTGAAATAAATGCATAAATAAATAAAATACAGTGAATCGCTGGTAAATTCTATAGCAATGATTCCAGAGATAACATAAATATTAAATAATTATAATTGATATTGTAGGCACGGTGGCTCAGTGGTAGAGCGCTTACCTCTGGTGTGTGGAGGTCCTGGTTCAATCACCGGCCATGTAAGTTTGTGGTGGACTATATCGTGCTCGTTGGTTTTTTCGGGGTACTCCTGTTTCCTCCAATCTGCTCATTCGACCAATTCTTCCATCACCATTCATTTGCTTTAATCATCGTTTCTCTTAGCCTAAAAAGCATAAACGCGGGACGTTAAACTCAAAGGTTTCATATAATTTATAATTGATATTAAATTAATGATCGATATTGAATCATATATGGCAAACCTCTCATTGGATCACTGTGATTTCTAATAGTAACCATTACTGTTAATAGATGTCGACACCTTCGCTGTTGCTTATATGAGATGCTAATAATGCTAACATGCAGACAATTTCCTGCTTTAAAACTATTGTGATAATTTAATTACATCTTAAGAAGTGGATAGTGAAAATGCTGAACATGAACGTGATTTTATAATTAATATGAAAAGAACCGTAGCCATATTTAGATTTCGCCATTAATATCTGCATAATTGCATGTTGGTTCATCGCTAAACTAAAAATAAATAAATAAATTCGTTAAATGCAAACAATTTTAATCTATAATGTACACTGGGCCAAAGGTTCTGTGCGACAACTAGTATTGATAACGATGGCTTACGGCCATATCGACAGGACATTTCGTGACACTTGTAATTATACCAGATAGACAATGGGAAATTTAAGTTCAAATCATCTACAAAATTTCCGAAAACTCCATACTGACTAACGGTAAGTCTTCAATAGCGGCGTAAATTACAGTATTTCGTATTTTTTTGTAAAACACTTTCTTTTAGGGAGCATTCTCACTTTCCGACGAAACCTTAACCTTTAGCAAATGATTTTATTGACAAGAACACAAGATCATATATCGAAGTTCAGTTTTGAGTTCATCTCTATAGATCTGCTTACGTATTACCCCATGCATTACATAATTGTACTTGTTGTGATTAGAATGTTTTGGCGACCTCGGTATGGGATCCAAACTCCGTAGCATCACTGAAAAGAGTTGTTTGTAAGTTATTGTATCGAAACAAAAGTGTGTGAGAACAGGAACAGAAAAAAAACTGATAGAGCAGCTTATCAATTAGCTTGTAAGAGCATATGCATGTATTGCAATAATACAATATATATATATATCTATATCTATATATCTATATATATATATATATATATATATATATATATATATATATATATATATATATGCATATACTATACGATAAGTAGCATAGTATTATACAATAGTAAGGAAATGTGTGTTTGTGTGTGTGTGTGTTGTGAACTTGGATGTAAAAAAAAAATAATAATTCAACTGTTAATTTTCAATATGTACTAAAAGTTTATATTTTCATTTTATGGTTTGTTTATATTTTAATAATATATAGTTTTTTTTTTTTAATTTTGCGTCATGTTTAGGTGGCAGATATGAGTTGTTATAACCATAACCTCGGCATGCAAAATAAGTCGAAATACATAAATAATAATAATAATAATAATAATAATAATAATAATAATAATAATAATAATAATAATAATAATAATAATAATAATAATAATAATAATAAACATGGAATGTGTTTCTCTCTGTGGTTGTAATATATTCCTGATCCCTAAGTGACTCTTGAAAATATTATACACCCACTGCAGACGAATTGGCCATGGGAACCAAGATGATTGATGATCGTTTTTCTATTCAATTTTTCGCACAGTCACCAACCAATCGTCAAGGCGCGAACAGTCTTTCATGCTTGAGCCCTCTCGAAATAATGATCAAAAGAACCACACAAATCCCACTTTATTCAGTTTAGTGATGTCATTGTGTCTCTATCATTTTCAGTATTGTCCATAAAATGAAAGATAGCATTTATAACTCTTCCAGTGTTCAACCACATTCTTCGAAATAATACCCTTTTTCCTAACGTTCGCGATTGTCTAATTCAGTTCCATTTAGTAGACTAAACTTTAGCTTGAAAACGTAGTATTTAGGTGTAATTTTTTTTGTGACTTGTTCTTTCCGCGTTACTCAAGATTTAGCAGCAAAATGATCAGTCCGTATGATGTCTGCAGCATCAATTCATGCAACAAGCTACTGCACATTTTTTTTTTTTTTTTTTTTTTTTGTGAATCAGGTTGATATTGATGAAGTTTTGCAATTGTTTATATACTGCTCATGCACTTTCTATTTCTCAAGTCTCTATATAGTTCTCCCGTTGTATATAGAAAACGTACGCGCTTCTGACGCTGGAAACCCTGATTGAATTTCCAGTGGAAGCTCATGTTGTTTCGATATTCCGTTAAGCTGTGAGTTCACGTCTCATGTAGCATCTGTGCTGAACGGGAAGCCGAACATCAAATCAGCCAACCAACCAATCAAGCCTATCCATTACACTACTCTAGTGGTTCTCAACCTAATTCATATTACGATCCCCATTTTACCAAATCCTCTAACCAGCGACCCCCTTACAATTTCTGATTTGTAATAAGCTTGTGTGGGATTTTTTTAATATACCTATTGCGGAGAGTTTATGATATCCATCTATTTCTATAATAGTAGAATCAATTTTTTTGTATATAGTGGATACAGAAACTTTCCTAAAAGTGAATGAATTAATACCGAGAAGTCCTTGCAACTGGTTTTCTGTAACGAAGACTTAGATAAGCTCTCTCTGAAGAGGAGATAAAAATATCCTGGTCTGGACTCTGCTGCTTTAAAAGTAATAATTCTATTTCTACATCGTACCTCTGCGATATTTTTTCATGTTAAGCATTGAAACAGAGTCAAGAAATCGCTTTACAGTCGAAAATGACTTGATAATGTGCGTCACGAAGATTGAACCGGATATTGCCGCAGTAGTGAAATCAGACCATGCTCAGGTATCTCATTAGCTTTCAATTTTAATTGTACTTCAATATAAAAGTTTTATTCAATTTGCATTTATTTGTTTATTTATTTATTTTTTTTATTTCAATGTGCAGTTCTCATTAGTGTTATATCGCATCGTTCATTTAAATTTATTTTTAAACAACTCTGCACGTATTGAAAATGTTTAGTAGATTTTTTTTGGTTCTTAGTATGCATAAAAAATAAATAATATTTCAAAATATTTTCCAGTATTAGATTCTAATTACATCTACCTCTTCCGCTTAACATCGCGACCTCAAGTTTGAGAAACCCTGCACTACACTCATGACACAGGTCATGCATAGTTCAGAGGTCACTCATAATTATTAGCTAAACTGAACATGTACTGTAAAATTAAATATTAACAATTATGCCATCATTATGCCCTTTAGGTTAAAAGATATGGATGATTAATGAAAGTGGATGACAATGAAAAACAAAATAGTTGAACAGTAATTTTGGAGGAGGAACGCGAAGAAAACGCTTAAACATGATGCTATCCGCTAAAAGCTCGCATATCGTAAGATTAAACCAGAGGCCTGTCAGACAATAGGCAAGCGCTCTATAACTAAGTAACTATGTTTATTGTTAATTCACAAGGAAACATTGACGTATACGTTATTGCGAAATTGAAACCTAACACGAAAAGTTATGTTGGTATGAAAATAAATAAAATAAGAATACATATGTATTTACTTATACAAAGATAACACGTTTTTTTTTTTATTCAATTACATTATTGCTTACGATAGGTATAGCATCAAATTCATAGCAAATAATATACATGCTGACAGTTTAAATAAGAATATTTGTTGCTTAAAATCTTTATAACGTATTTTGTAATACATTTCTTATTTGCTTTTATACATTTGTTCATGTCGTAGATGTAAATATTAGATTTTCTGATTACATTATAAAAAAAAAAAAATCTTCAGTATTTATATTTGCAAACAATACTCATTCTCCGTTTCTAGTTATAAAAAGTGGTATTATACTGGCTAGAGTTCTCCTTCATTGAGCTCGAATATAAAACGTTGAACTTAAATCAGTTCTCGTGCTTTAACATGTGCAATAGCACAATATCGGTTTGTTTCCAACAATATTTACTGTATAATTACTTAACGACGTTAAAACTTTAAGAAACAATGTAAAAAGTCGAATCAATGAAATCTATGGAAAAAGCCAGGCCGAACAAATTAATGCTAACATGTAATTGATGATGATAATCATTTTGTGTTTAGCGTCTACTTCAGCAGCGAGGCAGTATAAGACATGGAGCTACAGCTTAATATGATATCAAAATCCCATGAGCTCCTTCCGGGAATCGAACTCGGGTCTCTCACGCCCTAGCATAAACTTATTTCAACGTTAATTTTATCAAATAGTAATATGTTAGCTCAACGTGACTTATTATACGTATATTCAGTTATTTAATAAACTAACCAACTCTATGGCCTATGGCACTCGGAGGTTCAATGGCACATTCACAAAAGGTCTCCTTTCACTTATGTACTTAGCCAACTGGATCCAGTTTCTACTTTGTATTTATATTTCTGCGAGATCCATCTTACTATTATCTTCCTATTTGTGCCTAAGTCTCCCTAACAGTCGTTTTCCGATTGAACTTCCAGTTAAAACTTTGAAACCGTTCCTACTTTCTTCCATTCTGGCTGCATGTCCTGCCCATCTGTGCCCCCTTGATTTGATTTCCCTTACAATGTTTAGTAAACGGTATAAATTATGTAGTTCCTAATGAAGTGTCCGACATTCTCCATTCCTGTTCCTGTTCCGAATATTTGTCTCAAGATCTCATAATTAAAAGCTTCCAGTTTACGTTCTTACTTAAGAGTAAGTGGCAGTGTTTCGCAACCATACACAACAACAGACATGATTATAGTTTTATACGTTTTAAGCTTCAAATATTCAGTTAGTTATCATTTAGATTTTCTTTATTGTTTGTTTCCACTTTTTTTTCACCCCAGTACTTTAATGATAAACTTAAATTGATGGAAAGACACTATCCTCTTATAAAATCTATCTCCCTACGAAGCATTAGTGAACAATAAATAATTATAAAAAACATTTTAAAAAATATGTTATTATAGATAAGGAACTACCTTGGGGAATAGTTCATTACATTAGCGAAAACCACATCAAATATCAGGTAGTCTAAAAAGTAGTGAGCCTTTTGGGCACGCGATGGTGTTAGTGTATCACAGAGCAGGACACACGAGTACCAGAGGATCTAGTCTAACACTATTTGACAGCTGACAGTCGAAATTATAAGATACATTAAAAAAATAATGATATGTATTGCAATGGGCCGTGACGATAAGTGAACTTTCTGTTTAAGCTGCGCTTCATTTTACAATTTAATACTGATATAGGCGTAAATTCTATATAGGCCCGTGAAGAAAGTGCTATTATGGGTAATATGCTACCAAAAATATCAGCTGAGAGATGGTTCATCTTTTGTTTTGGAAATTTTGATATTCAAGATACTCCTTGAAGTGACTGTCTTTCGTGGATAAAATAAAATAGATGATGCCCTGGCAAAAGCCGATCAAGACCAACATGTAAGCAGTCATGCATGACATCGTCAATGACCCTAACATCCATCGCTAGTTTCAAACCAAATCGATAAATTTTGCTGCGAAATGGTTCGTACCCCTTGGCTATAGGCAACTAATCTGGTGTTGATAATTGTTGACAATCTGTTTATCGCATATTTCAGGATACATATATTTTAAAAAAATAATAATAATTACATGATTTATTTATTTTTTAAATAACATTTTTAAATGTTTCATATGTTGGAACCTTATTTGTGAATGATTTAGTCTACGGCTATCCATACGTTCGCAAGGCTTTTTACGGCTCATGCGTACGCCTGGAATACACTGATCACACATTTAAATGTGGATGGCTAATCCCAATGCGCTGCAAACGCGAAAGTAATAAAAAAAAAATGTGCAGAATACGTCAGCTCGAGCGAATTTGGTGTGTTTGGGAACAATAAACTGCTCGCTCTTTCGGAATCAGTAAAAAGTGTCTAAATATAGGGGAGAAAAGGAAATACTTGCTGCCAGGCAAGGGGATTTTAGAAAAAAACAGCTGCTGGGAGGATGCTTTGTGCAGAGTATGGGAACTCTGGTATTATGAAGTATGTGCGTACATAACAAAAGAAAATTAACAAAAATAAAGGAAATTCCGAAAAATTAGCTAATCATAGAAAAAAATATGTAACACAATAGGGTTACATAGAGAAAAGACCTGGAAACTCTGACTGACTCTCAGTATTTTATAACTCTGGGGAAAGTAACATTACCTAGTAGTCACCTAGGCAGAGTTCGATGCGGAGGTAATGTATCGGAAACGAATCCTCGTATAGCCATACACTTATTAAATTAGTGAAAACCATATCACATTATTATTATTATTATTATTATTATTATTATTATTATTATTATTATTATTATTATTATTATTATTATTATTATTTTAGGTATTCTGCCATTATTGGCAGATCACTTGCCGTAACAGGGAAGTGTTCTACGGTCTTCAGCTGATCTCCTCGCTTTCACGTACGATTTTTTTCTGTTTTGATACCATCATTCAATTGTACCTTTCTTCGTCCCTCCGTTTCTTTTCATGTCACCATAACCTCTAACACGTCCTTCATGATACAATTCCTTCTTAGCAAATCTCCCAACCAGTTTATCTTCTTCTTTTCAATAATACCTAAAATTGTTCTTTCTTCCCTCACCATTTTTAATACAATCTCATTCCTTTTTCCGCTCGGCCCAGCTAATTACCTCCATACTTCTCCACACCCATACTTAAAAAGCTTCCAGTCGTTTCTCGAACTTGGCATGAGCTGGAATCGAACCAGCCACTCCATGCACCAGAAGTGAACGCTCTGCCACTGAGCTACCGCGACCTCACATTGAAATTTTGGATATCTTGTTGGCTGTTTAAGCCTTAGGTTATGGAGAGAGATAAGACATCGTTTAACAAAACGGGAATCTCGAATAGGTACAGAAATATTATTTTTTCTTGCTTTTATGAGATTTTCGAAACTGTAAGCGTTAAAATTTCGCACAGTATTATCCGTAAATCCTAGACTGGATAAGACACGCTTTGAAAATTGCTACTTCTAAGAGAAGGAAAGGGAATTGAACTTATTTCTAGCATTTTATCACATCTCAAAAACATTTGAAAGTAAAATATGAGCATCACATGAAAGAAGGCGATTTGACGAAGTTTAAAGAACTAGGATAAACCCATTAATTTAAGTGTGTGGAAAATTCATTTGAGGCAGATAGGAATATTGGGTAACAGTTTCCACAAAACGAAAATGATCTTCCGATACCAAATGCAAGGAAGTACATTCACCTGATCTCAACTTTGACAACTTAGAGAGACCTCCGCAAGAAAGAAAAAAAAAAGAAAAAAATCGGTGAATGGAGATGAAGTAAATATTTTGTCTATGTACTTGCATAAACTGAGATGAATGCACCATTTCAAGATAAATCCATTGTTTGAAACATTTTTTTCATATATCTTGTTCTTGCTACTTTTGCTAGTGTATGATAGAGACTTCTTAATAAGTAAGCAATTAAAAATTGTTTCAATTCGTTGAAATGATGTTAGACGCTTACTTTTCTTGTATCCATTCAAAGCCTCTCTTTTGATTTATTTATTTCCTCCTTTTGATTCCAGGTCTTCCGGATAGAAGGGGAAAACAGTAACCATCTAGTCACAAGGGAACATGAGTTTTCAGCGCGAAAAACGAACCGGACCAGATATAATTTTGAATGTGACATTAGCTTTAGACGGTGGTTGCCATAGAGGCTTCGAAATTTAATCCGTCTTTTCCCTTCTCAAAAGGATTACTATACTGTGAAATCTCTCGCTTATGAGGTGTATGGATCATCCTCTTGGGATCTTTCAGGTTCTTTGACCCACTTATCCGCTGCTACTGGCTTTAAATTTTATAACGTTGGTGTCGTCTGTTTGTATAATAATACGTGTAAGGCATCATATTACTTTTAATCCAAATAATCATTGTACACAATTTAGTCGAAGTGACAGACAACAAATAATTGACCACTGCATTCGAACCCAATTCTACTTCAATTATATTGCTGCTTCACACTTGCCAGTATTATCCACTCTGATGCTCAAGAAAATCATGTAAGTGCCTTCATTTGCTTCTAATTACACCCAGTTTTAAAGTGTTAGTCTACCTTTGACTTTTTTTAATGAACTACTTTTCTTTTTTCTTTTCTTTTGTCGTTGTCGTCGTTTTTCGTTGGACAATGAATCGCTTTTCTTCGAAAGAATCGAAGGAAAAGAAAGGATTAAAAGAGAAAGCTTCTTGTGACCGATGTCAGACGATGGACCATCGCAGAGGTTGAAAGGGAGATCAATTCTCGGGAACAGAAGGATTGAGCTCTTTTGAGGCGAACTGTGAAACTGGGCAGAGGGATTACTATGAGACATGCCGCATCGTTAATCTTCGAACTGCGCCAAAGTTGCTTCAAAGAAATACAAGAAAGTCGGACAGACCAAGAGACGTATCGGATCTCTGAACATTTTTTTTTTATCTGGGTGAAAGTAGATGTAGATAAACCTTTGCCAGAAAGCAGTTTTATACACGAAGCTCTGGATCAGATTTGTTTGTCACTTGCTCTGGGATTTAAGGGAAAAGAAAAACGAAGCTATCTTGAAGGCAGCAATATGAACTATGTAATACTAGAACATGATTCCAGAATTCTTGTTGGAGATTATATTTTATAGTGGAGAGCTGAATATGTTACAAATATTCACTTTTATTACGCTTATTCTATTGAATGTTATTTTTAATTCATGTAATGACAATTTGTGGACGGATTTACCATGAAAGCAATTTTCTCAACATAAACTTAAACCCTTTGACATTAGATTCTACAAGGTGTTTCGTCCGGGAAGATGACCTTCAAGTGGATGATGTAAGGTCAGCACAGATGATTTTATCGATCTTGTTGCTGGCTTTCTAAATCTGAGTTCGCTATATCTTAATTGAAGAAACTCTCCAATTACCTTACTATGCTGTGTGAACACCTATGATTGGTAATGAACAAACACCGTGTGTTGGGTTCGTTGGATTTCTTCCGTTTTCTCCCACTTTAATCATTCCGCCATTATTAGCTATCTCGCCATCACTGTATTTCTTAGCCTTGGTGCATAATTATTGGACGTTATATATATATATATATATATATATATATATATATATATATATATATATATATATATATATATATATATTCCAACACCAGCAGCAAAATTATTATATTAATTTTTCGAGTAACAAATATATGGACCCTTATTTCAATAAATTAATAACACTCCTGTATATCTTCCAGTTTTGTTCAAATATAAAGGAAACAAGACTGATTAGTACGAAAATAAATTTAACGTAGAAGTTTTGTTAGTAGCTCTCAAAGAATATGGTTTGTGATGCGTGATTATTTTACTAAAGTTCCATTAGACTGGAAATAGACATAAATTAAGGTCTTCTGTGCCATATCGTATCCTATGTGTCGTGCTGTAGTAGCATTACAAACATTATAGGCTACATTGAAGTTTATTTAACAAAGTTTATAATTAATAATAGTTCTGTGGATTCCACTAAACTGACTTATTTCCGCACTACTTTAATGCCAGAGTATCTTTGGAAACGTTATTTGGAGAGGACGGCTCATTTATGTTTTATTTTGCTCCAATAAATCAAAGTATTTATTCGAAAAATTTAATTTTCAGCATATCCTCTATTTTATTCAAATGAAATTGATATTTTAAAACAAAATCTCATTGCCATGAGAACATCCTGAAATATTTTTAGCCTAGTATTGAACTGGACATTGTATTAGGGCTATGCAAACAAATACAGAAATTAAATGAAATAATACATTAAGCCAGATAAACTAAAGAGAACAAGAACAGATTCAAGATCGCCGGAAGTTAAACTTGGTGAGCTTCTATATGCTACACCGAATTCTCTTTCTGATCAGTAACGTTGGGGAAATGTAATTTATTTATTCATAGCAGTCGTGGGGAATTGACTCCCATGGCTCATTGCTTAAGCTCTCTTGAGAGAGGCTATTCACACACCCTGAGAAATCTTTTCGAAGCAAAGTTATAGCAAGAGTGTCCCCTATAGGACCATAAAGAAAACATAACCTTTGGTGTTCTTCTTTCCTAACGTCCGCTACGTTAAGGAGAAGCGTCCTGATAAAACCCTGTCTGTAGATATTTCCTACCCAAAGAGCAATTCTGGAAAGATTTCAGAAAGATGTATTCGCTCTTTTCGTGGAAGTCCCACTAGATTGTACAAGCTTTATATATTGCAAGAGACAAAACAGTTTGGAAACTCATACGAAAATCTTAATACCTTCTTTACGCGTTGCCTTTAAGTAAATTTATGCATGTGCTTGCAGTACTGCTTACCTAATCTACTTCTGCGTAACTGCATGATAAACACAAGCTTCTTTTTTGCTCCCGGCTCCGGATTCGATTCCCGGCTGGGTGCAAATGTGTTTTGCTGCTGTTCCACATGGAAAGATATTGAAAATAATAGGATTAAAATGAAACATGTTTTGGGAGTAGAAATATTCACATAATGACGTTGAGAGCCAATACGTTCGCTACATATCATCCAGTTAAAAATTCATCAATGCAATTTATTTCGCGATGTATTATTGATTATTTCGCTGAGAATACACTGTAAGCGATAGGAGCTGATAAGCTGAAAGTATGTTTCGCTTGAAAGATACATGAAAACCGTATTTACAACGATATCCTCCTTACTAGTCAACAGGCTAGCGGAGACGTCATTGGTGTATGGGTTCATAGTTCGATTCCTGAAGGATATTTTGGAATTTGAACGCGTTATGGCTATTCGTATTGTACCTTAAACTGAAGGTCCAATAGCTAATTTTCATGCTTTAAATAACCGATTGTCCACAACGGACTTCCATGAAGCGAATTAGGTGTTTCGATCTTAATCAAATATTTATTTATTTATTTATTTATTTATTTATTTGTCACCTATAACAGGACTGCTGTCCCAATTACAATAGGCCTACATGAATTAAATTATATTCAAATACTTATATACATGTACAATAATAAGAATAAAAACAAAAATAAAATAAAACGAAAAGAGAGGAAAAATAGAAAGAAAAACGAGTAAATAAAAATAAAATAAAGAAAGATATACGTTTGATTGGCATTGGTGTAAAGAAAAACAAAAACAATGTTACATCTATAACGTAATAGAAAAAAAAGAACTATGTATATAATGTTCGAATAATCATCTGACGCATTGCTTGTCTGATATTTGTTTCAACAATTGCAAATATAAAGGATATAATAGAGAAAATTATACAATATATACAATATTTTAATAATCATCTGACACACCTCTTATCTAATGTTTGTTTTAATAATTTCAAATATAAAGTGTATGGCAAAGAAAGATAAATCTCTGGACTTTCCTTAGATACATTATTATAATTTCGACAAATTCTAATTAGGGGGGAATTCATATGCATAAAAGTTCTAGATTTTACAGTATAAAATAGCGATCTAGTCCGTAAGTTCATTTTGGCAGTATTAAAACTTAACTTACTTATGCATTCATGATTATCTATAATGCCATTCACCAATTTAAATAAGAAAATAAATTGAGATATTTCTCTTCGTGTAGTTAATGGCGAATATTTAAAAATGTCTAATAATTTGCTGTAAGAAACTCTCATGTCATAGGAATTCACCCTGTACATTTTAAAATACACATATCGTAAAAACTTCTTTTGTATTTTTTCAATATTTCTTTCCTGTTGTTTATAGTAAGGAGTCCATACTATTGACGCATACTCTAACTTGCTACGTACTAAGCTATTAAACAAAACCGTACAAGTTCTTATGTTAGTAAAATCATTTGCATTTCTAATTAAAAATCCTAAAGATTTGTATGCCTCATTAATCATTTTATGTATATGCTGATTGAAGCATAGTTTAGAAGCTATAAGGACGCCTAAATCATTTGCATGTCTAACTCTTTGTATTATAATGTTATTCATAGAATAATTGGAATTAGGTAGGGCTACCTTTCTCGAGAACGTAATTACCGAACATTTATTTATATTAAAACGCAATTTATTGTCAATACTCCATCTGTAACAGCTATCTAAATCAATTTGTAACTTGATTACATCACCGTTGTTCTTTATTTCTTTATACAATTTCATGTCGTCTGCATACAACAAACATTTGGAGTATTTTATAACTCGAGGGAAATCATTGATAAACAACAGAAAAAAGTAATGGTCCAAGATTTGAACCTTGTGGTACACCCGATAAGACACTATACTGTGACGAACTTAACTGATTATATAATACATACTGTACGCGATGTTTAAGATACGATACCACTAATGTCAATAATTTATATGATAATCCTAAGGAAGATAATTTTCGTAGTAACATATCATGATTGAGTCTGTCGAAAGCTTTTGCAAAATCCGTATATATGGTATCAACCATAAAATTATTATTTATTTAATTATAAATAAATAAAATTATTATTTATTTATGAGATATTTTGGATAAATGTAATTAAGTTGGTCACAGTTGAACGTCCTGGATAAAATCCGTGTTGATATATGGATATGTATGAATTAAAATGATTAAAAATTCTATTAAAAATTATGTGCTCAAATATTTTAGCCGGAGTTGATATAAGTGATATTGGTCTATAATTTTCAATTAAATTTGTATTACCTTTTTTTCAAATAGGACAAACTTTACTGACTTTCCAAAATTTAGGAAATGTTGCCGTTTTCAAAATTAAATTAAAAATATAATACAAAGAGGAAATTAAAATATTACCACAACCTTTGAAACATAGCTAGGAATAGAGTCTGGACCACTTGCCTTAGATGGCTTTAGTTTTTTGATGGATTCTTTAATTTCAAGTTCAGTTATAAAATCAATTGTTAAATTCTGAGAAACTTCCATAGTACTTATATCAGGAATAACGTAAGAAGAAGAATTTGAACTATACACACTTCGGAAATACAACGCAAAACTGCTTGCAATATCTCTATCAGAGTTCAACTTCTGATTATTGTAAAACATACATTTATTTACAAAATTAGTATTTTTCTTGGATTTAATAAAATTCCAAAAACATTTAGAATTCTTATTAAGAGTATTTTCAGTTTGTAATATATAACTCTTGTACGCAGTGCTCAACATACGTTTTAGCTGTCTACGAAGTTCAATAAATTTATTATAGTTATACTCCGATTGAGTTTTGTGTTTTCTATAATAATCCTTTTGCTTGAGAATAGTAATAATTTCATGTGTAAACCAACAAGGGTAAGTACGTTTCTTAAATAATCTTTTCTTTGGCACGTATCTATCAATAACACCATTAACTACTTCATAGAAGATATCCACGGCCTTATCAACGTTATTGGAGTTAGTTACTCCGTTCCAATTTTGTTTCTGTAATGATTTGTGTAAATTGAAAAAGTCAGCTTTACTGTAATCATATGCAATAATAGGACTTGGTTTAATAGTAAACTTTGAACTCTTAATATAAAGTTGACAGGCTAAAGAGGGATGATGATAATCTTCAGGTAATAAAGGAAATATACACTTAGATACATTTAAACCTCCTTCAATGTTAGAAAGAACTAAATCCAAAGTTTTTCCATTACTATTTCTCACTCTATTAAATGATTGTAAATTAACCAATGACAAGAAGTTGGCCAACGAAACACAAATCAGACTACCTTGCAACAAGTCATAATCAGAATCGGTAATTTCTGGAATATTGAAATCACCGAAAATTAATAAGTTATTGTGCTGAATATCCTTAAGCTGCTCGATTTTTGCAAAAAAATCTTGATATTTATCAACTTTTGTTTTCGGTGGAAAATAAACTACAATTATATAAAAACGATTTATGTGCTAATACCAATTTTATGAACAGTATTTCAATTGTATCAATAGTTATTGGAATATTTTCAACAACAAAATCCTTAACCCCATTCCTGTTTTGCCTGTCCTGTCGAGACACATTATACCTATGATATATAAATTCATTATTATATATACCGTCGCATAGCCAGATTTCAGTTAATAATATAACATCAAAATCAGTCGCAGCGATACTCGAATATATGTCGCTCAATTTGGACCTTAAACCTCTTACATTTTGATAATTAAATGAAAGGTTACGCTTATCATTAACATATGGCGTTTAAGGCAAACTTTCTTAAACCACATTGTGCCTAATGTGGAAGAACATTTTGATCGCATCAAGTTCCTCTTTGCAAGCCTCGTTTTTATATTACTCGTCTTCGAAGGCAAAACTAGCATCATTCAGATGAGCGTGATAGTAGTTGTATCAAATTATATTAATCGAGCAGGTTAATAGAATATGAATAAAAATGCTCTCAAAAAATACAAGTCAGATATTTTTTTCTAACGAGACAAAGATAAATATATATTTTTCAATAGAAAATATATATTCCAACAGAAATATATATTTTTTTTCCAGATGAGACGTCACTTGACAGAGTTTTAGATACATCAGCCTCACTTCTTGTATCTTCTGCATCCCTAGGTATGAAATAAAATTCTTCGTTTAACATATTGCTTGAAGAAAAAAAACTAATTGTATACTGCGCGGGAGAAACTGTATGTGTCAAAAAACACAAGTTTTCAAGAGGCGACTTTTTATTTTACCAAGCACAGGTATGAATCACTTATACTAACAATATCAAGACGCAATTATTCAACTCACATTTAGAATTTACTTATATCGAGGTAAACGGAGGTGGAGCATGACACATATATTTACAATTTTGACTTGTCTACTTTGGGCCAATTTCTGACTTTGTTTCTCCCGCGCAGCCTAGAATTGGTAAAATGAAAATGATGGAAGAAAACATAAAGAACTTGTATAAAACCCACGTACGCTATGCCGTCAATACATTCGATGAAGTGTGGGATAGGTAATGATGAATGGTCATTTTAATGCATAAACCGATGTGAATGTGTAAAAAGACTTAGTAAAACCGCAACCGTCTTATTTGCTAACAAGCGTGTATATCCATTGAAATTTTATCACCATATGTTCTTCTCCCTTTTCGTCGCTCAAAAGTAAAAATCACAATCAAGCACCTATCTCGAAATTATGCTCGAACACATTCACAACACACATACCGGTATATACACCATACACACAAATATAGACTTTTGATTTTTAGTCCTTTCAGCAGCGAGGCTATTTGAGACGGGGACCTACAGTTTAATGTGGAATCCAAACCACGTGAGCTCAGGGCGGGAATCAAAACACACGTATATATCTATCTATTAAAATGCTACAATAGCAATTAAGAGTGATTTTTTGTAAGTGACTAGCCGTTCCAGCTAGAACCCTGTTAGAGGGTTATGCCCTCTCTTAGGGAACTGAAATATGGAAATAGTTGTTGTGTGTGACTTTGTGAGGGTCTCAGAGTTCTTTATTAAAGCTTATTATAACTATCAAAGACTTAAGGACCTTTGCGGGCTTTAACATCAGGTAGAGAAAGGGTGGCAGAGCAATTACATGATGCACATGAATGCTAAGTCTCGAGGACGAGTAAATAAGATGCGACTTAGTTGTCATTATATAGGTTGCATGCTGTGGAGATGAAAATGGTAGATGAGGCGAGGTGCATGCTCGCATCATAACACAGGGAAAAGTTAGTTGACGGGTGAAGTTATCTTCTCGCCTAGGAGCTACTCTAGGCATTGATGAAGACAGTCGGAGCCCATGTTAGTTGTGGATGGATTTATTGTGCAACATAGGATGGAAAGATGAGCGGAAGATGATCATGAATTTGATAGTCAGCAAGTAACTCCAGATCTAGTGCATCAGGAGGTAGTGTGTAGCAGTACAGAGTATACAGGAGTGAGAGCGGTAGATGGAAATATCGAAATGCTGATGGGTGGAGTGCCATATGATGCATAGTAGTCAGAAGTAGAGGATGGTGTGCTTCATAACGATTGTGTATGTAGGTGAGACGTAACTTTTCGAGATGAAACTGTAGAGATGGAAACTGAATGCAGTTGTATAACTCTGCTGTTGGGCTAGGTAACTTAATTCGAAATGCCATACGTAGTGCATGTCTTTCTAAGATTAAGAGCTTTTCGTAGAAAGAGCGTGCAGCAGATATCCAAGCAGTGTGACCGTATGTTAGAGTCGGTTGTAGGAAAGCCTTGTAGGTATTTAATACTGTAGTAGGTTTGAAGCCCGATGTTGTTCCGGTTAACCTCTTTAGGAGATTTAGTCTATTGTAAGCCTTGGCGGTGATTGTTTGAAGATGAGGTTTCCATGTTAGATGTCTATCGAATGTAATACCCAGATAGGTCACTGTTGAGCGTGCCTGTATAGGTGTATGGTTGACATGAAGTGTGAGGCGGTTGGGATATCGACATGCTCGTGAGGTTTTGCTTTCGAATGAACACGCCCAGCTTTATGGTTAGTTGGCGTGGGAGACCCGGGTTCGATTCCCGGCGGGAGCTCATGTGGTCCGGATTCCACGTTAATCAGTAGGTCCACGTGTCATATAGCCTCGTTGCCGAACGGGACGTTAAACTCAAAATCAACTCAACTCAACTCGTGAGGTTTTCTTAGAGGGAATGAATACAATCACCTGGGTTTTCGTGGTATTAATTGTAAGTTGCCATTTATCACACCAGCGGAGAAAATCGTTAATAGCTGTTTGCAAAGATTTGTTTATTGTTTGGATAGTCGATCCCAAAGCAAGGAATGCAGTATCATCGGCGTACTGAAAAAGATGGACTTTATCTGGTAGTGGAGGCATATCAGCAACGTAGAGAATGTACAGAAGTGGCGATAAAGCCGATACTTGAGGAACTCCGGATAGCAGAAAAATAGGGTGTGATAGGCAGTTGCTAATAGAAACATAGGAAAGGCGACCCACTAAAAAAGTTGTAAATCAGACGGATATATGTGAGTGGAAAACGGTGCCGTATTAATTTATAGATAAGTGCTAAGTGCCAAACTTTGTCAAACGCTTTCTCTAGATCAAACAGTACAAGACATGATGGCTTGACGGAATTATAATGATGTGTGACCATAGTGGATAAGCGAAGCAGTTGGTCGTTGATAGAATAGCCTGGTCTCAATCCTGCTTGATGGATGGGAAGAAGGTGGCGTCTGTCGATGTATGTATGTAGACGTCGGACAAGAATGCGTTCTAAGATTTTACTGAAGGTAAAATGCTAATGGTAAAGGTGCTGCTGTTATGAAATGGCTGACCAGACAGGAAAGGCGTTTTGAAGTTGGTAGGAAGTCAAAGGAACAGCCCTGGTATAACGATGTATTTGCCTCAGCAGAAAACAGACTGAGATAACGTGATGATCACGGAAAAATGACAGTGACATTCTTACGTAAGAAAAAGCGACTTTTTCCTTCCAGTGTGACTATTTTTCTTACCGGTTTGTTTCCTGTATTTTATGGTATAATATATTATAATACAATTGCATATGTATCCTAATGTGCCTTTACTTTTGTTTGTTCTGGATGCCAAAATTTTCCTAAATAATAATAATAATAATAATAATAATAATAATAATAATAATAATAATAATAATAATAATAATAATAATAATATTATTATTATTATTATTATTATTATTATTATTATTATTATTATTATTATTATTATTATTATTATTATTATTATTTGGTCGCAGGTGAACCTGATGTACTGGACAGAACACTGATTATATATCAAAACGAATGCTAACTAAACTTTTTTTCTATACTATACAAAATTTTTACTAGTGTGGAGCTGTGATTTCGCTGAATTTTAGGTCCTGCCTGATGGTGTGAAATAGTCACATTTTGGTCTCCATCTATATGACTCAATTTAAACCTCAGTAACTCAGCCCCTAATTAAGCTAGAAAGATAATTTTGGTGGGAATGTGTTTCTGAAGGACGAAGCTTTAAGCTGTTATGCATTTTATGTATGTGGGGATAACACGGCGAACGAGGAAGGATACAATTCATGCTTTTTTAATATTTGCATCAGTATTTTTTTATAATGGCATTCCCTCCCCTTTGTGGGCACACTCATATCTTTTTTTTTTATATATATATGTGAACCAATAAAATTGTCCACTATACGGTAATAGACTGTGTGTGTACTTATTGTTTATATGGGGGAGAAAGGAGAGAACAAATTTGGCTTTTTTTTGAGTCTCAGTTTGAAAATTACATTTATTTTCAGAGCGGCTCCATATAATACTTCTACGCAACAAGTACACACATATAGGACGTTGAGAACTTCGTTCTTTTCTTAAAGAGACAACTAGACGGTGAACGGATACATTTACACAATTCATAACTGTGCAACGTATACTCGTCATCGGATTACTATATGAACAGTTGTAATGAGAATAAGTCATTTACAAGGTGAATAGAGTGCTAGCTGAAAAACCTCCGATTTTTTTAAATGCCGTTGGGTAGGCCAACAAGAAGATGAAAAAATGGTATTAAGTGTTTTAAAAAAAGTATTGTATCTTTTACACACGAGATGGCGCTAGCGTCCAAAATTTCAGGGTAAATGAATAACGGCATGCCAAACCTAACGTAACTTGACAACTTAGAGATGACAAGTAGTTGATTTGCGAAAGTGTTGAAATAGCTATAATCAGACGTGAGATATTGCGCCGTGAAGATGAGTTAACTTTGTGGAAAATAGAGCTACATTTTACAACTTTATTTCTTCAAAGACGTAAATTCTGCACAGGAGCGAGAAGAAATGTTTGTTGTTTATGGGCAAGGTACATTAACAAAATTAACAGCCAAAATATGGTTCAGTCACTTTCGTTTTGGCAATTTCGATGTTCATTATTACAGAGGGCGACAAATATCAGCAAGAGTGGAATGTATTCTGGCAAAAGTCGAGCATGACCGGCATATAAGCAGTTCTGACATCGCCAATGACCTAAAAGCATCCATCACCAAAGTGTTAAACTTTCCAAGCTTGGCATGAAGAAAGGAAAGAAAAGAAAACATAGAAAGGAGAAACAAAGATGAAATAAAAGAATATCTCGAAATTTGGCTGCAACATGATCTGATTCAAAAACATTTATTCGATCTAATTTTTGTCTGCGAATCTACTGAAACGTAACAAGCTCGAGAAATTTTTGATGTGGTTTATCACGAGTGATGAAAAGTGGACAACCTATTTTATCAATGTGCAAAAGCTATCATGGTCGAAGAGAAGAGAAGTGTCACAGCCTTTTCTAAAGCCAACCAGACTTACTTCTGGAGGGTTCTGTTGTGCCTTCAGGATATTAGAAGGGCATTATGCTTCACGAGCTGCTGTCGCTGGGTAGAGTTACGCACTTGAACCTGTGCTGTTGGCGAATACAATGTCTAGCAATTTAAAAAAAAAAACGATCGGAACTGGTCAACAGGAAAGGTCTCGTGTACCACGCTGACAACGTCCAGACCATATACATTTTAACGACTCATCAGAGATTGAGAAAAGTTGTCTGGAATTGCTCAATTCATCTACCGGGTAGCCCAGATCTGGCACCGTCATACTATTGTTTATTTCCATCTCTGCAAATCTGCCTGAATTGCGTAAAGTTAGTTTGAAAAGTGGTCTGTGAAAAATAGGTGATACATTTTTTCAGGTCAAAAACAACGGAAGTTCTATAGTGGCGGAATTTTGGTGTTGATGTAAAAATAATAGAAGAACAAAGCTGTGTGTATGTGGTTTCATACTGCTGTTTTCAAATTACTGCTGTTTTCAATTTTGACCTCAACAGCCTCAATATTTTTTTAAAGTTACCTGATATAAATCAAAACCTTTAACAATTATTATTAGCCAATGTGATTGGATTGGCAGAGAGTAGTAATTAAGATAGTTTCCTACGATGTTAAACTTGTAAGTTTTGCAAGCTACGAGTCAGATACTAATGTCTTTAAGACTATTCGTTGATCTTTTTTTTAATGTGGAGAAGTAGTGCAGTAATGATTGTTTTAGCTGGAAGTGATTAATATATTGAAACATTATGTAAATGAAAACAATATGCTTAATTTATCTTATGGTTTATCTGAACAATCAATGTTTTAAAACAGTCCACAAAAACCGGGATCGATGGTAGTGACTTTAGTTTTTCATTGTCTGTTTTTGTCACTTGAATTTACATATTTTTTTCTTTATTCTTGTTTGATCTTCCACCAAAATGGAATTGTTGCGTGTATGGGTGTAGCACATTCACATTCAATTTGCTTTTATGAATATCTACTTTGAAGTATACATTTCTAAGAACTTGCCGTCTGCTCTGTGGAAATTTGCCAGCTTTCAAACAATTTGTCCGTCTGAGTGAAAATAAAAATTAACGAAAAAGAACCGAATTAACAAATGAACATAAGAGGAAGAGAGAGAGAGAGAGAGAGAGAGAGAGAGAGAGAATATATATAAAAAAAAGAAAATTAATTTCCTTCCGTAAGGTGTCTTCAAAGTAATGCAAGTACAATGTGTCAAGTTGAAATAAGTGCGGGTAAGACTTTTCATATTGACTGAGTATATATTATGTCAATGTGTGTGTGTGTAACAACTTAAAATACACGATTTGTAGTTCAGCATTATTTAGTCACGCGAAACACTAATTTGTTAACTAGAAAAATCAATTAAGCATACAAAGAAATGCAGACGTAATTGAATAGATGAAAGTAAGGAGGAATATATTCAACCTGTCCTTATTAAAAAAAATAATAATAATAATAAATGAATAAAACTCCTTTGAGGCCAAACTGAGAGTCAGAACCAAAAGTTATAAACTACTTCCTAAGACCCATATAAACTTCTTTATATGCTATTTTTTTAATTATTTTTTGTTTGTTTGCATCAAAAGTTGATGGAATATCTTTTCTATAGTTCTTTCTTTAAAAAAAAATATTTGTAGAAAAGTACAAATGAAACAGTATGAATATATCTTAATAGTATTTATTACTGTCGGCTCTTGACAGAAGTCACATCGGTAAAGGTTTGAAATTTATCGCTGCAATCTGAACAGCGAAACCTACATACAGCTTCAGAATGTTGTACACAAATATGGACACTTTTAAAATAAATTTTCTTCTCTTAGCTTCTAACTGATTATTTTCTCAAGGCCTACGATCAAAATAATAACTATTTTGTAATTTTCTTGTTTGTAATTTAACAATGAGAGACAATAATAATAATAATAATAATAATAATAATAATAATAATAATAATAATAATAATAATAATAATAATAATAATAATAATAATTTTCGTCATATAAAATAGGCTTGAAGCAAGGGCGCCGATTTCTTTGTAAATTTGGGGGGGGGGGCATTTAGATGCAGAAGGTATATATATATGAAGATTTTAAGACAAATTGCATTCACATTTTGCCAAATATTGTATATTCATAAATAAAATAGGGGGGGCACACGAGCTTTGGGGGGCTGCCCCCCAGGATCGGCGTTCTTGGCTTGAAGTAAGGTACATTTATAACTAACGCTATCCCTTGATGGTGCATTAATTGACCAAGGCATTTTTTTTTTCTGTCGTCTGGAACATAACGAGTGACTTTAGATACTTCTGTAAGCTATTGCTTTTGATGCAAACTTTCCCATAAGTTTATCAATAGAAACGGTAACCTCACCGCCATTGTACAGTTCAAACACCTTACTGTTAATGCCATCAACATAGTCATGTACAGTCGCATAACTCCTTTGATAGGTAACTGTTGATATGATACTTATTAAGGTGGGAGTTATGTTTGCTGCCTGGATTTGGAATTAACGTTGCAATAGTATAACAAGTAATTAGATAATCAAATACAGAATTTGCTAGATAATAGACATTTTTCTTAGATTAACTGTTGTAAGAAGGTGCCAATGCAATATTGTCTTTGTTTTAAAATAGCATTACGTCAGTGTGTCTGACAAGTCATATTTTACAACCTATATATTCTTATATATTTCAGTGTAATAAACTATACCATGCAGACAAGTGCTCAATACTGTTGCTTTCCAGGACTCGGGATCCGAAAGTGTACTTTTATTAACGTTTAAACGTTTTAAACACGAACTAGTCATTTTCGTGTATACTTTCGTGAAACAGTTACTAAAACACAAATGATTAAACGATCGGTCTAAAGAGAAAAAGAAATTTCGCAATTTTAAACAATATATTCTTTACCTAGTCCTATTGAACTGATCTTGTTCAAAATTTGCATGCATACTTTTCTCCAATGACATATCTTTTTCAATCAAATTTCGACCAGCATTCTTTATATTACTCACATTAAACTTATTTTTTCGACTACAATTGGATAGGGTATATTACTTTTAAATTTATCATATATTTTTAATACACATTTTAGTAACATTTGCCACTTGATAGTATTGTTTTATCCTTTGCTTGCACTTTGAGATCAGGAAATATTATTTGATGATTTAATACTATGCTCAAAAAGAAGAGAAAACACATGTTATTATTATTATTATTATTATTATTATTATTATTATTATTATTATTATTATTATTATGCTTATTCGATTTGGTAACAGCTTCTTTACATTTCATTTCAAGACTATCAGTACAATGCGCTTATATTGATAAGCTTAAGCAAAGTGTTCTCCCTTTCAAGTGCCGTATCTGACATTTCATTGTAAATTTAAAACTTAGTAAGTCCCGGTCGTGTCTTTTATCTCATCACGTAGAACATTTTCTTCGAAAAAAAGAAAAAAATGAGCTTTCCCAGGTATCAAAAGAAGTGCACCTATTTATACATTCGTAGCTTGGGGAGACTATATGCCGTCGAAATTTCTTTTACTGATGGAATGCCTAAAGAGGTTGTGGGTTTGTCTAGAACGTCGGCTCATGTTCGAAACATTTTGACGTGTGTAGTAGATACCTGCCAACCGTTGAAGATTTCCAAGCTTGTCTTCCGTGGAAGTTGCTTTGCATACGAGGTCAGAGCCTAAGACGTGTGTGATGAACCTAGCGTTCATGTATTGATACTTGGCCGTCCCACTGCAGTCCTTTTTTCTTTCCTTCTTTCTTTTATTTTTATTTTCTTGTTTTAAAGGAGAGGTGCTACTGGTCGCCAGAAACTCTTTAGTAGACTGCCTATATGATCAGTACACATCATGATGAACAACCAGAGGGTAATGAAATTCAAAGAGGCGGGTACTTAAAAAAAAAGAAGAAAAAAGTTAAGGGAAAAAATAAAACAGCAAGCTTCCATTCCCACCCACACTACTTGACATTCTTGACAACTTGTTATGACAGTTCATCTCGCTGTAGATGTGGGGGGCCTAAATAAGTGACGGGTAGGTGGAAAAATACTATTATTTCCAAAGAGGCTTACAGTTTTCTTATTCGTTTCAAACAAAGTCAAAAATAAAACAAAAAAAGAAAATTCTACTATAAGTCTACTTTCAACGCTCATTTCACTTTCCATTTTACTTTATTAGCTTTTATGATTTTTTTTTAAATATGCATAGCAGGAACGTAGTATTCTTATTGAGATACCGCCGTCTTTTCGTGCATAATTAAGTGTGGTATTATTTATTGTTGCAGATAAGTATGCTTTGTTCAATTTGCAGTTATGGAGGAAACCAATTAGAAGTATTAACATTTCATTTGGTTTGATCTTTCTCATTCTTTGAGCCACAATCTTATAAATTAATAATTCACATATACAGGGTATTCCGCGAATAAACCTACAAACTTCGCGCACGCGTTCAGGATGTGAGTAAAAAAAAAAAAAAAAAAAAAAACCTTATTTGTGACTTTGGTCGTAACCGTCTAATTACTGACATGTGGGATGATGGGGGATGTTCAAGGTGGTTAGGGAATTGGTAGAAGGGTGACTATCTTAAATTGGCTCTACTTCAGTTAAAAGGTATTTGTGACCAAAGTCACAAATAAATATTTTATAGTGTTGGGTTTCCAAACACTATGCAACGTTTGTCGATTGTTTTACTCAGTTTAATCACTTTAAGACCACCAGTAGGTACTTTAAATTTCACCCAACTCTGAAATTAAGTGTTTGCGATCAAAGTCCATACAACCATTTTTTTCTTGTATACATATTTTCTTTTTCCCTAGCAATAATGTACACGCAACTATCAGTCCTTTGTTTTTCCCCATAATAATTGTCTGTGAATGTGGCAGAGTGTTCAGAAAATGCACTCTATATTTACGAAAATTTACTTTCAAATAACTAGGTTGGGTGCGGCCTCAATTTTTTTTTTTTTTTTTACTACGATAATGCTGCAAGTAGTTACATTAGAGATAACCATTCTTTTACTGGACACTTAAATTATTTCCGGCTTGTAACGATAATGCAGTAGTATTGTTCAAGTATGCAAAATACCCCAATTCATCTTTTGTGCGTAGGTAATATCGACATGTCTTACACGAAGCGAATTTCCTTTATAGCCAATATATTTATGCCTGTTCATTTGAACATACCTCTGATACCTCTGCCTAGCAAACATTTCTGGGAAGACCTTACTTCTCTTGGTGAATCTCTCTCTCTCTCTCTCTCTCTCTCTCTCTCTCTCTCTCTCTCTCTCTCTATATATATATATATATATATATATATATATATATATATGAACTAAATAGGTATATTCCCTGTATAAGTTTCAAATCCACTTTTCCTATTACTATTATTTTTATACACCCAAAGTTCAGTTTTGCAAGATGTCTCGAGTTATAACACAGGCTGGAAACAAATTCCGTCGTATAAGAACATATCCTTTTGTTTGTTTGTTTTTGTGAATAAATTTTGGTATCAAATGTTGTAATATGTTTAATTGATGAATTCGAGTTTAGGTACTCTTTCAGCTGCGAGGATATTCATAAGACGTAGACCTACACATCGACGTGCGATCCAAAACACATGAGCTCCCATTGGGAATAGGCTATAATAAGAAGGTCAAATCGAGTCTCTTTATGTTTGCATATATAACGAGACAGAATACCGGCAAAAATACCCCCCTCCCTCACGGCCTGGAATCACATATAACGCTACACTAAGGCTCAAAAGTAGTTATTTTAGAGAATTTAAATATATTCAGTAGAACGTTTTTTCACTGCATATCAACTATCTGCAATATCAAATATTAGCACCATAAAAAGTAAAAAGAAGCAACCGAATCTGGTCAATATATATATATATATATATATATAATTACATTTCTGCAAAAATAACTGAATATTGTAATTTAGAGACGTCTTTTTTGCATACTTTCTCATTTTCTCATGCCTTTTGTTTGTGTATATGTATACAGTATGTTTAGTACTGCAGAGTAGTTTCTTTGCACAGTATAAAGTAGCATAGTATGTTATAAGAAAACTATAAATATCACGGTGTGTTCTTTTCTTTGCTAAATGCAAGTGTGTTTTATTATCCGCAAAAATTGTTGTCTGTGCTACCTTCAATTAAAGTTACTGGGAAAGACGGCGTTCTATTGTCATTATATATATATATATATATATATATATATATATATATATATATATATATATATATATATATATATATATATTAGGGATGGCCAAAATTTTCCGGAATCCGGATTCCGGAAATTTTGTTTTCCGGAATCGGAAAATTTACTTTCCGGAATTCGGAAAAATTCCGGAATTCAGAAAAAATCCGTAATTCGGAAACATTCCGGAATTCGGAAAAATTCCGGAATTCAGAAAAATTCCGGATTTCGGAAAAATTCCGGAATTCGGAAAAATTCCGGAATTCGGAAAAAATCCGGAATTCAGAAAAATTCCGGATTTCGGAAAAATTCCGGATTTCGGAAAAAATTCCGACATTCGGAAAAAATCCGGAATTTAGAAAAAATCGGAATTTTTCCGAGATCCGGAATTTTTCCGATTTTACTTTCCGGATTCCGGAAAGTAAAAATTCTGGAATTGCCCATCCTTAGCTAGTAGCTGTTAAAAGGAAACACAATAATGAATAGGCTATATATACTGTATTAATTTCTTGTAGTTGGATATGTCTTTATCATTTACGTAGACAATTGCTACTGCAGTTATTTACTACTTTATGAGAAAGGTCTTATTTTCACACACAAAAAAGTCGCCGGTATGTCTCAAACATTATCGCGTTCCCACCTGCAGCTGCTCCAAAGCACTGCAAACTACTTTTTAAACAGGCGAAAGGCAGTGAAGGAAAATAAATCTCAACAAATATTCTAATAACATTCGCTTATTGTCAACATACCTACAGTGAGCGCAGAAAGTGTTCGTACACCGTGCATACTTTATATTGAAAACAGCTAGCATGAGAACGGGAGGTGGAAAATATATATATAACCAGAATTAAGACTACACATTCATACATTTTATTTCTATATACAAGAGAAAGGCCAAACAAACACAATCATTTTTTTGTTCAGAAGAAAAGAGAGAATTCCTTTTTTGTAAACGCAAAAAGTCACCGTACACTTCTGCTTGAATTAATGCTTATAAAGTATATTACGTTATTTAATATTTTGTGGGAATACCCTGTGCGTTAATGATTGTCTGTAGTCTTCGTGGCATTGATTTCACCTGTAGTAGTTCGTAGTTCTGTAGTTTCGGGACTGATTATGTCCCATTCTTCTTGAATAGCTTTTCTTAGGCCTTCTTTAGTAGACAAGCTGTGCCTTCTGATTCTTGTCTCCAGAACAAATCATAGATGTTCTATGGGGTTCATGTCTGGGGATTGGCGAGGTGTGCGAAGCTGTTTCAAGGTATTATAGAGTCAGGGGCGGATCCAAAGGGGGGCGATCGGGGCGATCGCCCCCCCACAAGAGAAAACTTTCTTATTTTATATATAAATAAACCCATCCATAACAAGTTTGGAGCTCTTAAAAGTAGCAGTATTACCGCCGACCGCCCCCCCCCGAAGTCCGTCCTGGATCCGCCCCTGGCAAACCTTGCAGACAGGCCTCGTTCAACAGTACAAACAATAATTGCGATGTATAATGTTTCTATCACTGTGCGAAACCATAAAAAAATAATAATAAATAAAAAGAACTGGAAGACCAAGAGTGTTGAGTGAACAAGATAAACGTTACATTATTAGGGAAAGAAAAAAGGTTCCAAAAAGTAGTGCTGTGCAATTGGCAACGGATCTGGAAACACGCGGTGTTAAAGTATCAGCTAGTACAGTGCGAAATATTTGCAGGGTATCATGGTCGGATAGCCAGGAAAATGTTCTGGGTAAACAAGACAAATCGTATAAAGAGACTAAAGTTTGAAATAGAGTATAAAGATAAGGGTTCAGGCTTCTTTCTGGAATAGGGTCATATTTTCGGACGAAAGTAAATTTAATTTTATCGAGTCCAATGGGAGGCGTATGGTATTGCGCAAGGTGAATACAGAGATGAATCCACAAAATCTCGTCCCTAAAGTAAGACACAGAGGAGGATCCGTGCTCGTCTGGGGTTGTATGAGTGCCTCAGGAGTGGGTCGTCTCCACCTTATCAATTGAGTGATGATCCACAAAGTGTATATTAACATATTAAAGGAATATCTCCATACTAGTGCGCAGAAGATGGTTCTTGAAAACAATTTATTGTTCAGCAAGACAACGACTCCAAACATACAGCGGAAAATACTCGATTGTGGCTACTCTATACAGGGGCGGATCCAGGACGGACTTCTGGGGAAGGGGCGGTCAGCAGTAATACTGCTACTTTTAAGAGCTCCAAACTTGTTATGGATGGGTTTATTTATATATAAAATAAGAAAGTTTCCTCTTGTGGGGGGAGGGAGCGATGGCCCCGATCGCCCCCCTCTGGATCTGCCCCTGAGGTTTGCTATCTTTCTCAAAGACTTACCCTTCTTATGCACTTTAATAATTACTTTTCTTGTCTCCTCATTTGTTTCTGTTCGGTTGCTTCCCATTTCGACATTTTGCAGTTTTTTCACTCCTATTCACAACTAAACTTATTCTGTTACTCGTCATGCTATACAGAGGTGTATACTCAGGTGAATACTAGTGAACCCCAGTTGTGGTATCTTTGTTTCGTATTCGTACGTCAGGTGTACGATCACTTTTTGCGTCTACTCTATACATTTTCTACGGAATTTATTTACTTTCTGACCATTAAACTTCTCTTTGTGGTTCTTTATTGATATATTCATAAAGCTTAGTTTTCATTATTCATATTGTGTGTGTTATTACACTTCTTAAATTTTCTGTTTCTTTTTCGCAGGCATTCTCGTTTCAATAGCATAGGTGTACGAACACTTTCTGCGCTCACTGTATGTACAGTAAATACAAATTTATAATTTTTGACTTTACGAAGTATACAATGCTATCATCATAGGTATTCTGCCTTTATTGGCAGGTCACTTGCCGCAGCTGAGAACCTTCCATGCTCCACGGTCCTCCGCTAACCTTTTCGTCTTCGCGTATGATCTTTCTGTTTTAATATCATCCATTAATTGTAGTCTCCTTCGCCCCCTCCCTCTCTTTCCCGCCACCATACCCTCTAGGATGTCCCTCATGATACAATCTCTTCTTAGGCAATGTCCCAACCAGTTTCTCTTCCTCTTCCTAATAATATCTAGAAGTGTTCTTTTCTCACCCACCATTTCTAACACTCTCTCATTCGTTTTCCGCTCGACCCAACTAATTATTTCCATTCTTCTCCACACCCACATTTCGAAGGCTTCCAGTCGACTTTCGTCACCTTTACGTAATGTCCACGTTTCCGCCCCATACAGTACAACACTCCACACGAAGCATTTTATGAGTCTTTTTCTCAACCTTTTGTTCAAGGTCCCACAAAACAGACTTTTCTTTCTTTTAAAGGCTTCTTTCGCCATTCCTATCCTTGCTTTTATTTCACGTTCGCATTTCATGTCATTACTAAGAATTCTACCCAGGTATCGAAAACTATTCACTTGTTCTATTTTCTCCTCTCCTACTTTTATATTTGACACAGACCCCTTCGTTCCAATCACCATGGCTTTTGTCTTTCTAACATTTATTTTCATCCCATATTCTTCAAAGCCCTTTCTCATTTTTTCTAACATTTTATTGATTTTCTTTTCAGATTGTGCAACAAGCGCCATATCGTCTGCAAATCTTATACATCTAATCATTCTACCTCCTACCGAAATGCCATCATCATCATGTAGGCTCTTTTTCACTATCTCTTCTAGATAGACATTAAATAGTGTTGGCGAGAGGCAGCATCCTTGTCGAACTCCCCTTCCAATTGCACTCTCTTCCGTCAGTTCTTCCCCTATCCTAACACTTACTTGTTGGTTCATGTATAAGTTTCTTATTAGTCTTCTATCTTTCCATTCCAACCCTATCTTCGTTAGAACTCCCAGCAACAATTCCCAATTCATGCGGTCAAAAGCCTTTTCAAGATCAATAAATATAACATACACCTCTTTCCCTTTTTCTATAAATCTTTCACCGATCGCCCTTAATAATCCAATTGCATCTCTTGTGCCCTTGCCTCTTCTGAGCCCGACCTGCTCCTCCTCAACCTCTTTATTTGTTCTTTCATATAACCTTATGTTCAGTATTCGGAGCAGAATTTTAGCTGCATGAGATATGAGACTAATAGTTCTATAATCCTCACATCTCTTTGGTTTCGATTTCTTAGCCATCGGTATCATGATCGTTTTTAGAAAGTCTCTTGGCCATTCTCCTGTTTCATATATTTCATTGCATAGTCGCCACAATTCTTTCTTTCCCTTGTCTCCTATATTTTTAATGAATTCTATTGGTATGTTATCTATTCCTGTTGCCTTTCCATTCCTAATCTCGGATATAGCCTTTTCAAACTCATCCCGAAGAATGCTAAATCCTTTATCATTATGTAATTGTTCAATAATTAACATAAGCAGACATTCATTAATTTATATTAATATAATAATTAACAAAACTAATAAGATTGATGACTCAGTGGTAGAGTTTTCATCTATGGTATTCTAACCCAGGACATGTGGGTTAAGAGCTGGCACCACATGTGCTCACTCAGGTCACCTAATTCCCGTAAATTCCGGGAAGGGGGGTGATGTGTTCTGACGTCACGTTCAATCACATCCCACAAGGGACATCACTCAAATGTCCGGCTCCAATTTCAATGAAACTTTTTTTTTCTGATAGAAGGCATGTATGCATTATTACTTGTGATGACAACTTTTTGCCATGGTGCATGTTTTCTATTTTTTTTTTAATTAACTTTTAAGAGTTGTGATGTGGTTATTAGAGATTACTACAGAAGTCCCTTACTACCCTTTGTAAACGGAGCGTTAATGAAGAAAAGTGAAGAAAAACCATGTGGATACATATAAGTCCTGGGGGGAAGTCGTATGGTAGATATGACCTTGATGGCAGCCATCTTGAAATCCACCATTTTGAATTAAGGTGAAGTTTTCAAAATGGGAGTAGGGTAATATGATACATAATTTCGGGCTAGAATTTAATTAAAAAAATAATGGTGAGGTTAGTTTTAAGATACACCCATTTGGGGGAAAGTTACAGGCATAGTAATTGTTTTTACTTACTGTGTGCGTAAGTCCCTTCTTACTTTCGTCTCAAGACCTGTAAATCGATCGCAACGGCAGAGCCCGGTTTCGCACTAGTGTTTAGAAATCTTTAAACTCACTTGAGGCAATATTTGTGGATTATTGTATTATATTTTGCCTTTAATTAAATTTGAACCCACTTCATGATCTTGTGTAAAGTGTCACTAAAAGAGAATTTCTGTTTTTATTTAGAACGTAAGCATAGTAATTATAAAAGGTGAGTAAGGTGCGTATGTATTTATAAGAAAGTTTATTTTACGAGTCTTTTGTGGTTCCGCCAACCTATTCTTTAGTTGTTTTTTTTAAATACTCATATCTCATAAATAAAAGAGCTATTATAAAATCTCTTACCACTATTCTTTAATACTTATAAAATTTTATGTATTGTAAAAGCACTGGCGAGATATTTCTTATCGCCCACTAAAATTATGGTGGAGCTCCTTCGTGGCTAACGGTTAGCATACTTGCCTTTGGCGTGGGAAACCTGGGCTTGATTCCCAGTGGGAGTTCATGTGGTTCGGATTCCACGTTAATCAGTAGGTCCACGTCTCACATAGCCTAGCTGCTGAACGGGACGTTAAACTCAGAATCAATTCAACTCAAAATTATGGTTTTGACTTTATTATGATGTCATTAGTTTAAACGCCCAACTGCCCAGTAATTATAAACATTGACTACATTATAAAATTGTAATTTGTGACGACTAAAATATCAGAAATTAAAGATTATTCTTTGGGTTTTGGAACATTTTGAAAAACGTGAAAAACTGGTACTGCACCGATACAACACACCTTTTGGATTTGTCATTGTGTAAAGTGATACAAACTAAAGAAGAATTACAACTTTATGAAATTGTATTAGGACTTATTATTTAGAAACAAACACCAAATAAGTGTAATTGAATTGTTTACAAAACTAATCATGATGAGAAAACTCTTGAATACTATTATACAAACAATTATTCTCTTTTGTTTATTAACACTGTAATGTAGGATATAAAGATCCAATAGTCAGAGAAATAAATATAATAATAATTGTGTTTGAACATAATTCACGGTCGTTTTCTACAATCCTAAAACACGATTGTCTAGTTTGTTCAGCATTGTTTATTAAAAGAATACTTAAGAGCCTGACCCTAAATGATGTCTGTCCGACCTAATCTTCAGGCCTGATTACGGCCATGGCTGTCAATATGTTTCCCATACTAAAAGAATAAGCCTTCAATTTAATTGATTTAATTGTTTTTTTTAAAAAATGAAATGAAATCTTCGAGTTTAACGTCCCAGGATTATGTCTGTTAGGCTAAGGGAGATAATGATTAAAGTAAGTGAATGATGATGGAAGAATTGTTGGAATGAAATTATGGGAGGAAACGGGAGTACCCCGAGAAAACCCACGAGCACGATGTTGTCCACTACAAAACTACTTTGACGGGAATCGAACCACAGCCCCACGCACCAGAGGTAAGCGCTCTACCACTGAGCCATAATGCTCCATCTAATTTGTTTAAATAATAAACTAAGTAGTAACAAAGACTATTTCAAAACCACTGGTTATTTACTAAGTAGTATTTTGTGCTCGCAAATATGATGTACGCAAATGTTACCACCAGGTCTCAAAGGGTTAAACATGCATTTCGCGGTCTGCAACCCGATTTCCAATAGTGATTCTGGACAAACATTCATCTACCAAGTGATAGAAACACGCAATGAACCCAGGAACATTGTCGAACATGATCGTTTTGGTGTACATGTGTTCTTGTGTGTGCGATTAAAAAAAGAAAGAAAGAAAAGAAAAGAAAATGAGTTCGTGGCTTCTATTGCTACTAGTGTCGCATTTAAAATAACATATAGTAAATAACTATTAGTCTTGTAATCTTTTCTTTAACTGTAAAAATTTGAACTGCCCGGTAAGTTTGTCTAGGGTAATTAACAAGCACAGAATAGTACATATCACATGTTTAAGGAAACTTTGATAAATAAAGCATTTCCACAGTCCATACAGGATATTTTGGTGCTTAAGAATGGTGCTCTGATTTGAGAAGAATTTCCTTTAACTACCATGAAATAAAAGACCAACTTTTCAGTCCGGAGAAGAAGTCGCCTACTTAAACCTTCATGAAACTATAACTTCAAAACGATTTTCTTTAACGCAGCTAAGCTGTGCTTCAATCATGAGAGAGCAGAACATGTGTTTTCTTACATCATACTCCCTCACATCTAAAAGACAATTTCAATAATCAGAAAGCTGTCTGGCCTAAAGTCCTAAACATGGAATGGTCTATAAACAGACTCTCCATCAAAAAGGCTAATTCTGTTACTTATAGGATTGAGTTGGTTGAATATAAGAAAATTCCTCTCACCAGAGAAGTAAAGCGCCTTCAGCAGAATCTTCGTTTGAGGTTAGGTTCGCATCGAGAACTAGTCCAGTATTCTATAAGTTCACACTCAGTTGAATACAGTCAGACTGTGGTTTAAAAACAGTCTTTGAACCTCGTAAACAAGCATCCTTCTTGCTCACAATTCAAATAAGGCTCTCACTCTAAAATCCCTACGACTTGCTCCGTTACTATGGAAACCAGGTATTGCTAGCAATCTTAAATATACGTGGAAATGTCAATATTCATAAAAAGACACTGTCTCCCGTGAAAATGTTAGATGTTCCCTACTAAGAAATAACATAAGAGTAATTTATTTCTCTATCCGGGGATTGATTTACCTTGCCTTAACTAGAAACAAGTCGAACTGACTCAAAATAGTTCTGAATTCCACTCATATACTCAGAAATTACCTATTTCAACAGTATGCTGCCTGCTTCAAAGTTTGTTATAGAGAATACTGCTCCAACTCGAGTTGTATATCTGATATATTCCAGATAATCCATTATTCTCGAAGAGAAACCTTTAAGTCAGGGTTGCCACTCTTGAGACAATCGATGATGCCAAACACGGGCCTGAATTACCATATATTTTTCTAAATTATGCCAGATTCTTTACTAATCTTTCCACACTAGTTTTAAAGACCAACCACCACTTATTTTCATTAAGAGGAGCTAACTGTATTCATGTACTTGTATTAAAGTAATAACATGACTCTTTCATATATATATTCAATTTTTGTTTAAAGGTATTTGAATGACTTAAATTTATATTTGTACGTTTTTAGTTCATATCCGTATCAAATACCAAGTTTATAATGAATCAACTACACAAAGTAGGATCCATAAAACGCTCATTGCAATTTGTTCCATCCTTCAGTCTAACCAGGAACTGAAACATAAAGAGTGACATTTTCTTTTTAAAGATACTTTGTCCAGCTGAGTATTGTGAAGGTTTATGCCAGTAGAAGGAATTGCATTCCATTATACAAGCGCAATTTCACAACTTTATGTACACATTACTAAATATCGAACACCCTTGTCCATATGATTAGCGTACGCGTCTTTGGTGCGGGAGACCTAGATTCGATTTCCGATGGGAACTCCTGTGGTTCTGAACCCACGTTAATTTGTAAGTTCACGTCTCATATAGCCTTGATGCTGAAAGGGACACTAAACTCTAATCTAACACTAAATACAAATATTTAAAGAAAAATGATGACGCACCAAGATGACGTGAATTTGGCTATCAAATCCATTTTGTGTTTTCAGTTATTTTCTAGTAGTATTTTTTCTAGGGATCCTTTCAAAAGACAGTGATGCAAATTTCGTAACTGCGAATTCCTGTTAGAAGCCATGAAATTATCCGATTAGATGCAAAATTTCCCGTCCACTAAAATAGATACCGTAAATTTACAATATCTAACAATAAATAATTTTGAAAGATATCGCTTTCGAGGGAAAAAACGAAGTGAAATCTTTGAGTTTTACGTCCCACGGTTATGCCGGTTAGGCTAAAGGAGAGGGGTGATGATGAGAAATTAGTGAAATCGTGGAATGAAGAAAGTGGGAGGAACGGAAGAACCCAGAGGAAACCCACGCACACGGTGTTTGTCCACAACAAAGTTCACTTGGTGCGAGTTGGGATCGAACCACGGTCCCCAAGCACCAGAGGTGAACGATCTACCACTGAGCCCCCGCGGCCCCGCTTGAGAGGGGCCATGACGTATACTTGAACTCATTCTCGTAGCATGAAAGGCATTATTTATAATTATGCATGATAGGATCACAAACAAAATTTAAAAATATTATGTGCACTTTCTTTTAACAAACATTAAATTGTCTTTTATGGTGTGAAAGGGAATGTTATGTTCGAAAAAAAAAAGTCCTTAACACGATTCTTGTTGCTACACACTGCATGTTCCTAGCCACAGAAAAGATGCAGCGATAGGTAGGCTATTTTTCAATTGCTTTACATTAGCTTGATGTTTCAAGTCTTTTGTGTGTTTCTGAAGTTCACTTTTACCACAAAAGAGCTCAATATTAACATGTCTTACATAGCTTTGGTTCGATTCTCAACACGGACTGCAACTACCCGTTAAATTGTGCATCCGAAAGGCACTCTTTGTTAAACCTCGCTTATCACCGCTCATCTTAATAATATATATAACTTCACCGCGAAGCAAATGTTGCATTTCTCTCTTTCATCCTAACAGAAAACAAAACTAGCCACAGCTGTGACACGAAGGAGCTATTTCGAAAAGAAACAAGCTGTGCTTCATAGAGATGTGTACCAAATGATAGAAGTATAAAGTATTGTTTTCTTTCCTGTTTATTGATATCAGTTGGTGTTCTTAATGAGTTTACTCATTAGTTTAGAAAGAGTATATATGGAATTTGGACATATGTTGTACGTATTCTCCTGAGAAATTGATGAGACCAGAAAAATTATAAGGACAGATGGAATAGGTTTAAGCGCATCTACGTGACTTTATGAAATATTTATTCTCCATAATGGTACCACGCGGAAAACTTGGTATAGGCCTACTTTTATCTTTACCTCCCTCTGTTAGCTGTTTCGTATCATATATATCGAATGGTTTTGATATTTCTTCTGATCATTAAAACAACAATGGTACCTGTGTGCGTGCAGAAATGCAAAAGCACAAGGTAATTTCCTATTTGTTTTGAAAAAAAAACAAACCCATTTCACGTGTGCGAGAGAAATTGAGCACAGCGAGATCGGGTGTTTACTCACGGTCAGTTCGCAGCAGGAGTCCATGGTAAAAGATTTGGCTATCTCGAAAACACTCGCAAAACCTTACAAATACAAAAGACTGCGCTTCAAAGAAAGTTTAGACACAGATGTTTCAATTTTCTTTTAGCATCTTTCTTCAGCAAAAGAGTCGGTTCATTGTATTCGAAAAAGGGAAGGGAGAAACGGTGAATTTATATTTTATGTGGGGGTTAACGTTGTAAGTAGTATAAACAATACATACCACTTCCGACTCCGACTCATCCCACCTCAAGTTGTAAAGTAGAAAGGGACAGAAGTAGTCTATTCAACATGACTGCGCACTTGAGTTTCAGTTCACAATTCTAAAACCAGTGAGCAAGTAAACAGTCTTTTGTAGGATCGTGTTTTACTTCTTGAATTTATTTTTGAGCATTTCTGTGAATTCAACAACAGAACGCAGTAGAAATACGGACTAGTTTTTACTCCAACCATTACTTTTGCTCCAACCCAGGGATGCCACATTTATGATTTCGTACTAGATTTAGTGATTTTACTATTGAACTAGTGATCTAGTACGTACTTGGGTAAATAGGCACATTCTAGTGATTTTTTTGCATTTTTTTTCTGATGCAGACAAATGAGAAGGAAATGGTTCTTAAAATAAAAGGAAGAAGTATATTGCAGTTCAAAACAAATGTAGAAACCTTAAATTATTTTTTCTTTTCCCTCTGACTGAATGAAACCCCTGCTGTGTAACGACCTTAGGTAAACAACGGCTATCTTTGGTCCGCTACCTCCTTTGGTTAGCCGACATGAGATGGGTTATTTTTTTTTTTTTTGGAAGAAAGTGAAGAAATAATTATCCAGTACATTTACGTTTTGTCAGGCACACAGGCGCAGTCTGTACTTGTTTTCTAACGAATTTTAACAACATAACATAAATGAAACATATGTACCAGAAAATAGAGGCAGTACAAACGGAAGGAAATTTTCATCTGTGACACATTTGATGAGAAATATAGTTAGATGTCACGTGCAAGCACTCTAAATATGTCCTATCCTGTAATTCTATTCGTATGTTTATGTAGGTGAGACTGAGAAATCGAGAAACAATAATAACTGGTTTTCTTCCAGGGGAAAAATCTAAATGTGAAGGGGTGTTACACTGAGACTTTAATTGCGTCCTTTGTACAAGATTAACAAGTAATAGCAATTTTTTAATTTATCTTAGTTCTTGGGGAGAGGAAGATGGAAGCGAACCTTCGTAAGGACCTCTGCAAGGAAACATGAATACTATCCGCCACTGTTTGTTACATTACACAAAATAGTTATATATATATTGAGTTTTAGTCAGGGTTTTCATTCTGCAGGAGAGGGGGGGATAGTAATACCTGACGAACATTTTCTATTCTCAGAGTGTTGAAATGATAGCATTTCCTCCATTATAACTTGGCCAAGCTATTGCATTATATATAAGGATTAAGTTAGCCTTAATTTCTATGGCTGTTTTACTCTGTACCCATGTTTCTCATTTTCGGTCTACGGGACTCTGTGTCCGGAAATTTTCGATGACTTCCAAGTCGGAAAATAAGTGTATCAAAGGCATATATATTATATCTATGGTTATATGAGGCATGGATCTACAGTTTAAAGTGGGATACCGGTAACAACATCATGAGCTTCCACCGTAAATCGAACCAGAGTCTCCCGCGATCAAGGCGTATGTGTTAACCATACAGCCACGAGGAAATTCACATAAGCACACACACATATATATTGTTGAGTTGATTTTGACTTTACCGTCTCTTTCAGCAGCGAGGATATATGAAATGTAGACCTACTGATTAACGTGGAATCCGAACTACATGAGCTCGCGCCGGGAATTGAACCCGAGTCTTCCAAGGCAAAGACGCGTACACTAGCCGCGGAGTTCACACACACACACACAGAATCAGAGTCCTCACACACCAAGGGTGAGAGCTGTGCCACTGAGTCACAGCGGCCACGGGGCTAGGTCGAGTCCACTTTACGTTCATAGTTTCTTAGTACATAAATGTTACGATTATGAAATAGATTTTCCTTAATGAGCTGCATAAAAACAAAAGCTTTCGAAATGCATTAAACAATTAGCTCGATTTGAGTGTGAACTTAAAGTTATATCAGAGTGTAAATACGGATACGCACCAAAGCTCGAAAACTTAATACACTATTTCTCCTATATAGTCAGCATGTATCAAGCAATCGTTCAGCTTTCATTTGAGAGGATGGAAATCGAAGGCCCCTGAACAACTATGTTACTAATGTGCGGAATGTATTTATCTTACAGTGAACTGCTTTGATGCCAAGTGGCCTAACTCCAAAATTGAAATTTTCCAGGAGTGAAAGTTGAAGTTCAATATCTCATGAACAATCCATATTTCTTTTATGTTGGGAACCAAAACCATAACTACTGTATGTAGTTCATTGTTTTATAACTTAGTGTTTACAAAAATCCTTTTTAAAAATACCTATTCATAGAAGTGAATGGTACTTATCTGTACTAGTTCTTGGTATCCAAGCAGTCCATTTATTGTAATACTAGCTTAATATACCCATTCTTCGCATGGGGGCTGTATTTGGAAGTCAACACCTGTGGAAGTATCACAATTCATTTCAGTGACCGCGAAAACTATGGATTTGACACTAGTATCAATCAATATGGGCTATTTATACATGTCTCGGTATTCCTCACCCGCTGACACCCGGCCGGCATAGAGTAGTAGCTGGATTTGCAAGTCATCGCTGATGGAAGTGTCACCATTGATCTCAGCGACCGTGAAAACTATGGATTTGACACTAATGTCGATCAATTTGGATTACTTTTACTACATGTCTCGCTAAACGCCCCCCTGAGACCCCCTGGTTCCAATTTTGACAAAAACGCTTCGCCTTAGACTGGGACCTGGACCAAGGTATCCGTGACCAAAATTTGGTAACTCTCGGTCAACTTGTCTAGTCCCCAGGTCGGTCCCAGTAAACGTCCCCCCCCGAGACCCCCCTGGTTCGAAATTTAAAAAAAAAACGCTTCGTCTTGATCTGGGGCCTGGACTAAGGTACCCGTGACCAAATTTTGGGAACTCTCGGTCCACTCGTCTGGTCCACAGGTCGCACAAAGACAGACAGACAAACACACAAACAAACCCTTTATTTTATTTATATTAGATAAGATATACTATGTAAAATAGTCTCGTATCATAATATGTGATGTTCAACAAATGTTACATTATATATTATCCGTAGCTCGTGATATGCTGCAACATATTAAAGCCTCAGAATAGTTGGGAAAGCGAATAATCCAGAAGTTACGTAACCCTATTGCGTTCATGGGAACGAAAACACAATAATTATAACTATGCTAAATTACTATAGACTACCAACTGCTCATTCAGAGGATTTATGAAGTTCACTTTATCGCAATAGTTTTATACAAACTAGATTTAGACTACGGATAATAGTTTTATTCAAACTGGATAATCAATTATTATTATTATTATCATTATATTTGCAGTACAACCAAATACAATGACATTAACTATTAGTTCTAATTAACTGAATTGACCTGAAAATTAAATCTTGATCTTTAAAGATTAACTATTAATTTTATGCGTCCTGTACTTTTCTGAAGAAATAAAAGCTGGAATTGGTTTCAAGGCTGTTTCTGAGTGAATACTTTCTTCAAAATAATATTAAAAATTATAGAAAGATTTTCGAGACATTCGAGTCGAGTCGAGATTTTTAAGAGCCGTCTCGACTCGACTCGTGTCTCGACTCGAAAATTCGAGTCGAGAAATACGTTTGTCTCGACTCGTCTCGAATTTTACAAAGTGTGTCTCGACTCGAATCTCGACTCGAATTCGAGTCGAGTCGAGTCGAGATTCGAGACGTCTCGACTCGAGCGCATCCCTAGGAGTAACTCACTGAGACGATGAGAGGCAAGCCTAGTTCAAGTGCGAGTGGAAGTTACTTTAAACAATACAATAATAAGTTGAATTGTAGGGCGCTAACATCCCAGTGCAAATATATAGCCGGTGCATTTTCCCCTCTTTTTGGGGTAGGGCGCAAACATCCCAGTGCAAACATATTGCGAGCGCATTTTTTCCTATTTTTGTGGTAGGGCGCAAATTTCCCGGGCGCAAAATTCTCGCATTCAAGGAAAATATAATGTCCATGAAGTTGACAAGCCACTTATGTCAGACTCCAATTTCGACTTTAAACGTCGCTAGTGCTACGTTAGTGTTCGATAGTGACGCAAATCGTTAGTACTCCAACTGCATGCCAACACGCCCACTTCTAAGAATCATCTCAAAAATGAGGTTAACCGTTAGAGCAAGTAAGTGCTCATTGGTGCCATTAACATTAACGTTAATGCCTCCATCGTACGGCCCTTTGAGTAATAATAACACCACGTTTTTTGCTAGTCTCAATGCGTCCCTATATTCTCTCAAACATTCTGACGTGCCCAAGTTAGTTACTTTTTTTGGGGGGACTATTGTTTATCTGTTATTGTTTATTGTTTATTGCTAGTCTGCAGAGTAGTCCTTACATTAATATGCCATTGTCCTTGATAATCATTGCGTATTTACAAGCAATTTGGTATTACTGTTAGAAAATATCAAAAAACAACAGATAAAATCTACTACTTAACGGTTCATATTTTTCTTTTACAGTACATAAACGATTAATAATAATAATAATAATAATAATAATAATAATAATAATAATAATAATAATAATAATAATAATAATAATAATAATAATAATAATAAGACTATTCCAGCATAAAAGTTATCAATTGCATCACACTGGCAACAAGCGACGCATATTTTAACTTCATAAAAAATTGTTTCTCACGATTTTCTGGAAAACTACGTATGATAACATCTTCATTATGTCAAGTTGTTTATCTCAGTGTGATATATGTCTTACCTCTGGACAATATCACAGTAAAACAAAAATTAAATATTAGGAGTACATCGTACTTTTGGACTACATCTCATTAACCATGGGAAGATTGAGTAGTGTATACTTTAGGATGTAAGTTTCAGCTTAACTTGCATCATACATTCTTACGATTACAAAAAGGAAATTTGTTCGTTTGCATTTGAACAAAATTCTTAGGATTACAAAAAGAAAAAAATAATTTTTCCGAATTCCGGAATTTTTCCGAAATCCGGAATTTTTCCGAATTCCGGAATTTTCCGATTTTACTTTCCGGATCCCTAATATATATATATATATATATATATATATATATATATATATATATAATATAAACTGCTATGGAATAATTATAATAAAACTCCTTGACGATACAAGTTTCTAATTGTGTATGAAATACAAGCAGGAAAAGTAAAGAATGGAATATATAAATATATGGATGTGTGATGACTTTGGTTTCAGATTAGCCCTTGTTTTTCTTACTCTGAGATATAGATAATCGAAACTAATGGAGATTTTGCATATACATAGGACTAATAATGCACATAAGTAGTTATTTTATTCAGGTACTTATGTTGCCTTTCTTTCTTTCTTTCTTTTTTAAAAAAAAAATCTGTTTGCTAAGTAAATTTTCTTGAATGTCAAGGATAGAGGAGACAATGCACTAACAAGGGAAGGTCCCACAAGTTGTCACTGAAATCTGATTGCTACATTGCACACCTGAAAGAGCATTATGAGAAATGAAAATCAGCAAAATTTAAGGAGTTATGGACCAGAAGGATAGGAGCTACAGGGCTTTAAAATTTGAATATCCAAAAAAATATATCAGGGAGATACGTACGTTTAAATTAAATATCATGAAAACCGTTAAAACAATTAAAACAAAAGTTTTACAATATAATAATAACAAAATGCCCTGTCAAAAACTACAAACAGTGTTGCCATAGGCAGACTGTCAACTCAGTATAAAAATATTTTGTTTGAAATAGCACCATATACAAATGCGCACGTATTTAAAATGCGCTAATATCACGAAACGTAACAGTGAAGTGTAGTTATACAGTGTTGCATAATATTTGAACCACGTGTGCTGAAAATGCACAATGGAGAAGTCTGATATGTGCCACAGAGGGTAATAAAGGAATGTATTAGAAAAAAAAAAGTGATTGACCTGCATTACACTTCCATGGCCCAGGTGAATAAGCAGATAACTCGGGAAAACAAAATGTTACACGCGAGGAAAGAGGCGCAAGTTTTCTAATTGTGTAAACTACTTTTTCCAGATTATAGAGATTTTCTTGGTTTATGTATTTCGTGTTAAGTGACATATTATTTTACTTTATCTCCTACACATCATATGATTATGTTACTGTACTCTGTAATATTACCATATCCACATTGGAAATACATTTTTTTTATTACTACCTCATTTCGTTTTTAGTCGGCCGGGATAGCCTTGTGGTCTAGAAGCCTAGGTCAACGACTTATTAGGGATCGAGGGTTCCAATCTCGCCTTGGTCATGATTTTGTTGTACTTTTCACCTTACATTTCATTGTTATCTTTCTCCTTCATGGTGGTTCGGATCGAACTTTACACTATAGGTCCGGTCCTAGATAGCTTTCGAGATGACATAGGAGGTAAAAAGGACATCACTCAATTTCGTTTTCAAATGCGTCAATATTTTGTGACACTGCTGATATTTTGCTATGTTATACTACCGGTGAACCAAATGTATAGTAAGAGACCCAGATTCCTTTATTGCCATTTGTTGTCTCATATCAGACTTACCCAGTGTACATTTTCAGCACACGTAGCTCCAATAGTGTGCAACAGAGTACCACTACATTTCACCGTTATGTTTAGTGATATTAGTGCACTTTAAATCTGTGCACAATTATATATGGTGCTATTTCAAACAAAATATTTTTATGCTGAGTTGGCAGTTTATTTCTGACAACACTGTTTGTGGGTTTTGATAGGACATTTTGTTCTCATTATATTGCGCAACTTTTGTTTTGATTGCTTTAACGGTTTTCAAAATATTTACTTTAAACGTAAGTATCCCCATGATATAGTTTTGGATATTCAAATTTTGAAGCCCCTTATATCCTATGCTTCTGGTCCATAGCGCCTTAAATTTTGCTCATTTTCATTTCTCGTGATGTTCTATCAGATGAGCTATGTAGCAAATAGATTTCAGCGACAACTTGTGGGATATTCCCATGGAAGACAGGAGCTTGTTAAACAACATAAAACTTCACTAGGTATGCAATATTTGCAAATTTGCACTGAAACGATCGACCTATGTTGATTATTCTTAGAATTTTTAGTGTATCAATTGTTTTCGTGAACGAACACGACATTAGATTTGGCATATCAGCGAAAAGAATAATGGCTATGAAACATTGTGTTCGCAGTACAAAACGAAAAGTCTTCACTCCATTTATAGTACTGAAAATTTTATTTTCAATTGTTTAGAATGAGAATTCTCACGCCAGATACTTTCCTAAGCCTATAGGCATCCAATTTTTTGGTGGTTATTTTTCAGTGGTATGTCCAATCGGGAAATGCGGCCCTTATGACGCTCTGCGCGCGCTCTCGAAACCCCACGTCAAATTGGGTAAAGGACGGTTCTTGGAGGAGTATCCGGACAAACTAACACCTAAGTCATGTAAATAGGAGCTTCTCTCTAATGGTAAAAGTGCAGAACAATCGAACATTTCGTTCTAATTGCCTTCTTTATTATCTCAAGCAATCACAAATAACCAAGCAGTTCTTCCAGAGGTACTTTGAAGAGTAAAATTTCTGGTCCACATTATAAATGATATCTTTGAAACCATAAAGTTGTTCATCTCTACAAAGAGTGTTAAACCAGAGAGTCAAATAATATCTAAAAATTACAATAAAACGTATCTTGATGATTTGATGTCACATTTGCATTCTTTTAAGTGGCCAGTAATAATATACTGTGCTTACTTGTTATCACCACACACATTTCATTAACTCGGTTTCTCGCCCTTTATATATAAATAAAATTGTAGCTTATGCGCTATCCCGTCATGAAATGCCTCCACTAATCATAACATATAACTCCACACTTTTTAGTGACACAAAAGGGTTAAAAAGAGAAGAAGTGTTGACTCTTTTTAATTGTATATTAAAGTGGTAATTTTAGGGAAGCAACTAAGTTTGCTCGCCTGGGGAACATTTAAACTTTGAAAATTTTGTGTCTGTGTTGGGAACAATATGAACAACGTTAATTAAAGTTATTAAATCTTGAGATAGTATGAATTCTACTACTTTCGCATCGGAGGAGGCATATTACGTACTTTATGTGTGCGCACGACACAACTTTCACAAAGCAATAAGATATTTTTTCTCCCCCCTTTTTTTTCTAGGTAGACAATCGTAGCAAAAGGGCGGATATAACGTGAGCTTTGTTCACCCACCACACTGCTATAAATACGAGCACTTTCCGTTGCGCTATGTCCCTCTTTCATAGGACAGAGCACTGATTACCCAGACTCATTTTTCATTCCAAACTGGTCCGCTTTCATTGTTCGTCTTGGTAGAATTTGATGATATGAGCTTTTCATATTTAGCGGCAACCGTTAAAAAAAAAAGTTCAGTTAGACTGGAGCAAACGTTGGGAGTCTCACAGCCCTCCATCTGCTATTTTGATCATACTACGACTGCAATATAACTGTGAGAGAGATGCTTTTCAGCTAAAATTGGTCTTATTGTTTCCATGGATGTTTTTTTTTTTTTACTTCCCTTTTTGCTGTATACCTCTCTACACCGACAAAATGAAAAGTCTTCTTCACTCAGATAATAAAATATAGTTTAAATTTCCAAAACAGGCACCCACAAACTCCACTTATATATATATATATATATATATATATATATATATATATATATACCGGATGGTTCAGTAATGTTGGACAGCCCTGAATAAATCGGAAACCAGAAGAGATATTAGCAAGAGTGTGGTGGATCCAGATACTTGTGGAAGGGGGACGTCTTTTGAGGTACCACACAATGTTACCAGGTCAACAGTGTTGCCAGCTCAGTACAAAGTTTTTTTTTTTTAAATAGAACATATAGAAGTTTATGCCATCAAAAGAATTAGTACAGAATGTGAATACCAACAAGCGAAAGCGCATCTGTCAGTGTTGCCAAATAAGGAAGTTATAAAGCTTCAAAGAACAAGAAATTAAAGTGTCCGTAGGGCAAAACTAGCAAAAAGGCAAGAAAAATATTACTACGGAATGAAAAGGAGTAACCGAAAGAGTAAACCAAAGAACGCACAGCATCCAGTGAGTAACAGGGTTGCCACAGCAAAGGGGGAAAAAATTGAAAATTTTGCAGTTGCTATAGGAGGAAAAGTGCCCATATGACATAATGCTGGAAACACCATAGAAAGTCTATGTAAGAGTCAGGAATCCTAATCGCGTTTGTTCGAAAGCGATATCTCTAACCGTTTTCGAGATACACCAAAGGTGTGCGGGGTTTGCAACACTGCATAATTGATTTGATGATTAGACCCGTGTAGTTATTACATTTTGTTGGGCGTATCATTTTCATTACTCGTTCCTGTAGTTTGGAGGGCGAGGAAATTATTATGCAGTGTTGCAAACTCCGCACAGCTTTGGTGTATCTCGGAAACGGTTAGAGATATTGCTTTCGAACAATCGCTATTAGGATTCCTGAATCTTACATAGACTTTCTATGGTGTTTCCAGCATTATGTCATGTGGGCACTTTTCCTCCTATAGCAACTGCAAAATTTTCAATTTGTTCCCCCTTTGCTGTGGCAACCCTGTTACTCACTGGATGCTGTGCGTTCTTTGGTTTACTCTTTCGGCTACTTCTCTTCATTCCGTAGAATTATTTTTCTTGCCTTTTTGCTAGTTTTGTTCTACGGACACTTTAATTTCTTGATCTTTGAAGCTTTATAACTTCCTTATTTTGCAACACTGACAGGTGCGGTTTCACTTGTTGGTATTCACATTCTGTACTAATTCTTTTGATGGTATAAACTTCTATATGTTCTATTTAAAAAAAATACAACTTTGTACTGAGCTGGCAACACTGTTGACCTGGTAACATTGTGTGGTACCTCAAAGGACGTCCCGCTTCCACAAGTATCTGGATCCACCAAATTCTTGCTAATATCTCTTCTGGTTTCCGATTTATTCAGGGCTGTCCAACATTACTGAACCACCCTGTATATATATATATATATATATATATATATATATATATATATATATATATATATATATATATATATATATATATATATATATATATATATATATATATATATAAAGGTTTAATTCCACTACTATTCATTAGCGTGATTGATTTTTAGTGCAAATGTATTACTATCACAAAACTGTTCGTGAAGAATTTTACTAACATCGTCGAGTCGATTTGATATTTACTTATAAAAGAAATTAGATTCCAGCTGGACAGCTCATAATTTACCATTATTTCCTTCAGTGTCCTAGATCCAGCATCCATTTCTGATTGGAACACACAAACACAGATCCACCTCTTCCATATCGATGGAGCTGAAGTGATCGCTGTCAAAATTATCAGCCAACTTTAACGAACTAGAGAACACGGTGGCTTAGTGGTAGAACACTTACTTCTGGTTTGATCTCCGGCTAAGTGTGTTTGTGCTGGACGACATCGTGTCCGTGGATATCCTCAGTGTACTCTTCCACCTTATCATTCCACCAATTGTTCTATCATCGTTCACTTGGCTTAATCACCTGTCTCCTTTAGGCTAAATATCATAATGTGGGACATTAACTGAAAGATCTCATTTCATTTCTTTTCTTTTTACCAAATTATATTTTTAACGTTAAAAAAACATAACCTTGTTTGTTGGTGGTAAATACATAGCTACCTAATTCGACTAAGACGACAATTATCCACTTTCTAACGCCCAAAAAATATTACTCAGTGTGTTTTCAATATGTTTTTTCACATACTTAGTGGATGCGCACAATTTCGTCGGCCACCTTTTCTACAGCAGTGGTATTCAAGCTGTATATGTTACGTATCAGTAGCGAGAATTTGTCAAGTTTATATGTCCCGGATTTAAGCTATCATTAATTCAAACTATAGAAAACTATACACTAAAATGATTTATATATTATTTTAGTTATTAATTAAATAACCCAGTTTTACTGTAAATAATATAATCATATTATAAATGTAATAGAACCATGCCAAAGAATAGAACTATATTATTTCAAACTTCACGTACTCCACATTCAATAAAAAATGGTCTAGAGGAAAGTACATTTATGATGGCAAAGCGGATGACTGAGTGCTAAGAAGGAACAAAATCTCATAAATTACCACCACCATGAAATAAATTCCGATATTTATACATCTTCGATTCAAACGTAGAATTAACAATGACAGGTGCATTAAAAACATTATTTTTTTAAATTTTGTTGACTGTTGTGAATAGACACTTAGTAAGTCTTAGGAGGTAATTGTTCTACCACTAATCTAACGAAATTAACATTAAATTTTATGTATTAATTCTATTTTCTTTGTTGAATAGACGGATACGGCATACTAATCAAACCTTTTATTAGATGTGTTTTATTTATAACAAAGAGAAACCACAATAACAATTTGATTATGTAACATATGTCTTGTCTGTTATTTCTACTTGTTTGAACAAAGCCCCACACAGAGAAAAACAATATAATCTGGAAGGTCCCTACGTTAATCTTTGAACTTCCGAACCAAGCAGATCTCAGTAGAATACATGATGCTGCGAACGCAGAGAGTCAGCTGGAGGACAATGAAGCACCCACACACTAGGTGTAAGAACAAATGCTAATTGCAACTGAGATCAAATCAGGGACCTCAAGTGGGAGAGGTTCACTCTCTACCACAGAAACTCTGTGGATCACAAAGAGAAAGGTAAGGAAGGTAGTAGTTAGATATCGAGAGATATACTAAGGAACACTACGCGAACGCGATACCGGAATGACTATAAGTAATTTTAGTATTATTTGTTACAAGAAGGTGTACGGGAAATATACATTTGGCGGTAGACAAATACTAAATGATGACATGTTTTAAAGGCAACCTGACAATTACAGGTAGGGAGAGATGTGTTCAGGTTCGTCTTGGTAAAAACAGGAAAGAGTTACAATGGACTGAGAAGGGGCAACCGTCTATAGGCTACTGCCGACAAGAACATTGCAGTGGGGGTTTGATGAAATATGGATGTTGTTATCGTTTTACCTTTCCAATCACTTTCGTGTCCCATTTCATTCTATCCGGATGTTTACTTTCCATATGCCAAAGCGGTACGAAAATAGAAGTATAAAAGTTGTTAATAAAACTAAAGTTTTAGGACTCTGGGTAAATGACACACTGACGTGGGATGAGCACATCAACACACCACAACAGAAACTTTGTAAAATACACTATGCATTAAAAAGTGTGGAAACTGCATTCAACATACTAATACTTAAAATAAATTTACCATAGTCAATTTGAAACGCTACTTCCATATGGAATAGTACACTGGGCAACCTCAGCACAAAGTGAGATAATATTCAAAATTAAAAAAAAAGAGTAATACGAACATTAAAAGACATTAAATCAAGGGCTTCATCTAGAAAAAAAATATTCAAAGAACTAAAAACTCTTCCCCTACCTTGTCCCTACATATTACGGATTGCAACTTTCATAAATAAACATCTCAAACCGACACTTAAGTGCAAAGGGACTTACATACTTACAATACAAGAAAGAAAAGAGATTTGGGTATTCCTACACACAGTACAGCACTTTACCAAAAAGGCCTTAAATATGCAGGAATATTAATCTGCAACAAATTACCTAACAATATAAAATATTCCAAATCGGACAAAATTTTCAGAGAAAGACTAACACGATATCTTTTATCACGTTGTTTTTATTCTCTTTCTGAATACTTTGAACGTACACAAGAAACTTGTAAAAATACAATTAAATAAAAAAGCTAGTAGCTATAGTTATAATAAAAATTGACAACTGTAAATAATACAGCACGTAGATATGTAAATAAGAATAGTAATATGTATGTATAGTGACATGTATTAGTAATATATAAGTTAACTCTGTGTACATATATATAATTTATGTACTGTGTATCAGGTGTACTAGTAATGATATGTACGGTATATGATGTATAAGATGTATTAGATGTATAAGATGATCCTTGTTATTCATATAGAAATATTGACATGCTCTATACCTCATGTACGTATATACAAACGTACAACACTGTGGTCGCTTGAACGCAAAATAAATAAATGAATAAATAAATGCACACTCCGTACAAACGAGTTTTAAATTCATCCACCATCTGCACCAACAACAGATCTCCCTCGTGGCTTAGCATTTAGCGTACGCTCCTTTGGCGTGAGAGACCCGGTTTTGATTCCTGGCGAGAGATCATGTAGTTCAAATCTCATGTTAAGCTGTAAGTTCATATAGCCTTCTCATATAGCCTTGCAGCTGAAAGGGGCGCTAAACTCAAAATCAAATCAAATCAAATTAAATACACCAACAGATGATAACAGATCATACAGGGTGGCCCAAAAGTAGGTATACGGTCCCGCAATGATCAGATTACTGCATTTTATTTAATTTCTTGTTGCTATCCATCAGGTAGACTTATTTTCTTTATTATTTGTTCTTAAATACTTTTTTCTTATGCCTTAAGCTCGAGACAGTCGGAGCAAATAAACTCAAAGTAAAATGCTATACTTGATCAATGCAGGGGCGAATGCCTACTTTTGGGTCACCCTGTATATACTGCGGCAGCATTGGGTGAGGTCCATCCCTAACTGTTATGGATACGGAAAACGAAACGTTTACCGTGGTTTCAGAATAAATTCTGCGCTGTCGGAATATAACTGTTCTCTCCAAAGAGTCAGGATTCAACTTTTTTTTTTTCTGTGCAAGGATGGGATATAATTACAGTTGCAAGTTGTCATCATAATGCTTTTAACTGAACGGTAAGTACATGAATTTTACAAACAAAACTGAGCTCTCTTACGATTCTTTCAGAAAATTGAGTGTGTCTCTGAAATATTTCATAGGCTAGCACTTCCAAAATATTTTCTATAGTAAACTCCAAACAAACAAACAGTTTTGCTTTGCTGAATAAACACAATACATGTATGTATTTCGTTTCGATGATAAGAATTTCTTAAGTGGAGATTTTTGAAATCTTGGGGCCAAACGTGTTGTGATCGTATGTTAGAGAAAACGAAAATAGTTTATTTGTAAGGCTTTTTGTGAATTGAAATAGCTCGGAATTCCACTTTCATTTTTATATTGCTAGCGGAAATATATTATCAATTCTTTGTTGTTTTCGAGAGGAACATGAATTTCCTCACAGACATATAGAATTTTCAGTCTTATTTTTCTCCCGAAATATATATATATATATATATATATATATATATATATATATATATATATATATATATATATATATATATATATATATATATATAATCGCATAGGGTCTAGGTTTTTGTGATTCTAGAAAAAAAAATGTTCACTTTGCGAGAGTGAATCTTGGAATTGATTTTCTTTTTCCATCATCCATCTATCAAGAAAATGCATTTTTTACATATCTATAAAAAGTAGAGAACACATGGTTGCCCCAGATCTTTACTGCATGATGAAGTACAAACCAACGGCATGTCTGTGCTAACGGGTAAACATATATGATAAGGTTTCGATTGAATGTAGGTGAAAAAAAAAATGAAAATAAATATAAAGCAATCGAAAGTTAAGATTAAAATACCATATTTGTACGTTGCCAACGATTATATGTGCTGCAATTTATCCCCATATAGTGTTTCTAAATCAATTTATTGAATGACTGTTTCATCTGTTTTAACTTTGTTTTTAATATTATGTTTGGTATCATTTCAACAGGTATAATGTTTCAGAATTGAACAAGAGCGTTTATATGATTCATTCATATTTAATAAAGTTATTGTTTTCTCATTTGTAGATCATATTGGTAATACGAGGATCATCCAAAAATGCGAAGAGATGGCCCTGATATCTAGTGACATGTTGGAGTACCTTAGCATAGGTCTTGATCAGTGCTTTCTAAATCGGCAGAAGAAGAGTGAATCCACCTGACAATTGTAATGATATAAATTAATATGCTGGTGAAATAAACCGAAATAGTCCATCCTTGCAGTTGAGTTTTATTTTTTTTTTTAGTTTATCTAATGAAGTTGAGCCTTGATATTTACATATTTATGCAACATCAAGGTTATGAAGGACATATTTAAATTGACTTAGAGCGACGTGCTGGACTTGAATCCGGTTCAATTAGTAGATGCACAGACCATGACAGTATATCAATATTCACAATATAACTCGTTCCTCATTACTACAGACCAGACGTTAGCCAAATGCCTATTCTTTAATATGAAAGATATGGTCAAAAATAGAGTAACTTGGGTAAAGATGCTCCACTTTTTCATTATTACCCATTTTCCACTCCTGCAATTGAGGCGAGGTTGTTGAATTTATGATCAATTAGAAGACTGATGTCTTGTTTGTAATATCTCCAAAGGCAATTTTATTTCAGTAAATTTAAGAACTTAAAATAAACCATTTACAAATACCTTCAAGTGGGGCATCCTCAGCATGCATGTGGGGGAAAGATGCTCCAGTTTTACAATTTTTAATAATATGTTCATAAATATAATAGAAAAAGGCCACTATGTTTTTGTACCATTAATATTACTAACTTTAATTTCTACTAATTGTATATGTAATTATATAGAAAATTTTCAACAAAATGGCAAGTATTCTCTATGTATATTTTCTAAATCCCTTTGTAAACAATGGTTAAAAATAAAATAGAAAAAAAAGAGTTGTGGACCTTACATATTGTTATTATTTGTTCAGTTTTTTTTTTTTTTTTTTTTTTTTTTTTGTTTTAATCTTTCTTGCTATCACAATTAATGCAGTGAACCTACAGTTTAAATCCCAGCTATCCTGATCGTTCAAATTTTCCAAGGCGTTCACACCGGCAATCGAACTCGTGCACCAAAAAGACACGTACTAGCAGCTAGACCAGAGAAGTGGACGGCTTTCTTTTAATATGTAAAAATCTGCTCCCTGAGAAAGTAATACCTCCCCTTATAACAACTTGCTAGCTACAACAATGGTACACCTATGATGATATCTGATTTATTAGTGGAAATGCTCTTCATTTTGCAATGAAGGGATATTTGATTCACCCAGAAATTTACCTTTTAAAAATAATTCAACAAGATAAAGGAAGTTGTGACAGATCAAGTGTGTCGCAGGACATCCCCCCAAGGATATCTTTTTAGTATTGTGAACAACCCTCATACATATTCAGCTCGCACAAATGGTTTAAAACTCAATCCATGTACATTCTTTTGATTTAGCTTGCTAGCCAACTAGTGTCATATACATTATGTGAAGTTCATTCAGTCCAATATTGATCACATAAAGAGCGAAAATATAAAAGTTTGTAAATGTAATATTACATCGTTGAAAGCAGCAACCCAGCCAGGAGGCCAAGCCACTACCCCAAACGGGAATTTCTCATTTGCTTCTGAATGAACAATTAATTACAAGTAATTACAGAACAATATTCAAACCAAATATTGCTTAAAACATTCAAACGAACATACAAATCCTCCCAACACGTCATAAACTGATTGTCCCAAACATAAATCTTAAACCTTTAATGTTATAAAGTGGGACATCTTTGCTTCGATTTCACTGGTGCAACTTTCCCAATTTTGAAGCAAAGACGCCGCAGTCGATTACGTGACATGCTCATGGACGCAGAAATACAACAAAGCACATAAGCGTTTGTAAAAGACTGAAGTTCTTAAGCAACTATGTCTTATTCATATACTTCTATTTAACTACCGTCAACAACATTGCTACGTTTCACTCTCTAAAATATAGACACTGAAATAAGAGTAACTTAGCTTCGTGAACAGGCATGAACAAAAGCAGTTTCTTTCTCCGATGCAACTTCCACATATATTTACTCAAGACTGTGTACCTTTCAAGCGCTAGCAAGTCCAGTGACCAGGGGCGTCAGTTAGGGGGGGTAGAGAGGGGCATTTCCCCCCTGAATTTAGAAATTTATATAGATGTTATCAATATAATAGTAGTAAGTCAGTGAAAAACGCGAAATTTTACTTATATCAAGGGATCTTGCCCCCAAGCCAAATCTGAAATGACATTACTGCCTGTGACCAAGAGTCACAGGCTTTGAGTAATTCGAGCAGGAGCGTCTTCAGTCAGCGGGGCATCTTTACCGAAGACACTATAGTGCTTTAAAGTGTAAATGGGCGGCTATGGTTGCGATTTAAGACAATTTTATTTACCTATTTTGCCTATTCGCCCATTACTGCCTAAATAGCTTACCCAATGTTCCTATCTTATGCAATTTCTTCAAAATAAGCCTTCACTGGGAAAATATATTGATTATATAATATAAATAACACACACATATGTATATTAGGTGTTTGTAAACACAAGCATGTTGTACTTTATATATATATGCAGTAAAATATATTAAGTAACAGGTATGTTTCTATAGTTTTTGAACATTACCTATTTTTCAAATTGTATTGAGTATTTACCTTCATTATTTCGAGTTACATTTTGGTGCTTATTTTACTGCCTATTTTGTTAAATTTTAGGCTCCTATTTGCCTGCCTATTTTCCAGGTCTTTAATGCCTAAACATCCGGTCTCTACTCATTACACTCTATTGCCGCCAAGAGAGTTGGATTGTAGAACCATGCCACCGATACGCGGTAAAAGTAGTTAATCTAGAAAAGTGGCTCGGTTGAAAATTATGGTATGTCACATTTCCTAACTTTCGAGTAAATTCAATGCATGACACATATCAAATATTTCCCTGTCATCCGCAGGTGCATATCAAAAATTAAGCTACATGTATACTATTCCGTATTTGTTGGATCGCAACGCATGCCACTAAATATCTCTATTTCACCGGAGTTGGTCCTTACCGTATATATGCGCACATCAAATGTCTAGGTTGGAAACGGTCTGGCGGCGACCACAACGCCCTGGCAGTGTTGCTAGGAAGCGCCGGTCAGCAAACTCTGTCTGCAACGTGAGAAGCAAAAGCACAACTATGTGCAGTGAGCTGAGCAGATGGTGATTGCAAAATAGGCAACCTATTTGCGTTTAAAAGGGGGCAAATTTTGGCGTTTGGTTAGGCCTACTTGACGCGAGCGTGCCGAAAGTAGAATGGCACATGAATTGTGTTTGTTGCGAGGGACAGTATCCAAGGTAATGACTACTTAACTAACTGCTAAATCATGTCAGCGAAGAGGAACAGTACTCGACATAAAACCTTCAGGGACAGACCCCGCTGAGCATTAAAGTTCGGTCCCGTTCTCGGCGGGTCCCGTACTGGCGCTTACCGGTCGCGTCACTACTAGGGCCGCGGTGGCTCAGTGGTAGAGCGTTCACCTCTGGTGCATGGGGTTCCGGGTTCAAACCCTGCTCCCGCCAAGTGAACTTTGTGGTGGACAAACATCGTGTGCGTGGGTTTTCTCGGGGTTATCCCGTTTCCTCCCATTTTCTTCATTCCACCATTTCATTCATTTCTCATAATCATCGTCTCCTTTAGCCTAACCGGCATAAGCATGGGACGTAAAAGATTTCATTTCATTTCGCGTCACTACTAGTGATTGCGTGCATCTTGTGGTTCAGGTGCTGTTTACTGGAAATTACGTCATATTCCATGATGATAATGCGACCATTCGCACATCTGGAGCTGTTGCGATATGGATTGAGGAACATTTGGGTGAACAGGAAGGGAAGTGGTCATGTCCCCTGGCCTGACCAATCCTCAGATCTGAACTTAATTGAGCAAAAATGATCCGATTTGGAGACACAAATCATGCGGAGATTTCCGCATCAATTCCCTCTCGGAACCGAGTGATGATGTAAAGGAATTGTGTAATATTTGACTTGCTACCATTCATGACCTCTATACGTACACTCATGTCCAACATTATTGTCGCATGTCTATAAATGTGTTGTTGTAGGAATATAATTTTATAACGAATTCGCCCGGTATTTATTACAACGTTAGTATGTGTATCTGGCAAATTTCATGTAAAATGAGCAGTAAATGAGAACAATAAAACGAAAATGAAACTTTCTTGTCCATTTAGCAACATTTTGTTTTACTTATTCTAATATTTTTATTTAGAATTCTTTCCTTATGAAATCTACCACAAATATACATTTCCCGATTATTTGTATTTATTCATTTATTTATTTATCAACACAGCAGGCGTTACTGCCCAATTACAGTGTCTACATATGAATTTAAATACATAATGTTACAGTACAACGTAAAACTTGAATACAAATAAATAAATTATAATAAACCTGATGCTTGAACACATAATATTAAATTAAAATAATACATTTTACTTCCATTTTTTCTCAATACTAGTTTTTTTTTTTTTTTGAATGACTTTTCTGAATAGTGAAATATATCTACATATTCATAAACTTTATTGAATTTATTGAATGTAGCACAAATTCCCCATGTAGGTGACATATTCAGTGCATTTGTACGTGCCTTTCTGCAGTAGAATAAGCCACTATTTCCCTTGCGTGTTTTTAGCAGTGTTGGGCAAATTTCAATTGAATTAACAATTAACAATTAATCTGTAAATTTAATTGTTAATTGCAATTAACAATTGAAATAAGTAATGGTTAATTGTTAATTGCAGTTGGCCATTGAAAAAGGAGAATCAATTGCAATTGATCAATTGATTGAAAGTAATTGCAGTGGAAAGTAATTGCAATTGCATTCTGTAATTCAATTGCAATTGAAATTAATTGGCAATTGATTCAATTGCAATTGATTTCCACAGCAATTACTTTCAATTGATTGATCAATTGCAATTGATTTTCACTGATTAATTTTCAACACAGTAGTTCAGAGAGGGCGTGGGGCAATGAAAACTTTAGCCACGACCAATTGACTCACCACCCGTCGTGACCCACGACCCACCGTGACCCACTCTGACCCACCACCCACCATAAACCACTCTTACCCACTGTGACCCACAGACCCACTAAAACCCATTGTCATCAACTCTGACCCATGATTCACGACCTCTTCTCTACTGACTAAAGAGTTTAAACTTGTAATAAAACAAGCCTATGAAATTATCACTCATCGGAGTTTGAATTTCTACGATCAATCGCTCAAGCACCGCACTAATACAATAACGGCGGATCTGACCTTTCTAATATAAATAAAATAGAGTTTGTTCGTGTGTCTGTCTATTTATCTTTGTGCGGCCTGTGGACGATACGAGTGGACCGAAATTTTTCAAAATTTGGTCACGGGTAGCTTGGTCTAGGCCCCAGACCAAGACGAAGAGTTTTTCTTTAATTCCTTACTAGGGGGTCTCCAGGGGACGCTTACCGGGACCGGCCTGGGGACCAGAAAAGTCGACCGAGAGTTACCAAATTTTGATCAAGGATACCTTGGTCCAGGTCCCACACCAAGGCAAAGCGTTTTCAACAAAATTCAAACCAGGGGGTCTCAGGGGGGCGTTTACCGGGACATGTAAAAGTAGAACGATATCAGTGTCGATTTCATAGTTTTCGCGGTCGCTGAGATCCATGGTGAAACTCCGATCGCATTAACTTCCAAATTCACCGTGTTCGGCTGCGGGCCGTGGGTCAACGGGGGGGATACCGAAACGTAAAAGTAATCCAAAATGACCGATATTAGTGTCAAATCCATAGTTTTCGCGGTTGCTGATATCAATGACGACACTACCATTAGCGATGACTTTCAAATTCATCCACCGTTGTATGCGGGCCTTGGGTCACCAGAGGGGGGAATTCCGAGACATGTAAAAATAATCGAAAATGACCGATATTAATGTCAAATCCATAGTTTTCGGGATAGCTGAGCTCAATGGTGAAATTCAAGACCACGTTTACTTTCATATTTAGCAACCATCAGCTAAGAAAGGGGGGCATTTAAAGGGGATCACGAGACATGTAAAAATAATCCACAATGACCGATGTCAAATCCGTAGTTTTCGCGGTGGCTGAGATCAATGGTGATACTTTCATTAGCGATGATTTTCAAATTTAGCCACCATTGTATGCGGGCCGGGAGTCACCGGGGGTGGGGAATTGCGAGACATGTAAAAATAATGGAAAGTGACCGATATTAGTGTCAAATCCATAGTTTTCGCTGTCGCTGAGATGAATGGTGATACTTCCACAGGCGTTGACTTCCAAATACAGCCCCCATCGGCTGTGGGCCAGAGGCATTGTTTTTTTTTTAATTGGAACCAGAGGATTATAGGGACTTTTACCGGCATATGTAAAAAGTAGTAGAAAATGGCAGATGCTAGTGTCACATTCATAGTTTTCGCGGTATTGGTTGGGGGTTGGTGGGGGCAGAGGAGATTTTTTCACAATACGAACTAAGGGGGTCTGAGGGGTGGTTCACCGGGACATGCAAAAGTAGTAGAATTTGTGTCGAATCCATATTTATTGGGGTTGCTCAGACGTATAGTGACACCCCCGATAGTATATACGTTCAAATTCAGCCCCCATCGGCCTTCCCAATGAAAACACATGTACGTTGTTGGATGTATATTCACACAAAATATATCCAATTTTAGAAATGTTTCTTAATTGTTCTCCCGTTGTTCAGTTCGTTCACATTGATATTTTATCTGATCCATGCGAAGAACGGGCATAACAGCTAGTACGAAATGGTAAAGTGTTTGTTATGGAACAAATTTCAATGAATTCAATTGTATAGATAATAATTATAATTAATAATTATTTCCTTGTTGAATTATAGATACTTTTCGGTGGAAAACTGAATAAAATTTAAAAGTCCCAAATCAACGTAAAGTAGACCAACGTAAAGGAAAAATGTATAAAATTTTCCATATAATTAAGCTTACAAACTTAAATGGAAATTTAGCTTAATTACATGGAATTTTTTGTGTCGTTTTGTGCGTCTATTTCCTCGTTTTCTGCGTCACCGAAAATGGGTCAATGTTATCCTACAAATATGGTGGAACAAGTTAATGCTGTTCCGTCAGGAACGATTTCGAGGTCGTTTCCTTCACATCATCTTGTGCGTGTTTTCTACCGTTTTGTAAACCTATTTCCACGTTTTGCGAATCAATGGTAGTGGATCAAAATGGGCATTCAATGTGGGAAGAAAAATGATCCACTCTCCCACCAGTATCGAATTTCAAGGTCGCTTTTTCGCATTGTTTAGTGCATGTTTTTACCGTTACTGCGCATGTGTTCATGTTTTATAGGCCAACGAAAGTGGGTCAAAGACGACCTACAAATATGGCAGAAAAAGACATATCCATTCCACTTTCAAGGTCCATTTTGACCCTCTCCCACTGATGCACAAAGCGATACAAATCATGCAAAAAAAAAAAAGTGAAGAAAACGACCTCGACATTAGATGGTGACGGAACAGCATTAAGTTATTCCGCTATACTTGTAGGCCATTTTGACCCATTTTCGTTGTCGCACTAAAGTGGAAATAGAAGCACAAAACAGTACAAAGCAGGCACTATACGATGCGAAAGAAACGACCTCCAAATTCGATAGTGGCGGAACAATGGCTCTATTTCCTCACACATTGATCGACCATTTTGACGCATTTCTGGTGATGCTCAAAACGCGGAAGTAGGCGAACAGAACTGTACAAAATACACACTAAACGATGCGAAAGAACCAACCCCGAAATTCGATAGTGGCGGAACAGTGAGCCATTTAACTCCCACTTTAAATCCCCGTTTAACTCACCTCGGGTGATGCACAAGACGAGAAATAGGCGCAGAAAACTTAAAAAAAAGGCACTAAACGATGCGAAAGTAACGATCTGGAAATTCGATAGTGTCGGAAGAGTGGATCATTTTCGTCACACCTTGGAGGCTCATCTTGACACACTTCTAGTGACGCGCAAAACGTGGAAATAAGGGCACAAAACGGCACGAAACATTCACTAGTCGATGCAAAAGGAAGAACCACGAAATTCGGTAGTGACGGAGAAGTGGGTCATTTTCGTCACACTTTGGAAGCCCATTTTGACACACTTCTGGTGACGCACAAAACGTACAAAACAGGCACTAAACGATGCGAAAGAACCGATCCCGAATTTCGATAGTGGCGGAACAGTGAGCCATTTAACTCCCACTTTAAAGGCCTGTTTAACTCACTTCCGGTGACGCACAAGACGCGGAAGTAGGTACAGAAAACTTTTTTAAAAAATAGGCACTAAACGATGCAAAAGAAACGACCTAGAAATTCGATAGTGTCGGAACAATGGGTCATTTTTGTCACACTTTGGAGGCTCATTTTAACACACTTCTGGTGACGAGCAAAACTTGGAAATGGGGGGACGAAACACCACGAAAATTCAGTAGTCGATGCAAAAGGAAGGACCTCGAAATTCGGTCGTGGCGGAGAAGTGGGTCCTTTTCGTCCCACCTTCAAGGCCCATTTTGACCGTCTTCCAGTGACGCACAAAACGTCGAAATAGACGCACAAAAGGGTACGCAGTGTGAAATTAACGGCCTTGAAATTCGATAGTGGCGGAACAGTGGGTCATTTTCGTCCCATCTTGGAAGCCCATTTTGACCCACTTCTGGTGACGCACAAAACGTGGAAATGGGGGCACGAAACAGCACGAAAATTCAGTAGTCGATGCAAAAGGAAGGACCTCGAAATTCGGTAGTGGCGGAGAAGTGGGTCATTTTCGTCCCACCTTCGAGGCCCATTTTGACCGTCTTCCAGTGACGCACAAAACGTCGAAATAGGCGCAAAAAAGGGTACGCGGTGTGAAATTAACGACCTCGAAATTCGATAGTAGCGGAACTCTTGGTCATTTTCGTCCCATCTTGGAAGCCCATTTTGACCCACTTCTGGTGACGCACAAAACGTGGAAATGGGGGCACGAAACAGCACGAAAATTCAGTAGTCGGTGCAAAACGAAGGACCTCGAAATTCGGTAGTGGCGGAGAAGTGGGTCATTTTCGTCCCACCTTCGAGGCCCATTTTGACCGTCTTCCAGTGACGCACAAAACGTCGAAATAGGCGCACAAAAGGGTACGCGGTGTGAAATTAACGACCTTGAAATTCGATAGCAGCGGAACTCTTGGTCATTTTCGTCCCATCTTGGAAGCCCATTTTGACCCACTTCTGGTGACGCACAAAACGGAAGTAGACGCACAAAACGATGTGAAGGAAACGACCTCGAAATTCATTGGTGGCGGAAGAGCAATAATTTGTTCCGTCATATTTGTAGGCCCATTTTGACCCACTTCCGGTGATGCACAAAATGTGGGAATAGGCGCACAAAGCGACACAAAACACGCACAAAAGATGCAAAGTATCTCGAAATTCGTTGTTGGTGGAACAAGTTAATGACGCCGTGAGCACCAATATAAGTATATACTGTAGTTCTTACCAGGGGGCGCGGTGGGTCAGTGGTAGAACGTTCGCCTCCGGTGCTTGAGGTCCCTGGTTCGATCCCAGCTCGCGCAGTTTGGACTTTGTGGTGGACAAACACCGTGCTCGTGGATTTTCTCGGGGTTCTCCCGTTTCCTCCCACTTTCTTCATTTCATTCATTTCCCATCATCACCGTCTCCTTTAGCCTAACCGGGATAAGCGTGGGACGTAAAACTAAAGATTTCATATAATTTTTTGTAGTTCTTACCATCAAAGCTGAGAACTGCACGGTCCAATTTTTTAGCCAAAGTAGAAGCCCAACCGGAATAGTGATGTCAACCAGCCCGGCTCGGTTCAACTGAGCGTACAGCTTTAGCTGGCATGGTTGGGATTACCCATCGACTGGGCTCAATTGAGCCAATGGCTTGAACCGGCTCGGTAAAGGCGAGTTATCGACTCGGCTCGATTGGAGCCAATGGCTCGAACCAGCTCCGTTGAAACGAGTCCATAGGCTGGGTTCGAGTTAGCTTAACTGAGCCAATGGCTCGAACTGGCTCGGTTGGGGTAAGCAATCAGCTCGGTTCGGTTCGGCTCGAGCTGGCTCTGTTGGCTCGGCTCACTGCTCGGTTCGGCTCGATAAGTGAATGAGCTGTTAGCGAGCCGCTTGAGTCGTTGACAACCCTAAACCCGGGTCGAGCAGTTTTAAACATGTTTGGCTGGAGTCCCATAACTTCTAACAATTTTTGGCTCGAGCCCGAATACTTGCTCCTCCGAACTCAAGCCAAGAACCTCGTGACCGATGTCCTTGCCTCCTGAAGATTTATTGACTACCGAGATCGACAGTTAACTAATTTTTAGTATTCCGATACAAACCGCCTGTATTCCATGTTTATGCAGGTACACGGTGTTATAATAATAATTAGTTCTAGTAGTAGTAGTAGTAGTATCATTGATAATTATATTGTCTATGTAGGATACTTGAAGATAGTAGTACTTGGAACTACACAAAGGATTTAGCTCAAATTGGCTCGACTCGACTGGAAACTCGATCCGAATTCCAGTCGAGTTAAGGGAAATTTTTCGAGCCGAGATGTCGAGTCGAACTCAAAGATGTCTGCTTCGAGTCAAGTAGAATTTTAAAGAAAACTCGCTCGTGCTCATTCCTATTGTATGCATGACGGGCATATAGAGTTCTTTCGAGGGGGATAGAACCATAAACATAATATATTTAAAAAATACTTAGTTTCACGGCTTTCTTCCCAGGGGGAAAGGGATGGTAGGTATCCAGCATTTCTTATAAGTACCTTATTTGAAATATGTAAAACAGTAACAAGTTGACAATACAATATACACACATCTTCTTATCTTCAGTTTTAATTGCTGATTTCAATTGCAATTAACAATTACAATTAACAATTACAAGTTTCAATTGTCAATTGCAATTAACAATTGAATGTTTCAATTGCACTCTTTGCAATTGACAATTAACAATTAAAAGTTTCAATTGCCTGGTGACCAATTAACAATTAACAATTGACGAAAATTTAATTGCAAATTTTATGATTGAATTCAATTGCAATTGAAATTAATTGTCAATTACAAATTGAAATCAATTGCAATTGAAATCAATTGCGATTGATTTTCAGAGCAATTACTTTCAATTGATTGATCAATTGCAATTGATTTCAATTGATTTTGCCCAACACTGGTTTTGAGGTATGGAACCTGTATCATTATTTTTGCAGTTATGTCTATACAGTCTATTTTGTTGTGCAAAAGTCTGTGTAAGAAAATGAGGTCGTTCAACGTCCGTCTTTGTTCAAGTGTCTGAAGTGTAAAGTTATCAAGTAAATTATCATACGGTTCGTATTTTGGGTAAAGTCCTGTCCTCTTGTACGTGAGAAAACGTATGAATTTGCTTTGTATCTGCTTTACTTTTTGGCTACGTGTTTTCACAGAAGTGTTCCAAATAAGTGAGGCATATTCAATTATGGATCTTACGTAAGAAAAATAAAGTAAATTTAAAGTGTTATAATTTATAAATTCTTTGGTCGTTCTGATAAGAAACCCAAGATTTCTATATGAATCTTTGGTAATATTTGCCACATGATGCGTAAAGGTTATTTTTTTGTCAAATATTCCACCTAAATCTTTAATTGTGTCTAATTCTCATAAATTTAATCCACTGATCGAATAAGTAAAGTTATACGTTTTTTTTTTCACGTCTACTGTAGGCCTATGTGATACACGTAGTATCAGTATTGCAAGTATCCTGCAAAATAATTATCAAGTTACATTCCCACAACAAGACAGTTATAGATATGCGACAATCATTTTGATACGAGTGTACATTCTACGTCGTATCTGAGCTATTCAGTGGGTGAAACCAGTGATGCCAATTCCTTCAGAGCCGTTTTCCCTTCACAAGCATCAGAATTTCCCTTTTCCGGATAAAATTCCCCTTCATCCAAACCGTTCAAGTATTTAGTAAACGTATTTTTAATCGTTTTCGCTTCCACCCCCTCACCCCAATCTTATAACCACATACAAGCAGATACCTGACAGCCTTCCTTTGAGCTTACGCAGAATTTGACTTGATTTGTTGTTTAGGTATCTGAGGCGTCGCGATAGAGGAGGGGAAAAGAAAAGGAAAGGAAAGGTGTAGGCCAGGACCTATGTTAAAGGTGCAATCTGTGCATTTGCCTAGTGTGACTGAGGAAAAACCCTATAAATACCTCGGTCAGGACGAACAACCTAAATAAATCATAAAAAAATATAAAATAAATATTATGTAAATTTAATTTTTATCCTAGACATCATTATAGATTTTAATATTAATGTAACCTAAGGTACAAAGAAATTATTAAGTATATACTTAAGAACAGCACTCCCATATTTACTGAAACGAATACGAACAGTTACAAAGAAAACTCTAGTTGCTACTGTCTTTGGCTGCACACGAGGAATGTTCGTAAGCACAATACAAAGTTTAGAGATGCGGAATTCTTAAGAATTAATAATTCTGTGTGCACAGTCACCAGCAAATTTGTAAACTTACACAAACACACATACAGTAATGACCCAGTATTCACCTATATATACATATTTACATTCACGACACGCAGATTTTTTCTTCTCTTATATCGATTAATCCTCTTCACAATCAATTTTCTGGTTGGGAAAAACATCTTGTGATTGGGAAAACCAAACTGTTACAATAGTTGGAGTAATAATTTAATTGAGAAATATTTCATATTATTGCATTGCATTTAATTCAACAATGGGAAGATTAATTTTGATAAAAGATTTTAAATAAGCATTGTTGTAATGTTTTGAATTTAACTGAATATGTTGATCGATGTGTAATGTTGATAAATATTAACGAATGCAAAGCAAGATAACTTGTGAGAATATATGTGAAATATGTGCAACGGATTATGTTTGGAAAAAATAGGATGTTGAATTTATACTGAATTTTAATTAGATTAATCAGATATGTAAATATATTCAATCTATAAATGATTGAAGAGAGGTTCAAATTTCCCTGCAATATTGAGAGATTACAAGCAATTTCCCTTTTTCCCTTTTCTCCAAAATTTACTCAAAATTTCCCTGCGCCAAGGGAAATTTCCCATCAATTGGCATCACTGGGTGAAACATGCTAAATCATCATAGTAAGCTGATAAGTTGTATATTTTATGTATACACAAGACAATTGAAGCTAGAATTAGCGAAGCTTCTACCATTCGGGTTGATATGCATTTGTGTGTCAATCCGTCCCTTCTACGATAACTCATAAAGCTTGCCCTGTTTTGACGAAACTTACTGTGTGCCTTTGGGGTTGCAGTCTATGAAGTATAAGGGTGTTGAAGATGTAAAATTCATCTCATTTTGCAAGTTCGCACATCCATATGCAAGATATTTTTTCCAACATTAAACGTTAAAACATAGGTCGATTATGACAAAATTTAGTTTATATTTTCCTTATGGCATTATAAACTTGTTCATAGTTTTGGGTTAGAATCTACCAAAAATGAAAAAGCTAATTTTACTGTCTTCAATTTCAAACGTAGACCAATGTTCCACGATAATTTTCGCAAAAAAAAAAAAAAAAGTTTGATTTTTCCTTAATATGTTGTATAATTTTCTTTGATAATTACCAGTCACCCCTCAGCAGGGAGTTAAAACCAGTACAGACTAAAGTAGTGGATATACCCTTCTAACCCCCTCTTCCGATTTACCTTAGAATTGCACGATGGATTGATAAAAAATCGGTTTTGATGCAACATAACTAATGGAAATTTCCTTTGACTCTTTTCTTTAATCCCCAATACTTAGGATTAAAATCACTCACGAATGAGCTGTAACTTTATCAACTTCATGAGGGATGGATTATTTCCGCCTCTCCTAATTAAGAAAAAAAATCACTACAATTTATTCTACAACTGTTCGATTTAAGTATAAGCTCGTATGCGAAATCAGCTTCCTGAAAGTACTTTGCATAAAACTATTCTTCTCGTGGCATTAGACTTCAAAACTCTGCCATGTATAAGTGTCGGAAGTCTTACAGAGTGGCTTTGTCCGTCGGTCTATCCATCGACAGGTATCAGAGCAAAAAATGGTAATATATATCATGATATTTTTTTTTAAAATCAAGTCAGCGTCAAGAGAATAGTTTCCATTTCTTCCGTTAACTCTCTATTTAGAAGGAAAGTGATTCAAACTAGTCATTTCCGGTTTCAAGGTTTATCGATATAGAACAAAATCTGTAACGTATAGCGGAAACTGTTTCTTTTCAAAGATTCCGCGTCTTAGGACTATATATTATGCCCATTCTAAACTACCAAAACTGTAAGTGGTTCAAATTACTTGAACTAACTTAGCATTACTTGAGAGTGTGAACCCTATTACCCACCTTGGGAGCCAATGAGATGGGGAGGTCAAGGTGGGAGTCTTAAACCGCATATACCAGCATATACTAATTTCAACAAGAAATGCGCCATATTCACTTCTAGTAATATGTGCGATACTGAAAATTCTTATTAACAACTTTGTTCAGAGTGTTTTACTCTACGACAGTGATATTTTGATATTCAGGAAATAATAAAAGAAAATACTAATGACATTCGGGTACTGGCGATACAGACGGATGTTAACAGTTGCCTGGGTTGACAAAGCGAGTAACAAAGAAATGTTGAGGAGGGCTCGAGAGGCAAAGTCGTGTTTGTGAGAAATACTAAAGGAAAGGAGAACCATCCAGGGGCCTATTTCTCAAACCTACTAGTCTTGTGACAATGTAAAACTTTTAAAGTCAAATATTTTGGAATTGTATATATCATAAAATCATGACAAATTATAAGTATCAGCATTATTATTTCGAAATGACTTCCACTATTATTATATTATTTCTACTTCATGATGTTTTACGGTTTGAGAAAAACATATTGCAGGACTAGCAATTCCGAGAAATAGACTCCTATATAGGTCATCCTCCGAGGCACGATTGGCTTATTGGCACCATCATCGAGGGTACAGCTGATGACAACAGTGGCAGGGGTTGGCTATGGTTAGAATTCTTAAACCAAGTAATGGATAACAACGATTGCCCCAACTATTTGGCCATGAAGAGGCTCTCAGAAGATCTACATGTCCGGAAAGCTCCTGCAAACCAATCCTCGGATTGATAAGTGAAGAAGACGACTGTATTATATGGATATGCAGGTGAGTGGTATCTAGATCTGCATCTGAAGATGTAAAAACTCAATTAATGTTGATACAAAAGAAGAAGGAAATGCAGGTAGCAATCAGTAGTAACTGACAGAAAATACTTGTTATTAAATGGTACTAGATTCAATAAACGAAAGAGCGAAGAAAATATGTAAAATGGTTTATTTTTTTCTTTATTTCATTTAGAAAGAATGGATTAAGATATTTCATAATCCAGCTATTATATTGAAAATAAGGTCATACTGAAAATAAGGAAGTTCTTAGTTATATATTACCTCTCCTGGACACATGAATCATACAGATAAATTTGAGTTTATATATGTCTTAATTTAAATATAAGGATAGTTTCCGTACAGATTAAGAATATATGGACCACTTTATCAAATTATTGCATATCACTTTCCTTGCTTTAAATAATACTATATTGTATTCTGGAGTGCTATTTCCTCGCCGTATATGCAGATAATTACCTACAAATTTATAATAAACCTGCAAACTGATATGCCATCAAAACGATTTTACATTTGGAAAACACGCATGAACCCTTGCTAAGTGGCCGCTACAAGCAATAATTGTATGTATTCTTGTTCAAGACAGGCTGAAGGTGGTGGGATCCCAGGTTAACTAAAATTTTCTTATGCAAGCTCCAGTCACTATCGACAGTTGAACTTAAAGCGAAAGTTTTCTTGGAAGTTAAAGAAATACTCCTGTTGGTTGGGATCGCAATTGGGAAAAAGTAAAGTGATGTAAGTTCTAAATAAATAAATGACTTTATCTCGTTTCCAGAATACACAACACCACCAATTTACTGTCAATTTTTTTGGGGGGAAGGACAAAAGAAAATTATATCATTGTCTTTCTTTCATGACTAAATGGTCGTGGTGGCTCGTGGTAGAACGTTCACATCTGCTGTTTGGCCCCAGTTCGCACCAAATGAGTTTCGTTGTAGACAATCGCAATGTATGTGTTGCTTTGGGTCTAGGTCAAAACTCTCACAGCCAAAACTCTCACACTCAAGAAATGTCAAAACGCCCACAAAATCGGCCATAATTCCCACAGAAATGGACAAAACACCTACACATAGCAACAGTCACAATCCCCACATAAATGGACGAAGCTCCCATACAAATGGACAAAACTCCCACACGCAGAAATTGTTACAACCGCGACTCAAATGGCCAAAACTCCCATACAATCGAACAAATCTCCCACATTTTGAAATGATCCTGGTTGCATGTCTTGTAAGTTTCACACGCTGAAAATAATAAAAAGAGAAGTCCAAAAACGCTTATGATCCTAAGTCCAAGGGATTTGTCCATCTATCACCTTGTCAACTTTGGATCTCAACCGTTTTTTGGACGTCTTTTTATTATTATTTTCAGCGTGTGAAACATAAAAAGTGTGCAACCAGGATCATTTCAAAGTTTGGGGGATTTGTTCGATTGTGTGGGTTTTTTGTCCATTTCTGTGGCGGTTGTGACAATATCTGCATGTGGGAGTTTTGTCCGTTTGTGTGGAAGTTTTGTCCATTTATGTGGGGATTGTGACCTTGCTATGTGTGGGAGTTTTGCCAATTTGTGTGGGAGTTATGACCATTGGGGTTTATGACCGCTTACCTGCGTGGGAGTTTTGGCAGTGGGAGTTATGACCGTTCGTGCATTTGGCAGATTTGTCCATTTGTGTGGAAGTTATGACCGATTGTGTTGGCGTTTTGACATTTTCTAAGTATGGGAGTTTTGGCTGTAGGAGTTATGACCATTCGTGGATTTGAACGATTTGTCCATTTGCGCGCGGGTTATGACCGTTTGGGTGGGCGTTTTGACATTTTCTGAGTGTGGGAGTTTTGGCCTGCTCCCGTTGGTTTTCTCAGGGTTGTCCCTTTTCAATCCGCCATTATCATTCATATCATCATCAGTGTATCTCTCGGTGCATAATCGTGGGACACTGAACTAAAAAAAAAAGAGAGAGAGAGAGAGATAGAATGAGACCTGTTCACTCTCGATCTCGCTCATAACACTTAGTGATATACGTATACTCCTTCGAAAGCTCAACGTTTCCCTTTAGGTGCTTTTTAGGTTGTCAGTAATACAAACCATTATGTTATGGAATACCTACTATATTACTTGGAAACAGTACGTAATGACAAAAGAAGAAAATAAAAGGGAAGAAAAACACTATATATACTTATACATTTTATTTCATCTGAAATTAAAGTGCTTCAACTAGTTTCACTTGGCCATATTTTGAGGTGTATAACTTCATGCTACATTCGGAAGCTAGATTACTAAAGAGACGGGTCTTCAATTCTACTTCCTTGTTTTGCTCTTTTATATTTTCATAGTTGCTTCAAGTTCTGGTGAGGGATTCACAACTCACACATCTCCTTTCATAGGATTCTCCTAGAACTTTTGTTTTCATCATGTCCTCTGATTTTTTATTGAAATAGCGAAATGAAAGTAATCTTCGTATTAGAACGTATACAAAATGGATAAATCAAAGTGTTTCTGCGTAAGATTTGGCTGTAGCGTAAATTAGAAAATCAACATTTGTGTGGAGTTAAGTAAAATAATTATTTACTTTCTGGACTGCGAAATTCGAATTATCTTTCTTCAAAGCGTTACTGATTTAGTACTTAATAAGACAGCTCTATATGAACACACTCATAGAGAGAAACATGCTACTGCTACTACTACAAGCACTACTAAAACTACTAAAACTAATAATAATAATAATAATAATAATAATAATAATAATAATAATAATAATAATAATAATAATAATAATAATAATAATAATTTTTGCTGCCGAAAATGCTATGCAAAACTTATAAACAACTTGTCCAGTGGGAAAGGTGACTAATGAGAAATGAAAGGCAAGGCGTTGTGAACTGATAGGTTTCAGCACTGTTTATTCAATATAAAAACCACGTGAGTCAATAATTGCATTAAAGTGGTTGTAGAGCTTAGTGAAGTAGTCGTGCTACTCCTGCTTTAAAATTGCCGTCAAAATCCTGGTTGAAGCCTTTTGAATTTCTGAAATGGTGTCGAAACACCGATTTCAGTTCCGGAAATAGCCAGAAATAGCATATAGCCAAGTCTGAAGAATATGGGGGGATCGAGCTCCACGATCTCTCTTTATTTTATTTTATTTTATTTACTTTTTGTAAAAAAAAAATTAAAAAGTAAATGGCGTACCATTCTGTTCTTGTTCATGGTGCAATGTCATGCAATAGAGGCCATGAGCGTTGTTGTCGATCTCAGGTCGTGCTATTCAAATCCTAACAATATATGCTGCAAGGTATTCAAGTAGTACTCGGTGTTCACAATGTGACCCTCTGGAGTGAATTATTTGTGAATGGTGCCTTTCAAATTGAAGAAAGCACTGAGCATAGTTTTTTGCCACTTGTGCATGCGTATTTCCTTCGTGTTTTTTTTTTTTTTTTTTTTTTTTTTTTTTTTTTTTTTTTTTTAAGAACACTGACTTTTTTATTCCGAGCTCGGACACTTTATTAGGGGTTTGTACTGAAAAAAATCATGTATCATCATCTGCTACAGTGTTGACTTGAATCGTGGATCCGTATCATCAGTTTAGTTCATACAGGCAGGGTTCTACTCTGCTATGTTTTTGTTCGTCACTTAGTGTGTGTGAGTGTGGCACGAACCACGTAAAGACATCTCGTTTGTGCAAATGTTCAGTTAGAGTGAAATAGGCATTCTAGTGAAATCTTCGATGAGTTCTGCAAATGTAATGCAACGATATTTTGTTTACAATCCTTGTCGCTATCTGGACGTTTTCGTCAGTTCGCACAGCCACTGTGGATCGTCTTCAATGTTTTCACGATCATCACAAAATCTTGCGTACTACTTCTTATGGTTAAATGCCATACTATTGTAAACAGTTTTAATCATTTAAAACGTCCGTATTGCACTTTTATCCAAATTGAACAGAATTTAATGTTGACACCTTGTTCCATTGCTCCCTTTCTGACCGATGTTCAGCAGGTACTACCAGCCACAAAATCTGTGCTCAACCACCGCTAATGCTATCGATTAACAACTTTGACGGAACTAGGCGAGATGTGTTGCTACGTAGAACATCTACTTTTCCATTGATTGCTCTGTAATTCCATGAGAAAAAAAAAAGAAAAAAAAAAAGAAATCAATCATCTTTTCCATTAGACAGATGTAAATTAGATGGGCATTTAAATTAGTTGAGCAATTGGTAACGACAAATGTGAGTAGCCTGCTGGTTTGAACGATATTGTACACAATGGTAGAACTTGGCAGACTCCATTTTGTGTGTATTTTATTTTGTCATTATAATACAAATTATCTGAATGTAATTAACCAAGTTCTTCTATTTCATTGTCTCTAATTGAGAGATTATACGCGATTAATATATATATATATATATATATATATATATATATATATATATATATATATATATATATATATATATATATATATATATATATATATTAATGCCTTATTTAAAGAGTTAGAGAAATGCAAATTGTTTAAAATAACACATTTTTTATGGTTGTGTTAACTACGTCATTAATTTCGAGAATTTAGATTATTCTAAATAAAAAAAATGCTTAACCATGAGAAATCCATTAATTTTGAAGTTCTGTTAAGGAAAAACAACCATATGTTGGCTGAGACCTGGGGATTTTTTTTTCGGGCGGGGAAATTGCTAATGATAATGCAGTTTTCGAGATGGAGGTATTTAACGATATTGTCTTGAATACATTAATCCTTCAGCTGCAATTATTCTTGCTTTACTGTTCTGCAATTTTATTAACTATTTACTTCCAGATAAAGATATTTATACAAATGATTAGCACATTGTACGTAGGTATTAAACCTCTTCAATTCAGTTTCAAGTAAAAAAAAAAAAAAAAAAAAAAAAAAAAAGAGCCACGATCCACAATTTTGATAAGAAAAAAAATATGTAATAGTGTAATTTCCAACTGCATTTATGTAAAAGAAAGTAAAAGGAAATATTTATTGTTTTCTACTTTATAACCACTCTGTATATTCACTATTGACACAGAACTCGAAGAAAAAGACATCTGTTCATTTTTCTTTCTCTCCATAATTTGGAATTATGTTGAGACTTCGGAGATTTTCAGATGACTCATTTCACGCTAGGTTTTCAGGAGTTCATTGTCTACACAAATCCCGAAACCCCTGTACTTACACTACAACAAAACGTTAGTGTTGGTCATGCTACTCCGCGAACCATACTGCTTTCATGCCGGGTTCTGCATCACTCTTCCCCATCCCTGGTAATCCTCGGATCTCCTCTGGATAACCGGGCTTTACTGAGCGTTGCACTCTTTTCAGTTCACTCCCCCCTATCCCCACTTATTGATCGAATCTTGAATGCAGCACATAGCGAAAAAAAAAGAACTGAAGTTAAAGTACTGCGTCTCATTTTTACTACCACAGGTCATTAGATGAGTTGACTTGCTGTATCCAGTGCATTGCGTCAAAAGGAGGAATTGGATGGCATAGTTAATAGAATTAAGGGATGAACCTATATTTATCTGATTTCGGCATCACTTCTAAACGGTAATCTTAGTGATCGATATTACCAAGTGTTCAACATAACACCATCTCATTTTATTTTAGTTCACATCATATTATTGTATGTAGTTGCTAGAAATGTATGTATTTACTACTATCAAAATAATATACTTGTCAATGTTAGCAAGTGAAAGAAAATACACATATTTATGTCACCATTTCTTTTTGTCAAGAAATTTATACAAAATAAATATACAGGGTCCGGCAAAAATCTCCTGTATTTGGAGAGGGCGCTGTTTGAGTTGTGGTGAGGATACGGAGACGGAGGGGGTACCGATCGATAGAGGTATACGTGACATCTTTAGTAGTCGCAATATCGTGGCGCGGTGAGCATCGTGCGTTTGTTATAGAGGAGCATATTCGTAATGGTGGTTCTTTGTTTAATACTCAGTGGGCATTTCCCATTCTGTTCGAATTCTGTTCCTGATAGAAAAACTATTCGAATTTGGGTATCAACTTTTAGAGCAGCAGGTTCTATACGGAGAAAAACGTCGCCTGGCCGATTTGTTTGTGCTGAATGTTTTGAAAATTGTTGTATGGACGTTACTCACGTGCCACATTTTGCGGTGTTGTTACGTTCCGAGATCGACCACATGATTTTTGTTTCCATCACCATATCTCAACAACAACTCATACAGCACCCTCTCCAAATACAGGAGGTCTTTTTACCAACCCCTGCATAGCTTGCATGTTAGAATATTGGAAATAAATTTGTCTACAAACATTTTTAGAACAACATATAATGAGTAGTAACGGGAAAGTGCGATCAATAAATTTGGTTGAAAATCTGGAGTGAGCCATATATTCTTTTGAAATTCATTTTATCTTTTAGTTCGTGATTTATCTAATTTAATAAACATATATATGAATTCCGTAGCTATACTTGTTTAATTGATGCTATTTTGTTATTATTACCACCATCGCATTTGTTAGCACCATAAGCTTTCTGACATCAGTTTCAATTCAGTCACAGCAAATTGAGTAACTTTCATGTCTTAAAACAATATTACAGTATAATAAATATATGTTACAATGACATCGTGACGACTCGTAAGGGAAGCCACATCGGTGAAAAATACATATCTACAAAAATCAGTAGGTCCATATTTGGCAAGTGTGACTTCCCTTAAGAACCGTCAGTGAATAACACTAAGTTTGATATATATCACTCAACTACATCAACGTATGTTAGATAAAATGAAATCATTTCTTTCTTCCCCTAATTTCTTATAGGAAATTAATATTTTACGGCATATGTAAACCGGAGAAATACTCAAATTAATTTTCAGCAGCTTTATATTATTATTATTATTATTATTATTATTATTATTATTATTATTATTATTATTATTATTATTATTATTATTGAAGCGAGCGTTAGCAAAGCCTCTCCTATTCGACTAAATTCGTATTTGTCTGTAAATTCGTCTGTTCCACAATAACTCTCGTAGAACTTATCTGATTTTAAGGAATCTTGGTATGTGTCTTCCTTCAACATGCGAAATAACTCTGTTGTTTAGGGTTTCAATCCGTTAAGTATGAAGAAGTAAACAAAAACAAGTAAAATCAACATCATGTTGCAAGTTTGCACATATACATGTAAAAAAGCATCCAGAATAAATTATTTTTAAAATTACAAAGCATAGTGAATAGTGTGATTGCGGCATTGTAGTAAAATTTGCCAAGGGTGCAAGGATGATTTTACACACTTCCAATTAAAAATAATGTTCGACGATAATTTTCATAACTATTATATACGTTCGATTTTGAAACAATAATAAATGCATTTCGTTTCTAAACAATAGGGCACTTTTCTTCAGTGATTCGGAATCATCTTCATTAGATTAAGAAAATAATGAAGACTAAATATTTAAATCCTTCTCCCGATTAATAAGGTCACTGTAACTTTCATTAAGAAACAAATACTCGCTTTTGAGACAATATGTTGCAAATTTATAGATGCATTTAAGGATTGTCCACTACTGAAATTAGCCCCCAAAAATGAGTTTCTTCACTAATACAATTAATTAGAAGATTTATTTACGATCTTTCATCATCGCCCTTCATTTGCATTTTTTTTATATAGGCAAATGAGACCCAGGTTTGCATTTAAAGATGTAAATCTCAATTGACATTATGAAGTAATAATGAGACCAGAATGCAGGTAATAATCAACAGGAAACAATTATTGAGTAGTATTAGATCAATAAAGGGAAAAAGATATAATATATCAAAGTATTTTTTTTTTCTTAATAAAGAATGAACTAAAGTGCTTCATGAATCTAATTATCATATCGATGGATAATTAAAATAAACTTTCATTTGGATTTTTTTTTTGCTCCATATTACTTTCCTTGGAAACGTGAATAATACTTAGAAATTCATTTGTATTTTCAAGTTGTTACAATTCCAATATAAGGAACATTATATATTTCATAATTCCAACATTAAGATTAGGAATATGGGTAGTTACTTCATGAAATTATTTCGCATCCGTTTAAATATAGGCCCTATTGATGAATTATAGTGTTACATTCTTGGTACATGCTTAAATAATTGCGTGCAAATTGATATTACAATATAGATTATTGCGGGCGCGGTGGCAAAGTGCATGGGGCGTTTGTTCGATCTAAGTACGGTGGAGAAACGTCGATTATGTTTTCTTCGGGGATCTCTCGTTTCCTTCCACTTGCTCCATTCCACACTATTATCCATCTCATATTCGACTCCTCCTTTAGTCTCGGTAAATAATAAGATCCTAAACCAGAAAACAAAAATATATTAACTAAGCAGATATGAAGTTGTGTAATCTGGATTAATGTATGCAAAACAAAGAAAACAATGACCGGATGAGTACATGAAAGGTTTATTAACTATTTGTATAATCTCAGATTATATCATCTTCACCATCACTATAACATACCTTCTGACCACACTGAACTAGAATCTCATGCAGCAAGAAGGCAATTCAATAACGTAATGCTCATTGAGAAATTAATTGGAAATAAAATAAACAGTCAGTTAGTTCATTTTAAGCAGGAATCCCAGCTCACAAAACAATATATATATATATATATATATATATATATATATATATATATATATATATATATATATATATATATATATATATATATATATATATAATTTCCTTTGGTTATATATTATATGCAAAGGGAATAAACAATCACTCCTAAAAGTACTGATCCAATATTATAATAATTATATAACTCTAATTCAATGTTACCTGAAAGTCGAAGCTGGATATAGCATTTACCAAATAAACCATATCTTTCGTTTGTAAATTGTAAGTTGTAACGAAGAATATGCCAGTATGTGCTTCATATATTACTTTTATAGATTCATTCTATTCCTATTTATGTAGTTATACATATTATATTTTTAAATGCTAGCTTGAAAGCTAGCTACCTCTAAGAGGGGTACGCCCTCCTTTAGGGATGGAAAGTTATAGGATAGAGTGGTTGCAATGATTACTTGTGGATAATCTAGGGAGGCTAGAGTACTGGGTTATATAGTTTTTCATTATATTCATTTATTTATTTATTAAATCAAAATAACCTGGACATTATGATTTTTGCCATCATAATCATTATGACATCGGTAGTCGAAGGAATTCGGGAACATAGACATATTTCAAATACAATAAACATATTATAGTAAGGTGCAAAGATTATAATGCATAATATAAGCAGCGTGTAAGAAAATCTTTACGGACAAATTTGAAAAGAAGCGTGGTGATGAGAAAGACCAAACAATGAGTGAAGCAAAGTGAAGAGAAAATAAAAGGGGTTAAGATTCTATTTATTCAGGAAAGAAAAGTATGTTATGAGCATGATAGATGGGATGAGGTGCAGACACGTCACAACACTAGGAAGACGTTAAGTAAACGAATGGAGTTAACTTCTGCCTAGGGACGACTCTGGGCTGATGGAGACATGGGGAAGCCGTGTCAGTAACAGAGGAAATCAGTGTGCAATATACGATGGAAATATATAAGGTAGATGATCATGAATGCAAAAGCCCTCTATGAGCGCACGAGTTGGATGACTAGGAGGTAATGTGTAATAATACAGAGTGAAGAGTAGATATAGAGGGTATAAGTAGAGCGTGCTCGGTAGGGATGGAGTGTAAGATAATGAATCGTATCAATGAGAAGTGGCTGGTGATGAGTGTAGCGGTCGGTAATGAACTTGCAGCGTAAGGTTTCTAGGTGATACTTGAGAATAGGAAAAGAAATACGAGAATGAGGTCTTCTCTAGGACCAGGCAATGAGATACGAAAGGCAATTCTAAATGCATGACTTTCGAGAATGACAAGTTTTTCGTAATAGGAGGTTGACGCAGAGATCCAGGCGGGAAAACCATATGTCAGTACTGGCCTAAGAAACTCTTTGTAAGTGTTAAGAACAAGATTCGAAGAGAGACCCCATATGGTACCTATTAAACGTTTCAGAAGATTAAGTATGTTGTATGCTTTTGCCTTGACTGCATTGAGATGTGGTGTCCAGATGAGGTGGTGATCGAAAGATATGTCTAGATAGGTAAGTGTTCTGCTAAGATGTAACAGTACGTCATTGACTTGTAAGAATAGCTTGTAAGTATTCCGATGGACCTTAGTACGTTTTCGGGGTGGAATGAAAACGATGGCTTGTGTCTTGGCGGCATTGATGGTCAGTTGCCAAGTGTGGTAAGAGTGCGTGAAACGATTAATTGCTTCCTGAACAGTAAGATTGATTTGTGCCATTGTGCGACAGAGAGGAAGAAATGCAGTATCATCGGCGTATTGGAATAAAGAGATGTTCGGAGGTAGTTGAGGAAAGTCGGCGACAAAAAGCAGATAGAGTAGTGGCGATAATGTCGAACCCTGGAGAACGCCTGATAAGAAGAAGATCGGGTGTGATAGGTGATCGTTGATGGCAACATTGGCGAGACGGCAATGAAATATAAGCCGAATATATGCAACAGCAAGCCGTAATTTAATAAGTTTATAGATGAGTCCTAGGTGAGAAACTTTATCAAGCGCCATTTCAAAGTCAAAGAACAAAACAAGATGGGTGAATAGAGTTATAATGATTGGTGACAAGTAACGTAAGACGAAGGAGTTGGTCGTTAATTGAATGTGAGGGCCGAAAGTAGGCTTGATGTGTTTGAATGATATGATGATCGTTCAAGTATGGGTGTAATCTTTTAATCCGTATCCGTTCGAAAATTTTACTGAAAGTGGATTTGAGTTGTATTGGCCTATAAGATGAAACATGGGATGGTGTTTTTTTTTAGGTTTGTGAAACATGAGTGTTTTTGAAACCTTCCAGCAAGTGGGAAAAAGACATGTGCGGAGAATGGAAGTGTATATAAGAGCAAATAGTGAGAGAAGGGCAAAGGGACATTCTTTAATGTTTCTATAAGTGATGCCACCGAATCCTGGAGCAGTGTTTCTCTTGCTGCGTAGCACAGCGGTGACTTCATCAGTTTTAATGGGAAGAGTGAGAACATGCTGCGGAAGAGTGTGAGTGATGTTGGGTTGTGATTGAGGTAAATCAGTGTTAACTTCAGCAGTAGGATGAGTGCGGTAGGTATGATCGGAAACTGTTGGTGTAAAAATGGTTCGAAAATTATCAGCGAAAGCATTTGATATGTCTATATCTGATTGGAGCGCCTTGTCGTGGACAAGGACAGGATATGTTTTCTTAGTATATATGACACATAAACGTTTCCAAAAGAGTGTTGGATGTGGGGTATTCGCTAGATTATTGTATGTTTTAATCCACTGAGGTTGTTTGTAGGCGGAGAGATAGTTGCGGACAGTAAGCTGCAATTGATGATGAAGTAGAAGTGCATCAGGATTATGTGTGCGAAGGTAGAGGCGATAACATTGGCGAGGGCGATGACACAAACAAAGTAATGGGGTGGAAGATTGGGGCGCTTTGGACCGGATGAAGATCGCGGGATATAGAGCATAGATGCGTGCTGGATTGCTGTAGTGAGAGTGACAATTTTTCAGTAAGATCATCAGAAGTGACTGGGCCTCCGTAGTGTTCTATGGCAGAATATATATAGGTACGATAGCTAAACCAGTCGGCCTTGTCACATCTAGGTGTGACTCGAGAAGCCGATAAACGTGTTGGACATGCAAGACCCTTATGGTAGGTAAGTTTGATAGGAGCATGATCGCTACGGAGCAAACCTAAGACTGTGACAGTGCAATTAGTAGTTAATGTATTGGAAGTAAGTGCGATGTCTGGCGTGGTGTTTGAGATTGGTCGAGTAGTAGAAGGAAGTGGAAGTAGTATGCCAGTAGTATGAGTCGTGATGAAATCACAAAACTGAGTGCGGTCCTGTTCTGATCGACTGTGAAGGTTTATATCTGCACGGATAATGCAATGTTTGTAAGTATCGGATATATGTGAGAAGAAGGTGGTTGGAATTTGATTGCCAGTTCAAACATAGATTGTAGCGAAGGTAATTTCTATGGACTTGAAGCAAATGGTGGTGATGACATATTCAGGTAATTGTAGGTGACGGCAAGAGTGCTGTCTGTATGGCAGGTTATTGCGAAACCCAATAGCAGATCCACTGCTAGGGCGAAGGGTTGCTAGTGTATTGTCATGTCGGATCAAGTCATAGCGAGGGAATCTGCACGAGATGGACTTTTAAAGAAAGGTTTCGCTTAGAAGAAATTCAGTGATATGCTCTTCTAATAGTACTGCCTGGAAAAGGTCTTTGTTTTTAGGGAGTGAACGGATGTTGAGGAACAAGAGTTTAAATACATGATGCGTGTGAAGTTACGTATCGAGTGGTATCAAAATGAACGTAATTATTTGAGCAAGTAGCATAGAGAGAAACGTTAAAGGTTTAATTTGTTGCTATGGTGAGTTGTTGGAGAATGTAGTGTCTATGAAAGGGATGAATGTTCTGAAGACAAATGTGAGAAATTCCAACAATTTGCTTACTTTCACGGGATTATCGATATGCTGATCTGTGTTTGTTGAAGTTGATTGTGTGCGTAAGGGAGCCACTAATTCAGGATGTGCCTGGTCAGGAAGAGGTTTACTTTTACATCTGTAGCTATAGGAAGGATGCTGCTACTTGCCAGTAGAACACTGAGGAGGTAGCTGCATATTTGGACAGAGGCGTGTTTGGTGAGGACCGGAGCAATAGCCACAAACAGCAGAGTTTGTGCATTAGTTCATTGAATGGCTGTTGTACGCCTGACATTCCTCACACTTGAGTGGCATAGGTGAAGATGACCGAGAAAGTTCCACGCGGTGTCTGCGTTCATAGATGTATGCACCTTGGGTAAGAAGGCGGTCGATAGTTTCCTGCGATGGTGTAAGGACACGTACCAAGTAGGTGGCCCCACTGTTGTTATGAATGCGAATGATTTTGTGGATCGTGTGTCCTTCGGATTGTAATTGATCTGTAATTTCCTAATATGAATAGATAGGGTCGACTCCTCGAGCAGCAACAGATAACATGGGAGGTCGCTTCGGAGGAGGAGGTTGTTTACGACGGGAAGATGTGAGGTGAGGTTGGTGAGGGTTGATTGTTTACCGAAGATTTCATAGGATGCTTTGTTGCGAACTGTAGTGGCAAAATTTAGATCTGGAGACTTGAAGATAAAGCCGCAGCGTGTTTTTACAACTTCGTGAAGTGGGAGGCTAGGTAGATATTTTCTCAGTTGCAAGAGGATAAGTTTTTCGTTAGAGAACTTAGAATCGTAGTGTTGGAGTAGAAAATAGTGGAGAGATGGAGTAGTGTGTGATGAAATAATGATTTGTTCAGATGATTTTGGGGACTGCTGAAGTGCCTTCTGCTTCCATATCTGAAGATTCATAGGCGGAAAACAAGTGTTGTTTCTTAGCTGGTGGTGAGTGTTTTACCTTGTCAGCGGAACTCGTATGACTCTGAGGAGATCGAGTCCTCGTCCGAGTTGAAGTGCCAGAAACTGCGGAATGAGTAGAAAATTCAGTGTTTTGGCGATGTCTTTCTCTGGGGTCTTTCCGCTTCTCTACCTTCGCAGAGTGAGTAGTGCGACCAGGGATAACAGGAGGTAAAAAATCATGACGACATTCTAAGGATTGTCCAGAAACTAAGCCAGGGTCCGCCATCAGATAAGCCCATCATTGAGTACAAGGCCGTGATAACTGTTTAAGGAAATGCTATGATGCTATGCGATGAATAATGAAAAATTCTGAGGTGAGACGGCCCGTTTGGATAGCCGTCAAGATTGAGTAGTTTCACGTGCCAAACTCGTAGCACTAAACGCCCTTGTCTTGATCAGTCTTACGTGCAGAGCTCAGTAGTAAGGCAAGAAAGAAAAGAAAACGGGATGAGAAGCAGGAAGATAGCAAAAGAGAGCCGTACTGACGTGTGGCACGTCACAGCTGATAGATCGAAATAAATATCGATCTGGAGTACGCTATATATATTAGAATGCTCGTGTATATTATCCAAGCATAATGCATCTATTTCCAAGACAATTAATTTTATCACTTATATCTTTATCCAATATATAGTGCTACAGAGGGCTTCTGGCTGTCTTTAGAACTAAAAATGAAATTGTATTAAATTAAGTTATTGCTAAGTATTCTGCTTGTTGGTGGGTTCTGGGTAGTGCTCTCAAACTGGTCGGTTCGTTTTTTTTGGGTTGTGTCATTCGGGTCAGCTCACATTAGTAGGGGAGCTTAAGGCAAAAAAATGGCCAAACCCTGCACTTTGTGTTAAAAAGGTGCCATTCGGATATGTTGTTCCCCTGATCCAACTAAGCAGGAATCGAAGTGGCCCCACTCCGACAGGTGGCCAGAATCCAATATGGCGGCTATCAAAGATGGCCGCCTCTGCGAATTCATAGTGTTGGTTTTAGAGGCACATATCTCCTTAACTAATAGTCCAATCTTCACGATTCAAAAACTAAACGATATAGAAGATAACAGGGTCTAATAAACTGGCAAAGGGTTTTACCTAACACTGAAATTAACACCTACAGAAATTATTCAATTTGGAACTTTACATTTCTTATGATGGAGTTTCCTCATATTTTTAAAAATAACAAGTAAATTGCTGGGATTATCGAAAACAATGTCGGATAACTTTTTAAAGCGTGTTAAATTATCCTTCGTTTGGTGTATATTTCATTCAAATTGGTTAATACACAACGAAGTTATGACAATTTAAAGATTCGCAATGAGTCGATTGATTTTCCCAAATGCCGAGCGAGAGTTCATTTACCGTAATAAAACATCACTGATGGATGCTGCATTGTTCAAAACAAATCATTCTCTTGTGATGTATTCTTCATAAGTCACACTTTCACCAGAGCACAAGACAGCCTGACAGAGCCCGGTTATATGAACCCAATATGGCGGCCATTAATTATCATCCATAAAGCTAAGTCTTTTTCGAAATATTTATTGAAGTATCTAGATTTATAAACAAGTACGACCAAGTAATAACAAACATTTTCTCTCTCCCATCCTTTTGCCCCACAGAGTAAGTATGGGAAGGAATGAACTCCAAATCATGTTTCGAAATACGTCAAAAGAATCGGATAGAACTGAGTGTTTAAAAAACTTGGAGTAATAACAACTGCACTATTCTCGAAGTATTTCCATTGAAAGTAGCAATGGCGTAAATCCCGTGTAATGTTTCGGCGGAAATAGTTCTGAATCACACAAAAATAAAAAGTTTGAAGCGCCTTCGCAATTCTTCTGTTACCAAGATGTCGTCGATTCAAAGTGAGCGATGTTTTTAAATTGTACAAAACACGGTTAATGACGATTATGAAAAAGCCTGAATCAGAAGGAATAGAAGTTCATAGTACAAGATTTCATGAAAGGATTCTTCGTCACAGGACAAAGCTAACAGCTCATCTGTCCGGCAGAGATGTTTTGCTTTCAGAAGGATCTGACATAATATGTGAGCTGGAGAAAGACATTGATGAAGATGCTATGGCACTAAATCGTGTTGTTAAGATGCTTCGAAAAGATATGGCAAACCACAAGAGTCATTTTGCAGGAAAATTTGAGAATCACTGCCAGGAAGATTCTGTTCCTCCTTCACTAATAGCTGCTGGTAATATGTTACTTTATGATTCATCTGTCACCCCTGATAGCAACGCAAGACAAGCAACTTCAAGTTTATCGCCTGATAGCAAGCCAACTTATATTTTATAACTTCTATCAGAAAGCAGGCGATATTGAGACAGAAGCAGCAAGGCAAAAAGCAATCGCGAGCCACCTCTTCCTCTCTATGTTGGGCTGAGCGTGTATGCTAAAACTCGTAAAAAATCTCTCATAAATGAACTGCATTCACAAGGCAATTCGTCTACACGTGTTCAGAAATATCTTCAAGTCTTTCTCACTGCTTGATAAATCAGTGACGAAATGGGTTTGTCCTTTCAATCTTCGTCGAGGTATTTTAACCGTTGCAGAATTAGATAATATTGACTACAATCATTCTAACACAACATCAAAGGATTCTTTTCATGGTATGATCATTTCTATTTTCCAGCATCCTTCTAAAGAAACCCTGGCATTCGACGTGACCATGTCTCACTGGATAAGTGAATATAAAAATGACAACTGCTCCTGCTCTCGCTGATAATTATGCTCAAACACAGAGATGCAAATAAGCAACAAAATTTTACTCATCCAAGAAAAAAGCTACTAGTTACATCCCACAATAGAAATTATTTACTTAGCTTGGTTATGATATTAAATACTCGCCCGCACCGATGAACCATTTGCATCCCTGCTCTAGTACCTCCTGCTTATATCACGAATAAGGAACCAGTTTTACCTCAACAGAATCCGCAGTTTGTAGAGAAAGTTCTTCCGCGAAATGGATTTTTCGCAGAAGAAAAAAAAACTGGGTGTGTTGGCTTGAAGCATGCTTAAAAAATGACACTATTTGCACTTGGTCTGTACACCATGCCTCGAAAACTGAAACTCTGCAAATGCCAAGTATATGCTGCCTGCTACCGCTGTTTAAAGGAGACTCTAAATCTGTTGCTATGATACGGCACGAAATGAATGTTCTACGATAACTTACAGACAAAATCAACAAAGGACAAGTTCCGGTTCTTGTAATGGATCAACCACTATTTGCCTTGGGGAAACGAATTCAATGGAATTGGCCAGAGTTATATGGCGAAGATCATCAAATTCTGATGCTGGGAGGATTGCACATCGAACAAGCCTTCCTGCATCTTATGGTTAGATGGGAGTGGTTGGGTAGAAATTTTATACAAGTCAGATGTAGCAACACCAGGAACGCTGACAGTATATTGAAAGTAACTCACATTACCAAAGCTCGTTTTGCTCATCAGATTACTCTGACAGTTTCACATCATTTGCTGCGTGATGCATATCATAATTCTCCATCAGGGCAATCTTTCAATGACTGGTATACTGAAAAGGAATCTTCGTGTCCAACGTTTAAGTTTTGGATAATATATTACAGTCTCGTGATTTTACTCTTAATTTACATCAGAGCCATACGTCAAGGAAATTGTAAGCTCTACATTGAAACATTAAAACTAATGGCAGAATTGTTTTTCGCAATGGACCACCTTAACTATGCTCGTTGGCTTCCCGTTCGCATTTTTGATTTGAAGAAGTTGGAAGAAACACATCCTGGGATTATGATTTCGAAATGAATTACTTTGTGATAAGAAAGACATTAAAACCTTTCTCAGCAACAGCTATAGATCATCTCACGAACAGAATATTAAAATTATAAAAGGGGATGTCGGAGCGATTGGTCTCTTACACGACGACAATGCTCTTGTCAAATGGATGACAACGGGACCAGAAATTAGTAGACTAATTAATGAATTCAAAATATCATATAATGAATATGATCCTGATAATAAGCACCATGAAGATTACTCGTTGATGCAAGAAAGATTTAGATCGTCCGTTGAAAAGATTAAAGAAGTTTTCGTCGAATTGGGGAATCCGTTTGAAGAAAATAGTGGACTTGTTAATGTTGCTTCCAGAATCATCTATAGCGGTGATATAATTGAATCCCTATATTCAACAGAAGAAAAAGGGTCTAATATGTACAAGGAATTTGTGCAAGAAAGATTAGTAGAATGTACCAAGCCATTCTTTTCGCCCATGAAAAAATCTTCTCTAGGCTTCATTCTTCCCTTCAAAAGAATAAAAGAAATACAAATGAAATAAAATTACTGAAGATGGACGTTGAGCTACTCTCTCGCTTACTACGCGTCAGTCAAGCAAGACGACTTGACTTGGATGAATTCTTTCAACCAATTCCACAGTCTCTCTGCCATAATTCACAATCCTCAAGAAAGTCCGATTTAGTTATGCTTCTAGAGAGTGAAGCCAACATCAAAGAAGAACACTTTCCTAATTATTGTGATGTTTTGTTATTTGATGGAGCAATTTTGGTTCACATTTTGCAACCAGTATCAATAGAAACATTTTGTGATTATTTCCAGTGTAATTTCTTCAAATATGTTCAAAGAGAAACAGATAGCAAGTGGATCTGATATGGGATAGATAGTCTTCAAAGAGCATAAAATCTTCCACAAGAGAAAGCAGGGGTGTAGGAATAAGGACAAAAGTGACACCAACTACACCAATTCCTAGCAAGTGGAACAATTTCCTTCGTAATGAGGCAAATAAATAAGAACTGTTCCTTTTTCTTGGAAAGTCTATGTGTGAAAAGGAAGGAAGTAACTTTGAGGTAGCAACCAGTAATGGATATCACATAGAAACTTCAAGAAATCTTCCAACATTTTCAAACAAATCATCAGGAAATCATTTAGAAGCTGATAGTAGGATCATGTTACATTGCTTTGATGCAGCATTAAATGTACACAAGAAGGTAGTAATCCGCACAGTACACACAGATGTTGTAATACTTGCTGTATCGTTTTTCTATGACTTTGAGCGACACGGTTTAGAAAAATTATGGATATCTTTCAGCACTAAGAAACATCATTGATTTTTCCCAGTTCATCATATTTCAAAAGCATTAGGAAAAGAAAAATCAACTGCGTTACGAGGCCTCCAAGCGTTTACAGGATGTGATGCAGTGTCATACTTTCTTCTCGGACATGGACAATTATAAGCATAGAAAACACGGCTTTTGTATCCAGAGGTGACCACAGCTTTCCTAACTATTTCACACCCTGTAATCAACATAGACAAAGATTGTTTTAATTCATTGCAACGATATGTTGTCCTATTATATTCAAAAACAAAGTAAACAATTTAAAGTTAATGAAGCCCGGCGAGAAATTTTTTTGGAAAAGGGCAGACCTCTTACTGCACTTTCTCCAACTTGTGATGCCTTGCTTCTTCACACCAAGCGTGCAGCATACCAAGCTGGACAAATCTGGGGCCAGACAATAAAGAAGATAGTACATATTCCTTCACCAGTAACTGGGGATGGACTGACAATGGAAGTGAACTTTCTCCAACATGGACTTCCATTCCAGTTGTATACGAAACATGTAGGAAACTCTTTTTGAAATGTGCCTGCAAGACATGTACCCCAAGATGTCGTTGTAGAAGTGCAAGCGTCCCGTGTTGTTTTTTTGTTCTATGTGTAGGGGAATGGAAAGGTGATGGAAACTGAAAACGAAGATCTAGCTAGACCAATAAAACTTTCATGTAAGTAGCACTCATTATTTTTGAAAATTCAGTTGATCCACAGTAAATTTACACCGTTGGAAACGTACCAATAAATAGATAAACTTAAACGTATGATTCTTTATAGAATAGCTTGTACAAAAGTAATATTAACTGTTCATCGAAATCATAAAACTGTTTGTACACATAGAAAATCCAAAATATATATTGTGAATTTCAAATTATCGAACCAAGTGTTTGCGTTGTGTTTCTGTTCTTACAATACGAAAGAAATTATTTACTTTCTAATTTATAACAATATATTGCTTTATGTAATTTCCTTATAATATTGTAAAGGATATAAAGCCAATGTCTATGGTTTAAAGACATGAATTTATTTCTTAGTCTTCTTGTGCAGTTCTCTTTCAATTCAGATGAAACAATAAAACTTTTCTATCGTGACGCTACGCACGTAATTTCTTAAGATAAAAGTGAATAGTAATAGAATACTTTGTCCGTATTCGTTTACAAATCTAGATACTCGGGTCAATATTTCGAAAGAAACTAATTTTTATGAATCATAATTAATGGCCGCCATATTGGATTCATAACCGGGCTTGGTCAGTAGGCCCGTAGCCAGCCCAAAAATGTAGGGATGGGGGCGAACCAGCCATATTATAGTTCATCACTATATTAGGCCGGCTATACACTATAAGATAGATACTAGGAAATCTCTTACGATTTATCCTAGAGTCAAAATCTCAACATGTATGGCAACAGATCCCATGTCATTTCCTGTGTTCTGAACGATCCTATGAGATTTCTCTTGTTTAGAGCACGCTCTATTTCGGAAAGAAAATTCGTAAGATTTCGATTTAAGCGACATCAGGTGAGAGAAAGTGAAAACAAAACAAATGAAAACACAAATGATGAGGTATCTTCTGATCGTGCAGGTTTACTTTACAAGGAAGCAGGCGCGTCAGTTGATGTAGTGAAAACGAGTGCGTTTTGGCAATGATACGAGTTTGAATAGCACTTATGGTATCGTGGTAGTAGCGCTACACTCGTAAACATAAATTATAGCTTCTGTAAACTATGCAGAAATACACCGGTGGTGGAAAATAGTAACACCGGTCAACTTTCATATGCACTCACTTACGTAAAAGTTTCGCAGAAGGGGTCCAGAAGTAAGCAGAACATACAAAATTTACAGGAGAAATGGAAGATGCAAGTACTTAGATCTAACACAACCTAACTAAATCTAACCTAATGAAGTTAACTAGCTTAAACTAACCTAATATTAATAGAAGTAAGCGAAATTCTATCACTTTTTGAAAATTGTGTTGGACCCATGTACTAATATAATCTAACGTAACATAACCGTAACTAACCTGAACCAACCTAAACTAAACTAATGTGAATATAAACTACCCCTATACTAATGTGAATATTGTAACATTTCTTAGAAAAAATAGCTGGACCTTTTCTGCTAAACATTGTCTCACCTATTTTAACCGTCGTTAAAACATTTATAATGATTTTACACTAGTAACCCTACAGTTGTAAACATAAAATACAGGTGTATTACTTTGTATTTAATTATGTTGCTTCCAAAAAATTTGTTCCTTATAAATATGTCTTTTCATGCAAAGTATTAAATTTTACTTGTAAATCTTCTAAAATGTGGTGCGCCAAAAGTATACCAGCACCCTTCTGACTTATGCTTTTTTTTTTTTTTTTTTTTTTTAGAGGTATCCAATTTAACAATATAGCGCCTGATATTAATATCAGTGGGATGTGCAGTGTAATTAGCATAGTAATTCTTCAACTTTATACTTTTATTAAATAGAACTATTTCACAATGTTGATATACGTCATTCGGTCAGACAAGAAAAATCTTCACGTGTATGGCACACAAGGGTAAGATTTCCTACAAGATATGTCATAACTTTTTCCGAAGATAAATCCTAAGATATTTCCTAGGATTGATCTCGTAATGTATAGCGCGCCTTACAGTTCATTTGCAAGCCTACCGTGAAAATTTTAGGGAGCAAGCAAAAATTTAGGGGGGCCCGGCTCCATAGACCCCCCTGGACACGGGCCTGTTGGTCAGGCTACTTTGTGCTTCTGGTGAAAGTGTGACTTATGAAGAATGCATCACAAGAGAATGATTTGTTTCGTACAATGCAGCATCCATCAGTGATGTTTTATTACGGTAAATAACTCTTGCTCGGCATTTGGGAAAATCAATCGACTCATTGCGAATCTTTAAATTGTCATAACTTCGTTGTTTGTTAACCAATCTGAGTGAAATATACACCAAACGAAAGATAATTTAACACTTTTTAAAAAGTTATACGACCATGTTTTCGATAATCCCAGCCGTTTACTTGTTATATTAAAAAATATGAGTAAACTCCATCATAAGAAATGTAAAGTTCCAAATTAAATAATTTATGTAGGTGTTAATTTCAGTGTTAGGTAAAACCTTTTGCCAATTTATTAGACCCTGTTATCTTCTATGTCGTTTAGTTTTTGAATCGTGAAGATTGGACTATTAGTTAAGGAGATATATGCCTCTAAAACCAACACTATGAATTCGCAGAGGCGGCCATCTTTGATAGCCGCCATATTAGATTCTGGCCACCTGTCGGAGTGGGGCCACTTTGATTCCTGCTTAGTTGGATCAGGGGAACAACATATCCGAATGGCACCTTTTTAACACAAAGTGCAGAATACTTCCCCTAAGCTCCCCTACTACATCGGGTTGTCGGATCGGGTCACTAGGGAGGTGTCACGGGTCGTGTCACTCAGGTAGGATCGGGTCAGTCAATTCGGATCACGGGTCTTCAACCGGACCCGACTCGTTGACAGCACTAGGTGCCCAAGAAATAATATGTATTAATATGGCTTTGAGAATTGTCAATATTGTCTCATTAAGTAATTTGTCATTATAAAACTGGCTCTACACCCCCTAACACCCCCAGCACCATCCCTTTCGGACACCCCCGAAAATAACTTCTTTACACCCTCCAAGTGGGGGGTGCAATATTAGAAATATTCGTTCTCGTTCTGCCTAAAGCCCTTCAGGACTTTGCAGAAAACATTTTAAATTATCTTATCTTTAGGCAGAACGGGAATTCCGAAGGAAGGCAGGAAATTCTATGCGAGGAGGAAATTTTTAGGGAAATGCAGCACCGAAAAGCTTGACAGTATGCAGATCGGAACTCATGAATAAAATGGCAGTAGTAAAGAGGGGAAACTAAATCCAAGCGGTCAAAATACAAGGAAAATTCTGACGAGAACAAAATCCAAAGGACAAAATCACAGGAGTATATATTGGGTGTACCAGTGCACTTCCTATATGATTATTTTTTCCCCTTTAATTGTCATATATTCTGAAATGCTATCTGTATTTTTTCAACCGAAATAATGTTTTTTTTTTTTTTTTTTTTTTTTTAATGCTGAAAACTCGTTAAATGCGTAAAATATTATAATAAAAGGGTAGATTGGCTTTCATTATTTTCACACATACCAATATGAAAAGTTCTGGGTATTCCTATTTATTATACCTTTACTACATTTGAAATACGTTTAGCATATTACAGTAAGACCATTCATTTTAATTACGAAAATTAACTGCGATGCTATTTGATTTTTGAAAAGTCGTTCTTGTGTGGTAGCATATAGCAGTCTTTTATTTTGAGTAATGTACAAATATTTATTTTAATTCTGAAGTACTGGTCAAGATTTTTTTTTTTAAATCAAAGATTAAAATGTGAAATATATACTTACTATAACAGTCTTAGTGTTTTATTGGGTTTTTAGCATTATTTTAAAAATGTTTTATTCCGTAAAGTGAACAATTTCAGACAACAGTTTAGATGCATAATAGCCTATTTGAATAATAATAATAAAAAAAAAAAAAACATAACTTATTTTATGAATCTTCGCCTATGATTCTGTAACTTGAATATAATCCGTTTGTTATTACTATTATTATTATTACTGAGGTAGTGATTCGACTTTCTCGGCACTAAATTACTCGCTTATTTTATATAACGTTGCAAATATCTTCTAGATAAAAGATATCAAGAAAAAATTAAAAGGTAATTCCCTAAGGAATATGATATTTCAGTGCAATTAGTTTCTTATGATTTTATCAGACACCAAGGCTGTTTTCAAATAGAAAAATCGGAATGTTAACGCGATTGAATTTTTGTTTATACTTTATTACAAAGCAAAAATCATTTAAAGAAGTTTTAAATACATTTCTTACTAGAAAATCATGTTGTCTTCAGACTTCAAATTTTATTTTGACTTTGGAAGTTGATTGCCTGAATTTTAACCTAGGAAATTTGAATGTGGAGGAAAATAGAGAAGGTTAGCTGGGTAGAGAGGAAAACGAATTAGGAAATGCTGAAAAAATTCAAGAGACGAGAGCAATATTGGACAATATAAGGAAGCGAAACAATGGATGGGTCACAAGTTTCGATCTTGCGAAGAGATTGCATTCTGAGAGATGTAATAAAGGAGGTGATATCAGGAGAGCGAGCGTGTGTAAGAAATTTGCAATTGATAGATTGTAATAAGAAGGGTGGTACATTATGTTGGGTTGCGACGAAGATATTAGCGGGAAATCGCAAAACTCGAAGCTTCTTACCTAGCTCACGGAAACTGGCCTGTCATTAATGGCAGAACATTGAGGAGGAGGAGGATAATTATACTACAAATAAAAAAGCCGAAACAATGGTTTATTAATACGAATTGGCCTTTCTTTCTGGTGGCACCTTTGTAAGGTTCTAGTTCTCTCAAACGGGTTAGGTTGTCAGGTCAGGTCACTCAGGTGAGTTCGGCTCGGTTGTCGGGTCGGGTCAGCTCGGATCGGTTGTCGGGTCGGGTTTTTCGGGTACGATCGTCGGGTTGGGTCATTCGGGTCAGCTCGGGTCGGGTTGTCGAGTCGGGTCACTGGGGTGGAGTCATGGGTTGGGTCGGGTCGGTCTTCAGCCCGATCCGTTGAGAGCACTAGTTCTGGGACTAATGAAGCGATATGGTAGGCAGTGAAGAACAGTGCTATTCAATCGGGGGTACGCGTACTCCTCGGGGTACGCGAACATGTTTCCGAGGGTATGTAATCCTAAAATAAGCATGTTTCCAAGGCTGAATAATGAATAGAGAAGAGAAACAGACAAGGAAAAGAAAAGTACATAGTTGAAATATGTGAAAAAATGACGAAGCTTCAACGATGCGGCAGATATGATCTGATGTATCAGCAAGTACAAGAATTAGGAGAGAAAGCTAACAAAAGTATACACATGTTTGGAATCTAAGTTCAACAAGATCATGTAGTCACTGGTTATCAAAGAATCCTTATAATCCAGGAGGAATACATAAAAGATTTGTACGACCAGAAGAACTGTTCCAAATTTATTGCGATTGAAGCAGCGGAAGAAGTGGATGATGAAGAAAAATTACCGAGTATATTGGCAAGTGAAATAGTACAAACGTACAAACCATCAAAGACATTCAAAGAACGAACAAAACTGAAGACAACGACATACCTGCATATTTGCAATGCAATGCAATGAGAGTACATTCTTCGCTTATTAACTAGATCTACCTGAGTGGAGAATGGCTAAAGGATTTTATTGGTGTTAAGATGATTTGATTACCCCCCCCCAAAAAAAAACAGTGTAGTGATTATAGAAACCATTAGTTCCATTACCCACACTGGAAATAGTATTACGTGTATACAGAACAGGTGGTTAGAAAGTTAAAAAAAAATGATGGAAGATACATTTCGATTTTGGAAAGGAAAAGGCAACAGATGTTCTATTGAGTTGGTGAGCATTGTATTAGTACGAGTTCTTAACATAAGAAAATAGTTGCGTTTATGCTTCATTGACTGGAGAAAAGCTTTCGGCCGGGTAAATAGGACGAAACTTCTGAAAATACTTTTAAAGAAAATGGGGGTCAACTGGGAAGACCAACGACTCATTCTCAACCTATACATAGGACAACGATTGAAGTTGAGCTTCAATTAAGGAGAGACCAAGAGTATGGAAATTGGATAGAGCACTCAGACAAATATGTAGTATGTCACTCCAATTATTCAACATTTACAGTGAATGTTTAATGAAGAAAGCATTAATGGAAATTGAAGATTTCAGGATTGGAGGGTAAATCAACAACAAGATCAGATATGCAGATGATACGGTTATTATAGCTTGGACCGCAGAAAGATTGCAGGACAAAATAGTTGAATCTGGGAAACTATATGAAATGGAAATCAACAAAGAAAAATCGAAAGTCATGAAAACATCCCGTGGAAATGCACCCTTGCGGATCAGAGTAGAACAAGGAGAACTTGGATAGGTAGATCGTTTCAAATATCTCGGAAGTATTTTGACGAGAAACGCTTACTGCACAGAAGACATAAGGTCAAGAATTGTCATAGCCAAAGAGGCATTTAACAACCAAAGATCATACTTAACTAGCAACCTTAATATTGGACTAAGGAAGAAGCTGGTTAAGGTCTATGTGTAGAGTACTGGACTGTATGGTTCAGAGACTTGGACATTACGAAAGTAAGAGAAGACATACTTAAAGAGCTTCTAAATGTGATGCTGCAGGAAGATGGAGATGATAAAATGGAGAGAGAAAATAGCAAATGAATACGTTTTAAAATTGAGAGGAGAGAAGAGGACGCTACTAACCACCACCCTTCGTAAAAGGTCAATTGAATTGGACACATCTTGCAAATAAATTGTCTTCTTCATACCACCACAGAGGGAAAATGGACGGAAAAGTGGAATAGAAAGAAGAGGGATAAATGATGAATGATTTAAAAATAGAATAAACTATTGGGAATTAAAAGAGGAAAGTGAAGATCGGGAAACGTGGAAGTAAGGAACAGGAAAAAAATAGTTAGTATCAGTACCTACCAACATAATAATAATAATAATAATAATAATAATAATAATAATAATAATAATAATAATAATAATAATAATAATAATAATAATAATAAAGCGCAAATGTCATATGAAAGAAAAAAAACTTTTGCTCGCTTCTACTATGCACGATACCACTAGATTATTATTATTATTATTATTATTAGTAGTAGTAGTAGTAGCAGTAGTAGTAGTAGTAGTAGTAGTAGTAGTAGTAGTAGTAGTAGTAGTAGTAGTAGTAGTAGTAATAGTACGGTATTGGTATTAATAGTGATGTGCTTTTCATTGAGTCTTCTAGATTTCCTTACATTTAATGTTAATTATACGACAAAATATAGTAAGATTACATTTCAAAATAAGATAATTGAGTTTTCGTAAATTTATATAACTGGATTTCAGATTACGTAAGTTTATATGACTGGAAAAAAATGCATATGGTTTTCCGCTTGCGTATGTGAATAGATAGGATGAAGGGTTAAGTATCGGTAATTATAGGGAACATAGCGCCCATCAATATGCGTTATATGATACGATTTTATCTCAATGTATCATGGGAGACTCAAAGTTTCATGTATGGGTTGGCATTTGAATTTACGGAGACTTCCAAAACCTTTACTATTTGCAATTTTCGCTGCACGTTCTACCACCACCAATGATATTTTTCCGTTACTCATTGCGGCGTTTGTTGTCTTGTTTTTCATTTATTTTAACATCCAGTGGCATATACAATATATATATATATATATATATATATATATATATATATATATATATATATATATAGAGAGAGAGAGAGAGAGAGGGGGGGGGAGGGGGGGACTACAGTTAGAAGTAGATCTTTCAATAAGCATGTTTCATTCATCTCATATTCCTATTTTACTTCACTACATTTTACTGAAAGTAGATGTTGCGTAACCTAATACATGTGTTGTTAGTAACTACACCACCTATGGGAAGACGCTGATTCGATTAGCTTGTTGTGTTCTATTCATCTATTGTAAACCTATATGTGAGCGTGTGAGTATACAAAAACATATGTTCCTAACTAAAGCACTTTTTTATAGATATAGAGGGATGAAAGGAGAGTACTAGAATTAAAAAAAGAAAATAAATAAGTATTTTCCCCTCTTATATTATTTTGTCAGACAAGTCTCTGACAGGAAGATGAAGAAATTATTGTGCAGCGGTCTTATTGAAGAAAAGTTTTTTAAAAAAATCATGCAGCTGTTCGGTTTACGTTTCCAATACAATCTCGATCTCCCTTGTTTGTCTTGAACTTTGAACCGCTGAAAGATGATGCAACACAAGGAATACCGAACACCATTAGCGGATGATATCGATTTCTTGTAGTTCTTTTGTGTTGGTTCAGAAAAAAAGAAAATCAGGCAGAGAGGGATCTAATAAAATGGGGGAAAATATTTGTCTCCGCCTATTAGAAGAGTGCAAAACTAGTGCAAGGTGCAGAGTGGAAGAGTGCAAACTAATATGTCCCTTTTTCTTTCTTCCTTTTATTTTTTCTTCTCCTCTACTATATTTAAAAAATACAATTGCTGAGGATCTTCAATATTTCCGTTCTGTCTATGGATTCGGTGACGTTACTTCCACAAATACTGATGTTTGAAAATTTAAAAAAAAAAAAGTGAATGCACGGAAGACCTATAGATCCTTGCGAATTATTTGAGCAAAGCTATGTTGTCACTTTACAAGAATCTTGTAGCTGTCATAAAAATAATCTTGCAACCCTACAATGTTTGTCCATGTAAAGATAGTCTTAAAAGGGACATACATTTTTTTTATCTTGCAAGGAGTCAAATCATTTGCAACTTTCTGGGTTGTCTTGGTTGCTACCTGCTATCAAGCTTCCGCTGACATAAAGAAATATATATATTAAAAAACAGTTTTGCCGCTTTCGAAATGTCGGATTATTTTGGAAAGGGAGGGAAATGGTGCCAAAATACAGTTTTTTATTGAAGAGGTTCATTATTTGTCCAGTACAGTGCAGTGCTACATGAAGATATATATATCTTGCTTTCAGAAAGTTGTAATGTGTAAACAGTAAATAGAAAGATCGAGATGCAAGATTTTTAAACCATAGGAACACCAAGGTATTTTTGGTTTACATGGAACACCAACGACGGGGCCGCTGAGGCCCACAACATAAAAGTCATTATTTCTCACAGAAAATAATTTATCTTGTCTGATATAAAGTTGGGATGTCTAAGACATCATATACATACTCAAGATCGATACTTATTTTGATCTATCAGCTGTGAAGTACCACACGTCAGTACGGCTGTCTTTACTACCTTCCTGCTTCTCATCCCGGGTTTTTTCTCTTGCCTTTCTTCTGAGCACTGTACATCAGACTGATCTAGTGCTACGAGTTTGGCACTGAAACTACTCAACCTTAACGAATATCCAAACGGGTCGTCTTAACTTACAATCTTCATTATTCATCGCATACCATTACATCATCTTACACAGTTAGCACGGCCTTGTGCCCCTTGATCGGCTTACCTGATGGTGGACCCTGGCTTAGTTTGTGGACAGTCCTTAGAATGTCGTCATGATTTTTTACCACCTGTTATCCCTGTTCCCATTGATCACTCTGCGAAGGTAGAGAAGCGGAAAGACCGCAAAGAGAGACATCGCCAAAACTCCGAATGCTCTACTGCTTCCGCAGCATCTGGCACTTCAACTCGGTCGAGGTCTTGATCACCTCAGAGTCGTACGAGTTTTGCTGCCAAGGTAAAACACTCACCACCAGCTAAGAAACAACACCTTGTGTCCGCCTCTGAATCTTTAGATGTGGAAGCAGAAGGCACTCCAGAAGTTCGCAAATCATCTGAACAAATCTTTATTTCATCCCACGCTACTCCATCTCTCCACTCTTTCCCACTCCAACACTACAATTTTAAGTTCTCTAGCGAGAAACTCATCATCTTGCAACTACGAAAATATCTACCTGTATATAACACGAAGTTATATAAACACTCAACAGTTATATTTTCAAGTCTCCAGATCCAAATTTCCTCACTACTCTTCGCAGCAAAGCATCCTTTGAACAATCAACCTTAACCAATTTGGCATCTTCCCGTCGTAAACAACCTCCTCCTCCGAAGCAACCTCCAATTTTATCTGTTGTTATTCGAGGAATCGACCCTACCTATTCAGATGAGGAAATTGCAGATCAATTACAATCCGGAGGGCACACGATTCACAAAATCATCCGCATTCGTAACAACAGCGGTGCCACCTACATGGTGCGTGTCCTTACATCATCGCAGGAAACTATTGACCACCTTCTTACCCAAGGTGCATACATCTATACACGCAGACACCGCGTGGAACCTTCTCGGTCACCTGCACTTATGCCACTCAGGTGTACAAAAGCCATTCAACGGCCTAATGCACAAACTCTGCTGTTTGTGGCTATTGCTCCGGCCCAAATCAAACACGCCTCTGCCCGAATATGCAGCTACCTCCTCAGTGTTCTACCTTCAAAGATCAGCCTTCTACTTATAGCTACAAATGTAAAAGTAAACCATTTCCTCACCAGACACATTATGAATTAGTGTCTTCCTTACGCACACAATCAACCTCGGCCAACACAGATCAGCATGTCGATGATTCCGTGAAAGTTGGAAAATTGTTGGAATTCCTCACACTTGCTCTTCAGAACGTTCACCCCTTTCATAGACATCATATTCTCCAACAACTCACCTTAGCAACAAAACAAACCTTTAACGTTTTTCTCTATGCTACTTGCTCAAATAATTGTGTTCATTTTGATACCACTCGATACGTAACTTCACACGCATCATGGATTAAAACTTTTTGTTCATCAACATCCGTTCACTCCCTAAAGACAAAGACCTTTTCCAGGCAGTACTACTGGAAGAGCATATCACTGTATTCTTCTAAACGAAATTTTTCTTGAAAAGTCCATCTCGTGCAGAATCTCTTGCTATGAATTGACAATATACTACCAACCCTTTGCGCTAACGGTGGAGCTGCTATTGGGTTTTGCAATAACCTGCCATACAGACATCACTCTTGTCCTCATCTACAATTACCTGAATATGTCAACACCACCATTTATTTCAAGTCCATAAAAATTACATTCGCTACAATCTATGTTTGTAAAGGCAATTCCATTCCAACCGCCTTCCTCTAATATATGTCCGATACTTACAAACATTGCATTATCCTTGCAGATATAAATCTTCACAGTCGATCAGCCCAGGAGCGCACTCAGTTTTGTGATTTCAACACCACTCATACTACTGGCATATTACTTGCACTTCCTTCTCAAACACCACGCCAGACATCGCACTTTTTTCAATACATTTACTACTGTCACAGTCTTGCATTGTCACAGTCTTAGATTTGCTCGGTAGGGATCATGCTCCTATCAAACTTACCTACCATAAGAGTCTTGCATATCCAACACATTTGTCGGCTTCTCGAGACACACCTCAATATGACAAGTCAGACTAGGTTAGCTATTTTACCTATATATCTTCTGCCTATATCCCTACCAAGGCCCAGTCACTTCTGATGATCTTACTGAAAGAAATTGACACTCTCACTACAGCAATCCAGCACGCATCTACACTCTAAATCCCGAAATTTTTATCCGTTCCATATAGCCCAAACTTCCACCCAATAATCTTGCTTTGGTTCGACGTTCTCGCCAATGCTAATTCGACTACTTCCGCACAGACAATCCTGATGCACTTATACTTCATCACCAATTGCAGTGCGCTGTCCGAAACTATCTCTCCGCCTATAAAGAACGTCAGTGGATTAAAACCTGTAATAATCTTGCGGACACATCACATCCAACACTCTATTGGAAACGTTTCAGAGCTTTATGTGTCATATCCACTAAGACAACATATCCTCTCCTTGTCCATGACAAGGTGCTCCAATCAGATCTAGACATATCAAATGCTTTCGCTGATCATCTTCAAAGCATTTTTACACCATCAGTTTCCGATCATACCTACCGCACTCATCCTACTGCTCAAGTCAACACTGATTCACCTCACTTACAGCCCAACATCACTCACACTCTTCCGCAGCATGTTCTCACTCTTCCCATTAAAACTAATGAAGTCACCGCTGTGCTACGCCGCAAGAGAAACACTGCTCCAGGATTCGGTAGCATCACTTATAGAAACATTAAAGAGTGCCGCTTTGTTCTTCTCTCACTACTTGCTCTTATATACACCTTCATCCTACGCACAGGTCTCTTTACCACTGACTTTCGGCCTTCATATTCAGTTAACGACCAACTCCTTCGTCTTACGTCACTTGTCACCAATAATTGCAACTCTATTCAGCTATCTCGTCTTCTTTTGTTCGACCTTGAAAAGGCGTTTGATAAAGTTTGGCACCTAGGACTCATCTATAAACTTATCAAATTACGACTTCCTGTTGCATATATCCGGCTTATATTGCATTTCCTTTCTTGTCGTCTCGCCAATGTTGCCATCAACGATTAGCTATCACACCCGATCTTCTTGTTATCAGGCATTTCCCAGGGTTCGGCATTATCACCACAACTCAATCTGCTTTTTGTCGCCAACCTTCCTGAACTACCTCCGAACGTCTCTTTATTCCAATACGCCGATGATACTGCATTTCTTCCCCTCTGTCGCACAATGGTTCAAATCAATCTTACTCTTCAGGAAGCAATTAATCGTTTCACGCACTCTTACCACACTTGGCAACTGACCATCAATGCCGCCAAGACACAAACCATCGTTTTCATTCCACCCCGAAAACGTACTAAGGTCCATCGGAATACTTCTAAGCTATCCTTACAAGTCAATGACGTACTATTACATCTTAGCAGAACACTTACCTATCTAAACATACCTTTCGACCACCACCTCATCTGGACACCACATCTCAATTCAGTCAAGGCGAAAGCATACAACAGACTTATTCTTCTGAAACGTTTAATAGGTACCACATGGACTCTCTCTTCGAATCTTGCTCTTAAAACTTACAAAGTCTTTCTTAGGCCAGTACTGACATATGGTTTTCCCGCCTGGATCTCTGCATTAACCTCCTATTACGAAAAACTTGCCATTCTTGAACGTCATGTATTTAAAATTGCCTTTCGCATCTCATTGCCTAGTCCTACACAAGACCTCTATTCTCGTATTTCCTTTCCTATTCTCAAGTATCACCTAGAAGCCTTATGCTGCAAGTTCATGACCGACCGCTACAGTCATCACCAGCCACTTCTCTTTGATACCATTCATTATCTTACACTCCACCCGTACCGAGGACGCTATACTTATACACCTCTACACCCCCCTCACGCTATATTGTTACACATTACCTCCTAATCATCCAATTCGTGCGCTCATAGAGGACTTTTGCATTCATGCTCATCTACTTCATATGTTTACATCTTATATTGCACAGTGATTTCCTCTCTTACTAGCAGGACTTCCCCATGCCTCCATCACCCTAGAGTCGCTCCTAGGCAGAAGCGTGCTAGAGTCGTGCTGTGTTGTGGCGTCAAGTGAACCTCACTTCATCTCTCATCTCCATCAGTGCTTATGATTACAAATTTTTACTTAGTTATACTCTAATTTCGTCAATTCTTTTCTCTTATTGTTTCTTGTTCTAAGTTCATTCGTTTACTGTTTTATTTTCGTTATTTTATATTCTTAATTTGGATAGTTATGTAATTTTTCGTTTCTTGTTCTGTATTCTTTTATGCATTGTATTATTTTCGTTATGTCGATGGTTAGTTACAATGTAAAGTTACTCCCACCTTGCTCTAAGTTTGTGATCTCAAAGATCATAAAGCCCTCAAAATGAAAAATGATTAAATAAAGTTATCAATCAAACAACCCATAGCCCATCCATCCTTTTCCCACTCCTATTAAACCTACAATTTATCTTCCCTAAAATAGGGTGTAGCCCTCTGACAGGTTGCTAGCCGATAGCTAGCTTTAAAAAAAAAAACATGATTTATTTTTATTCTCGATTGTTACTAGGTTTATAAGTGCAGTGTCGCAAACTATATGCGTGTAATTGTATAAGTTACAATGTTTTATTTGTCAGTAACTATGACCTATTTATTTTATTCGTTTGTGTAGAAAAACTATCAAACAGATCGATAGCAACTTAGTACCATATAGTATGTGTACAAAGACGGCTTCTACAAGCATTTTGGTGGTGGTGCATTAAAGTGGGGTAGAATGGGGAAGAGTTGGTTATCCTTGGAATGGCGAAACTCTTTCAAATTTTGTTTCCACGAAATGGTAGACAGTGTGAGGGACATTCGTTAGACACTATAAGGGATGTCACCAACACAAGCAGTGTTGCCAACACAACATAAGTTATTTTTTTTCTAGTAGAACAATGTCAGGTTTTTGCACCTATGGAATAAACATGTAAAACGTAAGCAAACAAGATATTATCAAAACACTTGTCCGTCAGTCACCTCTGGCATGCGAGACTGGGGTTCGATTCCCGACGGGAACTCATGTGGTTCGGATTCTACTTAATCAGTAGGTCCACGTCTCATATAGCCTCGTTGCTGAACAGGACGTTAAACTCAAAACTCAACTCAAACTCAACTTGTCTATCAGTTTTGTAAACTAACACCACTACAACATCATGAATATTACAAGTGATATATTGCAAGAAACGTATCACTGCTTCCACTTGTTCCATTTGCATTATCAAATAAAATGTTCAAATCACTGTCTTTTGCATCAAACTCTGACAAGATTATTTCCATCTTGCTATATTCGAGCTCACTACCTTCTATGTCAGATTCATTTAAAAGTTGTTTAAGTTTTTTCTCAATTGAATTTTGGCGAAGGACACGATTTGCCATTGTTCCAATTGTGCTGCAGATTTCCACATATGGTCACAGTCACAGAATAACGAACTCATAATTTTCCATGAAATATACGTCTTCAGTCAGTGTTGCAAGCTGCTGATTGGAGATTTTTTTTTGTTAAAAATGCTTTGTAACACCAGAGGTGCAGCAGCATAGTTTTTTCCTATCACTATTGAAATTTGATTCTATCTATTGCTCTCTGTGTGTGAGTGTGATTATATTATCACACTCACATTATATTATAAAATGGCATGTTTAGGTGTTGGAAGGTTTGAAGGAATAAACTAATAGAAAATAAAATATTTAAGTGCCAAAAAATCAGAAAAAAAATGTATATACTATTTTTTAATAATATGCAGTTGGCAACACTGCACCAAAATAGTAGTTCAGGGTGCCCCTGCATGTTGTAATACCAAAATTGTTTCGAACGAAAATAAAATAAATAGTCAAAAGACTGAAATATAACTGTAGTATATGCGGTTAATAACCCCTTAGTACTACAAACAGGGAGCCTCCGATGCCCACAGCACTTTATTTATAAATAGGGGGGAAAAAAACACTAAAAACTAAACAAGTAGTTTTATGATGAATGGAGTGAAGCTTCACAATATCAGTTTTTTTAAAAAAAGATTTTTTATGCAATGAGAAATGTTACAAAATGTAACAAACATAATTTGTGGACCTCCTACCCCCCCCTCCTTGGTGTTACAGAGTACTAGGGTTAATGACAGCTACAACATTCTTATAAAATGATAAACTGGCTTAAAGCTAGATTGCAACGCTGGAAGAAACTTGTAGTTGTCATTAAAAAAAAAAAAGTCTTGCAACACCATTTTTCTATTTATTATTTACACATTACAACTTTCTGAAAGCAAGAAAGGTCTCCACCCATGCAGCACCGCAGTGTAGTGGGCAAATGATGAACCTCCTCATTAAGAACGTGCATTTTGGCGCGATTTCCTTCAACTTTCAAAAGAATACGCCATTTCGGAAGCTTCAAAACAGTTATATATATAGATAGCAGGCAGCAAGCAAGACTATCCAGAAAGTTGCAGATGGATTGACTCCTTGCAAGATGAGACAAGGAATGTTGCATATCCCTTTCAAGACTACGTTTACATGGATAAATATTGTAGGGTTTCAAGATTTTGTATTTCTTTTATGACAACTACAAGATTCATGTAACGTGGCAACGTGGTCATTTCATGCAAGGCAGATGTAGCAACTTTCGTACGGAGATATATAAAATACAACTCAACGACCTACACTACAGAACCTTAAAATGCAGTTTTACATAATATAAATCTAATTTAGTATAGAATCTAGTGAGTCAGACACTCTTTACCCTTTTGTTGGTTTAATTGATTTTTTTGCTTTAAGTCCTTGTACAGCATTGGTGTAAAAGGAAGGGTATCCGACCTACTATATGTGTGGGCTGCGAACTACGCCATTATTTTCATTTGGTTCATATGATTGGTCCTAACTCCGTCATCCGTTTGGAGTTCTTCAGCCAGAACGCGAAGGTAGGAGAGTGCGTGGCAGTTTGTGGGAGGCTAATTTGAGTTCATCTTACATTCTTCACTGTTTATATTCTGAATAATTCTTATCTAAACAAGCAAGTGGAATTTTTAGAGGGACTGAAGGTGGTTACAGCTAGCTATGAGTTGTCCTGTCCAACTCTTAGTTACGGGCGCGCATCAAAGACAGCTCGCAAAAAACTGACCCTTCTGTATTGCATTATTCTGCCTTCAGTAACGTCAGATTACACGATTACGCCACAGGTTGATTTCATTAGGACAGCTCCATCAGTAACTATACACGCATACCTAAACAACATAGATTCAATTATTTTGTTCTATGTTGAAAAATAAATGTAGAATCATTTTTAAATGCAATACTTCACCAGTTCCAATTTCAAAACTGACTCGAGGAAAATACAGAAATTGTAATACACATAATGTGTCACATCCAGCAATAATAATGACCCACATTACGTGTGATACCAAATGACTTGCTGTTGAGTGAACAAAGAATTAAAATATGTTTTGGAACTTACTCGACAAGCCCTTCCAGGAAATGTATAGGTTGTCCCCAAATTCAAGGTTCAACTTTGGAATCAACCCGAGTGAGTCAAGTTCTATGTATGATTAAAATAACTAAAATATGTTAACTAAAACCACATAATACAGTAAGTATTATCTTTATACTGAGATTTTATTTCTGTTATCCGTGTAAAAAAAAAAACTGCTTGTTGTCTTCATAAAGAAAAAGAGTACGGTAACACTCAAATAGTAAGAAATAATTTTACAACGCAACTCTAAAAAGTTGAAGTTTCAGGAGGTTAAAGTTTGTGTGATTTATATATGCAGTTAGAGCCTGTCTATTTCAGGTGTGTCCTCGGAAAATATTCGAAACATACTTCGGCCCCACCCCCGCCACCCTTTCATGGAGAAAACCCTCTCTTTGTTTACGGAAAGCAAGTGAATGACCTCAGCTGTGTTGTAAATTTTTCATTCAGTCGTTTGGTCTTGACGAATGAAGATCGTAGGCTACTTAGAACACATAACAAGATAGAGCACAGCAAAGGCCATGAAATAATTCATTGTGACAACACTTCCACATCCAATAGTTGAAAAATCTCGGCTGCAGCAACTTGTCCCTTCTCTTTCGAGTGAGATACTGGAAAACACAAATTGACAGCAGCGCGAAAAGGGACACACTTGAAAGGCTCTACCAGTGGGTACAATAATGTTCGAGGCGTAAAGTTCGAAATTTTGTCGGCTTCCACAGATAAATAAGACAATTATAATGATATATATATATATATCGTGGCCATTCTTCCAGTAGGAAATATGTAACGAATTTCTTCGTTGAAAAGACAATAGAGAATAGTATAAGTTAGAGCAGTGATGCTCATTAATCTAAGATGTTTATGCTATAATCTGAAACGCATTTATATTATTATTATTATTTGTAAATATAGTGAAATCACGAGCAATACTAAATTGTGAATTAAACACCATATACCATACAGAGGAACATATGGTATGATTGTGTGACAGTTAATTTACTTTTTGCACACAGTGACAGTGACTGAATATTTAGCTATACTGTTATATAATGCAAAGAACGCAGTTTCACTCAAATGCTACAGGATTGAAATTAGTGGACAGGCAACATTCTTGCAAATAATTAAATTTATGAAGCGGTGTTTATTGTGAATTAACTGAAATGACCATTCTCCAAACGGGAAGAGCAGATTTATGTAAAAAAAAAAAAAAAAAAAATGAATATCCTTCCCCCTTAGGCTACCCATTTCAATGAAAGTGTAATGATACAAGTACATAAAATATTCTACCTTGGCACACATTTTGAAACACACTACCATCATCACCCGTAGAATACGCCTTTTAATCAAAGTGACATGATAAAATCCCAGCTTGAGATGGGTACTATGTATCGAAAGTTATATGAAATGGGTCTCTTTTCTGACTCTGGAAATTATGGATTCGACAGTAATCTTTTTGTCATATTGGACTTAAAAACCCGTTTTCAAGCTCCATGCCGAAAGGAGCTGCACTTGGATTAAAATGGCATCAAGCCTTAGTATCAAGGATCATTTCTCTTCTATCTTCTTTTTCAGTTAGATCTGAGAAAATCATAAATGGCATACTGCAAATAAGTTCACAGCCTTTATTGAACTACGCTCAGCATTGTTTCTTTCAACAGAAATATTGTTTTACTAACCGGCTTATTTTTATTTATTTTTTTTTTACTCGTGCTATTAATTGTGCTTCATATAATTCTCAACTGAATGTAATATACTTAGATCCCCCTTCCAAAAAAAAAAAAAAAAAACTTTTAATTTCATCTGCTTCTTCACAAGCAATCCAATAGCTTTGATGTTCATGGACAATTCTTGTTTTTGTTAAATGACTAATGACTTATCGTAAGCAAGGCGTTGCTCTGCCAGATTCACCTGCCAAAAGTTTCCCAGCTCTTTCTGGTGGTCCGCAAGATAATGTTCTTGGACTCCTGCTTTTTCTTCTGCATGGATTATATCCTACCTTTCTTTACCACCTACTAGCTTTATTCTCTTTGCTGACGATTCCAAGCTTTTCTACGAAATCATCTCTATGCATGATGGTTTACAGCTTCAACAAAACTCTTTCTAAGTTTATTGAATGCCGTGAGTCCTGAATTTAACATTGAATCCTCAGAAATGTTCAATTCTTAGTAGGTATATAAATAAAAGTAAAATTCAATAAATCTATTGTATTAATAACAGTCATATCCAAAGAGTGACAGTCCAGAAAATATTTTGGAGTGCTATTTAAAGAAAAACTTAGTTTTGTTGATCCCGTCAGTCTTACTGTGAAGAGTGTCACGGACATTACCATTACTTTGTACATGTATACTTAAATTCGTGGTCTGAAAGCTCTCAGTATTCTCTTGAATGCTTTTGTATTAACAAAATGTTCACCGATATGCAATATCGCTTGTTCTAATTTGTCCCGAACTGATTCTTAATAAACTTAAAATACATACTTCCTAGACACGACTCATGGTGGCAAATTTGTTGTTTCTCCTCAAGACTGTTATAACATAAAGAACAATTAGAACTCTTGGTTCCCGTTCTCTATTTTAGTATCCCCTCTCACCTTACACGTAGTCATTCGTTACTAAGATATCGGTCGTTTCCGATTATTTTTTCATGCAACCCCTTCCCACTATCCTAGGATAGTAATGCGGATTACACATAGATTTAAATGATATAGTAAATGTCACCAATTAACTTAGGGAGCCAGAAAATTATGAATTCGACACTAATATCGGTCGTTTTCAGTCATTTTACATGCTATTCTCTCCCACTCTTTCTAGGTGTGATATGCGGTCTTATCCCAACTAGGGGCTGAGTTTAAAGGGCATTGTAATTGCCATCAATCAACTCAGAGACACCAAAAAACTAGGAATTCGATAATAATATCATTTATGTTCAATTATTTTATATGTAATCATTGCCTTACAAGTACCGATGGAGATGAATTAAAATTTAAATGGCATCGGGGGTGTCACTTTTTACCTCAGCAATCCCGAAATCTTTGAATTTGACACTAATTTTAGCTGTTTACTATCATTTTACATGTTACCTCTCCTAATTCTCCTAGGTATGTTAGAAGGTTACACCCCACTGGAGGCTAAATTTGAATTTAAATATCATCGAAACTGTCACCACTAAACTTAGATACCCCGACTGCTATATAGTCCAGTAAAGATAGCCCATTTTTCTGCCAAGAAAAGAACAAATTAGTAACAAGCTGAAAATTGGTATGGAAGTAGGGGAATATGTTAGGAATAACATACTAAATGTCCCCTAAAATCCCACTGTAGCTTTTCCCGCAATTTTGAAAAATGTCCACCATCTTTAGTCGACGACAAGGAATTTATGGAAATCGTCACTCTTTATGTTTATTCCTCCAGCCACCGTTCTAATTATCACAAAGACACGAATCATATATGGTTGGAAAGCTTGAAAGACAGAAAATTTAAATAAATAACATATATGCACATCATGCTAAATTTCTAGAAGAAGAGGAAGAAGAAAACAGCTTTTTTATTTAAAAAAAAGATATATTTTTCAGAAATCATGAGAAGTTTGCAACACTGACAGTTATTGCACACCAACGAAACAACATCAACAGATGTCCTTGATATTTATCTCAATCATAGCCAACAATGACACAAATCGATTCAATATAAGCTGAGAAAAAAAGTACAACTAGTGTTACTTTCTGACCTCTTTATACAAAAGTGCAAAAGGTGACATATACTTTCACGGTTCTAGTCACCTTCTTTTATCACATAGGACCAAGAGTTATATATCATTGGAAATCTTAAGAAACGTAAATTCGAACGAGGTAACACTTATACTAATCAATCACAATTTGTGGAAGAAGCACAAAACCCAAAATTTCGAGACAAAATGTGATTTTCGCATAAATTCTTTAAAACTTACAACATTGACAATTATTGTATGTTAACAAAACTCAGCTACCGTTTTTCCCAATGGAGTAAGCTTTTATGACACATAGTTTTACATCAGTTAAATATAACACAACAATTATTTATTGACAGCATTAGAAAGTAGCAGAAATTGGTAGTCTTCTATTCATAGGATAATCGTAATTCACATACTTAAAATCACTCTCGACTACAATAGTCATTTGAGTATATTTTTAAAAAAATGTCTTGTTTATAACTAGAATGCAATTTTCCTCCTAGTATTCTTCAAATCAACTTAATATTTACATTAGACGTTAGTATGCACTTTAAGAACATTTTTGTAACTAGTCCATTCGGACTTATTTTATTAGAAATCAATGAGGTTATCATTATCTCGTTCATCTCTATGGTCTTCATCATTTGGTTTTGCATTCATACATCCAATTCCTCGACACTGTCATAATTAGAGCACACAATTCCTGCTTTCCGACAACCGTACATACTTTCACAGCCCTTTTTACAGTTACAGGATATTACACGGAGCGGGTTCCTTGGTCATTCTTGCTGGTACGAGAATACTTCCTAATGTTGTCCATCCATATTCAGTCGCTCGCAAATCATTTCCACGGTAAAATTGAACCTGATGATATGGTGTTTCGCAGCGTCACTGGTGGGTGGTAATTTTGCCAATTGTATTTCGTTCTGAATGGTGAGCGACATACTGCGAGGATGTATGAATGATACTGGAATTCATTGTTGGAGAATCGTAGTGTGCTAGTAAAAATTATGTGTCAGCTCCATAGATTGTACACTATCATTATCATGGTTCAAAACTTCAAGTGATCGGCATAAACCTTCCCGTTTTTGAAGTAATCGCAATGGCTTTTTCACTCCCTGTCGATACAAACCATATGATGTGTCGCATCCAGTTAAAGCATGGTAACTGACAGTGAGCAAAACAGTTAGTATATTTGTCTGTGTGTCTTACAACTTCTTAGTACTAAATTCTTTACTCACGTCTTCTCCACGTCCAAGCTTTCGAAATGTGATGTACTGATTATTACCTTGTTCAAGCAAAATGATTAAAATGTCAACATCCTCGCCAATTACTACGACGTGCCTACAAGGATTTAAAGACTTGGCTACAGCAGTTTTAGCTATAAGTGCGTCAGCATAACTTCTTGCTTGCTGGGTTTGAATTCCAGCTTGTGTCAAATGAACCATCAACTCACGGGCTTGAATCTTCATCTTCACTGCATGTGAGAAATGTTACCATACTTCTATGCAGCTGGGCATCTTTTGTATGCCAAATATGCAACCTTTCATCATTCTCCAACCGCAATATTTCATGTAAGTACAGATGTGCATATTCGGCATACAAAAGATGCCCAGCTGCATAGAAGTATGGTAACATTTCTCACATGCAGTGAAGATGAAGATTCAAGCCTCCAGTTCTTTTGAATTAAAATACGCATAATTTCTACGTGACTAAGCATGCTTATTTGCTTATTTCCTGCACATTCTTTGCTGGCAAACATAAGCACCGAATATACAGCATCCATGCTTATTGGCTGAAGATTGATGAAAGGATGAATTACTACTTGATATGTTTGGTACTTACGGTTGTTGCTTGTCACCAGCTGCATAAATACATTCCAATTCGGGCAAGTTGGTGTCTTCAACCACTTGAGAATCATCCATGTTACATCGTACAGAAGGTGTATTTCAGTTTGGATATTCAGAACAGAAAGGTATCTTATATCTTCAATGATTAAATCTGAAAGGCCATTATCTTTGCTTGTGTACGTTAAAAGTCGTATATTCAATTCATTCTTTGACAGTTTACGTTTTTTTGAACCCAGGTACTACTCAATGATATGCGAGCGACTGAATATGAATGGACATTAGGAAGTATTCTCGTACCAGCAAGAATCACCAGGGAACCTGCTCCGTGTAATATCCTGTAACTGTAAAAAGGACTGTGAAAGTATGTACGGTTGTCGGAAAGCAGGAATTGTGTGCTCTAATGTATGTCAGTGTCGAGGAGTTGGATGTATGAATGCAAAACCAAATGATGAAGACCATGAACGAGATAATGATAACCTCATTGATTTCTAATAAAATAAGTCCGAATGGACTAGTTACAAAAATGTTCTTAAAGTGCATACTAACGTCTAATGTAAATATTAAGTTGATTTGAAGAATACTAGGAGGAAAATTGCATTCTAGTTATAAACAAGACATTTTAAAAAAAAAAAAATATACTCAAATGGCTATTATAGTTGAGAGTGATTTTAAGTATGTTAATTACGATTTTCCGACAAAAAGGAGACTACCAATTTCTGCTACTTTCTAATGCTGTCAATACATATTTTTTTGTGAAATATTTAAGTGATGTAAAATTATATATCATAAAAGCTTACTCCATTGGGAAAACGTTGGCCATTTTAAAATTAAATTAGGCCTAATAATGATGATAGTGAAAACGGTGGCTGAGTTTGGTTAACATACAATAATTGTCAATGTTAAAAGTTTTAAAGAATTTATGCGAAAATCACATTTTGTTCCTAAATTTTGAGTTTTGTGCTTCTTCCACAAATTGGGCTTGATTAGTATAAGTGTTAGCAGGGGAGCCAAAACTGCCCCGCAGACCCCGCATTGCAGGGGGCCCAAGCCATCAGGGGGCCCCAAACCGTGAAGTGGGAAGGAGAGACGGGGCCCCATTCCTCGTTGTCTGCGGTGGGGCCTCGAAGCCTTTAGTTACGCCACTGAGTGTTACCTCGTTCGAATTTACGTTTCTTAAGGTTTCCAATGATATATAACTCTTGGTCCTATTTGATAAAAGAAGGTGACTAGAACCGTGAAAGTATATGTCACCTTATGCACTTTTGTACAAAGAGGTCAGAAAGTAACACTAGTTGTATGTTTTTCCTCAGCTTGTATTGCACCGATTTGTGTCATTGTTGGCTATGATTGAGATAAATATCAAGGACATCTGTTGATGTTGTTTCGTTGGTGTGCAATAACTGTCAGTGTTGCAAACTTCTCATGATTTCTGAAAATATATATTTTTAAATAAAAAAGCTGTTTTCTTCTTCCTCTTCTTCTAGAAATTTAGCACGATGGGCATATATGTTATTTACTTATTGTGTTTTTCAGATGTAAAGCATCACGGGCAGTAGCCAATGCTGTGCGATATTCCGCGCGGTGTTGCCGGATTTCGGACTCCCCTTTCCCTTCTCGCTCTTCCTCTAGTTGAGATTATTACACATACATTGGCAACATTATTCACAATGTAAATATACTATTCCAGCAAACTCAAAGATTTTGGCTGTGTATCCTAGAAGTATATATAGCAACTGAATAACCTACCTATTAACTTATTCCAGTGGAACTGCTAAAAAACACTATCGTCTATGTCAATTAATATTTCGCCATTGTCTGAATCTGACTCTTGTAAATTTTTTATTATGAGTTCCAAAAATTGTAAACACAAAAAATAATTCTTCGAGCTTCACTTCGTAGCACTTTTTTTTTAAAGAAAATTCCGCACTTGTACTCGGTTTCCTTAAAGACATTGTCAACTATAATTTTGGAGAACAAATGAACTACCACGAAAGAAAGCAACCTAGACACTGATGAATTCTGTTTATGCTAGAAGAAGAGAAGTTGCGTTCCTACACACACAATCAGCTCCTTTGCTTCCATGTCTATTCCTATAATAACATACTCTTATACTTGATGTAGGTCTCACAACAACAATCCATCTGATTCGTAAGCAACACGATATGGTTGAGTTTGTTTTGGGTTACAATAATTTATGACACCACTCAGACGCCTGGTGCTTTTGCATCCCTGCTAGAGGAGTAAATAAGGAGTACGTAATTGGCCACACATACGTAAGGTATTGAAACGAAGAAAAAAAAAATCATACTGCGTTTCTTCTGTCGAATAGGGAAGAATCTTGCATGAAGGCAATTTCAAAACAATATTACGAATGTCCCATACCTTCTGTTCTTCCACATGAGCTCCCGCCGGGAATCAAATATATATATATATATATATATATATATATATATATATATATATATATATATATATATATATGAATCAAATTGCAGAGGCTTGTTATTTAATTCGATCGCTTACTATTCTCAAGGGTGTAGAAACGGGGGAAAAGAGGGCCTTGACTTTCCAAACTATTTCCAGCCCCGAAATGAGGTTCATCTATTATATGTTTAGTAAACTTATTTAATAGTTAATGCAAATTAGGAACGTTTATAATAAAATAAGATTTTTAAAAAAAAGAAAAAAAGAAAACATCATCAATACAGTTTCTGTACCTAATTACAAGGACGCTGATTTCTCTGTAAATTGGGGAGGGGTGCATTCAGATGCAGAAAGCATATATGATGATTTTAAGACAAATTGCGTTCAAATTATGCCTAATATTGCACATTTACAAATAAAATGAGGGGCCGTGGCTCCCTCAGTCCCCCCAGAATCTCTCACTACTATATTATTGCATAATAATATCTGAGTTGATATTTTTTCGAGTTTTTTCCTTTTAGTATTTTAACCTACATAAACACAAAGTCGGATAAACAGACTCCTAGAAACAGCATTTGTTTTCTTATGAATAGCTTATTGATTTATCTCTTACAATCCGCTTTTCAACTTCAGTACTGTCAAGATCCGTCTTTTGTTAAGGTAGCATCGAGAAAACATAATATGTGTATAGTATACATGGTGAGTTAAAAATGCTTTCATATTCTGAAAGAGGTCATTTGTTCTGTTTTTAATGTGTGAAAAGCTTTCCTCCCCCTGAAAGTAATGTTCTCCTAGAACAACCTGTTGGTTACACCCCTGATTATCCTTTAATAAAAGTTGAATTCCATTTCCAAATCGAAGAAAAATCCACTGGAAATTAGACGGGACTCAACGCTCGTTTTACTAATTGTTTTATATGGAAACCTTTCAAAGCGTGTATCATGACAACCAGTTGTCATAAAAAGATGTAGTTTTCACGTATGTGTTCGTAATTCTTTTCTATACTTCGTAAAGTGAGCAGTTAATGTGCTAATACAATATTTCTAATAAGCGCCTCTGCTATTGTCAAGATTCGCAGTAGCGCGAGAAGTCAGCGTGCAGAACTGCTTGTCGCGAATTGTCAACACCGCTCAAAGCCAATTTGACGCCGCGTAAAGCCAACTCAAGGCCATGCCGCTTCCCATCTGAAATCTGCTGTAGATGTTCTGTCTTTCAAGCTTTCCAACCATATATGATTCGTGTCTTTGTGATAATTAGAACGGTGGCTAGAGGAATAAACATAAAGAGTGACGATTTCCATAAATTCCTTGTCGTCGACTAAAGATGGTGGACATTTTTCAAAATTGCGGGAAAAGCTACAGTGGGATTTTAGGGGACATTTAGTATGTTATTCCTAACATATTCCCCTACTTCCATACCAATTTTCAGCTTGTTACTAATTTGTTCCTTTCTCAATCGTATCTTTACTGGACTAATAGATTCGATATTAATATTGATCTCTTTTCATTATATTATTATTATTATTATTATTATTATTATTATTATTATTATTAGCAGTAGTAATAGTAGTAGTATTGAAGCTGCCATTTCTCGTCTTTAGGAGTATTAATGAGGGTTAAACGTAGACTTCAATGGTATAACGAGTGTCACCAATCGACTTACAGACTTTGAAAACTATGGGTTCGACATTAATATAGATCAGGCCTGCCCATGAATTGGCTCCCGGAGCCGAAGCGTGAGCGACAACGAGCGGAGATAAGAACAGGTGAGCACAGGTGTTGGTAGCTCCGCCCCTTCCACTGCATCCGATAAGTGTTGCCAACCACACATGATGGTAAAAAACCTACGGCCAAGCCTGGTCACAAATTCGCACGATGTTGAAGCATTGAGCAGACGCAAGCGTGAAATGTGCAGGTGTGCTCTCCCCCTCCCCATTTCGAAAGCAGTGACGCGAAAACACTGCAGGAAATAAAATTGGTACGTTTTTTGATCGAGGAAGACGCATGATAGAGGTTACAGTTAGCGTTGAAGTAACTAACAAATGAAAAAGAAAGAAAGAAAGAAAGAAAGAAAGTAATATTAAACATGTCAGCTTACAGAAGTAAAAACGACTGCAAAAATCGGAAACGAATTGTTTCAGGCCTTTTTTAGCTTGCTTACACAATTCGTGACATTGTATTACATTAGCACTCGGTCTGTAACTTGTCACACGCTTCACGTTTGCTAAGTTGTGAACGTCTTTCGTTGCTAGATTGATAGCAGAACGACGGGAGGTTGAAAATAATAATAATAATAATAATAATAATAATAATAATAATAATAATGCTTATTATTATTATTATTTTTATTATTATTATTATTAGTAGTAGTAGTAGTAGTAGTAGTAGTAGTAGTAGTAGTAGTATTCGGACCAAAGACGGATGAAAATGGGGATTGGAGGAAATTCATAACGAGGAATTGCATAGTTTATACCGCTCACTTAACATTGTTAGGGTCATTAAGTGTAGAAGGCTCAGGTGGCCATTCCGTGTAGCCAGAATGGAAGAAATTAGAAACGCTTTCATAATTTTAACTGAAAACCCAATTGGAAGAAGACCACTAGGAAGACCTAGACGAAGATGGGAAGACAATATTAAGATGGATCTTGCAGAAATAAGAGTACAGAGTAGAAACTGGATCCAGTTGGCTAAGGACAGAAGTTAGTGGAAATATGTTGTAAACGCCGCATTGAACCTTCGGGTTCCATAGACCATAGAGTTAGTTAGATATTATTATCTAAAAGAAATGTTCAAATGTTGTTAAGAGACAATTACACAGAAGAACTGAGTTCCGACCAAACATTAATTTGCCGGAAGGAAATTCCAGTGCAGTCCAGCCCACTTTAAGCGTTATCCGTGCAATCCACGTTTCATGTTCAAGACATTGGGAATAATTGTTCGTATCATTCAGTTGGAACGTTCCCTTCCAAGTTTACGCTGTTACAGTAGGCCTACAACATCGTGACTTTCAAAACCAGTCAGTAACTATCGAAGAAAGACAAGCGTGTAGCTTCAGTCGTTGATATGATTTAACATTCTTTTTCACATTTAACAAGCTACCGGCAAGCAACCAGCCAGGGACAATATATTTTTCCTTATTAAAAAGACACTCCTTGTTTAAAAAAAAAAAAAAAAAAAAACTAATGGTACCCACTAATGGTCACTCTTAAAAATGGAAAATCTCTTCGGCTCTCTTAATATTTTGTTTGATTCTTTGCAATCAAAGTAACATTAAAAGTGGAAAAAATGAAATGAAATCTTTGAGTTTTACGTCCCACGGTTATACCGGTTAGGCTAAAGGAGACGGTGATGATGAGTAATGAATGAAATGATAGAATGAAGAAAGTGGGAGGAAATGGGAGAACCTCGAGAAAACCCACGCACACGGTGTTTGTCCACCGCAAAGTTCACTTGGCGGGGGCTGGGATCGAACCCGGGACACCAAGCACCAGATATGAACGTTCTACCACTGAGCCACCGCGGCCCCACTTTAAAAGTGGAGTAAGAAATACTATTCTTCCTATTGATAGTGTAATAGTGGCTTCTAATCTCCACAACCAACCCCTTGCTAAGCCTATTCGTACACACATACATGCATAAGCTAATTTTCTGGAGATAATACTTAGATAATTACAAACAAGTGCTACAGTATTTTTTTTCGTATCAACAGATTATCTCTTTTCCTATAAAGCGAAACAACATACCCACACTCGGATTAAGAACTTGATAATATATATATATATAGGGGAAGTGCGCACAGTACCGGACACCTAAGGTTTTTTCGAATTCACGAGATAAGTAAGAGGTACATTATGAAAGTAATGCAACCATATTAAAGTTGGACATGTATTATAAGAGCTGACGTAAAAGAAACTACAACAATGGAGAGCATATATGTTTAAAATGAAAATGAAAATCAGGTTCAAATTCACACATACACAAAAACGTTACCCAGTACCGGACACAACATAAAATACATTGTTTCCTTTTATATGCAATGAATAGAATGATATATGAAAGTAAATAACGTCTGAAGGCACTTCTCTAAATATTTAAGTAAATAAAACACATCTCGTTGCAGAAACAATAATAATACAAGCAAAGAAATGTCAAGTCAATATCCCAGTACTGAACAAGGAGTGTGAAAATGTGAATTAGTCCTATCTCACCTGAACATAAACAAGCACTAAACAAATTTGCACCGATCACATAAATAATAGTCAAGATTCTCTTGATTTGTGCATGCAACATGAGCCCATTTGTGACACAAAATACACTGCACTCATTCTTCGTCCACTGTTTCAGAACAAATTATTCATTCAGTGATGATGGCTTTTAATCCACTGCTGCACTTATCTGTGCCACCGGTGTCAAAATTCAGATTTTTTTCTTATTGACTTCTTACTTTTCTTTACACCTGTCTGTTCGCTTTCATTAGCTACATTTTCGTTATCTTCGTCTACCTGAAACTGTATGCTCCTCACTTTCGTTTGTTTCCTGTTACATTTTTATTCTAATGTTTTCCTGTATGGCGTAGATGTTAGAATTTGGCTGTTTTCACTTCTGTTTCTTCTCATTGGTAACCTGCTGTTTGTTTCGCTTGTGACTAAGTAGATCTCTTGAGCTACTGTCTGAAATTGTTTGAAGTTGACGGCATACTAGGGTCGAATAAAGACCTTTCTTGAGCTGAGCGAGAAATCGTGCTAACAGAACTGTGTTTCATACCCTGTGAAGTGAAAAACGTCTTTTTGTTAATTGACAGCAATTGGTTGTCCAAGTCCTTTAGATGATTAACAAGCTGCGTCTCCATTTCTTCTGAAAATGTTGTATCAAAACGGCCCATTTGAGGAGTCATTTCTATTGTTTCCAGTTTTGAAGTCTTTCACTCTATCTTTTAAAGTGCTCTTAGATACCAGAAAGTTACGTGCTGCTACCCTAAGACTCATTTGCCCTTCCATGACTGCTTGCGTTGCCTTCCTCATATCCTCTTCCACCCATTTCCGCCCTTTCTTGCTTCCCATCTTGCCTGGAGAAAACAACAACGAGAAACGCTACTATTATAAAATTTCCGTAACAACGACATTGTGTCCTTGTCCGATACTGGGAACATACATGCTGTCCGGTACTGGGAAATTAACATGTTAACATATAATGTTGGATCACGTAATAATACGTTCCGTAATTCAATATTTATTAGCATTCTTGGGTACATCACACAATAAGAGAAGTCATATATGTATTGAAATGCCCACGTGCTTACCCGTACAGTCGACACAGTAGACAAAACTTAACATACAGCTCCAACGTACACAGCAATTTAGCTACAAACGCCAATATCTTTCTCCACACTGGCCTGATACAAGTCAAAACTTGCTCACCTACACCTTGAACTTACACAATGGTGATGATAACCAATACAAGTCTGTCATCTATCGGATACGGACTCTACAACTACTGTCCGGTACTGGGTAACGTCCGGTACTGTGCGCACTTCCCCTATATATATATATATTGAAAACTGGTTTTCCATTGGGCAAACTGGCAAATTTTTATAAATGTAAGCGATGGTTTGGTTCCACCACATCCTTCTTTAACAAAAGGAAAGAAAAAAGAAGAAAAGGAACGTACATAGTTTATCATTTGATTGCTGTTACCAGTTTGTGTTGTCTATAGTTAACGGTTACCACATTGTAAAAAACACTATACACTAAATGGCAATCAGTTACCATACATACTTTTTTTTTTATTTGGTAAGCTAGTGATTACCGCCAAGGTTGACAACACTTCCGCTCCTCTAAGGACAAAACCCGAAGATTCACGAAGCACGAACAACGGTATTTGCTCGTAGAATGCTCGTGAGCGTTCACGAGGAGAGTTTCCACTATCTGCTCGCCGTGGCCAGGGCTGATATAGATAGTTTGCAAGCATTTTATTTCGTATTTCTTCCCATTTTCTGTAGATGAGCTAAGAGTCTCACCCAGACTGAAAAATTACCTTGGATTTGAAAGGGCATCAGAATTGTCACTAATCAATTAAGGGGTCCCGAAAACTATGGATTCGACAATAATATCAATAATATTCAAATGTTTATAGGTCACCATTCCCTCTTCCAGAGTAGTAATGAAGGTTAAATTTGGATTTAAACTCATCGGGGATGTCACTGTTCATCTTAGTATCCTTGAAAACTAAGGATTGGACACTAATATGGCTCGTTTCCGATATATATATATATATATATATCCTCCTCTAATTCCTCACCCTCTCACAGCACTGTCTTGCGGACTATGTGTATCAAGTTTGGTTAAAATTTCTCCAAGCTTTCTAGAGTTATGCTGAAACGTATATATCTACACACACACACACACACACACACACATATATATATATATATATATATATATATATATATATATATATATATATATATATATATATATATATATATATATATATATATATATATATATATATATATATATATATATATATATGAAGAAAAAGACTTACATATGGGCGAACAATAATGGCACTCATTTCTATTGAGATGTAAACAACATACATTTGTTTAGAAATAGCTTTTGCTAATTTTATTTGTTACAATTTTGTGTTTGATTGTTACATTATAACCTGTATACTCTTTTTTTAAAAAACAAACAAAAAAAGTAATATTTGTGTTTTGGCGTTAATGAATATTTATGCTTCAGTTTTCCATACATATATTGCTCGTCGCTGTTAGTCAGCTGCAAATATCGTTTCAATTTATAATTAATAATCAATTGCATTTAATTTCAGCTTAGTGTCATCTAGGGAGACAAAGTAACGAGAGTGGGAATGTCAGGTTAGGTGGTCCATGCGGTATCCTCATTGGTCTGTGTAATATGTGTAATGTTTGAAAAATAAAGAATAAAACAATGTATTGTCAATACAGTAGAGCAGCTTTCGTCAAAATAGCCGCAGCCAAAATAACTTCCAGAAAATAACTTCTCTTTAATGGCATCATCCGCATTCAATTATCTACCTGTCCAACACAGTGTATTTTACAAACAAACTGTATGTAAAAGTGAATTTCCAGAGGACACTAACTGAAACTAGACATAATGAAAGTGGAGCAATTAGGTTATAAAAGTAATTTAAACTTTGCACTGTCAAGATAACTTTCTTATACATACGTTTTATTTTTTTTAAGTATAAACAATAATATAATTTAGCATTTCCTCTCGAAAGATTTTGTGATTTCAAGTATTTATAAAGCAAGTATTCCGTCTAATTCTACGTGACACAAAAAATATCAATATATATAGGATGGATACAATGACGCTTTCCCCAATATGTGAAGTAATAAAATAAAATAAGCTAAACGACTTCTTCAAGCGATTCAAATAACGCAGTTGCCCGGAAAGACCTCCCACTTGGCGAAATCGCATGAAGGGGGTGGCCAATCTGTCGTACGAAAATGATTAATTCATTCACCAAAATGTTGTTCCAAGAAATATGTCACAGCAACACCAAAGAGAGACGGTGCTCAATCGTGCAACTACACGAACTGAATGTTTTTGGAACTATAATTATTTTCAAATTCAGGAAATAAAACTATCTGCAGCATTTGAAGGTATATGTCACTGGTAAAAATTTCTTCAAAAAATAATGGTCCTATGACGTCATTACTTCAAATACTACCCAACAGTGACACTAGAGATGTTTAACTCTTCTGTCGCAAGTTCGTGTGGATTAGCATCACTACAATAAACATAGCTGTGTCCGTTTAAGCGACCTCTCTCCTTGAATGAGGCTTTATCCGTCCGCAAAATTTGTTTCCTAAAGTCTCGGTAAGCTTCGTTCTGACTGAGAAATCACATAACACACCAGTCCGGATCACATTCGTGAAACGCATTCCGATGCTTCAGGGGCGGATCCAGGACCGACTTCTGGGGGGGGCGGTGGGTTGTCATACTGCTACTTTTAAGGGCTCCAAACTTTGGGATGAGTTTTATTTATATATATAAAATAAGAAAGCTTCCTCTTCTGGGGAGGGCGATCGCCCCGATCGCCCCCCCCCCCTGGATCCGCCCCTGCGATGCTTTGGCTGGTAATGTTTCATCTTCAAATCCTTTATCACGTTCCTTAAAAAATAAAAAGTATGTTATTCGCCGGTCATACGCGCGCCCCCCTGGTAGACTTCGTCGATTTAAATACACAAGTATGGACAACTAGTTTAGTGTTTACTTCATTTCGAACACTTCGAGGTCACTCCCTTCGCAATAGATTATAGAAAGAACATGTAGCCTCGAATCGATGATTCAGGTTTCTCATGGCTTGCAATGATGGCGTGTTCTATACCTTCTAATGAAGTCTGCTGTCACTACATTTTTTTTTTTTTTTTTTTTTTTTTTTTTTTTTTTGCTGTGTTTACAACAAGCATGTAGCATGAAAACACGTTGTTTCTTTGTTAACTAGCGATCCATCTCAACACCTGTACCTCACTCGTTACAAGTTCACTCAGTAAGCAGCTCTTAAACAAACCATGTGCGAAAATATGCTTGCCAGTCACTATGTGTCTTACTGTTAGTTTCAGATACATAGTACATAGTAGTGTCAATTGTAGTACACACACGCACTCATAAAAATAGCTCGCTCATGGTCTCTTATGTATTTTATTTCCTTACTTGTTTTGATGAAATTGACTTTCTGCCCACCCTGTATATATAATATTTTTAACAGTCGAAATGACCAAGCTGAACAGAATAGCAATTCAAAAGAGAGAACAAAAATGAATATATGACTTTCTTCTTAGTACTATACTCCACACATAAAAAAAGAGATGGAAACATATACAGGAATTTGGATTAGGACAACTTCATTGTCTCCCCTAGTATTCTTCATGGAATGTTGTCTTCAATCATTCACTCGGTGTTAATGTCACTGTTCCCCTTCTTAATCCACAGTGTGGACGCCTTGATGAGCTACTTTTACTGAGTTATGTTCTGATGCTATACAATTTCGCCATATCCCAAGTGGTTCTTCCGGTGTCTATGGCGCCTGGATTATAAGGGGATGCTGCGTCTGGGGTTCACTTTACTTTGTTGGCCAAGCTGAGGCCTCGGAATTCCTTCTTCCGTAATATCGCTAGGGGATCACAAATAGTCACTATATACCTTTTACTCAGCACCATAATATTCGTTAGTGCTCGCTATATATACCACAAATTGAAATTTCATGACAGAGTAGTGGGTAACTTCACACATCATAAATTAGCTAGCAACAATAAAGTGTGTCTCATTTAGGACAGCATTAGGCTCAAATATGACACATTAATTTAAATAGATTCATTGCATAATATTATTAGATTTTAGCGGATAAAAATCCAAATATGAGGTTTAAACCAATGAGCATACCCTCATTTAGCTGAACAAAATGCTATTGTGCCCTCCCCACTGAGCTAGTCGTTAATGCGTTTGTATTTAGTGCATACGGTTACGGGTTCGACCACCGGTGGTAGGCAAGCGGGCATGATTGTAAGACGTTAAACAAAAAAAAAACGTTTTTAATTTTAAAATGATACAACTGACTGTAAATCTTATTTATTTATTTATTTTTGAAAATGGAGGGGGAAAAACGAGCTATTTTGCCAACTTGACAGTTGACACTGCACTATAACCATGCTACCTACTAACATCGAGTTGATACTAATCTATACCGATTAAATTTACATATATTAAACTATACCGATCTATAGCAAGACAACTGTACATAGTATGGTATTGAGATATAACTCAGTGTTAAGATTAACTTTCAGACTTTACTTCTCGCGGCATGGTGGCTAAAAAAGTAAAATAAAATCAAATTGAAAAGTGGCTCAGTGGTAGAACATTTACCTCAGGCGCGTGAGGTCCCTGGTTCGATCCCCGGGATTTAAGTTTGTGGTTCTCTCAGGGTATTTCCGTTTCCTCTCACATTCCCATTCCATCAATGATTCCACCATCATTTGCTCGCTTACCCATCCTTTAGCCTAAAGAGCATAATCGTTGGAAGTTAAACTGAAAGATTTCATTTCATTTTTCAAATTTTATTTCTTGTTTATTATAATGATATCCAGATGTAGGATATATTTTAGTCGAAAGATCAAACTGAACTGAAAAAAAAAATCGAGATTTATTTATTTTTTTTATTTTTTTTTAGGAAATCGGGAAAAGCTAATATTTTTGGTCTACAATGTAAGTCAATACCATCCGTTGCTAATAATAAACAATATGTTTTATTTTAGCAAAGCATATTATTTATTTAGTTGTAAACTGTATATGAACGGATTAACATATTGACTGTCGTGTGTATCAAAATCGACACACAAGGTGGCTTCGCTGGCGGGCCATGTGCATCAAATTGATACACACATAGACCTATTCCAGCAAGTATGTATACCTCAAAAATGCCTCGGCCTGATGCATAATCTTATGTGATTCATGTCCGGTAGCCAATGTTAAAGTTACAGTGGTGTCACTTACATTTTCTTTCTTTTCAAAAAATTAACGCAGAATGTACTGCGGTAACTTCGGAAACAAAACAGTCGTTTTCTTATTCACCAGAATTTCCACTGCCATCTGTTGGGAGTTGAATAAAAGCTTGGGTTACGTTTTCTGTGACTATATTGACTTATCTAGCTCTGTTTTTTGGGTCTATATCTATCTATCTATGCATATATACAGTGGTCGAAATGAGACGGTATGCGGTGGTAGGCCATACCGCCTCTGGTTTTTCAGTGATAAAGGCATACCGCCTCTGGTTTTAAGTGATCAAGACATATCGTCACTGGAGAGTAGATGCTAAATACCTTTAACAAATTCATTTTCATACACAGTAATTGACGAATAGCTTTGCACGTAAAAATATTGTATCCCTTATGTAGAAGTAATTTTTAAGTTGACAACACCGATATTTTTATCTTATTTTTCCTACCTTTTTTTTAATGGGTTGTCTTCAAAGAAGTTCACCTAGTTTATATTTTGATGTGCCATATTATATTGTTTGTTTCTAATGTATGTATGTATGTATGTGTTTTCTTATCTTAATGCATATAAACGTCGTGTTTTGAGCATGGGTGGAAATTCCGGGGATTTAGAATACTCCTCAGTCGAGTGTGGATTCCGAGAGTTTTCTCGCTGGAAATTGTTAATATAAAAATTCGTTTTTTTAGCATTTTCTGTAATATAACATAAGGGGATATGAATATATATATATATATATATATATATATATATATATATATATATATATATATATATATATATATATATATATATATATATATCAGAAAGTTGTTGGCAGAGGATCAAAGTCTCGCCATGTCCCTCTTCCTTTTCTAATTCCAGAGAAACTCTGCAGTGGTTTTCAGTCATTATGTGAATAGAAATACAATCTTTTGGGCAAATTACCCTCACTGTGTTTCAACATGTAGATAACTGGTGTCTATCTACATGTTTTGTGTCTGATGTTGTTTGTGTCTAATGAAGAGGACGTTAGGTCCTTGAAACTGCAACACATTGTAAGTATAGTTTTTAATATATTTTAAAATGTCCTAAACGTTATAGGATATGTGTAGTGTTAGCAATATCTGGTGGATATTTTATAGGCCAGGTACGTTCTCCTTCTGAGGCTTGTGGATTTCAAGTTAAATAATTTTCTCCAGTGACTTTTTATTATTTATTTATTTTTTCAACAAAAAATCATCAAAAAACTTTCAACATTTCTAGTCTGTATTCTTCCTCTTTTTTTTTTTTTTTTGAGTTGTGATGAACAACATAGATAATGAATAACATTAAAAAAGTGAACAGCATAGTACTCGTATATGCAAAATGTCACTAAATAAAAGTATTTTAGTTTAACGTCCCACGTTATGTCCTTTAGGCTAAGGGACACGAATAATTAGTGGCGGCTCTAGTCCGAAGCCGAGTGGGCGTAGGCCTCCCAATTTTTTACTGACAAACATAATTTAACCTATTATTTAGCTTTGAGAGTTTATAGTAAACTCATGATATAGGCCTACTTATCATAGTCTGGGTTCTGGCTGCTTCAACCAATTATTATTACTTTCTAGATCCACCACTGCGAATTACTCAGGCAACTGGGTGATCACCAAAACAGCTGGTGGAATGATAATGTGGGAGGAAATGGAAGTGTCACGAGAAAACCAACGGATGCAATATTTTGTTCACCACAAACTTCCTTTATCGGTAATCGAGCCAGGGACCTCACACATCAAAAGTAAGAGCTCTAACAGTGAACCACCGTGAGCACTTCCATTAAATAATCTAATAATTATTATGATACTCTCACAATATAAATCTGGGGAAGTAGGTTTTGACTTCGTAACTTCATAACAGTCCGACACTCGAATTTATTCGCTGTACGGAATGTCTTTCAACCCATTATTAGTTGATTAAATATATTTTGTTGATGGCTCTACCATATAGTGGTTTATTTCGAAAATTTTGATGTTATTCATTCCCTTTAAATTATTCACTTTTTTTGTTAAGTGGATGTGGACGTATCAGGGAGCCTCACCTCTTAGTAGAGGCAGTTCCTGAGAGAAGTGATGTCTGCAATAAATAAAGTTTTCTTTTTCTTTTTTTTTTTTTTTTTTTTTGAAACTGAACTAATAACATTTTTAAAACATATCAGCCGTTTTATGTAGCAATTACTATGTGAGACCATCTTTACTCTCCCATTTTCAACCAAGAGATTTAATTTTTACCGCTGTGATATTCCTCACGAGCCACTTCTGCCTTTCGCATTCAAAAGTTAACACATGCTACAGAATTATTGACGAGACCTTAAAATGAGATACTAACAGAACTCAACTTAATAATAATAATAATAATAATAATAATAATAATAATAATAATAATAATAATAATAATAATAATAATATTTATTTTAGTGCTTCGAACAGCTTTTGGCAAAAAAAAAACACAACACGTGGTATCAGAGCATTGCATTGCGATGGAACAATATTACTAATACTACTACTAATAATAATAATAAGTAATAAAACAATAAAGAAGAAGACCCCGGTTCGATTCCCGACGGGAGCTCACGTGGTTCGGATTCTGCGTTAAGCAGTAGGTCCTCGTCTCATATAGTCTCGTTGCTGAACGGGACGTTAAACTCTAAACCAACTCAACTCAATAAAAAGAAACATACTGATATAAAACACAATGTAGATAAAAGTCAGTTAAACAGAAATAATCCCTTGTCAACGCAATATTATCAAGTTCTCGATCTAACTAAAACAACAACAAGCTAATAACAGCAGTCATAATATTAAATTTTGGCTTAATGTTTCCAAACGTCATTGGTTAAAAACTATCAGTCAGATCGCATAAGACTTTCACATTTTTTAATACGCCAAATCTAAAATGAGCTTAAAGAATCTGTCATTTTTTTTATTTCACATTTCCAATTCAGAAGAAATAAAATCATGGTATTTCTTATACTATGATTGCGTACTTTAAAACCTATGTTTTGTAAACAATATTCCCTGATACAAACGTTATCTAGTATTTTTTTGCATCCATACTCTGTCGAAATTTTTTCGTCTATTCATAATACTTTCCAAACCTCAATAATGAATCCAATATCCATAGCTATATGAGTAGCAGCTCGTTTTCATTTTAAAACATAGCAGTCGAATGAAACATTTTTGCACAGATTCGATCTTGTTTGTCAAAGTTTTAGAAATGGTGTTCCAAATTATCGAACCAAATTCTAATTTTGGTCTTACAAGAAATTTATATAGAAGTACATATGTTTTATCTCTTTGAAATACAGGCCACTGTTTAAAATAAAACCTATTATCCTTCTGACACTTTGTACAATACCATTTATGTGATAAGAAAACTTTAACTGACAGTCAAATGTAATACCTAGGTCTTAAATAATGCTTACTTTTTCTATTTGTACACCATTGACCTCATATTTACTCACATAATATTGAGTTTTATTAGTCTATGCCATAGGTTGTGCTTTCTTATCAGTAATTTTTAGAAATTGTTCCTACACCACGTGTTTACTGCATTTAAGTCTTGTTGCAGTAAATAATTATCAAATTTATTGTTGACTAATCTGAACAATTTCATATCATCAGCAAAAAGCAGAATTTTAGAGTATTTGATTTTTTCTGCAAGATCATTTTAAAAATAAAGAAAATAAGAGGGGGCCCAGGGGCAGCCCTTGCGGTACTCTATTTTGTACATAGACTACACTAGAATGTACAGGTCCAATTTTAACTTTATAGCTTTTTTTAAACTTATAATACTACTACTACTACTACTACTACTACTACTAATAATAATAATAACTATTTGGTTTGTCAATGTTTTCAGCAACCAACATCAATTACGAAAAACGTTTGTTGACCGTTCAAAATCACTCGCAGTTGGTTAAATCCATTGAAGTCAAAACTTTCACTATTAAACCAAACGAGTGAGATTGATAGGTTCTGAGCATAAATGTATTACGAATTCATGAATAAATTATTATACAATCTTGTTTCGTTTACCTCGCTGCTTTGTGACTATCAGAGAAAGTGTTTAATAAATATCCAGAGAAAACTGAAAACAAATCTTACCCTATAAATGGGAGACGAGATTTTGCTTCAAATCGTGCCTGCTGGGAACCTATAGACTCTATATTCAAAGACACCTTTTATACGCTATGACTGAGGAAAATCCTTGATAACAATAAAACGAAAAAAATAAAAATGAAATCTTTGTGTTTTACGTCCCACGGTTATGCCGGCTAGGACAAAGGAGACGGTGATGATGAGAAATGAATGAAATGGTGGAATGAAGAAAGTGAGAGGAAACTAAAGAACCACGAGGAAACTCAGTCACACGATGTTTGTTCACCACAAAGTTCACTTGGCGCGAACCTGGGATCGAACCTGGGACCTCAAGCACTAGAAGTGAACGCTCTACCACTGAGCCACCGCGGCTTACCCTGGATACCAATAGTTAGGATGATTAATTTCATGATTCAAACCCGAGACCTCCCAAGTACAAAGCAGCAATTATAAGTGTGCATCTAGGACAGCTCATGAATTTATTTAAATGATGATTTATATTGTGCAAAATGCAAAGTAGTTCCATTTGTGATTACTTCAGTTGCTCTATGAGAACAAATAGTACAGCTGGGCTGCGTGTAATGGCAGTAAGATTCATGTGTAGAAATTCTTCATTGACAAACCGTAATGATCCCTGCCAGTATTGAAATCAACATTCCGCGTTATCAGATAGTGGAATATTACCAGACCGCCTAGTAAGAAAGGAACGTGGAGATATTTATCATGTGACCTCCTCCTAACGTGGATCAGAAGGAGTGACTACTGTTGTGACTGATGTTGTGCAAGAAACTCATTCTGCAATGTTTAAAATCCAATTACTGTAAATACTTTTATTACAGGGTAAAGAAGTCTTAAAACCCTACTCATACAACCACCTTAAAATCTAATGAAACGTTAATTACTTAAACAATATTGCGTCTGTCACGATCTGCATTCATTCTTTTCACTAGCGCCAAGCTTTGTTTATGAACCTCAGTTAAAAAGGAAAACTTCTAATGCATGTAACAAGCAAATCCTACATCTATTTAAGTAGAAAAAAAAATCCGAAGAAAATCTTGGATGAAATATTAGAAGATCTCCGCGCAAGCATTATGACGAATGCTTTGTCAGAATTCTACGTTCTTGTGCGTGGCTATTATATACATTGGGTGTTTTATTTTTCCGCACAACGTTATATATTAACCCTCTTCCTTAGCTATGTCAACATGGATTTTACTACACTATTTTCTCTTCCAAAATGCTTTGTGTAAGCTAACATGTCCCCTCCCTTTTCGTTCTGTTTGGAAAATTAAATAAGCCCCCCCCCTAGTTTTTTTTATTTATTTAACTTAACGTATACGCATTTCCATTCTTCTAACTTTCAAGCAAAACAAGGCCGATAGCGCACCGTTCGCCTTACATCCCTGTCAAAGTTTCTTACGAGTCGACCTGTTCGTCCTCTTAGCTTTGACAAATTGCGCAAAGGAGAAGAAGGTCTTCGCATTGGCCATTCTACTCATGCTCAAGGGTTGCCGTCAGTCTAATGGGGCAGCAGGAGGATCGGTCCCATCACTCACACGCCGACACCGGAACCAGGTGTAATGGAATTCACACTGGGTTCCCATCTACAAAACGTGCCTCCATCTGGTTCGTCTTCCCTTTTTCTGCTAAGCTGAGACAGAACACCAGCACATTTAGGCGCTATAGAAAAAAATATTAAAATCCACAAAGACTTTTTTTCCTACTTAACATGCTCAAAGTCGTCACAGTCTATCGAAATATGACATTATTATTATTTAAAAAAAAGCATATATTATTCAATAGTAGATAATACTACCAGCAAATTTTGATTGCTTCGAATCTGTAGTAAACGAATATGTACACTGTATATATATGAAGGTGCGAATTTCCTTATTTTACGAATTCGTGTATTTGAATGATCGCTCTTCGTAGCGATATATACATATATCAGTGGCGGCTCGTGCTTTGAATTTTAGGTGGTGCATAATATATGATCTATTTTTCATTAATATTAATATTGTATAAATAATAATAATTTAATAATGATAAATAATAATAATAATAATAATAATAATAATAATAATAATAATAATAATAATAATAATAATAATATAAACAATAATAGGGATTTATTCATGGTATACTTCTAACATGCATATCAGGGACAGACACGTATAATGCATTTACAGCAACAATTCCAATCAACAACAAAGACCGGCACACGCACCCACACAACACTACAAAGTACGAACAGATTCGACAATTTGATCGCGAACATACTCCCATCCGACTCCAAATACATGAATTTTTCCGGTGTGATTTATTTTGCGCCAAAAGAAACCATCCAAATACCCTCATCAAAGACCTTTTAGTGAGATGGGTACTGCCCCTATTTAAGCAACCAAAGGCGTGGGTGATAGTAGGCGGAAGAGGAAAGTGAAGAAAGACAAGGGTTTCCTACATTGGACATTGGTCAGTTGAGTTGAGGACAGGAATTGCAGTCCCCTTTAAACTCTTACCACTTTCTCTCTTTAACGCTCTTTTTCTAAAAGCTGCTCTCCAATTTTCTCATTCACCCACACACATATGAAAAGGAAAACATTCTCTCTATGCTGCCAAATTTCTACTCATTCAAACACGAATGTATTAACTACTGGTACCTTCAATCTGTCTTCACTCTTCACGGGGTCGCCTTTACTGTCTCCATAGCTGCCTTGACCTTACTTGGTTAACTTAAACAATAGTTATGGCCACTTGGCAATCTCGCATTTAGGCAAGGCGCAAGCTTTTTTTATTTTTCTCCTTGGAGGAGTGGATGTCCCTTCAGGCTAGAACCATGTTAACCAATATTGCAGGGGGAAAGACGGTGGAGAATTTCCAGTTCCAAAGCGTTTTGTTTTGGAAAAGTTGTTTTTGTTGGTAGACTTGCTTGCAAAAAATCTGCAAACATACAGACTCCTATGAGGCACTATAAGGATCCTCACACCTCGCAACCCCCGCAGTAGCCCAGCTGGGAAGTTTGTCAAACTCCCAAGCAGAAAGCTATTAACCAGCCCCATTTGAAACGCACTTCTTTAAGGAAAGATGATGTTGACAGGAAAAAGAAAAGTGATTTAGTATAAATAAAAAATGAAAATATTGGAAGGAGGTTTGTACAAACATGCAAATATTAAGAGAAACCACCACATATATACAATTGTGCACTCCGCTGATCTCGTGACAAGTATGTGCCTTTGGTGCACGAGCCCTTGAGTTCAATTGCCCAAGGTGGGGCTTGACATTCGAACGCATAACGTTGGTTCGGATTCTACCTTAAACTGAAGGTCCACGTGCCATATAGCCTCGATGGTGTAAAAGAACACTAAATTCAAATCCACTATCATGTGTTTACGATGGGTTTCCATGAACAGATATTCCAATCCTACAGATGATGGCCAACAGTTCTTAAGTGGTGTAGAATTATCATTCTTGAAACTGTTCATTTTTTTAAAAAAATTATTGAATAATGTATACAGAACATTTTGAGAACAAAATATCGCTGGTCGAAACGTGACGGGTCAGAACCTCACCTGGCCAAAATTCGCAGCCTGAAATCTCGTCAGGAAAAAAACCTGGCCATAACATTACGCATAAAAGTTTGAGTGGTAATAATAATAATAATAATAATAATAATAATAATAATAATAATAATAATAATAATAATAATAATAATAATAATAATAATAATAATAAAGGTTTCAGTAATAAGGGACCAGAATTGTTACCTTAGACACCAGAATAATAAAAAATTGGCAACTTCGTACATATATATACAGGGTATTGGCGAACTATACCGATAAACTTTGAGAGGTGATTCCTCAAATCAAGATAAGAGAAGTTCATATGGACCTATGGGGAAAAGTGCACAGTTTCGGAGCTAGTTCTGTCCAAAATCGCGAAAAAGCCGAATTTCAACAGGCCCTATTTCGAATTCGAGAGACTGTGGATTGTCCTCCTTATCAGTGTAAAGGAAGGCAGGCATGCACAATCCAAAAGTGCACATTTCATTAATTATCAATAGGTGTAAAGGTTATTCCCTACAGGGTGTAATTCTCAGATACGTTTTCAAGAGAGTTGTCATATAACCCTGATTTCAAGAAGGTTCCCAAGTAGGCACAAGGCAAATCTTGACAACAATGGACATACAATGCTTCGAGGGAAGGCGGAAGTGCTAGGAACCGGCAGCTCGCTGTTTCTTTCTGTTCGCAATAACGTGGATGATATGTATTTCGTCACGGTATATTTCACACGTCTGGGAAGATAGTCCCCAGACTTAAGAAAATTCAAACAATTACTAGGTCATCCGTTTGTACTACGTTCGTACCGTTTGTACGGAAAATATTTTCGTTTGTACCATTTTCTTTCTAGGGTTACTTGAGAGGTCACCCGGGGTGTATCTTAGCACCAAGAAAGCTCCCCCGTATCACAGCACAAAAAAATGAAATACACCATTCAAAAGCAAATCGTTTGTACCGTTTGTACGGAAAAGAGTTTTGTTTGTACCCTGATAGTTTTCGAGAAAGAGGAAATGACATTTGGGGCCTATCTTGGCGCACAGATAGCCCCCCGTATCACAGCACAAAAAATGAAATACACCATTCGAAAGCAAATAGTTTGTTCCGAAAAAAAAAATGTTTTGTTTGTTTCGAGAAAGAGGGGATGACATTTGGGGGAAGTATCTTGGAGTATTCGAGAGGAATGTATCACAACACTTTTCTGATATCTTCATTTTTATTCGCTTTAATGGAAACTTGAGCACTTGGGTATGATTTGTCCGTTGAAAATTTAGTGGAACCTGGCATAACTGCTCTAGAAAGATGACAAAATTGCTTTCAATAAAGAATAATTCTCATATCAACACTACAGGTTAGGTCCCTTACCCACGCTGTATCATGGAAATCCATATACATGTTACTTGATCTCATTTTCCTATCAGCACTTTAAGTACTCTATTGGTTAGCTGGCAACTCAGGATCTTTGCACTATTTGCCTCATTATTATCAAGGACCTAATTAATTAACCAACTTATTCAATTAATCAATATGAGCCGAAACGTACTGCTCAATTACATTGCTGTCTAACGGAGAGTTGTCGTAGCGCCAAGATACCCCCCCCCCCCAAATGTCATCACCTCTTTCCCGAAACAAACAAGACTACTTTTGGTGCAAACGATTTGCTTCCAAATGGTGTATTTCAATTCTTTTGCGCTATGATACGGGGGGCAAACTTGGCGTTCAAGATAGCTCCCCCAAATGTCATCCCCTCTTTCTCGAAAACTATCAGGGTACAAACAAAAGCTTTTTTTTTTCGGTACAAACGGTACAAACGGTTTGCTTTCGAATGGTGTTTTTCAATTTTATGTACTGTGATACGGGGGTCTATCTTGGCGCCAAGATCCCCCCCCCCAGTTGACCTCTCAAGTAACCCTATAAGGAAAATGGTACAAACGAAAATATGTTCGGTACAGACGGTACAAACGTAGTACAAACGAATGACCTAGTTATTGTTTGATTTTTTTTTTTTTTAAGTCGGGAGGCTATCTTGTCAGACGTTATTTCACGTTTTCTTCACTTATAAGCGTGAAAGAAAATATCGCAGCATGTTTTTTTTTTTTTTTTTTCGAGTACAAGAGACTGTGCTGCTGACTATCCTTACTTCCGGAATCGTGGTAAAGGATTCCATGTTCACTGCTATCAAAGCTTATCATTTACCTACTTTGGACTAATCATAAAGTCAGAGCATATCTCAAAATTCGATTGATGGCACGTCTGGGAGTTTCACCCTGCAGGGAATAATCCGCACACCCATTGAACGTTAATGAACTATGCATTTTTGGATTGCGTACGCGTAACTTCCTCTACGCTGATAAGGACCACCATCCACAGTTTCTCGAATTCGAAATAGGGCATCTTGAAATATGTCTTTTTCGTGATTTTGGACAGCCCTAGCTCTGAAACTATACACTTTTCGCCATAGGTCCATATGAACTTTTTCTGTTATTTTGATGTGAATCACCTCTTGAAGTTTGTCGGTATAGTTCATTAACACCGTATATATATATATATATATATATATATATATATATATATATATATATATATATATATATATAATGGGCAAAAATAATAAACACAAATGAAGATAATCTTATTCATGGAATTTGTTTTAGTTAAATTGTTTTGTGAGCGTGAACCAGAAGTTCTAACCGGTCACAATTTATGCAAAAGTCTAGTAACTTGCGAATTCTTTAAAGTTAAGAAGACGAAACACTCCTTATCAGCAATAAGTGGAAATATGTACAGACGTCTACGAGAATTCCACTTTTAGGAAGGAGAGAGGACTGAGAAATGTAATAGTAACATTTTTTTTTTCTCGAGATTAAAAAGATGATTTTGTTTGTGACTGCATCACGGGAAAGAAGATGTACGGTTTGATATTATTATTATTATTATTATTATTATTATTATTATTATTATTATTATTATTATTATTATTATTATTATTATTATTATTATTATTGAAATCTAGTAAGTACCTATGCCAAGTTGGGGCTCTGTTTAATCACTTTAGATTAAAATGATCGGTTGTTTAAAATATATGCCAAAAATCGAGTATATCATGACTACTACAAGTTACGAAGACGAATTTTCTCATTCAACATAAAATAACATATGTTCCAGAATTTTTTGAAAATTTTATTTAAGGGATAAGAGACAATCTTTAGTCAAATCGATGTTGTCTGTCTCATCATCACGCAAAATCAACTCTACCGTTTGATATATTTTCTGTTCTGCCTACTGTATTATAAGATTACTAAATTTGTTTTCAAATTGTACCATAGTAATATGTCAATTCTTGCCAAGACAAAATAAATTATCAGTATTGTGGAGGTGTCCGCGTTTACGACATGTCCTAACATACCGCATAAATTCTGTTAGTTCGAGAGCATTCTTGCCATTCTTTATTAGTTTCACAATTTCCACAAACAACAGTGCATTCTGGTGGGAACATTCAGTCGAAAAAGTCTAACAATTTTTCAAACAAGCCAGCCTGAGTAAGATTTTTCGAGAATTTTCCTGATTCTCACCAAGTAAATACCGGGATGGAACCTAACACAAGGTTCTAGGATGTTTCCTTCCTTCCCATTTTTTCTTCCTTCTCCCTTCCCTGGAATGTATGCTTGCAAAGGCACATCATCCCCCATATGTTGGTGTGGAATTGAGGCCGTATATGCTGGTAATGCCCAGCATTTTGTGTAAATAAATAAATAAAGGCAGCTGATATTCGTACACAGCGTAGATCATTGTGCTGTACGCGCAATTACAGTACAATTTTGTTTGTCGTTATGTTGCAGCGAAAACACAGGATCACTATTGGAATGAAAGATAGATGAATTTGTCATTACTTCCGATACTTATTGGCCTTTGTTTTATTTCAGGATTGAAAATAAATTTCAAATTTATCACTACAATTTTGCTATGTCCGTATATCTTTATTATAAACACTCAATGTCTCTTTCTGTCAGACACGCTCCCAATAGCTCACTTCCTATTCTTCTAAGGCTTATTATTATTATTATTATTATTATTATTATTATTATTATTATTATTATTATTATTATTATTATTATTATTATTATTATTCAGTTTGCTGGGGTCAGGTTTACAGATCGCTGTTCTCCATCTGTGTCTATCTTATGTCATATCCGCCGTGACACCACACTGCACCATATAGTTCTTGTTCTTAACACACACAATTTCCTCACTTATTCTTTGGCCGCCCTCGGACTCGTTTGCCATTCAGTGCTGTAGCATCCACCCGATGAGTTACGTATTTCAAAAGTTTTCTTCTTACATACCCAAATCATCTCAATCTTCCTTTTTTATTTTACTACTACTACTACTACTACTACTATTACCACCACTACTACTACTACTACTACTAATACTAATACTACCAGTCTCATCTTTAGTGTTCTCCGGACCACTTCATCCTTAATTATGTCATTCCGCGCACTCTACACATCCAACGCAGCCCTCCATCCCCGCAACATGCGACTTCTATTATTATTTCTTCTTTGACGTATAACATTCCACACCATAATATGACAGGTCTCACTACTGTTTTGTAAACTTTTCCTTTAAGAGGCCTCATCCTGGCGAAATTAAAATACCGCTAATTTTAAAGTAATTATGTGATATCTTCAAATAGATAAAATACAATTGAAATGTGGAACACGAGCGCCCTAGACAATATTATTTTGCGTGAGGTACCGTTATCACAAGTCACCTAGTGGCTTTCCGTTTTCAGGCGTTTAGAAACGCGAAAAAAAAATAAGCCGATTTTCAAAATTACTCGAAATCGAAAGCAGATAAGTGAATCGTGATAACGGTATATCATATAAAATCATATTGTCTAGGGCGCTCTTGTTCCATATTTCAATTCTACTTTATCTATTTGAAGATATCACATAATCACTGTAAAGTTAGTGATATTTTAATTTCGCCGGGATGAAGCCTCTTAACGTGTATTGGTATCCTACGTCCACACAATACTCCTCCCCTTATCTCCATTTCGTACAATCACTGATAACCATGCTGTTTACATCTTTTTATATTCCTGCATTTTCCTGTAGTATTGATCTCAAGTACTTGATTTCCTCGTCAATATTGTCTTAGGGCTAAGCGTTGCATTCCTACCTCGCTCTTGCCTCCACCATCTCTGCACTTGCACCACCGACCTCCAAACTTCATATATGGCGACAATATTAGCTCTATCTTCTACGCTATATACACCAGCTAGTTTAAAGTTTTCACTTGACAAACTTCTGAAATCATAAATTGTAAACCTCACATTAGTAAACAGTATTATAAGTCAGCTAGAGCTCTTGCTGGTTTCAAAGATAATCTGAATTAAAAATAGGTACTGAATTTAAAGCCACTCTGTATATAGTTGATTATAACTTCTGCAAGATAAATCAAATTTCATAGTTATGTAACCTTTTCAGTAAGTTATCTTACAACTCCAAAGAAAATTGCAATTATTGCATCGCTATTATAAGGATGCTGATGAAACAGAAAACTTTAATTTTGTGTTTGTGGTTCTACATATCACATACAATGGTTCTTAAAAGCCCAAGAAGCGGAAAGGTTTAAAGCTAAAATTATTATTATGATAATAAAAGCTTACAGGCTGCTGTGCTTGGATCAATAGTAATTTGCTACACTTCAGTAACGAGCAAAGAACAGTCTTCTGCATAAAATGTCACGTTACATCCACTTAATGTAGTACTCAAGCGCACGAGTGTCTCATTTACTTTTTTTTTTTTTTTTTACTTTCGTTAATTAAAGGCCTTATTAAAACTACGATTCAACTTCAGTCTATTGAATCAATTTGTCACCAGGGAAGGGAGTCGAGGAAAATATTCAAAAGAGGAAAATTTAGTTCTCACATAGCATTCTTGCAAGTGCACTTTCACATTTCAGCGGGATCGACTCTTTTCTGTACACTTTGTAATCCACGAAACTCTTTTCCACTACAGTCAATATCCGCTGAGCTTAAGGGAAAACACACCCAGAAAGCCTCAAAACAAAATGAACGAACTCCGCAAAACATTATGGAAGAACTTTAAAAAAAGTATATGAAGATCTATCTTCTTTCATAGCTGAAATAATCCTTCAGCAGTTTCGGAAGCTGGGAAAAAAAGAGTAGGAAGAACAAATCCTTGTAGGCGGAACAGTGTTTCAAATTCGTAAATAAAGGTGAACAGAATAGGGGTATGGGTACCGTAGCTCAACTTCCAGGAAGACATTATCTTCTGAAAAGCCTTTTCATTTATTACTTAAAAAAAAGAGAACAGGAAAAAAAATGAAACACTAGCATATATATATATATATATATATATATATATATATATATATATATATATATATATATATATATATATATATATTATTTTATTTATTTATTTTATTTAACAATCACCAGATACAGCTCAGAGGCCATTTTACACTGGATATCCAACAACAACAACAATGGAAAGGATTTGGGAAGGTATCGGCCAGGGTCTGTTTAATAGGTACCATCCCGGCATTTGCCTGGTAGGACTGAGGGAAACCCTGGAAAACCTCAGTCAGGATGGTCGGCAGCGGGATTCGAACCCGCGACCTCCCGAACGCGAAGCCAACGCTCTACCACTTGAGCTACTTCGGTATATATATATATATATATAAACTAAAAGCATTCGTTACGTTTCAATTATTAATACGTTATGAACAAGAAATATACAATACAGATAGAAGTTTGTATTTTATAAATTCTTAGTATGAGTATTTTTTACGATAAGAAATGAAGAGCATTAATGAAATTGAGGTAGTGAAATACACTTCCTATATTATTTTTAATGCATGTCAGAACAAGAAAATGATTCTCAATTCGGCCCATTTATATATACGAAGCTTGTTTCCAAACACCATTTAAGATTTTTTTTCACTATATTAAGTTTTTGATTTTTTCTTTTTTCTTTTTTTTTTTTTTTTGTTATGGTGAGAAATAAATACCTGACCACAATATCGTTCGAAACTTGCCTAAGTTACGGTGAAACTAAAAGGAGAGGACACACTTAAAAAAAGTTAATCCACATCATTAAAAGTATTAATTTAATTTTTTTCTCAAGTCTTGTCGGTATTCTTTGACATTTGTATAACATTCGATTGTCACTAACAGCGGCGCAAATTTGTCTTTAACATTCGGAGAGGGGAACGGGTAAGACAGTTCCAATAATTCTTCTTTTTTTTTAAGTGATATTCAAAATATTCATGAAGTAGAAAAACAATGCTGTGGATGGTTAGGGCAGCAAAGTCGTCTTCAACATTGAGAGGGGGCAGATTTGAGGCTTATTCGCGACGATAGGAGACTTACATTACGGTAGATGAATCTGATTTCTGAAGTGAGCTCTGCTGTATATTATACAGCAAGGGTCATCAATTGGATTTCACGTTTATTTGTAGTAGTGGGACACAAACCATCATATTTCTCCCTCAAAATTCATTTCAAATCGGATTATTGGGAGGACAGTCCTCCGGTTTCAAGATTGAAGGGGACAAGCCCCCTTCTCTCCCCGGGCTATTCGCCAGTGATCACTAAACTTTTGATTGTTGTTTGTTATTGAATTTTGGAGGGAAAGCTAGTTTACTGTTCAGAAAGTTCTTAAAACAGTTTGTCATTGTAACGGTTAGCACTTGTAACAACATGCTAGAAGGATCTTGTTAGTAGGCTGTTTTTTTTGAAATATTTTGCAATGCTATGTACTAATCAATAAACAATAAATAGTGCATGTTAGTAAATAATAACATAATGCAACAAATTGCAAGGTCACAAAAACTTTTTTTTTTCGAAAATGTGGGCGTCCTTCATGTGTTTCGACCCCTTGAATCTGAAAATGATACTCAAAATATCACATCACGTACAGTTTTGGCACAAATCACTCACATTTACAATTAATGTCAATGTTATATAATGATATTATAATATGTACGAAAACACCATATAAAGCTCAGAAGCGGTGCATCGCCTTCAACTGTTGAACAGTTGCGACTCTAGCGGCACACAGCAAACTGTCACACGGGAAATGGCGCTTCCTGTTCGTCACTGTGTTGTTTGAGGAAAGAAGTACGTGTTTATGTTGGTGTACAATGTATACATGAGATTGTATAAATTCCCCTAACATATTTCGTTATATTTGTGGTGAACCTGTGGTGAAAGAACACATTAGTGATTTCGTCAGAAAGGTCTACCATGCATATTTTGTAGTGAAACTAGGCAATATCAACAAACCATGGGCTCTACATGTCGCGTGTGTTGTGTGTGTAGAAGATTTAGGATGGTGCGCTTCAGAAAAGAAGAAGTCATTACAATTTGGCATCCCCATGGTTTCGTAGGAACAACAGAATCATACCGATGACTGCTATTTCTGCTCTTGTAAGGTTGCTGGTTTCAATAAGAAAAACAAAATGACTATTGGGTATCCGAACAACATTCGCTCAGCGATTCGTCCTGTTCCACATGGCCCGGATAGACCTATACCATAGCCTAGACATTAGATACGGATGACAGTGAAGACATAAATACCCTGCAGAAGACGGGTGATGATGTGTTTGAAGTAGGTATAAATAAGGACCCTTTCTGTTCACTCAAACAGACCTAAATCATTTAGTACGTGATCTGGGACTGACAAAGGATAAAGCAAGGCTCCTAGGGCCAAGACTGTTTGAAAGACATTTGTTAGCACCCGGTACGTCCGTTATATTTTACAGAGAATGGGACTTGATATTCACTCAATATTTTGCTCAGAAACATTTGATAGTGTACTGCAGTGATGTACAAGGTTTGATTGGTCAATTTTACATTCCGTACGCGCCAGGTGACTGGAGACTGTTTATTGACTCATTTAAAAGAAGCCTGGAGGCAGTTCTGCTGCACAGTGATAATATGTATGCCTCAATACCTGTCGGCCATTCTGTGCACCCGAAGGAAACATATGGCAGCACGAAGGTGCTTCTTACTACCATATATTATGAAGATCACATTTGGATGATGTGTGGTGATTTGAAAGTGTTGGATATGCTTCTAGGACAACAATCAGGATATATCAAGTTTCCTTGTTTCATCAGTGAATAGACAGTAAGGCTAGTGACAAGAATTGGGAGGAAAAACAGTGGCCCCGAAGGTTGGAATTGGTTCCAAGGGACAAAAATATCAAGTGTGGCCCTCTACTGGAAAGAAACAGAATACTCTTGCCACCTTGTGGAGTGCAGGGGGAAGAAGAGAGAAATCTCCGTATTGAACTCATATGTACATATCTCTCTTACTACCCCTTTACCTACAGGAATGTTATATCATCCAAATTTAAAGAAAATCTAACGATATGCCAAATAAAATAAAAAAAAAAACTAGAAATTACTGAAATTTAGGTAAAAGTCGGTAGAGCTAAAAAAAAAAAAAAAAAACTTTATACAATTTCCTGTAAGTGTGAGTTCCTTATTTAAAGTCCTGTGGCCCCTTTCGGACTTCCTTTGATATGTAGACTTACACATGAATTATCTGCCACCTTGGTTTATCAAAGAATAGGTGTGTGATTACCTTACTAGTTTCGAACATCTGATATTAAAGAACATGGAATCCAGGAAGCTTGCAAGAAACAAACAAATTACTCTGGTACTTACCATACCAGCCGAAATTATGTTAGGGAAGGTGATAAATCCATGTAGTTTAATAAACACTTTTATTTTAACACAACACTTAATCACTTAAACCAAAACACTTAATTTATATCGATATACTATATGCACACAGTTGAACCGAAAAAAAAAAATCTTACGATCTTTTTTATCATTAGTTCATAGTTAATAACATATATTTGTATCCACTGCACAGTTAATCCTCTTTAATTCCCAGGTAGGTATGTCCGTTAATTCACAGAGTTAATCCCAATTTTCGTATCTCTTCTTTCTTGTTGATAATTATCTTTTAGAACGGTTTCCGTCGCATCCAGGCGTAGTTTAAGTCCTTGGTGCCTGATTATAACTTTAATGCCACTGTTGCTGCATACGCAAGATGCGTTATTTTGCTCACAGTCTTGTCAGTTTGGATTTCAAAATCCATAAGTCTAGAATATTGAAACAGTTCATCCATCTTATTTTGAACACCAATGATGTAACTTATTGCACTTAATTAAACTCAACTTGAATATAGATATAATCACCTATCTACAATTGCAACTAACTCTGGTTAACTTATAGTGTTCATCCTGAAAATAACTATTGTCACACGAGCAACAAATCCACAGACTCGATCTAATCGCCAACTGCCTTGTTCTTCTCCAGATTTTCGGTTTTGTAAAAGGGGTTTGACGCACAAGAGTCGTGTCTTGCATCAAATATACTGTTTTTTCAATAGATATAACCTTTTCTATTGTGTATCTACCTGCTAACGGAACTTTGGGAGGAAGTATGCCTATTTTTATTTACATTGACTTTATACTCAAATAATTCACCTCTTATAGATTGTCACCTCGTTTCGAACCAAGCACAAAAATCTGCATGTTTTGACCTTTCATTAGATACCAAATGTGTTATAGTCCCCTTCTGATATAACCTTCAAATTTTGCATTGAAAATAGGCCGGTTAATATGTTTTTCATCACCTGACATTTTCATTTTCTTATATTTGTCTATTCACTGGTGCCCTCTAGCGGAAATAATTCAAAATGTCGCTGACAACCATAATGCTTCGGAGTTTTCTGCTTCCGGGTGACAATTTTACAAATTATTAATTATAAAATTAAATTAACCATACATCTACTTTACTTACAAGTATATGCATATCTTTGCTACCATATATATATGTTGTATGGAGTTGTCATCCTCTAGTAACTATATTTGAATCAATTTCTTACGGTACGGATTACCAGTCTCCGTCTGTTCTCAGCAGAAAGCCAAAACTCCACCCTCCAATACCAGATAGTACTTTTTTTCTCGCGGTTGAAAGAAAGTTTTATGATACGATATACGGAAGGACGGAAAAAGTAAACAAACAATAAGGGTACGCGTAGCTTTCCAATACATAATTAACTATTAATCACACTAATTCTTACATATTTGAATTATTATTATTATTTGATATTACAAACTGCTTCATCTGGTAAACCTGGAACGAATTCACAGCCTGTTTTGATAGATTCGCTACGCCACACAGTGGGGCGAAAACGCAAAAAGCTGCCCAAAAGTAAAAAAAAAAAAAAAAAAAAACGAAAGTTAGTAATATATGAATTTTTTATGTAGTTGGCTAGAGTGATGTTAGAAGGGCCCAAATCCATAAATAGAATAAAGTTTTAACTTTATTCCGACTACCTGAGTCACTCTTAAGTAGACCCTTCAGCAGATCACATGCATAGAGAACAATAGAAGAATTGTGACGCGTCCGTTTAAACGGTTGTAACTTTCGAACGCGTTCATAGTTTTTAAATCTGTAAAGTTTTCCCATATCGTACTGGTAAGTAGAATAAGTGTATGAAGTGAAAAATTAATAATAATGATGTAGTAATTTATAATTTGAATCGCAATTCAGGCAAAATTTTCACATGGTTTATATATTTTATTAACTTAAAGCGTTGAAAACATTATGTGCACCACGTTCGTATTTTGTAGAATGGTAGTCTGAATATTAATTAATGCTGTCGACAAAAACTTAGCTGCCAAAACGTGCCAATTACGAAGCTTGTTGATGTTAATTACTGCTCATTAATGTTACAGTGGCAAGCCGTTGCAGTTATCATAACCGAATCAAATACCAATAATTTGTGTCATTTAAGTAATAATACATTTCTAATAAATAAGAACGTAAGTAACAAGTAATTGTTCATCAAAATATGTAATAAAAGTGAATGTTGTTAAAGATACATTGTGAGAATTACGAAGTATATTGACATTCTTGTTATTCCGCCATTTTGGACCCGCCATTTTGTTTTGTTTTTTTTTTTCAATTTTAGTTGCAGAATCGTAATCAGCAACCTCAATAACCCCTTTATCGCCACTTTTGAGAACATTTCTACGACTTTTTCAAATTGTATTCCGCCATTTTGGTTTTTTCAACGTTAGTTGCAGAATCGTAATCAGCAACCTCAATAACCCCTTAATACTAAATTTCATTCAATCTGAATCTAGTTATCATATTTTGGCCAGCTTTTTGCGTTTTCGCCCCACTGTGCGCCAGCTAGAATTCTTGTTAAATCTGTGGTTATTCCTTGGTTTTCACACGTCTTTGTCCTTCTGTTTTTATATATATGTGTTAAATTTTGACAATAGACAAATATCCGTCTTTCTGTCGCCTTTTCGGTAGTGTTACAACTCAGGGTGTTTTATATTTTTTTTCGGTTCTATATAGTATTCGTATAGCTGCTTAACAGAAATAAAACAGTAATTTTTAGTTTCAACTCACAATATAGTTGGTAAAGTTGACCAAGCATAGGTGACTGACCTTTTGGAACTTAGTTGTCTTCTACAAGTCTGCCTTAAAAAAAAATCTCTAACTCACTAGAGTCTATCTTTCTATATACTAACTCCAATATATGTCGTTACATCCTCGATATAAACTTGAATATTACCAATACTTAGGAAATAAAATAAATACGATTCTAAGTTAATTAATAATATAAATACTACGTGAAAATAAAGAAAACCTTTTCAATTTTGATATACAAATAAATGAAAAAAAGTATAAATATACTACTATATAAAATGTATTAATAAAAATAATAAAGACTGCATTTTACAACCTCTGCACATAAAATTAGGTATAATGAAGCATTTTGTCAAGACATTACCTAAGTGTGGCAACTCTTTCAAATACGCATGTAACAAGTTTCCCATTCTGTTAGATGCTAGCTGAAAGAATGTGTGTTTACTGGTCCCAATATTCGCAAACTAATGCTGAATGAAGGCTTCCTTCATCAAATGAATGCTGGGGAGCGGGAAGCCTAGACTACTTTTAAAAGAGTGGTTCAAAACTTCCTGGGAAACAATCGTAGCCCAGATTATATGGACATAGTTGAGAACGATATACGTTTGTCCCAAAACGGTGGGTGATAGGATGTTTTGAATGGTATTTTCGAATTCAGGAGGTTGAAATGTATAAAGAATACCTACTTTTGCGAAAAGAGTTTTTTCACTGTTCCATTTTGTAATAGATAAAACTAATAACGCATTATAAACATTTTCCTGTGCGAAAAAAAATGCTTAAACATTCAATACATGTGGAAAAATTCCAGAATTTAGAAAATTCATGATTTTTTCTGAATTCCGGAACTTTTTTACGAAATCAAAAATCTTTTCGAATTCCGATTTTTTCCCGATATTTGGAAGGTGAAATTTCCGATTCCGGAAAATGTTGGCCATCCTTAATATATATATATATATATATATATATATATATATATATATATATATATATATATATATATATATATATATATATGCATATTTATGTGTATGTTTTAGCATAACTCTGTAACACATGATTGATTTCTCAGCTTTGAATATCATGATAACAAACGCTTATCATTCTATTTCCTAGTTATTAATATAATCTAGTACAGTGATCTCCAAACTTTAATTCTGCAGTTTGTTTTAACAGTTATGATGTGCTTTACAGTCAGTTGTTTTGGAAAACAACAAGTCACGATGCTTTTTTTTTGTACGTAGAAAGTCGTTAAAACTTTGAAGGAAATAATAAATCTCCGATCCCTTCGTTATTTTGTATTACGTTTATTTCTTATAAGTTAAGGGTGTACGAGAATGGGCTTGCGCCACAGGTGAGAGCACTAGTCACTTGACTACTCGGCAAGCAGATGCAAAGAAATAAAAAAAAAGAAAACATAAGATTTTTTTTATTAGGATGCTCTTCATTATTTCGTCATCCCATTTTGCATTTTCTTTTGCAGAAGTGACTTTCTCCTAGTTGTATTTTCTGCACACTTAGAGATACATTTAGACGAGATATATTTGTTCTCTTTCCTCTCTTTTCTGGATGTTTTCTGTGGATGAAATATTCTGTGTTTTATTAATGTTCTCAAATGTTTTATTCAGTATACACGATTACCGTGTATGAAGAAGAGAGGAAAAAAACAAGGCGGAAGTGTTAAAAAAAAGCTTACTGAACCCGTGAACGGAACTAGGGTATGCCATGAATTAAAATTATAATGGACTATTGATTAAATGTCCTGCATGTTACAGGAAGTTGTTTTATATTAGTTTCATTTGTTCTGGCAAGACAATTAATAAAATGCTGTTATTCATTGTAGATATAATATCTAAAATAAAAAATAAATAAATAAAAAGTTAAATTTGTAGTGTAGAAATTCAACGGTGCAAACGTATATGAAACAGTGTTGGTGATTACAAATATAGGCTATATATAAATTTCTTATTCAACTTTACTTCCAATTAGTTGCTTCTCGGAATAAATGCCAAGAGTAGTCTACAATCGTTATCCAATTCACATCTCATACATAACTAGGCTAGTGGCTCAGCCTTCCAATGGATAATATAAGGGTAAAATATTCAGTTTGGTTCTCCTCAGTTATAAGCCCAGTCATACCAGATTAATGTCTGATAGTGCTTCCAATAATTCAACTTTTATTTCCTTAATACGGTGTTGATCTACCCGTATATGGTTGTATATCCAAAAATATCTGGAATTTTAAACCTACGAAGCGAAGACGATAACACGAAATAGTATGCACTTCGAAAATCAGGTACTTGACATTACCAGCAATACCCTGTCTCCAATAACCGGATAAACTACCAACTGCACGAACTTAATTTATCATCAGTCAGCTATAGAAGACGAGATACAGTTTAAAGCGAAATCTGAACCATAGCACTGTGTTCAGTGTTTCTCCACCGGGAAAGTAACACGAAACCTTGTGCACCGAAAGCATATATTCCAGCCACTGGAAAAGTTAGACGGATAGATTTTCTAAGGCTTCTCCTGTTTTATTCAACATTATTAGTCCACTAATTATTTTCTAATGATTCACGTTCATTGAACATTCATCTTAATAATAATAATAATAATAATAATAATAATAATAATAATAATAATAATAATAATAATAATAATAATAATAATCTTTTTCACCTCAACCATAGGTTGGGTGGGCAATATGGAAATTTTATTTTTTTTCTCCCCCTTAGGAGAGCTGTTTTATACTTTGATATCTTCTTCATAACTACATCTAGACATTCAATCCTTGGTCTTCCTTTTCCTTGTTTTCTTTCTGCCTGCTCGTCTATCAACAAGGTGATCCAATCGGAGTGCCGAATAAGATGGCCAAGCATGATGTTTCTTTTTTTTTTTTCTATAATCTTCATGATCCGTCGTCCTTCATTAGCTTCCTTTAGTACGTCTTCATTCTTTTTCCTTTCGATCTGTGATATGTGCAACATTCTGCGCTGGGATATTTCAGTTCTTCTCAACGTCCACGTTCCTTAATAATAATAATAATAATAATAATAATAATAATAATAATAATAATAATAATAATAATAATAATAATAATAATAATAATAATAATAATAATAATAATAATAAAAAGTATGTTTGTGGTTTCTACCTGCCATTCACAATTAATGAAATGGTAAGCTAGTATAGCGAGATAAGAAGCTGATCGCAATTGTTTAAACGACATTGATGGTAACATGTGTTGTTAATAGATTTGATTTTCCCATCGAATCATCTTAACTTTTGTCGAGCATACAAGAAGAAAAATTGAAATTTTTAATGTCCGAAAGTTATTCGCTTTAGAATAAGACTTATGATGCATTCAAGTGAATAATTGTGAAATGGTTCTTTCAAAAAAAGCAAAATGCTTAAAATCAGCATATAATTAAAGAAAAATCGGACACAATTGTATTCATCTGAAACTTGCATACTCTGGGAGATCGACTCATAAGTGAGCACTCTACCAATGACCTACTGTGCCCATAACAATTCAAGAATGCGAATGTGAGGGTGAAAAATTAAATTCATCTCTGAGTGGTTTATTCTCCCCTTACATAAATAAATGAATTAGTGGAGAATAAAAAATAAGCTAAAAATATACCACATTGACTTGATCCACGTGTGTCAAGTTAGCATACATACATTTAGCCAACACGGCCCAAAGTATACAATCGTCAGTGCTACGTTAGTGCTGGTTAGTGCTAGCTTCCCAACGTTAGTGCTGCCATACTTAAAAAAAAATAGAGTGACTTTTTTGTTGTATGCAAACTTGACGTCAAGTTAGCATACGCATACACGAAAATTAAAGAACTAACGAAAGTAACTATACAAATCCTTAGTGCTACGTTAGTGCTGGTTAGTGCTAGCTTCCCAACGTTAGTGTTGCTATACTTAAAAAAATAGAGCGACTTTTTTGTTGTATGCCAACTTGTCAAGTTAGCAAATGCATATACAAAAATTAAAGCACTAACGAAAGTAACTATACCAATCGTTAGTGCTACGTTAGTGCTAGCATCCCAACGTTAGTGCTGCTATACTTAAAAAATAGAGCGGCTTTTTTGCTGTATGCCAACTTGACGTCAAGTTAGCATACGCATACACGAAAATTAAAGCACTAACGAAAGTAACTATACCAATCCTTAGTGCTACGTTAGTGCTGGTTAGTGCTAGCTTAACGTTAGTGTTGCTATACTTAAAAAAATAGAGCGACTTTTTTGTTGTATGCCAACTTGTCAAGTTAGCAAATGCATATACAAAAATTAAAGCACTAACGAAAGTAACTATACCAATTGTTAGTGCTACGTTAGTGCTAGCATCCCAACGTTAGTGCTGCTATACTTAAAAAATAGAGCGACTTTTTTGTTGTATGCCAACTTGACGTCAAGTTAGCATACGCATACACGAAAATTAAAGCACTATCGAAAATAACTATACCAATCGATAGTGCTACGTCAGTGCTGGTTAGTGCTAGCTTCCCAACGTTAGTGCTACTATACTTAAAAAAAATAGAGAGACTTTTTGTATGCCAACATGACGTCAAGTTAGCATGCGCATATACAAAAATTAAAGCATTAACGAAAGTAACTATACAAATCGTTAGTTCTACGTTAGTGCTGGTTAGTTAGGGGCGTAAATAAGAGCCCCGCAGACTGCGCATTGCGGGTGGAGAGGCCATCAGGTTCCTCCAAATCGTGAAGTTGGACGTAGAGAAGAGGCCCCACTACACGCTGTCTGCGGGGGAGCCCCTTACGCCACTATGGTTTGTGCTAGCTTCCTAACGTTAGTTCTGCTATACTTAATAAATAAAAGCGACTTTTTTGTTGTATTCAAACTTGACGTCAAGAAGTTAGCATACGCATATACAAAAATTAAAGCACTAACAAAAGTAACTATACCAATCGTTAGTGCCATGATAGTGCTGTTTTTCCAACGTTAGTGCTGCTATACTTAAAAAATAAAGCGACTTTTTAGCAAAATTACCAACCGTATGTGCGAATGCGAATCTGGTATTTTCTAACTTGAGTAGATACTTTTTGGTAAGTGAATTTAAAAAAAAAATAACATATTGTTAGTTTGTTAAAAATTATTATTTCTTTTATTAAATCTAATTGTTGAAACAATGGTTTTATAATATCCTTTTTGTAAAATTTCTTATGTTAATTAAATTTGAATGAGGTCGTGGGTTATGACAATATTTGATTGTTAAATTTTAAATGTAAAATAATTAGGCAAAAATCCCTTTGTTTGTGATTATAATCAAATGGTAATTAAATATATTTTAATTGTGACAGTTATATAAAGCTGACAGTAATAGTATCTATCATAACATAAATAAATTAAGTTGGCCCAGACACAGGCGATAGTTTTAGTTTAAAATCAGTATTTTAAAAAAAATAAAACATGTTTTTTTTTCTTTCTTTATTCATAGTTTAGGAGTTAGAAAAAATATAAGTGAATAACACTCGGGGCTAAATTTAATTTATCCGATTTTATAATAATTGTCCCACAAAGATGGAATAAACGTCAAAGATTAATACATCGTTAGTGCTAAAAAAAAAAAAATACTAAGCACGATAGTGCGATCATGTGACGATAGTGCTATCGTAATTTGTAAGTTATTAGTGAATAACTAGGAGGTAACTGAATTAAAATTTATCGAATTTTACACTAATTGGGTAAAAGTTGAAACACCTAAAGTTAGCCCCACCCGAGTTATTTATTACCAACAATACACTGACCACTGGTGATTATCTTATTTCTGTCTGACAATTAGTGTAAAATTGTAGAAAATTTGAAAGATCTCAAGTTAGCTCCGCACCAGTTATTCATCAAAATACTACGATAGACTGACGTTAGAGTTTAGATAGCACTAACGTTAGAGCTTTTTGGAGTGCTAACGAAGTACTAGCCTTTGACGTTTATTCCAACTTTGTGAGAAAATTGTTGTAAAATTCAATATATATTTGAATTTAGCCCCGAGTGAGTTATTCACTTATAACTCCTAAACTATGACAACACTAACCTTAGAGCTTAGTGTTTTATAGAGCTCTAACAATGCACTAACCGCTGGTGTTAGTCTCACTTTTGTGCCACAATTATGTAAAATTGTATAAAAGTTGAAAAATCAAAAGTTAGCCCCGTCCGAGTTATTCACTAATAACTTCTATAGTATTGTAACACTAACGTTAGTGTTTAGTGCACTAATGTGCACTAACGAAGCATTAAACATGTAAAAAAAATAGTAGCATTTAAGAAGCGTGCGGGGCTAACTTGAAACACATAGCATTTTTCATTTTGTAAAATTCCCGCCAAATTTAAAAGCACTAATGACCATATATAGTAAAATGGTTACTACTTCGTTAGTAGGTTTTATTGCAGAACTCTCATCATTAGTGCTTCAATACTATGGACGCTAGAAAATAAAACTTAGGGGAATCTAACTATACGCTTGCCCCTCCCCACAAAAGCATTCACGATGAGAAGCAGTAATGTTCGAAGTTGATGCACTAGCAAGTACTAACGAAGAACTAACGATTGCACTAGAATAGATTATTACTACTTTTGAATTTGGCGATAATTTGACCCAAAGAAAAATTTCCCATGTTTTTCTTACGGGAGTCTCGTGGTATATAATTGGCAATATCTGAAACACTAACTGAGCTATTAGTATTTTCTAGACGAAGCACTATCGATTGCACTAGGTTTCATCGTCAGTGCTTTATTGGTGGCTAAAGCTTTTTGCTTCTAGCGTCTAACCTATTAAAACACCAATGTTGGGAGTTGGTGCTCTAAGAAGCACTAACAAAGCGCTAACGACTGCAGTAGAAGAAATTACTAGTGCTTTTGAATTTGGCGTGAATTTGACCCAATTAAAAATTCCCTATTTATTTATTATAGGAGTTTCGTGACATAAATGTCTATATCTACACTAATAGTGAATATCTAACAAAACTATTAGTGTTTTCTAGAAGCACTAACGATGCACTAACGACTAGCACAAATTTATTCGTTAGTGCTTGAAGTTGGGGCCAGCGCGTAAAATTGTTTTGGCCCTAGAGCCTACACTAATGAAGCAATAACGTTAGGGGTTGGTGCACTAAGAAGCACTACAATACGCTAACGAATAGCACTAAATTTTCCTTACTGCTTGAAGTAGGGGGCCAGCGTGAACTTGGTCGCCCAAAGGTTTGTTACTTGTAGCACTTACACTAGTGAAGAACTAACGTTAGGGGTGGGTGCACTAACAATAAGTAGCGATTCACTAATGATTGCACTAGAAGAGGTCATTAGTACTTTTGAATTTGGCGGGGATTTGACACAATGATAACTACCCCATGTATCTCTTATGGGTGTCTCGTGACGTGTAACTTACCATAACTACACCAATACTGAAGCACTAATGAAACTATCAGTGATTTCTAGAAGCACTGACAATGCATAATGAACGGCGCTAATTTTTTCGTTAGTGCTTAAGATGGAGGTTTAAGTTCACGCTGGCTTCTCAAAGCTATTTAATTTAGTACCAGCTACACTAATGACGCCAAACATTAGAGGTTGGTGCATTAAAAAGTACTAAAGATACACTAACGACTGGTACTAAATTTTCCGTTAATGCATGAAGTGGGTGGCAGCGTGAACGTGCCTTCACAAAGATTTTTTACTTGTACCACCTACACTAATGAAGCACTAACGTTAGAGATTGGTGCATTAAGAAGCAGTAACGATTGACACTAATTTGATCCTTAGTGTGTCATGTGGAGATCAAGTTCACGTGAGTAGAGAAATAAGCTTTAGATTAGTGATGATCGTTCTCCAAATTATCGCACGAGACTGTTTCAATCTCCATAAAATGATCCGTTCACGCTAATACTAAACCATAATGCAAACTTTATGTTAGATGTGCGTGGTAAATCTGTCCACCAGGAATAAAGAAACCAAAACTGGATATTTTTTTTAATACTGATTTTACGCTAAAACTATCGCCTTGGTCTGGGCCAACTTAATTTATTTACGTTATGATATATACTGGTACTGTCAGCTTCGATATATAACTGTCATAATTAAAATACATTTAATTACCATTTGTTTATAATCACAACAAAGCGATTTTGCCTAATTACACTAAAAATTTAACAATAACCCAGAGACCAAATATTGTTATAACCTAGGGAATCATTCAAATTTCTAACATTCAAATTTATTTAGCATTGCAAATTTGACAAAAACAAGATATTATAAAACCATTCTTTCAGCAATTAGATTTAATAAATGAAATAATCATTTCTGACAAACTAACAAAATGTTATTTTTTAAAATTTCACCTATCAAAAAGTAACTTTCTATTAAAGTTAGAGATTATCAGATTCGTATTCGCATTTATGGTTGGTATAGTTAATTTTGCTAAAAAGTCGCTTTATTTTTTTAAGTATAGTAGCACTAACGTTGGGAAGCTAACACTAACCAGCATTAACGTAGCACTAACGACTGGTATAGTTAATTTTGTCAGTGCTTTAATTTTTGTATATGCGTATGCTAACTCCGTGTAACGTGGGTTCCTGTCACCACGGCATGGCGCGTCCTCAGGTTGCGGATCGAGGAGAAGGCCTCTAGATATAGAGGTTAGCTGTTAATATACTGAATAAGCAGTCGCGGACAGACGACTAGGAGTGGTCCTCCAGCTTGGGGGTTTGGGTAAGGCTAACACCCTCATCCTGTAAAAAAAAGGTACTTGTTCAGAAACATTCACAAAAGCCTCGGACAAGGACTGATAACTTGGCACGACATCAGCAAAAGAAAATGGACATGAGATTTGGAACATGGAATATTAGAAGTCTTTATAGGGCAGGCGCGTTAAAATCTGTAACGAGTGAGTTAGAGAAATACAGGATGGACTTAGTAGGAGTTCAGGAAGTTAGGTGGGAAGGAAATGGATCTGAGAATTCCGGAAATTTTACGTTCTTTTACGGGGAAGGAAATAAAAATCACCAGTTAGGAACAGGGTTTTTCGTTCACAAACGAATATTACCAGCAATTAAACGGGTTGAATTTGTTACTGACAGACTTTCTTTTATTACTCTTAAGGGACGGTGGTGTGATATTATTGTTTTAAATGTACATGCTCCAACTGAAGATAAGGGTGACGATATAAAAGATAGTTTTTACGAAGAAGTGGAACGGATATTTGACCAACTCCCGCGATACCATATGAAAATTCTATTAGGGGATTTCAATGCGAAAGTAGGACGAGAGGATATTTTCAAACCGATTATAGGGAAGGAAAGTTTGCATAAGGAAAGTAATGACAACGGTGTTAGACTCGTGAACTTTGCAACATCCAAAAACCTAATCGTGAAGAGTACAAAATTCCCACATCGCGACGTTCATAAATACACTTGGACATCACCAGACGGAAAAACACATAATCAAATTGATCACGTTTTAGTAGATAGAAGAAGACAATCTAGCATAATTGACGTCCGGTCGTTTAGAGGGGCTGATTGTGACACTGATCACTACCTGGTAGCAGCGATAATACGGGAGAGATTATCGTTGAATAAATGTAATACTCAATGTCTGAAAACGGAGAGATTTAATTTAAAGAAATTAGAAGAGAGCCAGGTAAGAGAGGAATACCAGATTGAAGTTTCGAATAGATTCTCGGTTTTAGAAGACTCGGAGTGCACTAGTGTTGAGGGTACTTGGATTGAAATTAGAGATAGCATTAAAAGTTCAGCAATAGAAAAATTGGGACACGCGGAAATACGTAGGAACAAACCATGGTTCGACCAAGAATGCATTAAACTAGCAGAGAAGAGAAAACAGGCAAAATTACGGTGGCTGCAAAATCCGAATGAAATAACTTCACAAAATTTCGCAGATATCAGGCGGGAAACTTCCAAAACTTTTAGAACAAAGAAACGGGATTTTTTGAAAGCTAAAATTAAGGAACTTGAAGATAATAGTAAAAATAAAAATATTCGGGACATGTATAAGGGGATCAGCGAATTTAAGAAGGGCTATCAACCTCGTGCTTATATATTAAAGAAATCTGACGGAACAGTTCTCACTGATACGGATAGCCTCTTAAATAGATGGAAAGATTTCTTTGTCGATTTGCTGAACACGCAGCCAAAAACAAATGTGCGTGGAGAAAAGGAGATACACACCGCAGAACCGTATATTCCAGAACCCAATCGAATAGAAGTGGAAGCCGCTATAAAGAAATTAAAGAAACACAAATCTCCGGGTGTAGATGAAATTCCGGCTGAGTTAATTTTAGCTGGAGGCGAAAAATTGTGGAACAAGATACACAAACTCATTCTCATTATCTGGAACAAGGAAGAATTGCCACAAGAGTGGAAAGAGTCAATCATTGTTCCAATTCACAAGAAAGGCGACAAAACTGACTGTAATAATTATCGAGGCATTTCTCTTCTGTCAACATCCTATAAAATCCTTTCAAATATTCTATTAGCAAGACTGATCCCATACGCAGATGAAATTATTGGAGATTATCAGTGCGGATTTAGACGAAATCGATCAACTATCGACCAAGTATTTACCATTCGCCAAATACTCGAAAAGAAGTGGGAATACAATACCCCGGTACATCAACTATTTATTGATTTCAGAAAGGCTTACGACTCTGTTAGGAGAGAAACATTATACAACGTTCTTACAGAGCTTGGAATACCGAGAAAGCTAATTAGATTAATTAAGATATGTTTAAGTGAATCCCAAAGTAAAGTCCGGGTAGGAAAATTTTTGTCCGCGAGCTTCCACGCCGAAAATGGCCTGAAACAAGGAGATGCGTTGTCGCCTTTATTATTTAACTTTGTGCTGGAATACGCCATAAGAAAAATCAAAGATAGCAACCAGGGCCTAGAGTTGAACGGCATTCACCAGGTTATGGCATATGCTGATGATGTAAATTTAATAGGGGATGATAGGAGAACAGTAGACATAAATGCAGAGATATTATTAAACGCTTGCAGGGACATGGGTTTAGAAGTAAATGCAGAGAAAACTAAATACATGGAAGTGCGTCGGGACCGTAATACGGCAAATTGTGGAGGCGTTAAAATATTAAATAATACTTTTGAAAAAGTGGATACTTTCAAATATTTAAGATCAATGTTAACAGACGAAAATCATATTCACGAAGAAATTAAATGTCGACTAAAAGCAAGGAATTCGTGTTACTATTCGGTTCAAAATCTCTTGTCGTCGCGAGTTCTGTCGAGGAATTTGAAGCTTAAAATATATAAAACGATAATAATGCCTGTTGTTCTGTATGGTTGCGAAACATGGTCGCTTACTCTGAGGGAAGAACATAGACTGAAAGTATTTGAGAACAGGATCCTGAGAAGAATATTCGGACCCAAGAGGAACGAGAATGGGGAATGGCGGAAGCTTCATAACGAGGAACTACATATTTTATACGGTTTACCCAACATTGTTAGGGTCGTCAAGTCTAGGAGGCTTAGGTGGGCAGGTCATGTAGCTAGAATGGAAGAAAGTAGAAACGCTTTCAAAGTCTTGACTGGTAGACCCATAGGAAAACGACCATTAGGAAGACCTAGGCGCAGATGGGAGGATAATATTAAGATGGATCTCGCAGAAATAGGAATACAAAGTAGAAACTGGATCCAATTAGCTAAGGATAGAAGTCAGTGGAGAGCTTTTGTGAACGCGGCACTGAACCTACGGGTTCCATAGGCCATAGAGTTAGTTAGTTAGTTAGTTAGCGTATGCTAACTTGACGTCAAGTTGGCATACAACAAAAAAAGTCGCTCTATTTTTTAAGTATAGTAGCACTAACGTTGGGAAGCTAGCACTAACCAGCACTAACGTAGCACTAACGATTGGTATAGTTAATTTCGTTAGTTCTTTAATTTTCGTGTATGCGTATGCTAACTTGACGTCAAGTTGGCATACAACAAAAAAGTCGCTCTATTTTTTTTTAAGTAAAGCAGCACTAACTTTGGGATGCTAGCACTAACCAGCACTAACGTTGCACTAGCGATTGGTATAGTTACTTTCGTTAGTGCTTTAATTTTCGTGTATGCGTATGCTAACTTGATGTCAAGTTGGCATACAACAAAAAAGTTGCTCTCTTTTTTTTAAGTATAGCAGCACTAACGTTGGGATGCTAGCACTAACCAGCACTAACGTAGCTCTAACGATTGGTATAGTTACTTTCGTTAGTGCTTTAATTTTCGTGTATGCGTATGCTAACTTGACGTCAAGTTGGCATACAACAAAAAAGTCGCTCTATTTTTTTAAGTATAGCAGCACTAACGTTGGGATGCTAGCACTAACCAGCACTAACGTAGCACTAACGATTGGTATAATTACTTTCGTTAGTGCTTTAATTTTCGTGTATGCGTATGCTAACTTGACGTCAAGTTGGCATACAACAAAAAAGTTGCTCTATTTTTTTAAGTATAGCAGCACTAACGTTGGGATGCTAGCACTAACCAGCACTAACGTAGCACTAACAATTGTATACTTTTGGTCGTGTTGGCTAAATCTGTGTATGCTAGCTTGACACACGTACTTGATCCCTAGTCTTCCGTTGCAAGCGCTGCTATCGGCTGTAGGAATTCCACTCGCTTTCTCTCGCTTAGCAACAGCTGAACCCTTATTGGCTCAACGCGTGGGTGTGTGAGTTATAGTTCGCATTTTTGCCACGGCTCAAAGCATTTTGAAAGCACAATAGTTCAAAATTCCTAAGAACTAAGTAACTCATTTTAATTTTCAAATTAATTTGGCAAATAAAAATTAGCTATTGTCTTAAGAAGTTACATTTTTTTTTTCTTTTACAATGACAACAACTGCACATTTATGCTTTCTTTTCGGCATTCCGTCAGAAAAAAAAATGGTTTATTACCTTGAAATGTACGTGCCAGTACTAACAGCCAATTTGTTGAGTGAACAACTTCCCTCATTTATCAGGTAAAACTAAGTTAACACTTGCATCGTTTAACTGCACAGAAACAGCTAATAATTCAATTGACGATCTGGACACCTGTCTTTTGTAACATTGTTAGCAAAAGTGTTGAGGTTAAAAGGATTTGATTGTCAATTTCATAGTTTTAGTGCGTCAACAGCACTGAAGCATGTTAAGCGAGTGGGATGCATCGCACTAACGAACAAACGATGCAGCCAGAGCGAAAAATGCTTCAGTGAAAAACAATATTGATGTAATTGGGGAACGTTTAAAACCACACATGCGTACACCTGTTGACGCAGGTGTCTTTTAATACATTCCAACTGTACCAGAAGTAATCTGCAACTAAAAAAAAAAAAAAAAATGTAAAGAGAACCAGAACTACCCAGCACGTTAGACAGCAAACGAGTGAGGTTGAATTTATCAATTAACTTAACGTGAAAGAGCTGGTTGTCGTTATTATTTATAATGAAACACATTACATGCATGCATTGTCCAGTTATATGGAGAATAATATTATACTGTTGGAGACTGTACCTCAACGTATAAAGGTAGCATTAATGTAATTTTGAACAACTCCACTCAAATATGAAACATCAGTATTACCGTAAACTATAATGCTAGCCAGTCAATATCTGTTTCATCACACTCATTGCAACGAAAATGGGAAATGAAAATCGGTAGTAAGTGGATATTTAACGATATCATATTCCTCTCGTGGGACAAATTGTAACCACGGACATAAACTTTTCAGGAACTTGCAATTTTGTTTTTATAGCTGAACTATAGCAGTTCTCTAGCTGAATTTAGAACTTCAAGCATGCATGTTGTATAGATCTTCATTCTTCGCTGAAACGTATTGAAACCAGAGAAACATAAATGTCGGTACATATGTTGAATTGGGATTATTATAAGCAATCAATATGCAAATATATAAATTGCATAGGCAGATACACGCTTAACGATCTGGAAATCTCAGGTTTGAATGTTGTGGCTATCTTTAACTTCATTTTCACACAAACTAACTAGGTGAGTGATGAGATCGTACTTTTAATATGCACGTCCTTCACTATTGCTTCCAGTAACTTCGTCACCATAACTATATTTCAGGTCTTGGCAACTGATTATATTATTATTCATGTTGTTCTCAGTGGCGATGGTTGCCTTTGGGTAGACAATACCACCCACGATTATATATATATATAGGGTGTTTCAAAATCAAAACAACACCGACAATTTTGGGAGGTGATTCCTGACACCAAGATAACACGAAATGTATAGACCAACCTATCTCCACAAATACTTCCCTTCGGAGTTACAGGCTGCCGAAAAGATGAAAAAAAAAAAAACTTTAAAAGTCCAAAGTTCCAAAACTATGGGACATACCGTAGTCGGGTCAAGACTTCACTTATGAACTTATATGCGCCTTATCTAAAAGTCCATGTTTCAGAATTATAAGGTACTCACGCACAGCGGCGGTGTGCAGTGAACTGAACAGACCATGATATTGCGAAATAGGAACCTCTCTTAATTCCAAAGAGGTGAAATTATTGACACTCGGTTACGTTGTGTTAGCTTGACGAAAGTGTCAGCAGTGTACATGGTGTCTCGTAAGGGACAGTCTCTAAGCTAATGGAGGTCTACAAACACAACTGAAGTACATCGGAGAAAAGTGATCTTAAAGAAACACTGAGTGTCAGGTCCCACCGAGCATTAACGCGGATTGTCACTCAAAATATTCATGTAACTGTGGTGCAGGTGTCGAAGGAACTCCAGCAGCATCTTCTACATCCTGTGTCGACGATTACTTTTCGCCATAAGTTACATGACATTGGACATACGGGATTAGGTAGAACGGGTGAAACTAATGATAAGGGATCATAACGCTTTTACACTACGGCAATTAAGCCTCGAACACTTAACTTCGATCGCTGATGACTGGAAACGCACAATATGATCGTATGAGTAATCCTTTATCTTATTTCAAACCAGGGGTCATAATTAGCTCTGGTGGACGCCAAAATAAGCGTATGACCTTAGTTCCTCCGCGCAACCGCCAAACATGGTGGCGACTCTGAGATGTTGTGGATCATAATATCCTGGCTTTCAATGAGTCCTTTGCTGCACTTACTGGTCGCGTTAACGTTCGTGATTATGGAGACCCTTCGCATTTTCGGAGATTATACGCATTCTATGGGCCAAATGTTGTTTACGGGCAATGACGTAATATCCCAGGATGAGAATGCGTCCGTCAACACAGATGAAACTATTGTGGAACCAGGATGAAGCTGAAAACTCACCCCCCGCCCTCAAAATCCCCAGACTTGAACATAATTGAGCATGTATGGGCCATTTTGGAGACAGGAATCCAGCGGAGATTTTTCCTCCATCCTCTCACGGAATTGAGTGATGCACTGTATGCGGAATGGCGTAATATACCACCTGATATCATTCACGATCTCTGTGACACTATTGCACATCGTTTCAGAGCTGTACAGAGGGTGAAAGCTTGTCCAACGCTACAATTATAATTATTATCTGGTAAGTGGGACTTTTTTTTTAGATGTTGCCATTAAATTGATAAGGGTCTGTACCTCACACACCTACTAAGCTTGCCAAGTTCTACCACCGCGCCAAGTTTTGCCAAGGTCGGATGTGTTTAATAGGAAATAAGGATGATAAAGAAAGAGTGGATTGATGCTGATCTTTCATCACCACCGACCATTTTCATCATTTTTTATATATATTAAATTTACAACGATAAAAAATAATTATCAGTAACACTACTTACGTCATGTTATCAGTTGATCGTGGCATTTGATGTATCAAAGAAAAACTAGCAGTTATCACCTCACTTGTCACTCTCGCGAAATGCACAATAGAGGTGGTTGCCAGCATGATCTGAACATTCCGCTAGATTTATATATATATATATATATATATATATATATATATATATATATATATATATATATATATATATATATATATATATATATTATTTATAGCAAATATATATATATATATTATATATAGCAAATTATGTAATTTCGTGTGTATATATATATTTGACACACGAAATGACAAGATATATAAAGAATTTTTCTTGTAAGGTGCGTTACAACAATTTAGCACTTTACAGAGAGCTTGAAAAGTGAGTTAGCTTTGAAAAAGTGCCAGTATGTATCTGACAAAAGTAGTTTAAAATAAACTAGATTAGCAACTCTGTAATAAAGTGGCATATATATTTTCAAGATTTATGCTTCCATTTTTAGCCTTTCATTTTGCGAGATAGTTATGCTTCTATGCTTATATAGGTAGATACAATGAATATAGATCCAATCCAGGAATAATGGTCAAGGCTCCGCTAGACATTAACTAACATGTCTACTTACAGGGAAGCAGATTCAATAAAGGAATCTCGTTTCATCGTGTAAAAATAAAAAAAAAGTAGGTATACAAATTATCGAGAAAGTTAGGAAAATTACTAGAAATAATGTATACAAAATTGTAAAGGTTAGACGACTAGAAGGGCTACCCTGTACACCCACAAACCTCTTCACTGTTTATTTTTCTTATTTAATAGAGCAGATTTTTGTAGTCTCATCACTAGATTGTTTGTTTTTTTATGGTCATAATCGTAAATTAAAAAGAAAGTACCATACTATTTTGTGTATAAGCAAATTATGTAATTTTTAATGTAATCTCAGATAAAGAAAAAAATCTGTACACTTGCAACTAATATGAAAAGTATCTTTTTGCCACTAGTTATTTCAAGTTCTCTCTCTCTCTCTCTCTCTCTCTCTCTTAAACTAGTTGCACTTAAGAAAATACTGCACAGAATTTTCATGAAGGCATAATCCTTCTCGTAACTCAATGATCCTTGAACTCATCGTCTTCAATTGAAATCGAGGACTCTTATTTTTGATTGTCAGGGTTAGCAACAATGAAAGTAGGATGTATTTATCAATGCATTTTTGTATTATTCATTTAGCTATGTATGTTAATAACAACTTGTCGTTTTGTTTTTTATGTTAATCTGCTGTAATTCCTGATATTCGTCAATCTTTATGGTTTAAGTGTATACAAACAGTATATAATAATAAATACAACTCCTAATTGGTGATCATTCCCTTTCTAAACGACACTAACACATGTCATGAAAAAGAACGCACACATTTAATTTGTTGTTGATAACAAAACAAGAAAAAAGTTTAAATAATTTTGGATGTAGATTAAATTTTATTTTCTTTGAAAAATTCAATTTCCAGGTCAATTATATTAGATAAAGAATCAAATAAAATGAAGTGGAGCAGCTACTGAAAATAAGTCGCCCATTAAAGGGTTTAATGCAGTCAGAAGGAAGAAGTTAGTCAAGGGTTACATGGAGTATGGGATTGTATGGTTCAGAGACTTGGACATTACGGAAGTTAGAGGATAAACATTTATAGATCTTTGAAATGTGGTGTTGGAGGAAGTTGGAGAAGATAAAATGGACAGAGATAGTAACAAACGAACATGTTTAAAAGAAAGATAGAACAGAAGAGAAAACGCTGGACGTTTTTAACCAGCACTATTGGTAGGAAGACCAATTGAATTGGACACAGCTTGCGAATAAATTGTCTTCTTCATACTTCCATGGAAAGAAAGATGCAGGAAAAGCTAGAAATAGGAAGAAGAAGAACATAACTGATCGATGGTTTGAAGAATAAAATAAACACTTGGGAGTTAAAAGAAGAAGCTGGAGATCGAGAAACATGAAAAAAAAAGGGCCAAAACAACAAAGAAGAAAATAATAAACTCATTAGTTTTATACAGGTTCGCACCGAGAATTTTTTGTTAGGGAGTCCAAGCTTTAGAAGGAAGTCCAACACTACAAACTACTATGTCTATGTAGTATTGAACGGTATTATTCTGCACCCGAAAATACGATAAGTAATTGTAAAATACTTCCACCTAAATTTTCAGAAAAAAAGCGATATAACTATAATGGTTGCTTTTTATATAAGAGATAGATTAAAGATGAAGCGTAAGGTCAAATTTTCATGCTATATCAATCATTTATCTGTTAAACAATGATTTTTTTTTCGAGAAAGTGTAGAAAAGTATATTGAGTTAGGAAGCTTTTGCACGGTCCAGGTCTAGTGGACCCTTCGTGTATGTGCTCCTGGTCCTAGGACCTGCCAGAAGACGGAATGCATAATAATAATAATAATAACAATAATAATAATAATAATAATAATAATAATAATAATAATAATAATAATAATAATAATAATAATAATAATAATAATAATAAAGTGAGAAGTCAACTCATAAGTAGGGATGAGCACGAGCGAGTTTGAGCGAGTTTTCTTTGAAACTCAACTCGACTCGAAACATACATCTTTGAGCTCGACTCGAGAGCTTGGCTCGAAAAATTTCCTCCAACTCGATTCGGATTTGGATCGAGTTTCTAGTCGAGTCGAGCCTGAAGGAGCCAAATTGAGCTGAATACTATGAGTAGTTTCAAGTATTCTCTTCAAGTATTTAACATAGACAATATAATTATCTATGGTAGTACTACTACAACTAATACTAAAACGTCTTCTTCTTCTTCTTCTACTTATTATTATTATTATTATTATTATTATTATTATTATTATTATTATTATTATTATTATTATTATTACACCGTATACAACCATGCAAGATAAGCGGTTTGTATCTAAATACTAAAAACTAGTTACTACCGATCTCGATCGTCGAGAAGTTTTCAGGAGGCAAGGAAATCGTTGACGAGGTTATGGGTTTGAGTTCCGAAACAGCAAGTATTCATACTTAAGCCAAAAATTGTTACATATTGGGGCGCCAGCAAAACATGTTCAAAACTGTTCGGCTCGGGTGGCTTGGCTCACAGCTCATTCATTATCGAGCCGAACCGAGAAGTGAGCCGAGCCAACAGTTCACCCAACTGAGCCAGCTCGAACCGATGGGTCACCAGAACCGAACAAACAGAGATGATGGCTCACCCCAACCGAGCCGGTTCGAAACATCGGCTCAGTCGAGCCGAGTCAAACCGAGCCGATGGACTCGTTACAAAGGAGCTGGTTCAAGCCGAAGGCTCATCTGAGACGATTTGATGGCTCATCCCAACCAAGCGGCTCGAGCCATCGGCTCAATTAGGCAATCGATGGGTCGTCCAAACTGAGCCGGCTAGAACTGTTTGCTCAGTTGAACCGAGCCGAGCCGGCTGACATCACTACCCGGGTTGAGCTGCTCTTTGGGCTAAAAAAAAATATAATAATAGACCGTGTCTGCAGGTGTCAGCCTTCATGGTACGAACTACAGTATATAATTATATTGGTGATCATGACATTTGCGGCTGTCACGTTATAAAAATCTATTGTCGTCTCGTTATCGAGGTGAGACGGGATGTGAATAGTGCCCCTTGTTGTGAGCAACACTGAAAGTATTCAACATTACTGCTTACATTTCTCATAATTTTCGCTTTCCAGTCTAATCAGGTCATAATTTTAAAACTATAAATAGCTAAAACGAGCTGAGCGAGCGAGTCATTTATCAAACTCGACTCGACTCGAAACTCGACCTCAAAACAGTGACTCGGCTCGGAACTCGACTCGGGAAAATTACCTTTGACTCGACTAGTAACTCGACTTGAATTCGACTCGTAACTCGACTAAGATATCTATGTACGAGAGACGTTTCTCTTTAGACTTCATTAAGCCACCAGAGAATCACGTAAGATGGCGAAACGCAAATTAGTTAAATATGTTTATTGGAAATCGCACACCTGCATCCCAAAAGAGATACTCTTGTGTTAAATCATTGTTAAGCAGTGAGCATTCAACCGTTCCGAGTGCGACCAAAAAGCTCGCCAAGGACCATGATGTAATTTGTTTCTCCAGACAGATGAATGCTATAGAACTGAATGGGAACGAACGCGAAACCAGGCAAAGAAGAGGCGGAGAGATTTATTAAGAACGATATGGTGCACGGTGGTGTCACAGTGGATATGGCACAAGATAGAAACAGGTGAAGAACAGCATTCCGATAATCAAATCCCAGCCGACTGGGAAAAAGACTTAGAAGAAGAAGAAGAAGAGCACGATACAGCCGCCATCTACTGTCGAATAATTCAGGATTATGACAGCAACCGTATAAGTGACTGTTGTGTTCACAAGTGCTAGAACAATTTGCAGACCTACACGACGAGAGAAGTTAATGATGGGTATATGTGGCGGCAGACTACCTTGATGAACGTATGAATCATAGGGTTCATTAATCGAAGTGAAATGTGGTTTCTGAGCTATTTGATCCAGTGCTTTTTTGAGAAAAATGTTCCGGGAGTCATATGTACAATTCAGAGGGGCACATATTATTTTCACACGGTACTATTCTATTTATTATTATATTATGGACGTATTATTTTGGTGTCCTTCGGGGGACATTCTGAGATCTCTGGGGAGGGCAGTGCCCCCAAAATAACATGTCTGGAAGAAGCACTGACCTGATCCTGGAATTTTAGGGAAATCAGCATCCTCTTGCAGAAATCGAATTATATCGTGTAGTTTATCCTCGGCGTATGCTTCGATTTCAGTCTATATGGTTTCACGCTCATTACTTCGCAATTATTGAAAACAAAGTCTGTATTTTGGTATGGAGGATGTGCAATCTCCAGTGACTAAATTTACTAACTTGCATTTCACCATCTCACATGAGTCTCCTCCGGTGGTTTAATTAATGTTCATTAAGAAAAACATATATCGTATATTTTCGTTCTCAAATGTGTGTGTGTGCGTTATGGTACGAGAAAAAGCTTTATCTGAGGAATGTTTTCTTTTAGATCAAGATAAACTTCAATCTGCTCTTTACTGTGTCATTTGTGACCTTAGACAATATAAACATTATAAACACAGATGAGTAAATTAGCTACAAAACACATGAAATTTATATTATATACTAGCTGTACCTGAGCTGTCTATTCACTGCATCGTAATGACTATTTTCCCTTCCCTTTCTACTGTGCGTATCTCCTTACTCACATAAGTAAAGGACAGGAGACTCACAGAGTAAGTGAATTGCTATGTAGATATGTTGGAGTAAATTTGTAGCAAATTTGTAAAAGTAGCACGATATCAAGTGGATTTTTTTTTCTAATAAATCCATATCCGTCCGAGTACGCCTCATTGCGTCTTTTGAGGCCTTTGAAGTTGCCAGCCAGTATGCAATAGGTTTTGTCATTCAGATTTCAGCAAAGCGCCTATCGTGTTCGTCAACCCGCCATACGTAACTTTTCTGCTGGTTGCCTAACACCGTAGATTCGGCCTGCAACAATGTTAATCTTAAGGGCTCAAAACGGCCCCTAAAATGTTGAATAGGACAATAACGACACGGTTTTGGAAAATTGAAATGAGAACTGGACAATCTACACAAAATTTGGAATCGACCCGTGAAAACGGACCGTTTCTAGCACTTGTGGTTTTCGAGATATCATTGTCGAAAAGATTGCGGACAAACATATTAACCTAGCATTTTAATATATAGACTAGCTGAACCTGCGCCCTCTACACAGCACATCATTCACATATGAGCATAGATCCCCTTCTCATTCCTCACAACATCTGCGTATGTCCCTTTACAGTTACAAGTGGAAGACGTCTTGATAAAAATCGGCAATGGATGTCATAAAGGAGAGATTTTTTCAATTATTTTTTTTTTCAATCTCGCACCCTTTGGAAGATTGAACCTACTTCCGGTTGGAGTTTTTAATTCATGTGTGATCAGTGTTTTCTTTCTTCTTGCATACAGTATGTAATAAGAAAATAGATTACCCTATATACAGCTGTCACACCCTATATACAGCTAGAAATGTAAAGCTAAGCCAGCTCCTCCAACCGATCATCCTGAACTCACAGTTCCACTGCGTACAACTGATCCACCAGTTCATGCTACCACTACAGTTCTTACAGTTCTTGCGTACAACTGATCAACCAATCAATCACTACAGTTCTTACAGTTGAAAATTTCCTCCGATATTTCACGCTTGTTCTCCAGAATATTTTCCTTTTCAACGACAGTTCTTCCTCGAACATGTTATTGCTGCTGCCACGAACATTTTCAATATCAATATGTATGCCACATATTCCGGGTACTATGTACACTTTCACATATCTCCAAAAGAAACTTCTGTCTAAACAAATAGATTGCGTCATTATCATGGGTTTGGCTTTCTTATTTATGAACATTAGATCATTGCCACGACATAAAACTCTTTCCGAACACTTGCTACTCGAATAATGTATTGATATTTTCGCTTTGAATGTAACGGCTTTAAAACCATCAATGCCATCGAGATTCCCGCGGTATCAACCCATGCGCTATGATTTCCCACAAGATAATGCTCGAGCGCAAGGTGGAGTTACAATTGACATCAATAATAAATTATCTTACCGACAGCATCAGATTCAGCTTCCCTACCGACTTCTTGAACATCTTATAGACACTATCTATCTACCTAACATAGCAACTACGATAGCAACAATCTATGTACGTCCCGGACACGTGATGCCACTCGAGTATTTCACACATTTGTTTCAATCATACAGGCATCTTCTGATAATGGCAGGCATCAATATCCATAGCCGCTCCGAGAGGGAAAATACTCAGTTTGCAGACCATATGGCACTTCACTTATATGATCACATATATCCCCTCCCGCAACATACCAAACCAAGTAGAAAAAACTACACAGGACCGGTTCTTTCTACCACTTCACTCATAGACTTGTGTCATATCGAGGTATTGGAATGTATAGGTAGCGATCATTTGCCGGTGGAAATCACGGTCAACGATACACGTAAAAATATTTCTCCGACAGCAGAACGCACCATATACTTATATGACAAAACGAATTGGCAGGAATATCGCTCAGATATTGACACTGCTTTAGAAAAAGTATGACCACCTATAACAATATTGTGTATTTTTAACATCTTTACGTGTATCTATGGGCAAATGTGCTATTAAAATATGCACAAGCCAGCTAAAAGAAGAATAAGAAAATATAAAAAAGAACTAGAATTAATTTGCTTTCTGATATTATTATTGATGTTTTGATGTTCTGTTAACAGTAATTGGATTATATATGTTATTGGTCGTCATAGCAACGAGGAATATAATATATAACAAAGGATCCATCTTATACAATCTGCATGTATGTTATTTAAAGGGTGTAAATGTTCCCTTCATTACGTATTATAATAAAAGGTAATATCAAGATGGAGTGTTTGTGGATTTTGGTAAAGATAGTTGACTAGATGTTAGTCATATTCGAACTGTGGGCTATAGTGTAACACTATAAATATATATATAAAATAGACAAAAATACGTTACATGTATATTTGTGTTTTCCGCCTCAGGATTTTAGGAATTTTCTGAGAACATAAATGAACAATCTCCTAAATAACTAACTTTAGATTGATTTTAAGATTATGTAGCAGTTTTATCAAATCCATCGACACGGAATATACCTTGTTAAGGAGTGGGAGAAAAATTTACAGAAATATTGAAATGAGTGTTACTGGGAGTGAAAATACATCTGAAGCAAGAGGTAATATAGAAATGAAAATCCTCAGACATAACTGACCTTATCAGACATCTTAGTGAGCAAATGAATCAGCAAATGGGACAAATGAAGCAACAATTGAATTAGCAGATGGGACAAATGAAGCAACAAATGGACAATGATAATCAGCATATGACACAACAGATAAAGCAATCAGATATTAAATGGGATACGATGATTGAACAGACAAATCAACAGTTAATACAACGGATTGAACAGACAAATCAACAGGTATCACAATATTTGTCACAACGGATTGAACTGAGTGATCGCAAAATGGAACAGATTTTGCGTAGATTCACCGAAGTACAAAATGCTGTTGAAGTTGTGGAAACTGTAATTAATGAACATACCAATCAAATAAGTGAGCATAATAGTCAAATGAAGGAATTACAAGAGGAAGTAAACTCCATCAAAGAAAGACTTATTACCGCCAATGGTGAGCATGTCAATGCCTGTGCGAATGGTAACAGAATTCTTACTGACAATAAGGAAGCACCACCGTATCAACACCGAAGGAATGTAGAAGAGAGTGATTCATCTGTATATTCTATAAAGAGTGATAGTGAGGTTAGTGTGGGCAGACATCGGAGAACAAATCGTTCATCTCACCGCGGAAGAAACAATTCTGTAAATCTCCGACATATGAAGAATGTTAGCAAAGGTATTTTTTTTTCTTGTTAGTGAAATCAAATCTTACAAAATTTAGCGGAAGTTCTGATGATATACCTGCCAATACATTTATAGAAAAGTTCGAAGATGAATGTGACCTAATGGGGGTGGATGAATCCAAATTCTTAAAAAAAATACAGCACGTTTTATTGCCTGCCTGTTCCACTAGGTTTAAGGCTATCAAAATCAATTTGCGTAATTATTCTGATTTTGGTTATGCGTTATTATCCAATTTTGAGAATGACTTCATGTTAGCTAATAGAGATGCATTAGTTCGCAATAGGCATTATCATCCCAAATTGGACCGGAGTGTTACTGACTTTGTGATATCGGCATACAATGGATTGAAATCAATCAATCCTTTTCAACCAGAATCAAGGATAATAGCGTCCATTCATATTTTGTTACCCTTTAAGCTACAACAAATATTAATTTCAACTCAGTGTGTCAACTTTAATCATCTTATTATGATAGTTCAAAATTGTGAAAGTCAATCTATGATGCAAAACAATAATCGAGGTCAAATCAATCCTAATCGTAGCCAAATTAATTATGCATATGTTCGTAATATCAATATTAAAGAAGAAGGCGTGTCAAATATGCGAAATAATAATAGATTTTCTTACAATGGCAGGAGAAACAAATTAAATTTTACCGGTACTGGAACCGAATCTAATTACAGGAATAACATCAGAACTAGTAATCGTAACACGTTTCCACGAAATCGATTTCTTAATGGATTCACAGATGGCAGAAATTCGCAATATAGAAATCGAAATATTGTTGAGGAACATAATAGACAAGGCTGCACACAAGATTGCGCTACGCAGTGTAACTTAACTCAATCCTATGGTAACATAACGTAACCTAATGTTGTAGCGTCCGAAAGAATGCATTCAATTGATTTTTGTTCTATTTCACTGTAAATATCGTTATGATTTTGTTTGTTATTTGTACTCTATTTGAATTGTATGAAGATAATATAAATAAATATCTCTGAAAAGAATTTCATAATATATAACAAAATATCTAGAATATAGATAATGCTTATCAAAGTTCTGATAACTATGCTAATTCTTAATATGGTAAAAGTCCAGCGTATAAGACCATATTTATGTATCAAACAAATTAATCGTAAAGTTTTCGAACTAATGAGTGTGAAACCTGGTAAACTTTTGGGTTTACGCAATATTGATGAGCTTAAGTTATGGCGTCCTTCAAAATATACTATAAGTAAATGGATGCAGTTAGTTAAAGCATTGGTTCCTTCTAAAGTTGTATCCAAAGTTAACATGAATGGCATTTAATCTTTAAATTAATTCTTAATATGATATTTTTTTTATTTGTGGTGTTGATTATCTTGTTTTGTTCTAAATATTGTCGATATTTCGTTTGTAATTTGAATATTGTTTGAATATCCAATGAACTTGATCCTGTCTCGTTTCAAAAGAACAGTTATATGAATGTCATAATAATATATTTTTCAAAATCTTATTAGTTATGCCCGAGAAAATAATACAGACTTTGTTAATTTCTAACTTATGACAAGTATTAATGGCCTAGAAAAGGACCTAAGTAACTTTTATACTGTATTTTGAATATACCTTTACTTTACGTCGATGAATTGTATTAATATTTAAAATAAAATTAATTATGAGAATTAGAATAAATAAGAGAATTATATTAATATAAAGTCAATATTACTATAATTATATGAAATGTTATTTTTATATACGATGGTCATTGAAAAACTTAGATATTCAATATGTAATATCTAAGGGTCCAGGATTTTTTTATTTATTGTAAACAAAAAAAGTCTTGTTGTTCGGGCGACATTATATAACGATGTTGTGCATTTCTAACATCTCTACGTTATTTACGGGCAATGTGTGCTATTAAAATATGCACAAGCTAGCTAATAGAAGAAGAAGAAAATATTTGAAAAATAGAATTAATTTTCTTTCTGATATTATTACTGATGGTTTGATGTTCTGTTAACATAGTAATTGATGATATATGTTATTGGTTGCCATAGCAACGAGAGATACAAGATATAACAAAGGAACCATCTTATATAATCTGCATGTATGTTATTTAAAAGGTGTAAATGTTTCATTCATTACGTATCATAATAAAAGGTAATATCAAGATGGAGTGTTTATGTGGATTTTGTTAAAAATAGTAGGCTATATGTTAGACATATTCGGACTGTAGGCTATAGTGTAACGCAATAAAGATATATATATATATATATATATATATATATATATATATATATATATATATATATATATATATATATATATATATATATATAGACAAAAAAATACGTTATACACCAGATACAGAGGAAACTCTTAACACAACGATAACTACACTCACGAAGGCCATCACCAAAAGTGCATGTAACAACATTCCTACTTATCACGGTAAAACTTATCAGCCTATTTTGCCCCCGCAATATTTGCATTTAGTCAGAAAATATCGTCATTATTATAGACAATATGAGCGTACTCGTAATCCTGGATATATAACACAGACACATAGATGGCAACGCACTGTACACAACTATATTGTTGTCCATAAATGGTTGACGTGGCACAACACATGCAATCAACTGAACGACGATATTCATCAAACACGTTATTGGAGAAAGTTCCATCAGTTGACAGGACAGCAAACAACAAGAATATATCAACTGTTTCAAAACAACGATCCTTTACATTCAGATGACGATAAAGTCAACGCGTTTGCCTCTCGCTTACAAGTTGTGCTCACTCCTCCTATAGAACCACATCAAGATAATCCTAGATTATCTAAAAAAAATCACTCAGTTATTGCAACCGTCAACTACACATACCTTAGATGAGACTCAACCGTTAACAGTATCTATAACTTCTCACAAAATTAAGACGTGTATCAAAGGAAAATATAACAAAGCACCTGGTTTTGACCAAATATCTTAACAACTTATAAAGGAATGCTCAGTGCAGTTTTTTCTCCTTCGTGCTACTATATATAATTTTATTTTCCGTACAGGATATTATCCAGTTGAACGAAAAGTTTATAAAGTATGTATGTTCCTAAAACACCACAAGCCTCCGAATTCTGTAAGTTCGTATATCCCGATACAACTAACTGCAACACTGGGGAAAATATTGGAAAAATTCTAGTGAAACGTCTACATCCATATTTACATGACCGTCAACTCCTTCCCACTTTTCAAACCAGATTTCGACCATCATATAGCATTAATGATCAGTTGCTTCGACTAACGACTACAATTGTAAACAAGTATAACAAATCACTACAGTCTTGTCCAATTTTAATGGATTTGGAGAAAGAAAGCATTTGATCGAATTTGGCACTATGGTTTATTTTATAAATTGCTTAAATTTGGACTTCCCCTTACTTACATTAGAGTAATTTTCTCATTCATACTCAATCGAATCGCATGTCTCTATCAACAATTCCATCTCTCATCCTATTTTCCATATATCGGGGTGCCTCAAGGGTCCAGCCTGCCACATCTTCTATACATTTTATATGCATCAGACGTACAAATACCTGCTCATCCTACTTATTTATTCCAATATGCCGATGACACCGCTTTCTTAACTCTCGGAACAACTATACAACAAATTAATATATCCTTATAACTCACTGTTAATAACTTTCTTGCGTGGTGTACGAAATGGAGGCTCGCCGTCAGCGAAGAGAAAACTCAGACCCTTGTCATCATACCACCTAAATGACACAGTAAAGTTCACTGTAACCCTAATCTTCTTGATGTTACTGTCGGAACACACAGATTAGAACAATCTAAATCAGTTACATATCTAGGAATAACGTACGATAATAAATTACAATGGACTGATCATTTCCAGAAACTTGTACTTAAAGCAAAAAATCAGCTGCAATTATTTCTCAGGCTCGTAGGGCAGCATTGGGGGCTAAACTCAAAATTGCTTATCAACACATATAAAGCGTGCATCCGCATCATTTTTTTTTTCATTTGGTCATATTGTTTGCTCTCCAACTCAATCTAAGTTCTACAGTAAGCTCGAAAATATGGAGCACCATGCAGTACGCTTAGCATACTGCATCATAATACCATAGCCTAACCGAGAACTGTACAATAGAATATACTTTCCACCACTTGTAGAACATATCTCACTCTTACGTAAACGATATATAGCCAAATGCCTAGAATGTCATAAATATATTTTTCTGGACACAATCTTCATGGACTCTGAGCAGGATTCCTCTTTCAAATATTGTCATACACCGTTAAGTATATTGACCACACTTCACGTAAACAATATTCCTATGGATCACTTTCATCGCAGATTCTTTCAACGCCAAATCATTCATCAAGCCGTCCCTCATCTTTTTCCATAGCTGCACTGTTCTCCCTCACCAATACTCTGGGCTGCCCATGTCTGCATCAGTCCTGACACGCCCCAAGACAGAAGAATAGCATCCATTTGCTACTATTAACCATCTTACTGTTATGGCGTATAATGCACTTTCATCTCACCAATCATGATAAAGTAATTGCAATCCCAATTATGTTCATCATGCACTCTTATATATCCTTTATCACTGTATACTTTCACCTTTTTTCGGTTATTTCTTGTTAATACTTTCCTCATGATATATACCTTTTCCACAGTTCAATATCATTCAGTGTTTATTTACTATTTATGATCATGCACATTGATCTATTTCAGCAGTTTTGAATGCACTTGTTGCATTTAGCCCTAGTTATTTTGTTCATAGCACATTGTCCAACTAACATTATTTATATTTGCTCTTGTTTTCAGTAAATCACTTGGCAAAAGAGAAGGCGTAACCCTCTAGTGGCAGTTCAATATGCAACTAATTGATGATCAATACTAATGGAATGAATTATGACCTATAAATAAATAAATACTTTAACAAAAATGTATACCCTATACGAAAACCCATTCATTGTTAAATACTCAAATCCTCTTCTAAAAAAAAAAAAAAAAAAAAAAAAAAAAAAAAACTTTGTTGCTGTTATAGCATTTTAATAGATATACTAGCTGAAGCTGTGCTCTCTACACAGCGCATCATTCACATAATCGTTTGTCTGCACTTTCTGGTATTACTGACGCTTTGTTATATTTCATATTATTTAATGTCTAATTTGTATGTTATATATGTTGTACCTTCATCCTACCTGACATAATGATTATGATCGCAAAGATCATAATGTCCGTATGAAAAATGAATAATAAAGAATAAATAAATACTGCATAACTTAACCTCACTTAGACCGTCCACAATTTCTCATTCCTTTCAGTCCTTCACTTCCTTTCCTGGAAGAAGGTGTATCCCTCTAAGAGCTGGCTAGCTGGCAGCTAGCCTTAAAAATCGCTTTTGTTCAATGCTTACTACGAACCTAACTCCTCTTGTAGTTAGTTACTGTACTAAGTGGTGATCAAGTATTGCAAACGTACTTGTGAGATCAGTGCAGATACTCTACATAGGAGATTGACAGATGTTCTTCATTTTCTGGATGGTTTATATTAAATTTTGAAGGTCATTGTTTGTGTTCACACTTTGACCAACTCTTTTGTCGTTTTGCTTGGGCTACCTGTAGCACTATCTGAACGGGGTGCTCTTTGCCTCGCCTTATGCGGCGCATATCTTTTTATCGCACCATGCATAAGCTACCAAGATTAGTTCAAGGCCCCACATATAAACTAGTGGGTGATGCCAGAGGCGACCAATCGACGTATCCGTCAGCTTTCGGAGGGTAGTTTAGAGTCGGCTGATAAACGTTCCGGATCTCGCTCTCCTACCTACATTCGCAAGCCGGAAGAATCGGAACCAAAGAAGACAGCCGCTGGGAATCTTAGCACATCTACTGTTAGATTACAACAGTCATATGCAACCAAACTTGCTCGTCCTAAATTGCATATTTTTCTTCTTACTAACTTCGACCCAAAGTACAGTAACAAGCTCCAAATCTTTAATCAGATTACCAAGTATCTTCCAAGGGACAGTATTCAACAGATAATTTTCACCGGGGGCGGTATTATTATTAAATCTCAGGACGAAAATTTTGGCATTATTCTGCGCAATAAGGCCAGTTACGAAATTTTTGGCAAAGCTGTGCAACTGTTTAAGCTTCGTGACAAAATCAAGCAAACTCCTCCACCTTCGAGAACACCAATGATGTTCGTTGTTATTCTCGGAGTTTTACCTGAAATAACTGATGATAAGGCGCTTAAGGAACTTAAAGCAGAGGGAATTGAAGTGACCAAATGTATTCGTATCAGAAATAATAACGGTCCAACGTATATGGTGAGAGTTTTGGCCACTTCTCAATGCTCCATCGACGCCTTGTTACAAGATAGCGCATACATATTTAAGAAACGTCATAGGGTGGGACCATCCCGAACAAGCCTCTCTCTTCCAATTAGATGAGGAAGGTGCCAGGTGTACATCCAACATATAACGACTGTGCCCAAATGTCTTAAAATGCGGCTACTGTGCTGGCAACCATGACACTAAAGAGTGTTCTAGTACAGGAAAACCACCTCTACGCTCGACCTGTTCCAGTGGCAAGCATCCAACGTATAGTTACAAATGTAAAGGCAAACAGACTCTAACTCCTGCCCACCCGGAGATGACGGTACCGCTACGTAGCATAGATTCCAACGGGTCTTTGCCACAGTCTATCACATCTTCTCTTATTGTGGAAAACTTCCTCCGCTACATAACGCTCATATTACAAAATATTTTCCCATCCCAACGTCAACTTATACTAGATCATGTTATTGCTGTAGTCTCCGCCATATCTCAAGTTAACTTGTATGCTACATATTCCGAACCGTAAGTTAATTTCCATATTGCTCTCCGAGACACTGCAGCTTAAGTCCGTAATGTTGTGTATGAATATGGCTTTTATACGTCTTTCTTTCTGAACATTCGTTCTTTAGAGCAACTCCGAATACTATTTGAGCAGTTACTGCTTGAGGAAAATATCGATTTATTTGTACTAAATGAGACTGCATTCAAACCTGCTACTTATGTCTGATTTTCGCGATATTAATTTCTTCGCTGCGATTACGCAGACAATAACGTACGAGCCCAAGGTGGCGCTGCAATTGGAGTTCGTAATAAACTCACTTACAGATGCAACTCTGTTCCGCAGCCGACCAGGTCATTTCTCTTGCCTTCTTCAACTATTTGTTTCACCACTTTAAACCTCTTGTCATACTAGCCGACGTTAATATTGAATGTCGCTCTGCCCGTGATAAAGCTGAGTTTTTCGATCATATAACTCTTAGTTTACATGGACATGTACATCAATTGCCTAAACATACTCGACCAAGCAGCCAGACTATACCCGATGTTGTTATTAGCACTGTCTCTATGGTCGATAAATGTAATATACATATACTAGATTGTATCGGCAGCGACAATCTTCCAATGAAAGTCGTTATCAACTATCAGCAACGACAACTATCTGAATCAACTATGAAAATTATCGTTATAAGACAAGGTGAAATGGGATCGGTTTCATACTGATATAGATGTTGCTCTTGCCTCCTTTGTACCACTGACATCAGAGACCGACCTAATAATACCATGCATAGCATTAGCAGAGCTAGCACAAGTAGCGCTAACAAAAACATACCTATATGTCGAGGCAAAACATACCAACCTATGCTACTTCCGCAGTACTTGGCTCTCGTCAAAAAGTCTCGCACTTACTTTCGAAAATACGAACAAACACGAAATCCAGAGTATTTGACTCAAGCAAGACGATGGCAAAGGACAGTTCATAACTATATTGTTGCTCATAAGCTGCTTACCTGTAGCAAAGCATGCAATCAATTGAATACAGAGTCACATCCCATGAAATATTGAAAATAAAAAAAAAAAAACAAATCATCTTATAACTGGACAGACAGTTAGTTCATCTTATCCTCTCATACAGGATAACCAACCTCTAGATAAAGCAGATGCTTCAGCCACACACCTTCAAACAGTATTTACGCCTCCGCCTTGTACACATTGATTCAGCCCTAGAGTTTCTGAAGAGGCAATTGCGCAATTACTTCAACCTTTCATCCAGCACACTTTAGAAGCTGATAATCCTTTGACTCGTGAAATCACCTCCGCGGATATACAGTCCATCATCAAGCGGAAACCTAGTACTGCCCCAGGCTTTGACCAAGTAACTTACAGATTACTTAAAGAATGTTCGGTCATTTTTTTTTTCATATTTCTAGCATCGATATATACATTTATCCTTCGAACTGGTTTCTGTCCTTTCAATTGGAAGTTATCTAAAGTCTGTATGTTTCTGAAACCGTACAAACCACCGCATTCTATACAGCCCTATCGTCCAATCCAGCTAACATCCACGTTGGGTAAAGTCTTTGAAAAAAATCTCGTATCTCGTTTACGCCCATACATTCTACAACTTCTACCTCTCCATCAAACTGGATTTAGACCTCTAAGTCTCTTCCGTCCTGTCTCGTTTTAATGGATTTGGAAAAAGCTTTTGATCGGATTTGGCATTATGGATTATTTTATAAACTTCTTAAACTGGGTCTGCCTGTTAAATGACTCCGAGTCATATTTTCTTTTATACTCAACCGAATAGCCTATGTCAGCATAAACAACTCATTATCACATACAGTCTTCCCATACACAGAAGTACCGCAAGGCTCTAGTCTATCTCCTCTTTTATACATACCCTATGCTTTCGATTTACCGGCTCCACCGCCGAACACTTATCTCTTTCAATGTGCTAATGATACAGCTTTTCTTACACCGGGAAACACGATTCAGCAGATTAATACAAACTTACAGACTACAACCACTAGCTTTCTGAATTGGTGTATTAAATGGAGATTTACAATTAACGAAGACAAAACACAGACACTTGTTATTTTACCTCCTAAATGCCGCAGCAAAGTTAGAGGAAATCCAAATTTACTACAGATACGTGTGGGAGATCACTTTCTTCAGCCAGCTAAAACTGTAACATACTTAGGAATCATTTTTGACGATAAGTTGCGATGGACACCCCAGCTCTAGAAACTTGCTATCAAAGCAGAAAACCACTTACAACTTCTTCGTCGTCTTGTTGGTTATGTCTGTGCTTTAAATTCCAAATTATTGCTTAACACATACAAATCATTTATACGGAATGTACTTACATTTGGACACATAGCCTGGTGTTCAGCCCCTCCGAAATTTTACAATAGACTTGAAATTCTAGAGAGACATGCCATTCGTCTTGCATTTAGGATCAAACTTCCGTATCATAATACTGACTTGTATGACACAATTACCTTTCCTCCGCTTGTTCAACACATAGCACAATTGCGTCATAAGTCCATAACTACCAGTCTCCATGATCATAAAGATATCTTTCTTGACACCATATTTACTGATTTACAACAAGAATCTCAATCTAAGTACTGCTATACACCACTCAGAGTTTTGCTTTAAATATACATTCACACTCTTCCAGCAGATCATCACCATGCTACCTTCTTCCGTCACCAACTCATCCGTCAACATCTTCCTCATATTTTTCCATCATAGCACTTGTCTCTCTACAACACTAATCTGAGCTTACACCATGTTTCTCATCAGTCCTGAGACGCCCCAGAACAGAATATTAATCTGCATTTGTTTGTACTAATATCTATATGTTGTGTTGTGGTGTTACGAGCACCTCACTTATAATCATTTATCCATTTTTGCATTCTCTACGTTATTCATTTGTTTCACAGTTTTTCCCGCACCTTTTTGTTATATTTTTGTTTGTGCACATTTCATTACTAGTTTGTTATTATTGATATATTACTAATCTTATTGTTGTTTATTATCTTTTTTTAAAAAAAATTGTTAGTGTATAATAACAATGATAGTTTCACAGCTCTTTGACCAGCTATGAGTTTAATAAAGAATAACTGATGCGCCCACACCCCTGGCCAAGAGAGAGGGCGAAACCCTCTAGTGGCCGTTTCTTTACACCCATTCATTCCAAGTTCTTCAGCAAAATGTTTTACTTAAATGTTTTACTTAAATTGATGCCCATCACCTTCCAACTCAATAAGTACTGTTACTACCCACCACTCTAAAAAAAAAAGAAAAAAAGAACGCTTTTGTTGGTAATGTAGCACTTTAATAGATAGATAATTATATTGAAATTCTACTACTACTACTACTACTACTACTACTACTACTACTACTACTACTACTAATAATAATAATAATAATAATAATAATAATAATAATAATAATAATAATAATACAGACAAGTTCATTGGACTTACTTTCAGCTTACATGTTCAAAAATATTTGGTGGCAACACGTTGTAATGATACGAAATATTATTTGAAAGCTTAACATACGATATAAATTGAAAAGTACCTATACACTTAAAAAGTGAAATTGCATATTTGGGACAACTTGGGAGAAGAAAAACACTGAAGTAAGTGAAACGTACCCAAGTTTTAAGGAGTATTTCCTTCCCTGTCATCGACATTTTAATATGTCGTTGAGGTTAGATACACATTTTTATTCACATACGCGTATTTTAAAATCATTGAAGCATATATATATATATATATATATATATATATATATATATATATATATATATATATATATATATATATATATATATTTGGTCTAGGAATTAATTCGTGCGGTTGGTACGCACACATTGAAGCTGTAGTACAAACACAAAATACATAAATACCTTAAGAAAAAATATTGTCCATCGCTAGCCACCACTTTCGCCCATCTGTCAGGCAATGTACGGATTCCGTGGCGAAAGAAGTCCTCATCCTTGGAAGCGATCCAGTCAGAGACCCATGTTTCGATATCTTCTGAAGAAGTAAACCGCTGTCCAATCAAATCGTTGTTCATGCAATCGAACAAGTAGTAGTCCGAAGGAGCAACGTCTGGTGAATACGGCGGTTGGGGTAAAACTTCCCATCCGACATTTTCTAAATAGGTTTTTTGGCCGGTTTTGCGACATGTGGGCGAGCGTTATCATGTTGAACAATAAGTTTATCATGTCTGTTCTCCCATTCTGGTCGTGTTCTGGCCAGAGCTTGCTTCAAACGCATTAATTGTCGTCGATAACGTTCTCCATTCATAGTTTCACCCGGTTGCAGCAGCTCATAGTACACCACACCTTTCATATCCCACCATATGCACAGCATAACCTTTGCACAGTGAATATCTCGTTTTGGTTGTGATGAACCTGGTTCACCTGGTTTCACCCAGGCCTTTTTTCGTTTAGGGTTCTCGTAATGGATCCACTTCTCATCACCCGTAATAATTCGATGCAGAAACCCCTTTCTGCTCTGTCGTTGAAGCAGCAATTCGCAAATGGTTTTTCATCTTTCAACGTCTCTGTCTTTCAATTCATGTGGAACCCAATGTGACATCTTTTGAATCATTCCCATGGCTTTCAAGCGTTTGGAGACTGTTGTTTGATCAACGCCTAATGCTGCTGCAAGTTGTTCCTGCGTTTGACACGAATCCTGCTCGAGCAATGCTGTCAATTCTTCGTCTTGAAATTTTTTTGGCTGTCCAGCTCGCTCTTGGTCTGCCAAGCCGAAATCACCACTTCTAAACCGTGCAAACCACTTCTGACACGTTCGCTCAGCTAGAGCATGGTCACCATACACTTCCACCAAAATACGATGACTTTCAGTCGCACTTTTCTGCATGTTAAAGTAATGCAGCAGGACACCCCGCAAAAACACTTTATCAGGCACAAATTGCGCCATGTTCACTTAACTACAAACTGGTGTTGTTGACGCTTTAATCCACTGCCCTATACTACGAACGATACGCGATGACAGGGGTTTGCAACACATGTGTGGATACACGGAACTGTGGGACGCTCCGTTCGTTGCGCCATCTCTTGTCCACCCGCACGAATTAATTCCTAGACCATATATATATATATATATATATATATATATATATATATATATATATATATATATATATATATATATATATATATATATATGTGTGTGTGTGTGTGTGTGTATTCCTAATGCATCAATAAATATATCCCACAGGCTTAGTGCTAAATTGAAACGTTATTATACAAACATAGTCTAAACTTTAATGATTACTGTAGTTTTACGTCCCACGTTTATGCCGGTTAGGCTAAAGGACACGGTGATTATGAGAGATGAGTGAAATGGTTGAATGAAGAAAGTGGGAGGAAACGGGAAAACCCGAGAAAACCCACGAGCACGGTGTTTGTCCACCATAAAGTCCATACGGCGCGAGCTAGGATCGAACCAGGGACCCCAAGCACTGGAGGTGAACGCTCTAACACTGAGGCACCGCGCCCTCTATTTAACGATTACTAAAACAAACTTTAACAATAATACATAAATAAACAAAAAATAAATGGTGTTATATTTTACTGATTGTAAAATTATTTAGAATCAATATACATACATATATATATATATATATATATATATATATATATATATATATATATATATATATATATATATATATATATATATTATTCTGTCCTTATGCGCCAACATTTTCATACAAGTGACATGTTTACATTCTGTAGGTGAGAGTATGTCCGTGGCCTCGACGAGATGAAGAGTTCGTTATATTTGAGTTGTGTCCAGGGTTAATTTTCACTGTTTACCTTCATTTGCAAGCGGAGCTTCCGCACAAAGACAAAACCTTTTCCTAGAGCTAATATTTTCATATCATAAGGCAAACATAGCACCACAATTTCAGTATCGATATTTTCAGTATCAATAGTTTTACGGTTGATAGAAGAGGAAGCACATATTATACCGTGCCTTATTATCTTCTGTATATGGTTTTCGCTATTCATATTACCTCGAAATTTCAGCAATGATAAAATGGTTTTTGATTGAATGAATTCCAACTGTGTTTGCTAATTTCTTCTACAGGATGGAAAATAATCAACATAAAAATTATGTATATATAGACGAGACACGAATTATCATTTACTGATTATTTTCTTTCTGTATAGCGTTTACATGTTGGAAATTGTTTACTAAGTTTTCTCAATAACAAAATAGTTTTGCATATCTTTTGTTAGGAAAATTGAAATTTGATTCGATTGGATTGGTTTGAGTTTAATTTATCTTTTCAAAACTAAGTATATATGAGATAGGACCTACTGTTTAAAGGAAAATCCGAAATATTACTGTTTGTACCCGAGGCAAGTACCTCTCCAGGAGTCGAATCTGAGTCCACAGCTACAGAAGAAACACGTGTTAACCACTCTTTCACGAAGGGCACACAAAGTGAAATTATATATACAAATGAAGACAAAATGAATTATGTTAGTTGTTTGTAGATCGACTTCGAGAAATATAGTTCTGGATCCGATTCCGAACTGCGGGGCCATGGTACAGTATTTGATTTACTATATGTATCCAATATGCAATTGCAACATGTGAATTTAGATTAGGTAAATGAAAACGAGTTGTAAACATTTAGATCTACTGTCTGATATCGATGTAAGGATGGAACAGTATAAACACCTGTAGTTTGCAACACGCAAGATGCGTGAGGTAGTAGCAATGAGCATGCGTTTCCAGCACCTGACAGTAGGTAGCGGTGTGTTTATTGCGTTTACAGTACGTCAGGCAGAATAGATTGTAGGAATGCTTTGAAGCGCGCAGGTGGTGGAGATGGAAAATGGAGACATGTAAGATGACCAATGCTGGGTGTCGCAATTGACAGTCTCCATGGGCCCACGGTAAGAACAGTCTATAGAGCTGATGGCTAAACAACATCGGCGGAGAGTACAACACCTTCCTTGGTTTGCCAAATCCCCAAATCTCAACATTACTGAACATCTGTGATAAACCCTAGCGCTCACAGCGAGGGGAATTGCTCAATAAGGTGGGCTGTTTCTTAACTGCCCGTCGGCTTAGTAGACCATCTTCGTAGAAGTAAGACATTTTCGTTATCAGGCACGTTTGTTGCTTCACAAAAATCATAAATATGCATAAAGCAACAATATAATAAATGCTGTGCTTTATTCAGCATTATAGGTTCAACCGAATATTTTATGAAGTATTGTCTTTTTATTCAATCAATACATATGCACTGTAAGAAAGTGTGTGGTTTGTGATAGTATATTGTGTTTTATTCATCATACAAAAATTCGTTGAGTGCCACTGTAGCACCTTATAGTACAAACATTTTTTGTTATTATTTTGGAAGTAAAAAAATATAAAAAACTATAATACTGTAAACTTTTAAAACAAAATATTATGGAAATGCTAGAAAAAATGTATACAAGTGAATATGTATACATAAAAAAAAATCAACCACGTTCCTCTTTGAGTTCGTCTCCTCTTCCTAAGGATACGCATGAAAGTAATTGAAATACTGTACTGTCATTTCCAGACTACGGTCTCTTCGGTACCGGTATGTCAAACAAACGGTGTCGATATATATATATATATGCCAAACAAACAATATATATAGGGTCTATCAAAATTTGCCCTGCCAACTCGATTGTGAATAAAAATGCGAAAAAAGAATGAAAGGTTGTTGGATACATATAGTATCCATAAAAGTTAACCACCTATTTCCAACGGAAAAGAAGAAGGTTGTTGGAAATAGGTGGTTTTCAATGCAAAATAACTTTTTTCTTTCCAATCGCATTAACCTTTTCCGTTCTAGACTGTTAAGACGCCTTATGTTAAACGGGAAAGTAACGTTGCAATTTCAGCATGTTGCTACCTTAGACCATAGTGACAATACATCATTGTTTGGAAACGGATTCGAGATGTTATAAGTTTCTTCACATAACAGTGTTCGTCTTTGCATGGCCCTACTTTTCATTTGAACAGCCTGCTGAACTCGAAATGCTGCTTGTTTTCATTTAACCTAGTACTCATTACCAATGTGGAGCCCAAGCTGGTGCGATTGAAAAAAAAAATCCATAATTTTAGATTGAAAACCACCTACTTCCAGCAAGTTTCCTGTCTTTTCATTTTTTTTTTCATATTTTTATTCATAACGGAGTTAGGCACGGGCCCTGTGTGCAAAACTTCAGACATAAGACAGATGAAGTAACATAATGTATTGTGTAGTCGATGGGGATGAACGAAAACCACATACTTGTTGCCAGAGGTTTCACACCTGCACAGGGAGTAAGCCATTACATAGCATGACTTCTGCGTGAGCGTAGCGCCGAGTGAATGCGCTTCCCCAACAGAGTGCAGTTGAATAAAAGGGCTGAGACAGTGTATGTCAGTCAGAAAATTGTTATGAACATTGTGATGGTATTAATCACACATGGTCCGGTGACTTCACATGAGAGGAATTGTCGGGAAACTGAAAGAAGGTTAAGCATGACGAGTGCGACCTAGAAGTATGGTATTGCCTACAACATTGTTTAACATGCACGATGAGCTTTCGAACCCCAGGCAATGTCGTGCAAAAAAAAAAAAAAGTATTGGTCGACTGCAGTCAACTGCAGTAGAGAATGAACGTTATATTGCGAGGCATGCCAAAAGGGACCGACGTGAAACAGTGGGTGTAACTACAAACATATCTGAGAGAACTTCGGCCAATACCACGCTTCACAGTAGTATGTCGACTCCATCGGAGTGACTTCTTTATCAGATGGTCATTACTTTGTATTCCGTTGACACCCGCACTTCGGTGATTCTGTTTGCGGTTATGCCAAGAACACCAGGACAATCTGCGATGAGTAGGATCGCATTCTCGTTTTAAGTCAGATTCAATTTTGAGTAGTGATTACGGCCGTGCACTTATATGCTGAGAGGTTGGAACACTCAATGAACCCATGGACAATGTCTAACATTATAATTTTGTTAGTTCGTTGTTCTTATGTAGGAAGACATAATGTTCTATAGGCATACCGAGCTCACTATTTTTGAAAGTGGCGAACTTATTGGTTAATGTTATTGTGGCACTATACTCCTCCACGTACGTCTTTTCACTATTTTCATTTTGTTCTGCATGGTTATCACACAATCTTTTAAGACAATTTCACTTATCCTATAATGTCAGGAGTTTCACTGGGATCAGTTTAAGTTACCGCATCTGCACAAAAGTGCAATTTATGTTCTAATCACGTTTCCTTTTTCCATCTTGTATCGTGTATCATATTGTAGCGATACTTTCTAGGTACGGTTAAATTTCACCAATCTATGCTACTTGGAAGTGACACAGCTTGCAAAATTTTCTTGTGTCCTTCAGGTTTGCACAGTACTGTATATTAACAATAGATTTACAGAAGTGACCCGATTGAGAGAGAAACTGCTAGGAGAGAGACTGACATGAGATGGAAGCAATATAATATCACTCTTGTTTACCAACATAAAAGCATGAAACTAACGAGTTTGTTTCTCATACCTAGCAATATTCCAATATACCCTCTAATTAGCAGATCATGTGGGTAGAGAATTACCTTTTTTTTCTCTTTTTATTCACTTTTGATAATGTCACATTAAACTTCTGCTCATCTGAGCATAAAGATGATGCTTGTCAGCAAAAATGACTCAGTATTTAACACAGTATTTTGTAGACTAAAGGTTAAAATAAAATTGAAGTATATTATTTGTTGTGGTAAATGCTTAGAGGCAACACAGGTTTGTTACTCATGCTCTCCTAAAATAATAAAAAAAAGTCAGAAAGATAAACATGATTATTAACTTCCAGTTTACTCGGCTCTTTGACATTTTGTTGTTTGGAACAAGGTGCTCGGAAACCACGATGAGATTCACAGTTTCAGAGTGCATTTATAAACTATGAAATCGGCGATTTGAAACCCAGATTCCCTTTATTTTCTAAATGCCGTTTGTGGTTCGGGGTTGTAATGAACTTAATTGGAGCTGCGTGGCTGTTTTGTGAAAAATGCTGCTGCTCTCGTTTCAAATCGTGATGAGAAATATTCATCGTCAACTTCTACTGTTTGTAAATACTATAAATGTTGTAATGTTAAATTCATAGAAGCACATATTTTAAAGAATTTTATTTCTCATTGTTTTACGTTTTGTGTGTGTGTGTGTGTGTGTGCTGGGGTGAGGTTATGTTTTCTTGCAAATATTGTTATGAAAATTGTATTGATTTAAAATATAACCTCAAACTATATTGGTGTTATAATGTACGCGCAAATTATAACCTGGTTCATGATTTTACTTCCACAGCAGTCACTATTTGCTCATTAGAAGTAAAGCATTCTACCTGTAAGAGTTCATGTTATAAGGGAAGCCAGTTAATAGCTTAATAATTAACATTCTTCATTGCATCCACTAATTATTTTATGAACATCATTTCCTTTAGTCCTGTTTTGAAGAGCAAGGACGCCGATCCATTTATTCAAATACGTGCACACGTGCATTGCTACCATACGTAGAACTATATGCAATTATCATATGAACTAGCCTAGCTAATAGAAAAAAAAAAATAAATGATGTGTGTTGAAGTGAGCCCATTCTTTCAAATGTGGGTACATTGCATTAGTAGTTGAGTATATTTCTATGATCCATCTTGCAGCAGGAAGAGAAGCAGATTATGGGACAATTAATTCAGATATAACATATCGAAACGTGGTGATGTCATTTGCTACAAATATCAATTTTATACAATAAACCAAATTTGGAATCAGTGTATGGTGTGTTATAGTTTCTGGGAGCGGAATATGAAGTTCTGGAATCTAAATACTATCGCGCTTGGAATTAATATGTTGGAGTTGTATTAGTATTCAGAATTTGAAATTCCGACTCCCTTTAATAATGAACCATGTAAATTGAGGGAAATTTGAAAACAGCCAATTCCCTTGGTGTAATTTTGATTTTTGTTTAAAATTTTGCATTTTATAAATAACACTTTTCGTTTTATTATTTGTCATTTTATGATATAACTATACATTATGCATAATTTTGTATGCATGCACATATCGTCACACGAGAACCCGAGGATCGTAACTCCAAAAATACGGTTTTCATTTTCTTCATGTATGGAGAGAATTTTGAGAGCCCCACTTGGTGTAAAAGGAACGTAACGCCATCTGTTCTTCTTGTCGATCATTTGTTGTAATGTAGCTCAATTACCATCTTATTAAAAACACATCTTTCTAAGAAAATAATATTTTTGTCCTCTCGCCTGTAAACCTACGAAAATGGAGTTCCGTTTCTCTGGTTATCATGCGACGATATGTACATTTGATATTTTCAATTTACTATTGTAATTTGTACCATATATATACATTGCAATTTTTCCACTTTATTTTAATCAAAATTAATGATAAGAATTAATCGCAATTTGGGCGTCTATAAAAATTATTTACTTCAGCCTAAAGATGAACCAAAACTTTGAATTTCCTATACTGATTAATAAAATAGATAAATAAGGGGAATATACACTTATTCCGGGAATAAACTGACAAACTTTTTATACATCTTCAGGACTTTTATAGAAGATATATATAAGTATACTTTCGTCAGAATTGCCTAATTACGTAGATGAGCAAATTTAAGGTAACTAGTGGAATTGGTTCTAGGGTGGCTATACTGAATGAAACATCTGACACTTAATATTCGGGCTTCAATCCTACTTTCTTTGTTTACGCTGGATAAAGCTTCATTTCAAGATGAAACAAAAGCAATTTCGAGACTCTTTTCGAGTTTTTTTTTTTTTTTTTTTTTTTTTTTTTTTGCCAATTCAGGATTGAGATAGAGCTAATGAGCTCGTAACATTAAGATCTGATTTGACTTCAGGACTGATGATTTTCGAAACTAACCACAAGTAGAAAATCATTACGGGAAAAATCAACGACGGGATAGCACTACGACGGGCAAAAGCCACGCTATTAAATGATTAGTGATGCTCAAGTCTTAGGTAGTCTTCGAGATCCTGGCATCCCTTGGATCCTATCCCTTTCCCTCCCTACTATCATGTGAATGAATACTGGACAATTGTGTTGCAAGGAGCGATCAGTTGAATAACCTGATTTATCAGGTAATAAGACACTCATATAACTACTACTCTGATCTATTCGGTTGTGACATGTGCATGCAGAAACAAACATACATTCAGTATATAGGTATTTGTTGCGAAAGCTCTTGCACCCATAAAGGTTCAAATTTTGACATGTACTCTCCAACAATTCGTGCATGTGAAGAAACATGTGGAAAATCCAGTACCAGCATGTGCTATACATCACATCGGAAGTGAAGGCAATTTATGTTGAAAATTTGTTTGTGTAACACGTTGCAGGTCCACTCACGAACTCATTTTCTTTCAAACTAAAGAGAGAGCCATTAAAAAGACTAGGATGTAATGCGATAACACTTTGAGAGTGTTTCGGTGTCCCGTCAGTTAAAATTCCCCTCAGAGGCAGACAGGACGCCGGACAGAGCGTGGAAGAATGTTGAGGCTATCGTTACTTTCTCGAGTGGATTGAAATTCTTCTTCGAGATGCAACGATTACAAGACGTGCCTTTGTTCTACGTCGAGAAAGAAATAAATAAATAAAGAAAAAAAGTAGCTTAAAGATGAAAGGATGGGTCTCAAAACGAAGTAAGAAAAAAAGACAACTTTGTGTTATGGTCATCAAGGACGATGCTAATGTCCCAATTTAATGAGTCTTAAATGGAATTTACATCCTAACCTATATCTTTAATATTCCCTATTAAACATTCCAGATTATTTACCTTTCGTCTCAATCCGTTGAAGACACCTGTCAAAAAGGGGAAGCTAATCCTGCATCAAGTGTATTTTCATATGATTTGCAGATAAAACGTGAAGCTCCTGCTACATGTTAAAAAGCAACCGTCTGTGAGATTTCTTTTTGGTTTCTATTGGCATTTCCTATCTCATTCTTCCATCAGTTTGATTTATTTTGTTTTATTGGTGGTTGGTAAAACCAAATGCATCATAAGAAATTGAACAAGAACACTTTTTTTTTTAATATTTTTATCGCGTAGACATTTCTATTAATTGCATTAAAAAAAGAAAAAAAAAGAAAGGAAAGACCGTTGGCTTCTTTAAATAAATACATATTATTGAACTAATAAAGATCAAAGAAGAATACAAATGAAAGGACCGTACAATGGAATAAATATTTGTAAAAAAAAAAAAAAAAAAAAAGATAATACTAGCACGAACTTCAATCGTAATTGCTAGTTTATGTATTATTTTTGACGTTATATATTTTCAATCAAAGTACGTTTTAATTGAAATATGTTACGAAATTGTATTTTTTTAATAAAGGAAAGAACGCTAGGATAAAGGTGAGTAAAAGCATAAACACATGAAATGAACTTTTTAAATATATATATATATATATATATATATATATATATATATATATATATATATATATATATATATATATATATATATATATATAGGGTGGTCCTAAAGTAGGTATGCGTACCAGAATCGATGAAGTATGACATTTTAATTTATTAATATAATGAATTTATTTGATTTGGTTTGTTCCGAGCTTAAGGTATAAGTGCAAATAAATTAAGAACAGACAGAGAAGGAACTAAGTCAATACCTGTATGGATAGCAATAAGTTAATGATATAAAATGTAATGACCGATCAGTACGGTACTGTGTATGTACTTTTGGGGTATCCTGTAAAACGAAAGCGTGAGAAAGGAACATAAAATTGAAGGAAAACATAACGAACGAAGTGAAATGAAAATATTATTAGAAGAAATACATAAAAGTAAAGGATAAGATTAGGGAAATGGGATGTAAGGATAAAAATAGATAAAGTAATTAAAAAGATATGAGGCGTTTAAGATACTATTGATTAATAAAACAAAATAATACCGTAATTTTTCCAACTAATCAAGAAGACACTAAGTAAAACTAAATATAATAAACGAACAAGCCGATGTAAACCGGACTCAGGAACTAATATTGAATATTTGTTTGTATTGAAATGTTATTGTTGTAACTACAGCTCGAAAAGTTCCGGATGCCATGACGACCGGAAATGGGAGTCTAGAACCTTGCCATTTTACGGCCAAAACATGTAGGTCAATGCATCAAATTATAATTATATTATTGTGACGCTGGGTTTAAAGAACTAGCGTCAAGGCCAGAATTAATATTTTCGAGCATTGGCTATGATTATAACTGAATATATTCAGGTTCAAAAATATTTATGTAATTGAGTTAAATGTTCAGTGGACAGATGATATATGAAGTAAATTATGTAATAGCACAGCAGAATTGGTATAAATATGTTAGTATAATTTGAAGCACATAACTAACTAACTAACTAACTAACTCTATGGCCTATGGAACCCGGAGGTTCAGTGCCGCGTTCACAAAAGCTCTCCACTGACTTCTATCCTTAGCTAATTGGATCCAGTTTCTACTTTGTATTCCTATCTCTGCGAGATCCATCTTAATATTATCCTCCCATCTGCGCCTAGGTCTTCCTAATGGTCGTTTTCCTATGGGTCTACCAGTCAAGACTTTGAAAGCGTTTCTACTTTCTTCCATTCTAGCTACATGACCTGCCCACCTAAGCCTCCTAGACTTGACGACCCTAACAATGTTGGGTAAACCGTATAGACTATGTAGTTCCTCGTTATGAAGCTTCCGCCATTCCCCATTCTCGTTCCTCTTGGGTCCGAATATTCTTCTCAGGATCCTGTTCTCAAATACTTTCAGTCTATGTTCTTCCCTCAGAGTAAGCGACCATGTTTCGCAACCATACAGAACAACAGGCATGATTATCGTTTTATATATTTTAAGCTTCAAATTCCTCGACAGAATTCGCGACGACAAGAGATTTTGAACCGAATAGTAACACGAATTCCCTGCTTTTAGTCGACATTTAATTTCTTCGTGAATATGATTTTCGTCTGTTAATATTGATCCTAAATATTTGAAAGTATCAACTTTATCAAAAGTATTATTTAATATTTTAACGCCTCCACAATTTGCCGTATTACGGTCCCGACGCACTTCCATGTATTTAGTTTTCTCAGCATTTACTTCTAAACCCATGTCCCTGCAAGCGTTTAATAAGATCTCTGCATTTATTTCTACTATTCTCCTATCATCCCCTATTAAATTTACATCATCAGCATATGCCATAACCTGGTGAATGCCGTTCAACTCTAGGCCCTGGTTGCTATCTTTGATTTTCCTTATGGCGTATTCCAGCACAAAGTTAAATAATAATGGCGACAACGCATCTCCTTGTTTCAGGCCATTTTCGACGTGGAAGCTCGTGGACAAAAATTTTCCTACCCGGACTTTACTTTGGGATTCACTTAAACATATCTTAATTAATCTAATTAGCTTTCTCGGTATTCCAAGCTCTGTAAGAACGTTGTATAATGTTTCTCTCCTAACCGAGTCGTAAGCCTTTCTGAAATCAATAAATAGTTGATGTACCGGGGTATTGTATTCCCACTTCTTTTCGAGTATTTGGCGAATGGTAAATATTTGGTCGATAGTTGATCGATTTCGTCTAAATCCGCACTGATAATCTCCAATAATTTCATCTGCGTATGGGGTCAATCTTGCTAACAGAATATTTGAAAGGATTTTATAGGATGTTTTGAAGCACATAACATATACAAATTACTATAATAGTAACTTATTTAAGACAAAAATAAAGTTAAAGGGTGATTCTCAGCGTTATTCACGAGACATTTGTACACAAAAACTGCTCTTTTAAAAAAGAAAATGTATTTTCAAATAAAATTTAAAAAGTATGTCAAAATTAGGTCAGCAATTATTTGTGCATAGTTAAATAAAACGAAACACTCAAAACGACTGAAAATTTGAGTTATAAGCCAAAATTAAGCGTAACGCACGGGACTCAGACAAAAAAAAAAGCTTATTTGAAAACCTCAATTTCATTGAACATTCTCTGTGATTTGTGGTAGCATTTTGAATTTTATATGCCATCACTTAGGCCCTACATTCATTCTTCTTATTGTGCATTATATTTTTAAACTGGAAAATATAATTTAAATAGTGACACATTATGTTTTCTTTTTCGATTCACCGTTACGCACGGGACAGAAAAGTAACCGTGCCATTGTTTGGTTGTTCTAAGACTGTTATTATGCAATACCCTTACTAAAGAGATTTTAGTCCAGTCAAAATACATCAAAAACGGGCCAAACCTAGACATTTTGAATAAAAAGATGGGACTCTCTGGAATTTGTTCGTAATCTGTTCCTCATTAACCTCCAGAAAATCCCAAAAAAATCAATTTGCGCTCTTTCCGCCATTTTGAATAAATAGTCTGCCATCTTGGATTTCTCACATGTACTTAGGTTATGCCACATAACTCTTAGTTTGAAAAATATTTAAGTTTTTGTGATGGTAAGCCTACAAAATAGGGAGGCGGAAGACCATGTGCCGCCCATAGAAAAGGGCATATAGATACACCATTGTATTAAGTAGTTAGTATTTCATACTGAGTTACCAAAAGTGCAATTTTTAGCACAGTACTAGTGGTTGGTTTTGATAAAGTTGCCTAATTTGAGCAATTTCAGATCACTAGGAGGTACAACACTGATTCCCGAATTGATCTTGTTTTGTTATGAAGTGTAAAGCGTTGGTTTACATTTTGTAACGCGTAATGCGCTAGTGCTGAAAACGTCACTTCCGCTTCCTGTTTAGCTAGCTGGTTACAGACAAACCAGCTTTGAGCGGGTTATATAAAGAAGTTTACATGGTACTCGCCTCTGAAAATGATCTGTTCCGCTTTCGGATGTAACCATAATAGTTTAAGAGTAATTGACTACAGAATTATTAAGAAATCAAACCAAATTATAAATATTATACTACATAATATAATAAAGAGAAACAATAAGAAAGCCATGCTACAGAAGCGATAGAACGATTAGTTATTTATTGGGCTAACAAATATATATCTCAATCTTTTTGAGGGACACTTTCTCTGCTTGCACATTCTGCCAGAAATAAATTAAAATACACATATTTTTACAAAAAAGCGCCCTTGCTCTGTTTTCTTCTGTCTCTTTGTATGTCTGTGACATTTTAGGCTAATTTCGCTAACTGTTTATTATATAGGCCTATTAATACTCAGAGCACTGTAATAACTTTTATTAATAAACTGATAACTGAGCCATACGTTTAGATACACTATAATCTTCAAACTATGCCTGCCCCAGCATGGAGTGTGTTACTCGCCTGCCTCCGCTCTTTCCGAACCTCACCAGCGCAAGTTCGATGACAATTTTACCCTTGTGGTAGCATATAAATTATGTGTATTATGTGTAAAAATTTCAATTAGCATTAGCAGGCAATGGATTTTAAAACTGGTAAATCGGCGTTTACACATATATGTAATACAACCGCATTTAATTGAGCACAACTAACCAAACTGTACCTTACTGCATATGAATGTTGGTAAGAATATAGTGCAGGGAATATAGTAAAGTTTAAACCGGACTTGTTAATTGGTCTCGTTTCGTTTGACCTAAACTGTAATTGCTCCATCCTTTCGATCTGCGTTAAGTGCGCATGAAGAATACAGGATCATATTTTGAAAATTTACGTTTAAAAATCTGCTAATCTGCGAAAATAGTTATGTGCAAGAACATTATTTATGTAGAGGGAGAACATAAAAACAGTATTAAAGAGCGTCATGATTACTAAGAAATTCAAATGCAAATCCACGGGAAGGTTCTAGAGCACAGGTCCCCCCATATAGGTTAGCAATAGCAAAGTATTTTGAATGATAGTATCCGTCAGTTTTTCGTTGTTGCTTTTACAGACGCAGTGCTGATTACAATAAAGTTTAGTTCTGTTGGGTTTCATTCTAGCAATTCTAAATTTCGAAAACTGGCATCTAAGCTAGACTTTCAATAATACCATTTTTAAATAAAGGAAGACCTCGTTCTTCAAGACCAGAATAAATGACAAAATTTTAGTGATTTTTACCTTTTAGAAATAAATAGAAAAAGGCATATAGAGATATCACTCTATACAGTAGTAAGTATTTTGTACTGTTACCAAAACTGAACTTTTTAGCGGAGTACTAATGGTTGGTAATAAAGTTGGCTAATTTGAGCATTCGTTCCAAGCGCTGCTATCGGCTGAAGGAATTCCACACCCTTTCGTCATCAGCTCTCTCGCTTAGCAACAGGTTCCCAGGAATTTATTTCGGGGGGGAACAAACTAAATATGAAGGTACTTTATATTAAAATTCCTAAAATTGCGCCTAAGATTAGGCTAAATTTACACAAAAGTCGAAATTTCGGGGGAGGTCCGGACCCCCAGGTCCCACCCCCTGTGTACGTCCCTGGCTGAACCCTTATTGGCTTAACGCGTGGGTGCGTCGAGGATGTGAGCTTTAGTTTGCATTTTTGCACGGATCAAAAATTTTCGGGGGGGGGGGCGGTGGCTCAGTGGTAGAGCGTTCACCTCCGGTGCTTGGGGTCCCTGGTTCGATCCCAGCTCGCGCCGTGTGGACTTTGTGGTGGACAAGCACCGTGCTCGTGGGTTTTCTCGGGGTTCTCCCGTTTCCTCCCACTTTCTTCATTCCACCATTTCATTCATTTCTCATGTTCACCGTCTCCTTTAGCCTAACCGGCATAACCGTGGGACGTAAAGCTTAAAGATTTCATTTCATTTTCAGAAATTTTCGGCAGCACTCGAAGTCACAACACTGATTTCCAGCACTGGCATTGTTTTGTTATGAAAAGTAAAGTGTCGGTTTAGATTTGTAGCACGTAATACGTGCGTTATTGTGTTGAATAAGTGTGTTATTTTAATAAACTATGAGGTGAAGAAAATTAATATTTATAATAATAGTATAATTACATCAGAGTCATTGTTTGTTCAGTGTTTTGCTGGAGGCAAAAATAATAAAACTATATAGAACTTAGCAAATTAAAGCGGACAATGTAACTCGTTAATGGTAATGAGCTCTGTTTCTCGCACATAGATTTTTTTTTTTTTTTTTAGATAAAGAAAGGTTTAAGTGAATTAGTGTAGTGTAAGAATTGAGCAAAGTAAATAATTACGTGTGTGTACGATACTAGCAATAAATCATGAATGACGGTAGGAAGCGTTTAAATGGTGTTTCTTATAGAAAAGCAACATTAGAAAAAAATAGAAAAAAGAACAGGAAGTGTTAAAGAAGACGGCAAAAATATTTAACTTCTTTCGAAAACCCGAAACTGGGCATGGTTCAGCGTCAACTGATAGCAAAAACCACGTGGAAACGCAAAAAATCTAGACAAAAATTAGAATTGTCTCGAAACAAATTACACCCAATTACAGAATCTCCAAGTGCAGTAGAATTTGCAGCTAGCGGTGAGACTACAGATGAGCCAACATAAATAAAAGGTGAAAATTTCCAAGACTCCAAAATTGAGTGTAAAGCTAAACATGCTGAACTGGAAGACAACAAAGAATTTTCTAATTCCATTCCTCAAGGGAGCTCAAATGCTATAAAACACTCAGAAAAGTATGAGAAAGATTTTGTGTTTTATCCTCGAAGTTAGATTTTAGCCGTTCTAAAAGACTAATAGGGGGGCAACATCGCTACTTAACCCAGACTCTTTTTAAAAGCACTTTGATCAACGGACAGGAAGTTAAATGATCTTACCTTATGTACTCCGAATGTTCTGGAAAACTTTTTTTGTATGCCATGTCAACTTTTCGGTGGGATTCCAAAATTAGCTAATGGGGGCTTCGATGACTGGAAACACGGAAGTGATAGTTTACCAAGCCACGAGAATTCGGCAAACCATAACTCATGCGTCTTAGTAATGAAAATAAGAATGAACACTGCAGAAATAATTGATTCTAAGCTGCTAACTCAAATTGAGGATGAAACCAACTACTGGAGAAATATGATCTTGAGAACTACTGGAGAAATATTTTGAAACGAGTAGTTGCTGTTGTGAGATCCCTAGCTGCTGCTGGTCTACCTTTAAGAGGACATTATGAGAAATTTGGGTCAACACACAACTGTGGAAGTTTTAAATGTGTATAGAGTTAATAGCCGCATTTGAGCCCTTCTCTGCGACCCATGTTTCTAAGTATGGCAATCTAGGTCAAGGTCACATCTCATACTTGTCCTCCACCATGTACGAGGAATTTCTTACACTGAAGGACAGAAAAGTCACGGGAGAAATAATGACTGAAATAAAAGAAGCAAAATATTGGCAGAGAAAGTCGAGATTTTTTCATGCTTCTTAATAACCTGTATATTTTTTCTCATGCTCTACCAGAAAATGGGAAGTACTTACGACATGTCTTGGCAAGAAAAACAACTTAAGTCTAAAATCCTGGTCAAATATTCGTTGGTCTGCAAAGGATGACGCTTGTAAGGCGTTAAATGAAGATTCGGATGAAGTAATAGAAGCACTTACAATTATTTCGAATGACGAAAGTGAAAAGACAACTACATGGAGTGAAGCATCTAGTTACTTCCGCCAGCTTCAAAGATTAGAAGCGGCTTCTCTGTCAATTCTGTGGGGAGATTTGTTATCCAGATTTAACGCATCAAGCAAAAAGCTACAGTCACCTGAAAAATACCTATCAACTGTATCAGTCTTGTATGGATCATTAGCAGAGTACATACAAAGTATAAGAAGAGACTTTGACCTGCACGAAACTGGAGTTTTGACAAAGTCGAAAGTGACTGACTATGATGTAAAGAGGAAGAAGAGACGAAAAGTTCAAGTAGATTAAACTCGAAAAGAAGAATTATAGTTTAGTGGCAGAGAAAACTTCCGAATCAATACTTTCAATGTAATAATGGACACACTAACGAGGAAACGGTCCCAAGTGTAAACAACCGATTTGGCTGGGGTCCGGATATGCGTTACGGGAGACCAAAGTAGGAGACACGTAATTTGGCGTTTGGGCCCATACGGAGAAATTTCCAAAATTCGGGGCCTCAAAGGGGTCCTACATGTTATAACTAGGAAGCGAGTGACGTTACTTGTATGCACCCGATTTGGCTGGGGTCCGGATAAGGCTATTATAAGCCCAATTCGAAAAGATGTAGTTTTTCTTTTTCGACCTAACCTGACAGGTAGGCAAACTTTACTTTCGCCACTCTGCCCGGTTTTTGACAATACACACCATATCGATTAAATATTAATGTTCACTCTCTTGCACAAAAGTGTTCCGCCCGGTTTCCACACATCCTAGCCATAGAAATACAAGCGAAAAACGCAAACATTCTTTCGCTCCCTTGACACCTTCGTGGTTAGCAGATCCCCCTCGACGGCTCGTGCCAGCTGAAGATCTGTTCAGAATTGCATGGGTACCACAGACGCCAACTTCATAGCTTTATTGAAAATCTAGCAATATGGGACCCTGTACATTCGACATTCCTTTTTGTGGGACCTAACAACCAACACAAGTCTCACACTTTTGGCTATATTGCAACATATTCCAACCCAAGCCAATCTTCTGTACCTGTAACGTCATTCGCTTCCTAGTTATCGCATGTAGGGCCACTTTCGGGCTCCGTATTTCGGAAATATCTACGTATGAGCCCAAGCGACAAAATACGTGTCTCCTACTTTGGTGTCCCGTAACACATATCCGGACACCAGCCAAATGAGTTGTGTACAAGTAACGTCATTCGCTTCCTAGTTATAGCATGCAGGGCCACCTTGGGGCTCCACATTTCGGAAATTTCTGCGTATGGGCCCAAACGCCAAAATACGTGTCTCCTACTTTGGTCTCCTGTAACATATCCGGCCCCCAGCCAAATGGGTTGTGTACAAGTAACGTCATTCGCTTCCTAGTTATAGCATGTACGCCACTTTTTGGCTCCGTATTTCGGAAATATCTACGTATGAGCCCAAATGACAAAATACGTGTCTCCTACTTTGGTCTCCTGTAACATACCCGGCCCCCAGCCAAATGGGTTGTGTACAAGTAACATCATTTGCTTCCTAGTTATAGCATGTACGGCCACTTTGGCACCCCGTATTTCCGAAATTTCTGCGTATGGGCCAAAGCGCCAAAATACGCTTCTCCTACTTTGGTTTTCCGTAACACATATCCGCACCCCAGCCAAATCGGTTGTGTACAAGTAACGTCATTCGCTTCCTTATTATAGCATGTAGGGCCACTTTCGGGCCCTGTATTTCGGAAATTTCTGCGTATGGGTCCAAACGCCAAAATACGTGTCTCCTACGTTGGTCTCCCGTAACAAATTTCCGGACCTCAGCCAAATCGGTTGTGCACAAGTAACGTCATTCGCTTCCTAGTTATAGCACGTAGAGCCACTTTGGGACCACATACTTCGAAAATTTCTGCGAATGGTTCCAAACGCAATGACTAGGAAGCGAAAATAGGTGTCTTCTACTTTCTTCTTCCGTAACACATATCCGGACCCGAGCAAAATCGGTTGTGTACAAGAAACGTCATTCGCTTCCTAGTTATAGCATGTAGGGCCACTTTCGGGCTCCGTATTTCGGAAATTTCTGCGTATTGGTCCAAACGCCAAAATACGTGTCTCCTACTTTGGTCTCCCTTAACAAATATCGGACTGCAGCCAAATCGGTTGTGCACAAGTAACTTCATTCGCTTCCTAGTTATAGCATGTAGAGCCACTTTGGGGCCACATATTTCGGATTTTTTTTTTTTTTTTTTGCGTATGGGCCCAAACGCCAAAATACGTGTCTTCTACTTTGGTCTCCCGTAACACTTATCCGGACACCAACCAAATCGGTTGTGTACAAGTAGTCATTCGCTTCCTAGTTATAGCGTGTACGCCACTTTTTAGCCCTGCATTTCGGAAATTTCTGCGTATGGGCCCAAACGACAAAATAAATGTCTGCTACCTTGGTATCCCGTAACACATATCCGGACCCCAGCCAAATCGGTTGTGTACAAGTAACGTCATTCGCTTCCTAGTTATAGCATGTAGGGCCACTTTGGGGCCTCGTATTTCGGAAATTTCTGCGTATGGGCCAAAACGCCAAAATACGTGTCTCCTACTTTGGTCTCCCGTAACACATATCCGGACCCCAGCCAAATCGGTTATGTACAAGTAACGTCATTCGCTTCCTAGTTATAGCATGTAGGGCCACTTTGAGGCCCCGTATTTCGGAAATTTATGCGTATGGGCCAAAACGACAAAATACTTGTCTCCTACTTTGGTCTCCCGTAACACATATCCGTTCCCCAGCCAAATCGGTTGTTTACACTTGGGACCGTTTTATCGTAAGTAATGAAATGGGAAGAAGAATAACCGTATACGATGACCTCAAGGCGTTGTTTGGATTTTTAATTAGTGCCGGCAAAGAAGACCTTGACAAAAGCATACTAGTGCAACATAGCAAGAAGTTATGTGCTTTTTACGATAAAGACCTACCAACTACAGAAGATTTTGTTAACGAGTGTTTACACTTGTTTTTGATTTTTGAAAGAATTGGATGAATGTCCAAAACCATATTCACACTTTATCAACTTGTACATGAGTACAGACTTCAGGAAGTATACCCTTACGCTAATACAGCTCTAAACCTTTTCTTGACAACCCCTGTGTCGAACTGTCCAGCGGAAAGATCATTCTCCGTCTTGAAAAGATGAAGGTGCTACACGAGATCTACATGACTGAGGAACTTTTGAGGGAGTGGCAGTTTTAAGTATCGAATCAGAAATAACCAAAAACTTGGACTGTGATGATTTAATAGACTCATTTTCAAATTCTGCTTCACGGAAGAAGTTCTTTCAATTGCAACAGCCTGTATGTATTTGTCGCAAGAAAGGAATATATATATATATATATATATATATATATATATATATATATATATATATATATATATATATATATATATATATATATATATATATATATATATATTCATATATATATATATGTTCAAACACTGTAAACATATCAAAATTCAAATAAGTGATAAACGTTATTTCGTGTCTCAGACTGATCTCACCTAGTGTTTCCGGTAAGTTTCTTTCTTAATTTAGACAACAAGCTTGTTTTGATACATATCATTTTGTTCATCAGTGTTACATAGTTTCTTGTACTTAATATTTAAAGCTCCAACAAATAACGTCATTTTTAATATTAAATGCTTACAGCTCACAATGAATCAGTCAAACTTTACAAAAAAATGCCATTCATCTGTTCTTTTGTTACCAACAATTTGCGATGCCGTAGTTATTTAAGAAAAAAAAAAAAAAAAACATGGTAATTATTTATGTGTGAAAAAGGGAAGATTGCTTAGAATTTCTGACTTCAGATTAATTAAAGTTTAGTTTGTTTGCTTTAGCAGTAGAAAAATGTATTTACTTCTCATACAAAACGTAGGCCGGCCCTTGTAATAGTTTGAACAAAAATAGCAGTGATATGGTATGGAATACATATTCCGACCTGCTCTCTAGCCAGCCCGTATGCCTAAGTATTACGAAGTTTGGATTTTATCTTAATAGTGTAAAAGCGGAAGAGTTTAGTTCAGGAGAGAGAGTCCTAAAATCGAATTTAGCACATGGAACCAATTTTAACAAATTGTAACAACGTTTCTGATTGCACATTTGTTTCTTGCTGCATTTCGAAGAAGATATCTTATCTTGACATACAATATATTACTTTGCTTAAAAAAAAAAAATGCTAAAAAAAACAGATTGTCTTTATGATCACAGGCATTTTTGTTATTCAATTCAAGGCAGCTGGAATATAGGTGGGACGAAAGTCTTTGAGACAAGTGTTTTGAGTAGTGGAAGTGTTACTGAGAAAACGTTGTCTTCATTATGTAATTATTATTATTATTATTATTATTATTATTATTATTATTATTATTATTATTATTATGTTCTAATCTATAGTTCCGTGTATAGTACTACTACCTTAGTTTGAAACCATTTATTCGCCCCCCCCTGCGAAAGTTGTTTTGATATTAGTTTCTTTCGTTTCGTGCCAAAGCTTTCTGTATGTTGTACCTTCCTACGACCAGATGACGGAATATAGCACACCATTCTTTATGTTTGTGTCGTATTTACGCAAGCATAAGGTAAAGAGAAGGAAATGGAGCAAGAAGGTGCGAGTAGAGAGGAGATGGCTCCGAAGTAACTGATGAGCGGGCTGCAAGTTGCATCTAGCCCTTAAGCGGCAGAAGCCTAAATCCGCCTCTGGCGGTCAGGGGCCTTTCGACGACAGCGATAGACGCCGAGTAGCCCGCATCGTAACAGCCGATAGACGGCCCACACAGTGCGTCAAATCGCGGAGAGATTCAATGCAAGACAACAACGCCATGTCAGCAGCCACACAATTCTCAACCACTTGCTCGCCATGGAGTACAGAATTCATCGACTCACACGAGTATCCCTTCTAACAGTACAACACAGGAAACAGAACACCGCCTCTGGACCGTGGAAATGTGGAAAAAGGTTGCCTGGACAGTTTCACATTGGTACATGCCGACGAACCGGTAAGGGTGCGTCGCCAACCGCAAGAGGAAATTGATTCATCGTGACAGCAGAAAACTGTGCAGGCCGTTGTGGTGGTATTTTCCTCGAACATTTTTACGTGGACTGAAATGGGTCCCCTAACATGTGTAAGACAACACCTCAGAGGTAAATGCTGCCTCGAAATTCTGGACGACCATGTCATGTCATTTGCTCGGTTGCTACATCCAGGTGGTGGTATCATCTTGCAGGAGGACATTGCACCGGACCATCGCTTTAAGATTGCAGCAAACTGGTTTGATGAGCACTTCTCTGATCTGGCAACACTTCCTTGGCAACACGGCCATCGGACCTCAATCCGATCTAACATATCTGGGACGCCATAGAACGACGCCTTCGATTGTGGACCCTCTTCCAACTAACCTGCAAGCTCTGTAGGAGACTTTGCAGCAGATATGGATTGAGATTCCACAACACTTCAGACGCTTCGTGTAGTCCATGTCGCGGCGGGTAGCCGCCGTTATCAAAGCGAAAGGTGGTGTTACACACTATTAGGTAGTTGTCTATAATTCAACTGGTAGTCAGTATATATTGTATTCCTTTTTATATATATTGTCTTCCTATAACTGCAATGCTTTTAGGTTTAGCAGCTTAAGAGATACGCAGAATAATATAAGCATAATTTTAAAGCTAGTACTTATAGAGAAATAGTGAAAATTATTAAAAAGGATATAATGGTATTTGCTGTAAATCGGATACAAAGTTCACTTCAAATAATTTCGGTAAATATATTTTCCTTCATTTTTAATAATTAATGCCTTGTTTAAACCACCATTTTTATTTTTTTCCTAAATTTATATTTTCAAGCACTAATAGATAAAACTTTAAGGGAGCTCCTCCGTGGCTAAGCGGTTAGCGTACGCGCCTTTGGCGTGGGAGACCCGGGTTCGATTCCCGGCGGGAGCTCATGTGGTTCGGATTCCACGTTAATCAGTAGGTCCACGTCTCATATAGCCTCGCTGCTGAAAGGGACGCTAAACTAAAATCAACTCAACTCAACAAAACTTTAAGGTACACTGCACTTTTGGTAACGCAACGCGAAGAATGTGATCACTTATTATATAACTGATAATATTACAAGTATAATAAAAAATAGTGATACTTGTAAGTTTATTGGCTTAGGAGCCATAAGGCAAAAACTACGTGCTGGGGAAAATTTGAAGATGACGTACTGCTTATTTAAAATGGCGGGAAACCAGCAACTAGAGTTTTGGGACTGTTTTAGTATAATATCAATACATATAACATATTCTAACGGGTTTAATCTTTTATTTAAAAAAAAAAAAAAACTTTAAGTTTGATCGTTTTCTGTCGTAATTGCACTGGACTAGGGTTATTTATTTAAACAGGCGAAAAACCCATAACTTGATTTTTTGCAGGATAACATCAGTAAATCATATTTCAATGGATTTCATCTTCTTTTTGAAAGATCTTTATCTCAAACACTAATTTCAATGGACACATAGGCCTACATACAGAAAGATAGTGCGAAAGTATATTTTCAGGGTTCTTGCGCACCCTCTGTCGACGCTACTGTTAACGAACTATTTATTAAAATAGATAGACTTCCAAACCTGTTGATAATTACAGGAAATTGCAATGAAAAGCCGTCTCAAATCACTAAATATATTTTTCTTTATGTTAAATAATTAATTCATATACCTCTACAGAAATTGTTCACAGTCCAATGACGTTTGAATCTTTATTGCACATCTTTGATATTGTATATGGGTGACCATATAAACATCGTTTTAAAGTTTATGAAATTTCTAACAACTTTTATTTGATCACTTTTTTTCATATTTCTATTCTGTTAAGTTATATAAGGCAATGAAAATAAAATGTCCCCAAATACATATATATTTTTTTTTCAATTTATCCTAAGTTATGCAAAAATGGTTACTCGGAGAAAAGTGATAATAACTTGTTATATTGCCTATAATATTAGATGTATAATAAAGAAAGAATGATTCTTCTATGTTAATTAGTTCAGAAGTTATGTGGTATAAACTAAGTACACGTGAGAAATCCAAGATGGCAGAATATTTACTCAAAATGGCGGAAAACCCGCAACTGGATTTTTTTTTGATTTTCTGGAGGTTAATGAAAAAGAGATCTCAAACAAATTCCAGAGAGTCCCATCTTTTTATTTTAAATGTCTACCTCAAACCTTATTTTGACTGCAGTAAGTGATATTTTAACATTAACATTTGGGCATTAGCAATGATGAAAAAAGAAAAGAAAGAAAAGGAAAAAGAATTGCATCCATAATTTAAGCGAATTACATTCCAAAGTACCAAAATCGACTTGCTTTGCAAGGCAACTCGCTTAATATTATTACCATGTCAGTGACGAGTCCAGGCCCCCCAGGTTTTGAGTGACAAAAATAATTTCAGCTATTACTTATATATTTTTGGAAGTGTATAGTAAACTCATAATATACCTTTCATATCCTGGAGTCTGACTGCCACCACAAGTTTTTACCTTGTAGATCCGCCACTGTACCATGTCTTTGGGCTACTTGTCTGAGCGATGATTGGTGGCGTTTAAACCACACAATGTTGTACAGCTGTTGAGCTGTTCGATCATCTGTGCTTCCTGCCAAACTTTGAGTCGTTTGAACGCTGCCATGGTCAGGTTAAACTCGGAAAAGTGAATTGGAGGGAAACAGTTGCTTTTTGGCTATTTAGTATGATTGTTTGTTACTTCACAGTGAAGACTTGTTTTAGTATGAGTTTTTTTTTTCCAAATAAGTAATATGGATTACAGGCAAGTAACTCTGTTCCAAGTAATATTGTCATTGATGAACTCAATCGATCAACAAGAAAAACAATGAATGGCGCTGAAGGGGTTAGAAAAATGAGATTTAAACATGGGAACCAAGGTGAGACTGAGAAAATAAAGTGAGAATGCGGCGTTATAGGCAAGCTAAAAGAATAACTCTTTTCCTCTCACGATTATTTTGCGAAACTCATTTCGCATTGTTTCGTTGTTGGCCATTTAGAAGAGGAAAACACTCTAAAATGTGAAGAAGAACAAGGTGATTCAAGTTAGATTGGTTCAAGGAAAACGAAATGAGTTCCAGTGTACATAATGATGTATTCATCAAGTGAAGGGAGCGACATTCATTCGCAATACAACTTTGAAGATGTTCATGATGATATTCTAACCCTCCAACTGTCGAGCTCAGAATGGAAAATATTAGAGTAGCTGTCTTTATCCTATTGTAATTTAATTTCGGTTCTTCCAGAAATGTGATTAAATATCGGTATGCATGTTGTTGCGTAATGAAATACACATATATAATTTCATGTATCCGCCAATTCCCAGTTCTAGCTGTTTTACCCACTAGGAATATAAATAGCATTAAAATTCTTTACTGCAAAATAATTCCTGAAAATAAAACAACCAGCACTGACAATTAACGTCCACACATCGAGTGAGCGCGATAGTTACGATAGAAGGGTAGAATAGGTTCGTATCAGTTTCAAATTACTGCAAATCCCAATTTCAGATAACAACTAACAAACTTTATTTTTTGAAATTTGTAACAAATAACTTGAACGAAAAATAATAAAGAAAGTCTTGCAGTGGACTAAATTAAACTTTCAGATACAACATCCAATGAGAAAGTAACACACATTAACTTTTTTTTTTTAAGAGTTGTTTAACACTAGAATCTTTAGATATAAAATCCCCACTTTAAACGCAATAAAGCACTGTTTATCGAAACTTTAAATGATATTGAAATTCTCTACCCAATAAGAATGACCAGGGTTAGCTACTGAAACTTAATTTATAATTAAAAGCAAAATCCAAAAGGGGTTTTATTCAAATAGCTTAACCAAGGCATTTAATGGTTACGTAAGTTGACTGAATCCAAGTTTCTTTCATTTATTTTCCTTTTCATTATTTCCTTTTTCAAACAAGACAATAAGAAAAATGAAATGGAAGTTTCTAATGGAAATAAGAATCATTAACATACAAACCAGAAACTATTTCATTCATTTTCATTTCACTTTTTTTTTCTGTCTCCAAACCTGTTTTCTATACAGAGCCTTTTTAGTGGTTAGATATTCCTTTGGTCTCCTTGCAGCCAAAATCCTCTGGTTCCTGTAGTATCAACTTCAAATATTAACACCTCCATTTCACAATTCCCACTATCCAGTTTTCGAACTTCACTCTAGCAGTACCTATGTTAAATTGTACCGTCCGCCAGTTAAGCAGCAGGCAGCTGGCCGCAGCGACAACTAGCGACACAAAGCGGAAAGCTCGCGCACTTCACCACAGGCACCACCAAGGTCACTCAATTACGAGTATCTCACGAAACTATTGCTATTTTAAAACGGAGATTTTATTCACAAACATTTTACATATTTTTATTTTTCGACTAAACATAACACATTAATTTCCCCCTCCCCTGTAGAAGGCAAACAATATTATAATACAAAACAAGAGGAGAAAAATAAAAATAATTTGTACATTACCAAATTTCCTTCAAGATCAATATTATATGGTTAATCCTCTTACAAACTTAGATTATCCACTCCATTACATATTAACGACAATCACGCGACGAACACGGATGATGATGATGGGCTCTACCACCACAACTCCAAGCCCTTAACAACAATGAAGATTTTCCTGCAGGAAAAAACAGAATAAAACAAACACAACAAGTATTCCAATAACAAGACATATAACAATAAATATCAATACAAATACCAAGCAATTCAAATATATATATAGTACTTTAATTATTATTACCCTGAGCATTAGGAGGAACGTTAAAGATTTTACAAAAGGAGACATGGCGTTTCAACCTAATATTAGGATTCTCTACACTTCGTAACCACACTGTGTTCTGTGTAGGTTTACTTAACACCTCAAATGGGCCATCCCAAGGAGGAGCAATTTTAGGGTTAAAGTGCTTTTCCACTGATAATTTTAACATTCTTTTTACTAAGACAAGATCTCCTACAAGTATATTAACGGGAATATGTTTCTGAGAGTAATTTTTTTCACTACGTTTCCAGGAATTCTGAATATTATGACAGATAATAGCAAATTTCTCATCTTTATTTACGTCATCGTCCAAAATTTCTAGATCTAATAACCATTTAATGTCAAGAGGATGATAAAACTTTCTTCCCATATAAATTTCACTAGGTGAATAACCAGTAATTTCATTCATGCTAATGTTGATAGTGAACGCGATTTTAGATAACAATTGGGCCCATTTTCTTTGTGATTTATCAACGTATGCACGAATTAAATTCTTCACCGACCTTATGGTTCTTTCCGCCTTATTCGGCGACGGGTTATAAGGGGATAATTTTACATCCTGAATACCATAAGAGTACAAAAATTGAGAAAAGTACTCTGATACAAAATATGTCGCGCCGTCGTGCAAGATAGAACCTGGAAATCCAAATCTCAGACAAAGATCTAATAATTTATTACAAATAGTCTTAGAATTTAATTGTCTCAAAGGTTCTAAAAACACAAATCTACTGAAAGAATCTGTTACAATCAAAATAAACTCATATCCCGAACTGTTGGGAAGACGCCCAGCTACGTCAATGTGCCAAATGTAATTCGGATGTTTAACATTTCTAGTATAGTAATTTCCCATAGGTTTCTTAGTTTTATCTTTACATTTCTGACATATTTCACAAATATTCACATAGTTCTTTATATCTGAATACATTGTTGACCATGTAAAGCGAGAGGCAACCTTTTGTATCGTTTTCTTAATTCCCATATGACCTCCCGGTACTAAAGAATTATGAGCATACTCTAAAATGCTATTAATTAAAGAAGAAGGTACGACAGCTCTAAAACCTTGACCAGATTTACCTTTTGTTCGTTTTAGCAAGATGTTATTTTGTAATTTGTAACCTCTTACCTCCTGCTTACTTTCGAGTTTGGTTATAATCTCTTGCAGCTCTGGATCTTTCCTTTGATGTTCTTTCAAGGATATACTGAAATCAGGATACTTCCAAAAATTTACAAAAGACACATTTACACTTTTACCATGATCTTTGACAACTTCAACAGTATCTGCGTCTTTCGTATAAAATTCCAAATGATTGCCAACACGGCTGAGAAAATCAGCTATACAATTTACCTTAGTGCGGATATGGACTATTCTAAACCTAAAACGTGCAAGTTTCTCCAAAAGAGTTCCATACCGACGTTGTCTTTTATGATTTGTAAGAAGCCAAGAAAGGCTTTTACTATCGCTGTATACAACAAATGGATTGAATAGATAATATTCAAATCGTTCTAAGCAAAGAGTGAGGGCTTTAAGTTCCAACTCATAGACATTTTTACTCCAATCTGTAGGAGGAATTGCTTTAGAGAACATAGCAACAGGTCTCAAATTACCATTTTCATCATATTGACTCAAAACTCCCGAATAATGACGCAAACTACTATCCGAATGGACAATAAAGCTTGAGTTCATATCAGGAACTTTCAAAATTACATGAGAACAAAATTCATCCTTCAATCTTTGAAGTGCAATATCATGATCTTTGGTCCACTTAAATACTCGTTTAGGAGATCGTAATTCCTGTAGAGGAGCTATCAATTCAGAATAATTTCTTACAAATTTAGAGTAAAATGCAAAAAATGAGCATATTTTATTCACTCCTTTTCGATTTTTAGGTTTTGGAATATCCTGAATTGCCTTAATTCTGTCGGAGTCAATACACATAGTTCCCTTTTCAAAACGAAACCCTAAGTACTTTATAGATTGTTGAAACAAGAATGTTTTCTTAGGGGAAATTGTTATACCCCATTTTCTTAAACGGGAGAGAACATCCTCTAACAATTTCTTATGTTCTTCGACATTAGAGCTAAACAATAGAATATCATCATAGAATATTTCCAAATTCTTTCCAATTAACCCATCAAGTACCTTATTCATTAAATTACTTAGCACAAATGGACTATTTAGAAAACCCATAGGACAAATCTTAAATTGATAAATTTTATTTTTTGTAACAAAGGCAGTATAAGGACGACTGTCTTTCGTCAAGGTCAACTGAAAAAAAGAGGATCGGAGATCCAGTTTACTAAATATAGAGTGATTAGAAATACTTGATATAACGTTCTCCATGTTAGGAGACGGAAAATTATTACAAATCACCCGCTTGTTCATTTCTCCATACGCTACGACCAAACGACTACTTTTATCTGAGTTTTTTACAAGAAAGCATGGGGAAGTAAAAGGTGAAAAGTCTACCCTCTCTACAACATCATCTTTCTCAAGTTGTTCAATATATTGTTCTAATTCTTTTTGTTTAAAGGTAGGGAGATGATAAGGTTGTTGTCTAATAGGAGTATTATCAGTTACTTCTATTTTATATTCAAAGTTCTTGACTCTACCGATTTTATCCGATATCACATCTTGATAATTATTTAAAATTTTATCAACATATTTCTGTAAACTAGGATCTATTTGTAAAAGTTCAGGCGAAACCTTATAATTACCTTGTAAATTTTCCTCGGTAATCCTCTCTGGATGAAGAACCGAATGATCATAGCAAAATTCCAACTCTGGGTCTGGTTCTTTTGGAACAGCTCCATGTGACGTGGATGCAGCAGCTTCCGGTAATCCATGCTGTTGTTGAAAACTCACAGAAGTACTAGGAGTCGAAGATGTTTCCAGCGAACCTAGGTTGCATGGTGGTTGCCTTCCACGATCCTCTCCCCTAGAAGTATAAAGGGAAGAGCGCACAGTTTCTGCCGACAACTGGGAGGCATCTTGTATAGGTACGCTTAATCTTCGATTTTGTACTCTATATAAGTTATTTGGTAAGTCTATAACAGCACTATACTTTGTATGAAAACTGTTACCCAAAAGAATATCAAAGTCATCCGACTCGATGATATAAAACAGTTCACAAAACTGCTGACGTCCCATGCGGAAGTAAATACGAACTCTCTGTTTGACGAGAATCTGAGTATTTCCAAGACCCGTAGTTCGTAAGTTCACGTTCTCACTTTTTATACGACACATACTACTTAAACGTTGATAATAGCGCTGACTAATGAAATTGTTACTACTGCCAGTGTCTATTACACAAGGTACAGCTTCGCCTTTTATATAAATTAACACCGAAATTAAATTCATTAATCTTTTATCAGGTGTATGAGCTATACTTGATTCAGTAGATTCCCCAAATTCATTTATTTTCACATTAGACCGTGGTTGAGAATGAACACCCCGTACTCTATTGAATTTATCTAAATCTGAATGAGGACATTTACATTTTAGGGTATTATTACCCAAAGATCTGTTTACTTTCGTAGCCTGACTATTCTCCCTCATTTGCATTCCACTAATTGAGTCGTCTTCATAACCTAACTGGTGAACACTAGGATGATTAATATAACATTTTTGTTTCGGTACCTGAACCACTGAGCTACGCATGCCACGAGCCTTCAACATATTAGGTGACTTTTGTGTTGCGACCAGATTTTGTTTGTCCCCTAAGGTTCGTTTACTTAACTTATAATAATCCCTTTTATATCGGAACAAAGCATCAAACCTAGCAGCTAAAGTTAACAAGTTTTCAAAAGTGTTAGGAAATCCGTGCTCAACTAAAAATTCATGCGTTCGAGGAGTAACCATATTTACAATTAGACTACAAATAGTAGGCTCATCAAAATTCATATCCAAAACCTTAATTATAGATAATTTAGAGTCAATAAAGTCATAGAGTGTTTCCTCTTCACTCATAGTAGTGTAAAAATATAACTTCATATATTGAGTTCTAGCAATAGTAGAGATGAAACGCAACATTATTCGCCTACAAACAGTCTCCCATGAGAGGGAACTTCCAATCAGAGATTGTACCATCTCCTGAATTTCCCCTTTTGTTCGAGAAAGACAAGCGATTAGCACCAAATCCAACGGGAAATCCCGTCCCCTGAGAAAACTATCTAAACGAAGCAAAAACTTGAAAGTCAAGTCTGTATTTCCTCCATCAATTACTGGTAAACTATTAATTTCCTCCATTAAGACTTTATACATGCTATCAGAAGCATGCCTTGAAAAATTGAATTGAAATTGACGGGTTAGTGGAGGTACCATTTCGGTCCGACCACCCCCTCTCACATTGGAGGCTCCCCTTCCCATATTAGGAGAAGCACTATTATAATTAGGAATTTGTCTTCCGCTCAGGTCATTTTCAAATAAAGGATTTTCATATTGATACCCCACAAACTCATCGCCACTAGAGCTAGATTGATCATTATCGTGTACAAAACCAGCCCTTATATCATTAAACTGCGCCATATTACTCTTAAATACAAAACAATATAACGGGGAGAGAGGAATTACATATATACATATAAACACTACAATATAAATTGGGAATTTTATATCTATTATGTTTCTGTAATATACTTCCATAAAGTTTCCTCCCACATTAGCATGCGACTTCCATAACTATCAGTTTTACGCATTTAGCAACCTGCCATAAACAATGCAAGAGGTACGAACACATTAACGTCTATATACAAACAGTACCAATTGCAATAAACAAATTGCCAATAAAGCATTAAGCAGGAAATCCTTCCACAGAAACTCTGCTATACAGAAACTTTCAAAGAGAGAAAACCTATTCATGAAAACCCTTCAATTATTTTTGCACTCACAATTTAACATAGGTACCTTATTTAAATTATATATGTGTTGCGTAATGAAATACACATATATAATTTCATGTATCCGCCAATTCCCAGTTCTAGCTGTTTTACCCACTAGGAATATAAATAGCATTAAAATTCTTTACTGCAAAATAATTCCTGAAAATAAAACAACCAGCACTGACAATTAACGTCCACACATCGAGTGAGCGCGATAGTTACGATAGAAGGGTAGAATAGGTTCGTATCAGTTTCAAATTACTGCAAATCCCAATTTCAGATAACAACTAACAAACTTTATTTTTTGAAATTTGTAACAAATAACTTGAACGAAAAATAATAAAGAAAGTCTTGCAGTGGACTAAATTAAACTTTCAGATACAACATCCAATGAGAAAGTAACACACATTAACTTTTTTTTTTAAGAGTTGTTTAACACTAGAATCTTTAGATATAAAATCCCCACTTTAAACGCAATAAAGCACTGTTTATCGAAACTTTAAATGATATTGAAATTCTCTACCCAATAAGAATGACCAGGGTTAGCTACTGAAACTTAATTTATAATTAAAAGCAAAATCCAAAAGGGGTTTTATTCAAATAGCTTAACCAAGGCATTTAATGGTTACGTAAGTTGACTGAATCCAAGTTTCTTTCATTTATTTTCCTTTTCATTATTTCCTTTTTCAAACAAGACAATAAGAAAAATGAAATGGAAGTTTCTAATGGAAATAAGAATCATTAACATACAAACCAGAAACTATTTCATTCATTTTCATTTCACTTTTTTTTTCTGTCTCCAAACCTGTTTTCTATACAGAGCCTTTTTAGTGGTTAGATATTCCTTTGGTCTCCTTGCAGCCAAAATCCTCTGGTTCCTGTAGTATCAACTTCAAATATTAACACCTCCATTTCACAATTCCCACTATCCAGTTTTCGAACTTCACTCTAGCAGTACCTATGTTAAATTGTACCGTCCGCCAGTTAAGCAGCAGGCAGCTGGCCGCAGCGACAACTAGCGACACAAAGCGGAAAGCTCGCGCACTTCACCACAGGCACCACCAAGGTCACTCAATTACGAGTATCTCACGAAACTATTGCTATTTTAAAACGGAGATTTTATTCACAAACATTTTACATATTTTTATTTTTCGACTAAACATAACAATGTGTGTCTGAAAGTGATTAAAAAAGAAGATGAGGACATTAAAATAACAAATTTGAAATGCATGGACATTGTTGTACAAAGTTTTGTTTTGATGAAAAAAAACATACCTTGCTTCTCATTTGATCAAGTTTTAAATATACTTCAATCACCTAATTTGCTGATAAAGTATGAAAGAACGCACTATAAATTTCCAGAACAAATAGTCGTTTTTGTAAAGAACTGAAGAGGTTTGAAGCAAATTCATTTGCCCCACACAAGACTGTCAAACCAACTTAGATACCTACCTTTCTAATGAAAATTAAAAAAAAGTGTGATTTATCATGATAATTTGTTTCTAACAGTAAGCCTCTTGGTAAATGTTTCTATGTAACTTAACGTAAATGTTTTTGGTAGTTATTTTTAGTTATGTTTGTTTTAGTTTATCTCAGCAAATTCGTGTTTCTTTGAGTTAATATAAAACGTTTAACCTCAATAACAATAAACACATATTGATATCTTAATAATTTGATTTTATTTACTTCCTTGCATAAATCTGTAAATGTCCCATGCCTTACATTACGCACGGGCAACATTTTCATACCTCATGAAATAAATAAGGAGGACAATGAATAAATTTAGTAAGTACCACTAACAGACTCATAATAATTCTACTTCGGAGCAAAAGTTTCAATACTTTATTTTCTACAATAGCAAAGGAAAGACGAAAAATACATGTTTTCCGTTACGCACGGGACAGCAAAACATGACATGAGAAAACTACGATTTTTGCCTACCAGAATAAAACACTAATTAAAATAAAATTGTTAATTGTTTGCCATAGGTCCACTTCATATTTTTCTGCTATTGTTGATACAATTACAGATTTAGATTTTAGTTTGAAAATTATTTGAAAATTATGATATGTTAAAAGCATTGAGCATGGTGTAGAACAAAAAAAAAAAATCATGTGGTCAAAGCGTAGCAAATATATTTTACAAAACGATTTTAAATGTCTCGTATATAGTTACACTATTTCTTAATAGAAAAACATAAACATCATAGTTTCAAATTAATTTTGAAATTTACTGACAATGGACCACTTAGTAAGGATTAGGAAAAAAATTGCCATATATATGTATATGTGTGTGTGTTCATTTCGAGAGAGGAAATTAAGGTGATCGTGAAAAAAAAAAGAGAGAGAGAATCAAACTCTAGTTTCTACGTATTTGCACGTTACATGACTCCTACTTATTGAAAAAGAGTATTTTTTTTTAATGTATGTTCGTCCTAATTGAACACTCGTCTGGAGGCCATAGCGTTCAACATATTTGAACCTAATTTTAAGCTAGGGGTTTTCAGATGACTCTTCAGGTGATTTCTTGTTTTCGAGTTGTATATTTATCCCTAAAAATAAGGATAGTTTACTTAAGAGTGAAAATTTTAAGAAAGTTCTGCTACTTTATACATATATTTTTTTTTAAATTAAACGTTTTTGAAATTGAAATTTATTATTTTTTTTTTTTATATTTTCCGTATTATAAAGTTCTGCTAAGCAGGTAGAAGACAGAACAACTACACACGGATTTTTTCCCCGCTAATAATGTTATTACAAAATTTTCTGTTATAAACAGTATGATACAATATCACTATTGAAAGTATAGTATTTTTTGCTTTAATTGTGTTTCTCTTTTGTCTTAAATAGTAGCCACATTCTGTTTTGTATTTCTTTAGATTTTTTTTATTTTTTTATTGTCTGTAACGTGTGGTGTCTTGGACAGTTGGAAGGTTTAGCGTATAAATAAAATCTTAACTCCCTGTGCCGTACGTAATGAAGGCCTTCTAAAATGAGTAGTACACGACATTATCCATGTGGGTCTGTCGCTGATCTTTTCGACGATTTTATGTACAGTGAAAATTTGATTGAGTGTTCATTCTTATGAGTAATTTCACCAGCTGTGTCAAAATAATAATAATAATAATAATAATAATAATAATAATAATAATAATAATAATAATAATAATAATAATAATAATAATAATAATAATAACAAAATACAGATATAACTTCATCTGCATTGTATGCAGGATTGAAGACGACAGGGGTCCTCTTTGCAACTCCCATTCCAATTGATATCCTTGCGTAGACACGGGAAATGTTAGTGAATTAATTTTCACAGAAGGGATCCACACTTACTTTACCCTAACCTAACCATTCCTTACTCTACTCAATCCTATCCTGCCTTACCCTAAACTACCTAAGCCTGTTCTACTTTTAGATGGTCATGGAGATGAACTCGATCGTGCCACGCCACGTAAAGTGAACCCAAAAACTGAAACATGCTACAGTGAAATAGAGTGTATAGTTTCCAGTAAGTAACGCTGCATTCAGTATTTAATCACTATATGCGTAATGTCACAAATTTATCCGTGTGGTATCACGAAAATATCCGAGTTTACAGTATTTGCAGAAATGTGCAGACTTACTTTTTCTCACTTTTATGTAAAAGCACGGCAAAATTTCAGGGATGGATTTCTTATGGGTAGACAAGTATATATATATATATATATATATATATATATATATATATATATATATATATATAAATCATATGGTCATACGTCGGGAAAGGTATAGTTACAGAGTTACGGCCATTGAGCCACCTGGCGGTCTGAAATAGTCACATTCTGGACGCCCCTCAATATGATTCAATTTAAGTCCCAGGAGCTCAGCTCCTAATAAAACTAGGAAGATAATTTTGGCATCAATGTTTTCCTGAAGGACGAACCATGTGTAAACCATATGCAGATATTGCATGTATGTCGTCAACCGAGCCTGTATAAACATAATCTACAGCGAGTGCAGTCTTTGTCAGCAGCCGATTATTTGCCGCAAGCACGCTTTTGCCAGCCAGTGATACCTCCAGCAGTGCTGTTAAAATCTCATTTTCCCATCCGCAATAGTGTTTACAGATGAGGATTAGTTCACACGAGAAGGCATCTTTAATTACCATAATGTACATGCTTGAGTGAACGATAATTCTCTTGCAATCAGTTCCAGGAGACTTCAACAACAGAAATAAAATGAAATATTTAAGTTTTACGTCCCACGGTTATGCCGGTTAGGCTAAAGAAGACGGTGATGATGAGAAATAAATGAAATGGTGGAACGAAGAAAATGGGATGAAATGAGAGAACCCGAGAAAACCCACGATCACGGTGTTCACACATGGCGCGAGCTGGTATCCAACCAGGGACCCCAAGCACCGGAGGTGAAAGCTCAACCATTGAGCCACCGCGCCCCCTAGGTTTCAACAACAGTTTAGTTTCAATGTGTGATGCATTATAGTCGGTGACACTTTACTAGACCTACACATACTCCTGCAGATGCTGACGGGAAACCCCTATCGAGACTCCCAGGAATCCCACATTGCGAATGCATTGGGTAACTAGCCCTTGGGTCTATGCCACCCTTTGAAAATGCATATCAGTAGAAACCTTTACCATTGAGGAAGACGATTTCTATGTTTGGACAACCTAAGGCTTGAAGTCAAACTACAATTTCTTATTTATTTTTTTTAAGTCTTGGTGAAAATAATCCAAGTTTAAAAACCTTTCACACCATGGTGAAGAAACAGCATAGGTGGATAAGTATAGTAAAATAGCCCCAAATCAATCTTGCGACGACAAGTGAGTGGTAATGTAGGTACCTCGAGGAGACATTAATGTCTCAAGTTCAACTCTGATTTTGATTTGTTCGTGAGCAACGACGTAAAATCGGGAAAGTGGTGTAAACTATTTGGTCTAGGAATTAATTCGTGCGGGTGGACAAGAGATGGCGCATCGAACGGAGAGTCCCACAGTTCCGTGTATCCACACATGTGTTGCAAACCCCTGTCATCGCGTATCGTTCGTAGTATAGGGCAGTGGATTAAAGCGTCAACAACACCAGTTTGTAGTTAAGTGAACATGGCGCAATTTGTGCCTGATAAAGTGTTTTTGCGGGGTGTCCTGCTGCATTACTTTAACATGCAGAAAAGTGCGACTGAAAGTCATCGTATTTTGGTGGAAGTGTATGGTGACCATGCTCTAGCTGAGCGAACTTGTCAGAAGTGGTTTGCACGGTTTAGAAGTGGTGATTTCGGCTTGGCAGACCAAGAGCGAGCTGGACAGCCAAAAAAATTTCAAGACGAAGAATTGACAGCATTGCTCGAGCAGGATTCGTGTCAAACGCAGGAACAACTTGCAGCAGCATTAGGCGTTGATCAAACAACAGTCTCCAAACGCTTGAAAGCCATGGGAATGATTCAAAAGATGTCACATTGGGTTCCACATGAATTGAAAGACAGAGACGTTGAAAGACGAAAAACCATTTGCGAATTGCTGCTTCAACGACAGAGCAGAAAGGGGTTTCTGCATCGAATTATTACGGGTGATGAGAAATGGATCCATTACGAGAACCCTAAACGAAAAAAGGCCTGGGTGAAACCAGGTGAACCAGGTCCATCACAACCAAAACGAGATATTCACTGTGCAAAGGTTATGCTGTGCATATGGTGGGATATGAAAGGTGTGGTGTACTATGAGCTGCTGCAACCGGGTGAAACTATGAATGGAGAACGTTATCGACGACAATTAATGCGTTTGAAGCAAGCTCTGGCCAGAACACGACCAGAATGGGAGAACAGACATGATAAACTTATTGTTTAACATGATAACGCTCGCCCACATGTCGCAAAACCGGTCAAAACCTATTTAGAAAATGTCGGATGGGAAGTTTTACCCCACCCGCCGTATTCACCAGACGTTGCTCCTTCGGACTACTACTTGTTCGATTGCATGAACAACGATTTGATTGGACAGCGGTTTACTTCTTCAGAAGATATCGAAACATGGGTCTCTGAGTGGATCGCTTCCAAGGATGAGGACTTCTTTCGCCACGGAATCCGTACATTGCCTGACAGATGGGCGAAAGTGGTGGCTAGCGATGGACAATATTTTTCTTAAGGTATTTATGTATTTTGTGTTTGTACTACAGCTTCAATGTGTGCGTACCAACCGCACGAATTAATTCCTAGACCAAATATTTCTCAAGATTGGTTCGATCGATGTTATTCGAACTTAGATATATGTAAAGGTGTACACGAAGGCTTTGTCTGAAAATTGTAACAGTTCATCCCCACCATTCCCCCCTTTCAAAACATTCGATTCAATATTTTGATCTCCTCTTTACCTATGAAATTTTCCGAGAAAAATATTTAAAAAATGGTTTTAGGTGTCCTTTAACGAAAATTGTACCGCGGGTGCGCAATGGCAAAATTGCCTGCAAACCCAAGCCGTAACTGTACGGGGTCAATTGGTTAATATTTTGCGTATTTATAGTGAATGAATGAGAAATCACGCTCGAGAGACCTCGAAATACAGAAAAACGTCTTCGGTATGGTTAACAATTCTTAAAACTTCATAATAATTGAACTTTCGTAAAATACTCATTTTGGGGCAGATAAATACAAAAGGGGTAAATACCCATTTGTTATTTACCTACCCATTGGATATTTACCCAACCCACATCTTTACATGTAACTAGCAAGACTACTGTTTGCACCATTTCCAAAGTCAAGTCCATACATTTACAGGACGAGCAATAGATTTTTCAAACAAGACGAGAAAAGTTTGTCGAAAATCAAATGCGAAATTTGTCATTTAGGCAACACAATAATAATTTAATCAAAATAAATATTAATTAAGATAGAAGGAAAACAGAATATAACTTTTTTTTTGCTTCAGTTGTAATAGGTTATAACTAAGTTTTGGTTGTTGGGATGATTTTTTTTATTATTATGTATTTTTTTATTTACTTTAATAGTTGATAGGTACTTGGTTATATTTAACATTGGTGCAGCACCTGGAACATGAAACAAGTTTCCTGGCAAGAAGAATAATGATTACAATTTTAAATTAGTCTTACTAAGTCTATGAGCTAAGTTATAATAAATCACTCTTTGAAAACTGCTTGAACATTTCTTAGTATATATATATATATATATATATATATATATATATATATATATATATATATATATATATATGACTTAAAAATACTTGGCGCTTATAGAACATATACAACAACGAAATATTTGCAATAACGTTCTCTATGGGCAACTTCTCCGATATGTTTTTTTAAGTTTAAAATCATAAATTGCTGTCTTGTATCAAGTACGAACGAATAAATAAATAAAAAAAAAAAACAAGTGGAAAACTATATTATTGAAATTTTCGGTTTGATTTGAAGTCCTGATTTGGAAAGATATCTGCGGTCACCTGATGACTTCGACCCTCATGAGTTTAGCTACTGAAAAACAGAAACTCCTTCTTGTAACTGCCATACCACAAACATTTGGACACACCTGTGTCATTTATCATTGTTAGTAGCGTAGGCTGTGTTTCTTATGGATGTTTACATTTTGTTACTCACTATGCATATGCATATATGACTATAACATGTGTAAATAGCTAACACGTTAGTTTAGATTATCGTTTTGTCCTCTACGCCTTTTGTAATAAATAATGTTATTGCTACGTGTTACGCATATATTGGCTTTAATTTAAGTGTGAGCTCATACGAATGTTAAGGATGATTCTCTGTTTGCTTGACATTTTTAGCTGCATCGTTTAGAACTTTCTCTTGGAATTCTCCTAGCTTTCCCTAAAATGGCTTCATTATACTTTTCCATAGCAACAAATCAGGAGTTCTAACTATGTTTCACAGCAGGGGAAACACAGCAGGACGGAGACCTTCTATAAATCTTATGAGAACAAATATTTTGTTGTTCCCTGTCTACCGTTAGAATTCTATAACAATTAGGCAAAACATAAAGGTCATAGAAACTCCCACTTAAGACAGTGATTATGCAGACTTTTGATATTATTCCAGGATAATTGAAATTTTAGTTTGTGCTTATAACTCTTTGGATGGTTAACACGTTTTGAAAATTGCCAATTTGTAGTAACGATGTCTTCCTATCATTACTTGGGATATGTTATTCCTTCCTTTATTTTGTTTCTTTCTTGTGAAAGGTGAACGTTCAGTTCAACAAACGTATGATTGAATCGTAAACAGGTATCAATGCGGATTGCGTGTTCCAGGTCATTTCACAATCCTAGCTCCCGCGGGACCAGGATCACCATCTCCAATGGGATTCGCTCTCATCAATCTTAACGAGCGTCACACTAACTCTGGCTTGCACTTACTCAAACTCGAACTCATTATCTTCAATGAGACTTACGCTCGCTAGAGTTCGCTCTCAGTAATATCATGGGAGCTCAAACAAACTCAGAGTCTGGCTCTGGCTCACTATTAACGTATGTGAGAGCCCTCAGCTATCGAGCTGGAACTCCATTGAGCCTGAGAGGTAAGCTCTTGAGTTTGGAGCTGGATATTTTAGCCACTATCAGTGGCGTGTTTAGGGGGGCTCTCGAGTTCGAGCTCCCCCAAATAAATCTGTTAGTTTTTCGCATTTTACGTACAACAATAGTCCTTCTTACCTTTTTGTAAGAATTTCATTGACTTTCCATTTTCTTATGCTTTTTTGTTCAGAAGTAATACTGCACTTGTCAAATTTCATTTCATGTAAGAACTGCGTTTTTTGTTTTTCTTTCGGCCATTCTACTCTTCTGTTTCTTTTTCTTAGTTGTTACTTTATTTTGTTTCTTCTATCATACTTTCGACCGTTCTCATTTGTCATTTCAGACTTACCTGGAGGGTAAGATCCTCCACTGATATATATGTTTCACATTTCCCCCCTGATTTATTAGTAGACACTCGATTAAAATATAATTATTTTCAAACCTCAGATGACCAATTGCCCCTGCTTCCCCAATTACACCATTGTGTGTTTGGGTTTGAAAGGATAAAAAAAGCTAAATCTATCTACAGTTGCAAATCGAAAACAGATAGATGAGTTGTGATAACTGTATCACATGCAAAATCGCATTGTCTAGTTCACTACGTTTCTGCTTTTCGTATATTTTTATTTGTCTTGAAGATATCAAAGAAAAACTCTAAAATTAGTGGTAGTTTAATTTCACTGTAGTGAGGACCCTTAACGTAGGCCCCAAACCACATGAACTCCCGCCGGGAATCGAACCCGGGACTCCCACAACAAAGATGCGTATAATAATAATAATAATAATAATAATAATAATAATAATAATAATAATAATAATAATAATAATAATAATAATAATAATAATAATAATAATACGAATTATTTTTTGGTAGTGATGAAGGAGGTATGAGATTTGATACTGATTTCCTTAACACTATATCTCCGGAGTTATTTACACTCTTTTCAAAAATTTTATGGATTGATGCAAAAAGTTATTTGCACTAAGGGAGACTCGCGTTGGGATGTAGGAAAGGTTCTACGCCTGTACACTTATTTTTTGGATAAATTAGAAAGTTGTCCATCACCTCCGTGCAATACATATACTATAAAAACCTACGGCAAAAATGACTGGAAAATTACAAAATAAAAAAATAAATGTATCGAGTGAGATTCGAACCAGGTTAAACAGTATTGCATCAACACAAAAAAAAAAAAAAAAAAAGTCTACTTAACATTCATGGCGATAGGAACAAGTAAAGAACGCTCCTTCAGTTGCATTGATAGAAAACGAACTCCTTAACTACCCTTGTTTTTATGACGATTTTTGTTTTTCGTTTAGAAGTGTGTGTGCTTTCTTTTCTTTTTAAAGAAAAAAAGTTTGCTGCATTAATGCTAAGGTACTGTTTTGTACCAAATTTCTCAAAAGTAAATCCCCACGTTGAGCGGGTTTGAATATCCAGGCTCCTAGCTATGAAAACATTTACGATCACTCCAACCCCAATCATTTCGCAGATTCAACCTGTTGTATATAAGTTGTGGTTATAGTTAAGGAGCTGTACTTCCCATTTAGGGAAGGACGAGAAACGTCATACTTTCAGGAATTATTCAATGACTAACTAGAATGTTAAAAAGTAGGTAATAGACTGAGTTCTTGCCCTTGTACTTAGAGTGTTTAGGTAGTGCAACAGTAAGATGTATCCTCGTGCACGGGAGATGAGAAGTAGCTGTTCTTAACTATTACCTAAGTTATTAGAACGTAAACTTGAACATAATTTATACGAAAAAGAACTTTTATGCCTTGCAAGACCTGTAACTGCCAGATATTCACCACAAACTTATAGTCGTATCGACATTAGCAAAAAGAAGTGTGAAGCAGGAAACTACTTTACTCAAAAGTCAAAAGAGACTCACTGAAGACATACGAACTGGTCGAGAGGTTTGGGTTACTAGTCTATCAATTAGAAGTTTATGTATTCAAACCCTGAAGGGAGTATTCTTTTTTCGTTTTTTTGTTTTTTTAAGTGTGTTCCTATTTTCATCAGAGGACTGAGAACATTTCTTTAAATAAATCTTTGGCAACTACATTTCTCTCAAATTTCATTAGAAGGAAACATTATATGAATTGAAAATCTAAAATCCACAGATGAGAACAAAATATTATGTTCAATATTTCATTATTATCATTTGATTTGTAATGAAAAACTAATTATACGCATTGACGATTTCAGAAGATTCTCCCCCGGTAATGGTCAATATATGAATGAGAGAAAACTGATAAAACATTATTAGTCCACTTTGAGCATGATCGAAAATAACTTATGGCCACGAAGGGGGAAATTTATGTCGACAGATTCTCAAATTCTCCCACAGGTCATGCCCTGAAATCATCAGTTTGAAAGGTTTCCTTAACAAATAGAATATTGCATTTATTTCTCGTTCTACGTTTTGAAATGGAAAAATCATAATTTTAAAGTGAATTATAATACAATAAGCATAAAGATTTATAGAACTAATGAAGTAAATATTCTTGTGTAAGTTATCGATTTCTAATCAGATTAAAACTCGAATATTCGTTTGCATCGCACTTTAAAGTAAATTCTTTCTGTATATAATTCTTACTGGAAAGTATGTTTAACTCCAATTACTTAATCAATATTTTTAATAATATACTTTTATTGTAATACTCTTACTATTCAATGTTGTATACACTTCACTTCCCAAAGCAAAACCTCGCAAATGTATAGTGGACTAGTGAATATTATCAAATAAATTATCATTTTGTTTACGTAAATACTGCATCGCCTCATTTGAAACTTCGTACTTTAAATAATAATAATAATAATAATAATAATAGTAATAATAATAATAATAATAATAATAATAATAATAATAATAATAATAATAATAATAATAATAATAAAAATCATAGCCATACCTTTATCAGAATTTCCGGCTTAGTCAATAAATGAACTCAACGTGCTGTCTGTTCGAAGTTCTATTTAATCGAATCCGATAGAAATACAAAGAGAAACTTCGAGAACAAGTAAAAGAAAAATGCTACTTTGGTGGGATTGGAAGTAACTTTTAGGAGTTCTTTACAATTTACAAACAAATGCCTTAGACATGTTTTTCTTTTCTTTAAGTTAACTTATTCACCGAACGTATCTGAGTAACTTGTCTCTATTTTCGGCTCGGTTATATACGTTTCACATTCATTTCCGTTAATCTTGAACGACAGAAACACGAATACAAAAACATCTAAGAGAATTAAAATTCCAAACTCCCCCACCAGGAATCAAACCCGGCACCCCATACACCTTAGGCACACGTGCTAGCCACTAGACCAGCGGGGAAAGCAAGTGAAATGCATTTTGTAGTATCATATAGGTTCTATTACATATTATTTCATAAATATTATATAAATTATCAGAATTATTCATTATATTCCAAGGAAATTCACTGGTGCATGCGCAGTAGAAACAGAAAAATGCAGTTTACTGATATTAGACAGAATACAAATTTCCAACAGGCTATCAGAATTCCTTAATGGAAAGTAGTGGTTCCCAACCTGGGGACGCGCAGCCTCCTCCTGAGTAAGCATGAAATGGGAGTGAGGGGGCGAAAGCTACTGGCAGAAATGAATTATGAAATAAATAAATAAATAAATAATAATAATAATAATAATAATAATAATAATAATAATTATTATTATTATTATTATTATTATTATTATCATTATTATTATTATTATTTTTTATCATACTGCTAAATCAATTTCTTCACTGCTTTCTCGTCACAGCCGAGAACCCAAGCGATCTGAATGAGAGTTTTTTCCCACTTTTACTTGACTATAATTTCTTCTCGCAGACTAACAGATAGTTCTCTACAGCCTTTAGAGCTAGGCATTTTGACAACTTGTAGAAATTTGCATTGTGATTCGTATTAGCAATGACAGTAAAGTTGATCTTTCTGTGTCTACTGCGCCTCATCAGCATCATTATATCAGAAGTATTCCGTCATTACCAGCGGGTCACTTACCGCAGCTGAGAAGCTGCCATGCTCCACAATCTTCTGTTAACCTCTCCATCTTCACATACGATTTTTCTGTTTGATATCGCCAATATCCTAATTATGTTTCTATATAGTCTAATGCGTCCCCTCCCTCTCTTTCCTGCCACCATACCCTCTAGCAAATCCCTCATGATACAGTTCCTTCTTAACCAATATTCCAACCAGTTTCTCTTCGTCTTCTTAATAATATTTTTATCCTTCCATTTCCAACCCTCTCATTCGTTTTCCTCTCGACCCAGCTATTTCTCTTCATTCTCCTCCACGCACATATTTCGAAAGCCTCGAATTGTTTCTCATCATTTCTGCGTAATGTCTATGTTCCTGTCCTATAAATACAGTAAAATACATTAGGAGCTAGTGGTCTACTATGCCATGCTTAGTTGCATGCATGGGGAGCATGCCCGAGACCGTTCGGTATATTTAATGGACGAGTACCGCTAAAATGTGTTGCACCCTGCCCGTAGTTCCTCAATATACGCTATTGATCCTCGTGCACGTAGTGCAGCGTCAGAATTTGTCCCCTAATTCTGACTCGCCGAAGCGATGTAACCCAAATTCACTGAGGGAGTGGGATACGCCCACTGCGCGGCCAGACCGAAGTCCTGAGTGCCTACCAGTAACCTACTGGTTGAGGCAGACTGCTAGTGAGTCAGTCCTACCATGCTCTGCAGGCATGGCGCCCGAGCGTTATAAGGCAAGCTCACCTCCCGCCCGTGTTCACCGTTACCCAGATTCCTGGGATTGGCTCCCACAAGCTACCGAATCCCACAGAATGACCACAGCCCGACAGAGTCCAACCCAATTCCGGAGCCCCAGGCGATGCCCGAGGGGGCTTGTTCAATCCCTTCCCTGCCTACCTCTATCGTTCAACTGGCAACCACCTTGTCGTGTAGAGGTACCACGCACACGTCGAGATACTTCCGTATCTCATCCCGGACCCAATGGTACGTGTTGAGTCACCATTTGAGTTTGTTGCCGGCCCATATTCCACAGAGTTTCCTCCCTTTGGCAGGATCAGAACCGTTACCCAGATTCCTGGGATTGGCCCCTCCCCCACCTCCGTTTGGTCCCACTGCAAGCAGGAGTCCAACACTCCCCCCCCCCGGTAGGGTCGTCCGAACAATACTAGGCATCCTCTAATTACGGTAGAGGTACGCCGTACATTACCAAAGCCAATGACTGATGTAGACCGTTTGCTCAAGGCAGGCATTGTCATTTGGGAGCCGTGTCTCCCGAGGGAGTCGTGTCTCAGTTGGTAGGTCCACCCAAACAATACGGGGCTACCTTTCTTTAACGTGTTTAGGTACCACGTACACGTTGTAGCGAGGCTACCTGTCCGAATCCCAATGGTACGTGTAAGCCACCATTAGAAGGGACACCCACACACTTCCTTCGGTAGGGTCGTCCAAACAATACGGAACTACCTGTTCTTACGGGAGAGGTGAACCGTACATTACCAGACCCAATGGCTGATGTAGACTGTCTACCTTTAAAGACAATGGCCATTTGGGAGCGGCGGCTCCCCTGGTAGGGTCATGGCTCCTACACCCAGCTCACACTACTGGGACGAAGGAGGGACCCACTTCCTCAGCGCTCCTGAGATACGAGTATGCGTTAGGATACTAGGTATCCCATCCCGGACCCAAGAGAACGCATTACACTCTTTTTGAGGGCAATACCTACATCATCCTCCCGGTAGGGCGTTGGATCCGCCCACCCAGGGCACACCAACTACCCACTCTTTTTAGCGTGTTGGGGTACCACGCAGACTTATCTCCCGGACCCAAGGGCACGCCTTAGTTGCCCATTTCGGAGGATACCCAAGGGATCACCCCCGCCGGTAGGTACGGCAGCCGAAGCTACCTACCCCACTGAGGACGTGATGGCACGAGTTAGTCGCCCATTTGAGAGGATGCTCCCCGAAAGCTCACCTCTGCCGGTAGGTTGTTGACACCGCGTGCCGCCCGCTGCCATACTTCAGTTAAAGTACCGGCAGCGAGCAGGGTACCAGTGTCACCCTATCTCCCCCGCATAGGCACCGCTCCCGAATAACAATTCAAGAGCGGCCAAACCACGGGGGTCCCTCCCCCTTTCTCAGCACGGGCTTGGGACAGGCCACGGCGGGGTTGACAGTAAAATACAGTACACGAAGCATTTTATGAGTCATTTTTTTTTTCAACTCTAAGGCCCCACAAAATAGTATTTTCTTCATCCTAAAGGCTTATTTCGAAATTTCTATCCTTGCCTTTATTTCACGTTCGCATGTCATATCACTAATAATACTACTCAGACATCAAAAACTAGTCACCTGTTTATTTTTTTTCCGCTCCTACTTCTATATTTGACACCGAAGCCTTTCTCTTCAGAAGCCTTTCTCAAGTTTTCTACATGTTACTAATTTTCTTTTTAGATTCTGCAACAACAATCATATCAACCCCAAACCGTATACACCTCATCATTTTATCTCCTACCGAAATCCCATCTTCATTATGAAAACTCATTTTTGCTATCTCTTCTACATAGCTATTAAATAATGTCGACGAAATATATAATATCTGTTAAACTCACCTTTCAATTACACTGTCTGTCTACTGTGCATGCGCCAGTGAATTTCCATGGAAGATAATGAATAATTCTGATAATATATATAATATTTATGAACGAATATGTAATAGAACCTATGTGAATAACATATATCATTCCTCAAAGTAACGAATACGGTAAACATTATTACAGCAGGATGAAATAGGTGTAAACTTCAGATACTACAAAATGCATTTCACTTGCTTTCCCCGCTGGTCTAGTGGCTAGCACGTGTGCCTAAGGTGTATGGGGTGCCCGGTTCGATTCGCGGTGGGAAGTTTGGAATTTTAATTCTCTTAGATGTTTTTGTATTCGTGTTCCTGTCGTTCAAGATTAACGGAAATGACTGTAAAACGTATATAACCGAGAAGAACATAGAGACAAGTTACTCAGATACGTTCGGTGAATAAGTTAACTTAAAGAAAAGAAAAACATGTCTAAGGCATTTGTTTGTAAATTGTAAAGAACTCCTAAAAGTTACTTCCAATCCCACCAAAGTAACATTTTTCTTTTACTTGTTCTCGAAGTTTCTCTTTGTATTTCTATCGGATTCGATTAAATAGAACTTCGAACAGACAGCACGTTGAGTTCATTTATTGACTAAGCCGGAAATTCTGATAAAGGTATGGCTATGATTTTATTATTATTATTATTATTATTATTATTATTATTATTATTATTATTATTATTATTATTATTATTATTATTAAAAGTACGAAGTTTCAAATGAGGCGATGCAGTATTTACGTAAACAAAATGATAATTTATTTGATAATATTCACTAGTCAACTATACATTTGCGAGGTTTTGCTTTGGGAAGTGAAGTGTATACAACATTGAATAGTAAAAGTATTACAATAAAAGTATATTATTAAAAATATTGATTAAGTAATTGGAGTTAAACATACTTTCCAGTAAGAATTATATAGAGAGAGGATTTACTTTAAAGTGCGATGCAAACGAATATTCGAGTTTTAACCTGATTAGAAATCGATAACTTACACAAGAATATTTACTTCATTAGTTCTATAAATCTTTATGCTTATCGTATTATAATTCACTTAAAAATTATGATTTTTCCATTTCAAAACGTAGAACGAGAAATAAATGTAATATTCTGTTTGTTAAGGAAACCTTTCAAACTGATGATTTCAGGGCATGACCTGTGGGAGAATTTGAGAATCTGTCGACATAAATTTCCCCCTTCGTGGCCATAAGTTATCTTCGATCATGCTCAAAGTGGACTAATAATGTTTTATCAGTTTTCTCTCATTCATATATTGACCATTACCTGGAGAGAATCTTCTGAAATCGTCAATGCTTATAATTAGTTTTTCATTACAAATCAAAGGATAATAATGAAATATTTAGCATAATGTTTTGTTCTCAGCTGTGGGTTTTAGATTTTCATTTCATATAATGTTCCCTTCTAATGAAATTTGAGAGAAAAGTAGTTGCCAAAGATTTATTTAAAGAAATGTTCTCAGTCCTCTGATGAAAATAGGAACACACTTAAAAAAACAAAAAAAAAAACGAAAAAAGAATACTCCCTTCAGAGTTTGAACAAATAAACTTCTAATTGATAGACTAGTGACCCAAAAGCGCTCTACCAGTTCGTATGTCTTTAGTGAGTCTCTTTTGACTTTTGAGTAAAGTAGTTTCCTGCTCCACACTTATTTATGTTTATGTCGATACGACTATAAGTTTGTGGTAAATATTTGGCAGTTACAGGTCTTGCAATGCATAAAAGTCTTTTTCGTATAAGTTCAATTTTACGTAATAATAACTTATATACAACAGGTTGAATCTGTGAAATGATTGGGGTTAGTGTGATCGTAAATGTTTTCGTAGTTAGGAGCCTGGATATGCAAACCCGCTTAACGTTTGGATTTACTTTTGAGAAATTTGGTACTTAGAAGTATCGTTATTAGAAGTAACAAAACAAGAACTGAGAATTTCAAACAGCAAAGTGTGAGCTGTGTTCATAAGTCTTGTTTCTTTTTTCATTCCTTCCCCTCCTCTCACTCAGAATTAGTTGTTGCCAAACTTAGTATTTTAAGAGACTTAGAAAAATTCGGCATGCAATTGTGTTTTGGAGAAGTGTACAAGAATAGTTTTCTTTTGCTTTTTAAGTTCAAAACGTTTTTCACGTTTTGAAATATATTTAGAGTTTACAAGTTTACTTTGAGATAAGGAAAGATTGGGTTGGATCTCACCTTTTCTTTGCTTATTATGTGAAGATGGATACGGTCTTATATGTAAAACAGTATTTAGTTTTCGTTTTGCAAACGCTTAAACACATGGCTTTTGATTGTACATCTTAACAGTGCACAAACCACTTTAATGCAGTAGCAGTACCACACCCACATCCTGATTTATAGCCACAATCATGCGCAGAAGATTGCGCGTTATTGAATCTAGATATGCACGTCAGAATGACATCACTTGCTTTTCATTCATTACGATAATTTAGGAAACATATTAACCATATGAAGATTTTATGTAAGTAAATAGGCATTTTGTATTGATGTAATAAATTACTATTTACACGTTATGAATATTGTCTTAAAACAATAAGAATACACAAACTAAGGAAAACATATCAGTACATTACTAAGATATACATGTAACACCAGACTTATGTTTCAGCTATACAGTGAGGCTTTACTTGTCACGGAACAATTGCAGACATTGTGATGCCTTAAAAAATATATATATATATATATATATATATATATATATATATATATATATATATATATATATATATATATATATATATATATATATATATATATATATATTGTACTCCCAAACTACATAAAGCACTAAAGGCTGGATATAGAATACACAGAATAAAATAAGTCAGGGAATTCGAACTACTTGCTTTTTGAAGAGTGGAAAATTCGGATAGTCTTTTCCACAACTATGCGAACTCTTTCTTGAAAATGAAGCAGGAAGTCTCTGGTTTTTCCCACATTATGACAAACTAAAGGAGACGAAAACTAATACAATGAAAAGTATCTTAATCAGGAAAACATATAGCTAAATGAAAAGCATGGATTAAGGTACATAGCCAAGCCATCCCTCAATTCGCTCTACGGCAAATGGGGCGTACTTGTCACAATTGGCGATTGTTGATACACGAGAAAAGCTTTACACCAACTTATAGATATTGCAATACGAACTACATAACGTGTTGGTTATCAGGGGAAAAACATGCTGTAGTCACATACAAAGACATTGAAACCAAAAATAATCCGTAGAAATTCTTGAATTTTATTATTTTCTGAGCCACAGCTCTTCTTATGTGAAATGAAATATTTAATGGCTCACACTATAAGTGTTCTTATGAGTTTCTATAAGAAACGATCCACCAAAAGGAAAGATGGGAAACGAAGTGAAAGATATGAGTAAGGCTTAAGCTTTATGATCTGTTGACAACTGTAAGGCCGAAATACATGGTATATTGCGACACGGACAGTATCATGTATGTATAACGCTGCGATGAGAAATCTTCACTTACATTAGTCCCCTTACTTGGGTGAATTAACCGTCAAAGTTCCTGAAGAGTGGGAAATTTACAACATTTGTGGGATTAGTGAGAAAAAAAATATGCGTAATGGATAAAATAAATTGGGACTGGAAAACTGCATTATGTATATAATATACAGGACATTACTTTGGATTATAGAACACACGAATAAATTATTTCTTTTTGCATTTTTATAACTCAGTCCGCGGAAAATTGAAAGCAAAATGTTAAACATTCCAAGGGGAATTGCACGTAAGAACTGTATCGCAATTAGAGATAAAGACAAATCAAAACACAATGAGTTGTGAAAAGTTTAAGTACATGATATCTTCACTTAAGATAATTGATTTATATGATGTAGCGAACGTACTAGGTGTACCTAGCATGAGCAAGTTTTCAGACTTTTGTGGAAATACCTAAGACAATGATTAGCAAATTAACTGCAAATAGCAGATAAAACAATTCTGAGAATATGCATATATAATGTGAACAGTTAAAAACCATATTATGCGGATAGTTAAAATGCAATGCATTAAACACTGAACACCTATGTTTCTATTACTATCATGAGCACTGCCTCAACGATAAACAAACCAATATACATAAGATGACGTCCAAAGAAGAAATTGAAACCGGAGGTCCTTTTCTTGTGTGATACCAATTGAAATGAAAAAATACTTTATTTGAAGGATCCATTGTTAAACTTTTGTAATGGAAAATGTAAGAATCAAACTGAAGACCTTCAGAACAATAGAAAACATGTTTAATAATAATCTTTAGAGTACACATTGTAAATTCTTGCAACGGGAGAGGTCAAAGACGTAGCACTAACAAGCACGCTGATCTCACTACTCATCGTGAGCAGAGTACTATCTCGCTAAACAAAGATATATACTGCTACATATCAAAGAACATTATTTTTGGAATAGCATTGGTCAAACAATATCATAGACAAATATATAAATTAAGCAAACCATTAAAAAAATTGCCAGTGACGCAGATGTAAACATCTAAGAATAGAAGAAATGTACTATGAGTACCAAATTGCCATATATGAATAAAATATACTGAACCATGAGTAAAAAAAAAAAAAAAACAATTTATTATTCTTTATGTAAATGCTAATTAAAAATTAATCACACGCCTGATGAGTAACAAGAGCTAATATAAGGATTAAGATTGTATCATCCACGAGCATAGTTGGAATAGGTATAACAAGATAATCAGAAACTTGTCCTTTGAATTTCATCACATAAAGTATATATATATATATATATATATATATATATATATATATATATATATATATATATATATATATTATTTTATAAGTATTTGAAGACATTATTATTAATAGTATTTATTGCCCACCTCCTTAATATATAAACACTTATTTTTGATTGACCATCATAATTATTGTTATTCGATTCCTTGCATAGGAAGTATCGAACTGCTATGTGTACAACTTTACAATTTTTCATATAACACTTACCCCTCCTCCTCCTCATTATTAAGAGCTATCCAGTTTTTAGTGTACACTAATCATTTTAGACAGTTGTAACTGTCTCGTCAAGAAGTTATAACTTGATTGACAAGAATCACTTGTTTTCACTTGAAGTAAAAAATAATAACAATGAAAATAGTCACTTCTACGAAATTTACCCACCCCCCTCCTATTCAAAAGAATTATTTAATATTACTGCATTGCACTGCACTGAACACTAATCATTTTTAAATCAGTTATAAGAGCAAGAATCACTTGTTAACAGTTTTACGATGATAAACACTATAACCATTATCCATTGAAACATAGTTCTATGAAATGCTGGATTTTTTTCAACAATAAACACACTTTATAGATTTAATCACAAACAATATTTTCAAGTAAAAACCTTTTAAAATCTTTTTCTAAGAATATTTTTATCAGTTGTTTAATAAATCCATCATTTTGAATCCCCTGTTCATAAATATTGAAAAATTGTTGTAGTTTGTTGAATGTCTTTCTGTGTGTTTTCTGAAAATCTCGCAAAATTTCATCTTGAATTTCAACATCTGAGATAATGTTTATTACATTTGTTTTTAAAATAGCCTTATGGATGATCATACATTCATCTTTAATAAATTGTTTATATCTCTTCGAACACCCATTGCACAGTAACAAACTTTTCCTCTTAGGCTGCCACAAATGGAACGTCTTTATTAAATATTGAATATGTATTTCATTATCATTGCAATGACAAATGACTATATCGTCATCGCATATTTTTTTGTGTTTTTTCACCAATGCGTACAAAACAGCGAAAGCACTGGCAAAACAGTTTTTCTAAATGAAATCCTTTTTTTAACTCTGATTTTTTATTTCTTTATTTTTTGTATTTACATGTATATAGAAGAAGAAATTTCCTCAACTAGTAGAACTAAAAAAGAAGAATGACTAGAAAACGAAGAATGAATGACTAGAACACACACACACTAATTTCTTTCTTTTAACGGCGGTATTTATATACTTTTCCTGACCTAATTACAGTATTAAGCAAGTTTTAGCGGCTCCTTTATATTAAACGCCCACTTAAAAACAGTTTTTCCTGCAACCAATAGATTCCGTTTTTTTTATTTTTATGCACGGGTTTAAAATGTAATCTTACGTTCTTGTTTGATGCATTTACTTCTTTTTAAATCTGCATTAGTGCGCCATTAAAAATGAAATTCACTTCTTTGATGTTATGTATTTCATCAATATGACAATGTCATAACACATTGTCAAACCTCATATGATAGGTATAGTCCAAAATTTAGTTTTCTTTAAAAAAAAAAAAAATAAGCAGGCTTAAATTACGAGACGTAATTTTCAATTACTAATGAGGTGTCAATTGAAAAAATATAAGAAAATATATACTTTATTAATTTTATCAAATTTTTCTTATCGCAACACAATAACTAACTCTATGGTTTATGGAACCGGGAGGTTAATGCTGCGTTCACAAAGGCTCACCACTAACATCTATCCTAAGGCAAGTAGATTCAGTTTTTTTTTTTTTTTTTTACTTTGAATTACTATTTCTGCAAGATTCGTCTTAATATTCTCATCCCACATGTTACCTGGTCTTCCTAATAGTTGATTTTCTCTTTTACCGGTTAAAATTTTGAAAAGCGTTCATACTTTCTTCCATTTTGAGTACATGATCTGACCACCTGAGTTTCCTAGCTTGGTAATCCTAATGTTTTTTTGCTGAGTGATATAAATTTTGCAGTACATTATTATGAAATTTCCGCCCTTCCCTCTTTTCTAATTCCTTTTGCATCCGGCCTAGGATCTTGTTTTCAAATACTTTCAGTCTATGTTTTTCTTGTTTTATTGTAAACGCATAATGTTTCTCAAATATATAGAACAACAACAGGCATGATTATCATTTTATATATATTTTAACCTTGAAATTCATTTTGAAAACTTACGACAACAACAAGAGATTTTGAACTGAATTCCCTGCTTTTAGTGAACATTTAATTTTCGTGAACCATTCTTAAGTCCTCCTAACAGTCATTGTCTTACTTTGAGCATAGCTAAATCTTCCCTAGCAATCATTTTTAGTTTTGACTGTCACACATTTTTAAGAAATATAATAATAATGTTTACTGGTACTATACATAATTTACAGTTATTTCGGCATCTTTGTTTACAAATTCAAAACATTCTACTGAAGGACCATTTAAAAATGATTGAAAATGACCGATATTAGTTCTGAATCCACATTTTTGGGGTGGCTGAGATAACGGTGACACTTCCGATGCCATGGCCCACAACATGGTATATATATATATATATATATATATATATATATATATATATATATATATATATATATATATATATATATAAATGATCGAAAATGAGCAATATTAGTGTCAAATCCATGGTTTTCGGGGTCGCCGAAATGGTCAATGATCTTTCCGATGCTGCTAAATCAATGCCATTAAAAACGAAACCAGCATATTTCACGGGTACTAAACACATGAGATACGGAGTTGGGCACTTGAATTTTCATTTCAACCCAGCGAAGTGGGTAATATATGCCAGTATTAAGATAAATATATGGTGTTTTTTTTTTTTTTTTTGAAAACGTGATCCGCACCATAGAGATTCATCTTAGAATGGATAACTGTTTCGTTAGTCACTTACTTTACAATTTTACCTGGAGAAACAACTGGATCAGGACTATTAACTACTGTCACTGCCGAGAAAAGTTACGTGTAAGTTGGGTTGCATCTGTCTAGGCGTTCTAACAACTGCAAATTACCTGGACCTCAAGTAATGGAATTAGTTCACTTAGGGGGGGGGACTTTTGTGTTTGGGTGTACGATACTCTGTTTCTGTAGAGATAGATATTAATGAGCAAACAAGGACGGTTCACATCATTATGATATGTAATACATGTTATTTAACATGTTAGCTTCTATCTAGGCACTGATGTTACTGGTGTTGTCAGCGGCTCGAGCGTCTCAGCTCACTGTTCAGTCACCGTCGAGTCGAACCGAGCAGTAAGCCGAGTTAACAGCACACCCAACCGATCCGGCTTGAGCTCTCTGCTCACACAAGCTGAGCTGAACCGAGCCGATGGCCCATTCCAACCTAGCAGTTTCGAGCCAATGGCTCACATAAACCTACCTGAACCGAGCCAAACCGAGCCAATGGCTAATTCCAATCGAACTAGATCGAGCTGTTGGCTCAGTTGAACTGAGCCGAGCTGAGTCGGAGCTCGAACTGAGCCGATGGACTCTAGATGTTACTCTCATAAACTTAACTTACAGCAGCGAACTTATTTGTAAAAATCAGAACAAATTGTGTTGTTTGGAGTCTCAAAAAGAAAGAAAGTTAAAACAATATGCAACACACCTTAGCCAAATAGAATATTTTTGATATTGTTATACATTATTTTCTTTCGGATTGTTAGTAGATTTTTGATTGATTATACACTTTGTTTTGATTTACAACCATCCAACGATAATTATAGCATCACTTGTAATATTTCGCATTACTTCATTCCGGTATTATGTAGTAGTGATTTGAAATAATGTTGTTGCTCTCATTTATTTAGAGAGATGAAAAAAAACTGTCTCAAATGGAAGCAGCAACTTAAATTGCAGTGGAATGTTAATCCATTTATTGTGTTGGCTTTAAATAAAATATCACTTCTGTGCATATCACTTCTATATGTGCATTCCTGACTCACCACCATCAAAACTATTGTTAAAAGATGCATAACTACACTGTCTAAAGATCCCCTTCTGAGTTGTCACTGAAGAAGCAATTCTTATTCCCCACAACATGACACCGAAGTATGCAAAGCGTGGCGATATACATAAACGCAAGAAGTTCCAAGAATAGCTAGGGGGGAAGAAAGTACAAATACTCTTTCGACTTCAGTAATTATTACTTTTCTTCCCTCTAGTGTTCTTAAGATGGCATCATTCCTTTCGTTTCTTTGTACGAAATATTCAATTTGAATATTTTCCCTTTCTTATCCATTCTACGGACTCATAGTATTTTAACTGCTCGCCATAAAACTAAATGTTTGCTGTGAATAAGCTAATTGAAGTTACGTCTTCCCAATACGTCGTTTGTATGTGGATGCGTTAAGGGTGAAAGTTAGAACCTATTCTTTACTTATGATCTCTCCCAAAACGTCCTCCTGGTGTTCTGTATACGCACGAATACTTCTTTCTTTCTATTATTCCCTATTTCATATGCATACTAATATTGGTAGAATACTAATTGAAAACTTGGGTCGCCGTATACATATATAAAAGATTGTATTAATGGCAGCCAGTCTCACTGCGATAGAAGCGTATGGCTTGTTATGCATATGAGTATAAAACCCAGGGAAGTGTCATAAAAATTGGAACGAAGAGTGCGGGAGACACATTTTGGTGGTTGCATTCATCTTTTTGAATGCATCTCCCACTCCGCTCTTGAACAAAGTGAGTGGCTCGTAAAACATGAATTGAATCTATTGTTTAGGAACTTTGTAAACCTTAATTAAAGCAGATTTCAGATGGGAAGCGGCATGGCCTTGAGTTGGCTTTACGCGGCGTCCAATTGGCTTTGAGCGGTGTTGACAATTCGCGACAAGCAGTTCTGCACGCTGACTTCTCGCGCTACTGCGAATCTTGACAATAGCAGAGGCGCTTATTAGAAATATTGTATTAGCACATTAACTGCTCACTTTACGAAGTAGAGAAAAGAATTACGAACACATACGTGAAAACTACATCTTTTTATGACAACTGGTTGTCATGATACACGCTTTGAAAGGTTTCCATATAAAACAATTAGTAAAACGAGCGTTGAGTCCCGTCTAATTTCCAGTGGATTTTTCTTCGATTTGGAAATGGAATTCAACTTTTATTAAAGGATAATCAGGGGTGTAACCAACAGGTTGTTCTAGGAGAACATTACTTTCAGGGGGAGGAGAGCTTTTCACACATTAAAAACAGAACAAATGACCTCTTTCAGAATATGAAAGCATTTTAACTCACCATGTATACTATACACATATTATGTTTTCTCGATGCTACCTTAACAAAAGACGGATCTTGACAGTACTGAAGTTGAAAAGCGGATTGTAAGAGATAAATCAATAAGCTATTCATAAGAAAACAAATGCTGTTTCTAGCAGTCTGTTTATCCGACTTTGTGTTTATGTAGGTTAAAATACTAAAAGGAAAAAACTCGAAAAAATATCAACTCAGATATTATTATGCAATAATATAGTAGTGAGAGATCCTGGGGGGACTGAGGGAGCCAGGGCCCCTCATTTTATTTGTAAATGTGCAATATTAGGCATAATTTGAACGCAATTTGTCTTAAAATCATCATATATGCTTTCTGCATCTGAATGCACCCCCCCCCAATTTACAGAGAAATCAGTGTCCTTGTAATTAGGTACAGAAACTGTATTGATGATGTTTTCTTTTTTCTTTTTTTTAAATCTTATTTTATTTAAACGTTCCTAATTTGCATTAATTATTAAATAAGTTTACTAAACATATACTAGATGAACCTCATTTCGGGGCTGGAAATAGTTTGGAAAGTCAAGGCCCTCTTTTCCCCCGTTTCTACACCCTTGAGAATAGTAAGCGATCGAATTAAATAACAAGCCTCTGCAATTTGATTCATATATATATATATATATATATATATATATATATATATATATATATATATATATATATATATATATATATATATATATATATATATTCGATTCCCGGCGGGAGCTCATGTGGAAGAACAGAAGGTATGGGACATTCGTAATATTGTTTTGAAATTGCCTTCATGCAAGATTCTTCCCTATTCGACAGAAGAAACGCAGTATGATTTTTTTTTCTTCGTTTCAATACCTTACGTATGTGTGGCCAATTACGTACTCCTTCTTTACTCCTCTAGCAGGGATGCAAAAGCACCAGGCGTCTGAATGGTGTCATAAATTATTGTAACCCAAAACAAACTCGACCATATCGTGTTGCTTACGAATCAGATGGATTGTTGTTGTGAGACCTACATCAAGTATAAGAGTATGTTATTATAGGAACAGACATGGAAGCAAAGGAGCTGATTGTGTGTGTAGGAATGCAACTTCTCTTCTTCTAGCATAAACAGAATTCATCAGTGTCTAGGTTGCTTTCTTTCGTGGTAGTTCATTTGTTCTCCAAAATTATAGTTGACAATGTCTTTAAGGAAACCGAGTACAAGTGCGGAATTTTCTTTTTTTTTTTTTTAAAAAAAAAAAGTGCTACGAAGTGAAGCTCGAAGAATTATTTTTTGTGTTTACAATTTTTGGAACTCATAATAAAAAATTTACAAGAGTCAGATTCAGACAATGGCGAAATATTAATTGACATAGACGATAGTGAAAGTAGTGTTGAAGACGAACGTTTAGCAGTTCCACTGGAATAAGTTAATAGGTAGGTTATTCAGTTGCTATATATACTTCTAGGATACACAGCCAAAATCTTTGAGTTTGCTGGAATAGTATATTTAAATTGTGAATAATGTTGCCAATGTATGTGTAATAATCTCAACTAGAGGAAGAGCGAGAAGGGAAAGGGGAGTCCGAAATCCGGCAACACCGCGCGGAATATCGCACAGCATTGGCTACTGCCCATGATGCTTTACATCTGAAAAACACAATAGATGATATTTTTCTATGTTTAATGTTCTCAATGATATTTTTTTTCGGTACTATACAAAGTTTATCTTTTTCTTTCTTAAGTTTCATGAGGGTTGGAAGTATTATATGCGTCATGTAAGATTAAGGTGTCCAAATTGAAAACAAACATTGAATATATTAATTCCATTAGTATAGTTTAACAATCCCTTGTCTGCTTTTCAATGTATAGAGAGCTTTGTTTATTATGTTCATTTCGAAGATACAATTTTATTTCTTCTTGCATTATATTGTTTTACTGATGCAGACGCAAAAGAAATAAAGAAAGAAGATGAAAGAGGAAACATCTATACCCAATTTATTTATAGCTTCAATAGTGATACGACAATCTCAAGGTTATATGTTTAGCATTAATCTTAATTGAATACCACACTTAATAAATTTAAAACAATAACTAAATAATTTAATTTTGCTATTTCTTTATTGCTTACTTTAGCAATAAAAATGCTGAAATTGGTTTTGATTTGTTTCGTTAAATTGTTTTCAGCCAATTTAATTTAAGGAAATAAACTTTAATTAAACATATTGGTGTCATCGTTTCTGTATTCCATATTAACAGACATGTGATGTACACATAAACAAGTTTAGAATTCTTAACATTGTAATCCTTATACAAAAATAAATAAATGAATAAAAAACAAAGACAAATCCAGTATCTGTTTCAAGATTTAGTGTCATAATCAACACTTGATATAAATACAGGAAAATAAACTACTAGTAGGTTGCATTCACGACTATTTCATTACTAATAAGCTACCTCAATATTTTATTGTGTTTTGTCTTTTCACAAATAAGGTTATATTATATATAATTACAATCGGAAAGATGGCCCAATTATACACTATTGATGCAATTCAAGTTGTTAGTGATACTCTAATGCTATGATAAGTAATCATTCGTATTCAATAATAACTTGTGTACTTGTTTATAACCAGTGATTTAACCACGGGTGGCAATGCTGTCCGGCCTTCAATGAAATTTGCCTATTAATTGTTTATTTAAACGTGCTTATTATAGAATTGTTCGTTGTACAGTATAGTGAGCAAGTTTGCTCCACTTAACTTTTAAAATTTTATATGAAATTGCATATCACAATGCAAAGCATTGGCATTTAAATTATGGATATTAATTATTTCTTTATTTATACTTGTTTTATCTGTTTGAGCAGGTATAAAAAATTGTCATTTACATTCATGATGAGGTCGTTCAATGCTAGATTTCATGGATAGAGGGGATGTAAAATATTCTGATATGGAGATTTGAAAAAAAAAAATCGGATATTTCATTTTCAACCCAATGGACACTAAGATCTCAAGCCAGTATAGCTGAAAAACAGCGAAGCTATGGGGTCACTGAATCTAGGCTGCAAAGGTATGCAATACTAAGTTTGTACTCGGATATAAGAAGGACCAAGTAAAGGACAATGGGTTTCACCCATTCACACTTTCAAAATCCAATCCTGGACTGGAAATCCAATCTGGAAATGACCATTAGGAAGACCTAGGCGCAGATTGGAAGAAGTAGGAATATACAGTAGAAACTGGATCCAGTTGGTTAAGAACAGAGGCCATTGGATAGCTTTTGTGAAAGCGGCATTGGCCCATCACAGAGGTTCTGAAGATTGGGACCTACTATTAATGTAAGTTTCAAACCACGACTAGGTTTGAATCCAGCGCATTAGACACACGAAAATATCATGCGGTACTACTCATCGCTTTTTTAAGTCATTCCTTATCCCGCTACATTGCATTCAAGTGAGCTGGAATCCAGAGTTAATGATCCAAGCCACCAACCACCACTGTAAGAACTTCGTGTCCAGTATATAAGGTAGTTGTTATTATGCACAACTATAAATTAAATAAAACAGGTATTTGCAAATGTAAACTGAAAACTCAGCTATCTCGAATAATGCATACAATCTTTTAATCCTATATTTGACAATGCCACTTGTGTGACTAACATAGTTTTGTAATTGGCACTTTTGATATTTTCCTCTTGTCAAGATGCGTTTTGGTCACTAAACACCACCTTCGAGTTTTAACGTTTTTTTTTTAATATTTATTTTTTTTTTATTTTTTGCCTGTGCCTCTCTACAGTTCTAGACACGTTTTATATGTAATGGCGCGATTAGCGCTGGATTTCGAACCCTGTCCCTGGAGATCCCACGAACTGAACGTGTCTGGATTAAAATAACGCACAGCGTAACATGGCTTTCAATCCAGATCTCATCATTCCAACTGCCAATGGAAAACGAAGTTTGAGTTTTGTGCTCTGCGAGATATGACTTTCAATATGAAAATGTAAAATTAGAATCATGTGAGGAGGTGCGTGATAAAAGTGAACCATTTGAAGATAATAGTAAACCTTTGCTTGCATTATGGTGCAATTTAGTGAAAAATGAAAAGAATGCTTATATATTAACTGAAACTATTATTATTATTATTATTATTATTATTATTATTATTATTATTATTATTATTATTATTATTATTATTATTATTATTATTATTCAACACTTTCGAGAAGTATGTGTTTTCAAATATACTTGCTAAGTTACAAGAAGATGTATAAAAAATGAGTTATCGCGGTAATTAATACTCGTAATGTACATACTGTATGGGTTTCCTTTAAAATTAATATTTTTGGACAAAGACCTTTTAGAGATGATTGGCTCACATATGAAATACTATGATTCGAACAGGCCTTATAATCATGAGTAAATGACGCAATGAAAAACTGATTTAAAATTTTATTACGAATTATTAAAAAAAAGGTACTAAAATCATTTAAGAAATAAAAGAACATTTATTGCAGCCTCCTATTATGGATTAAATGAAAATGTTTAGTGGGACAGCATGCTTACATTTGTTGGCTTACCACTGTCTAAAATAATATCAATAATACATAATTTTATATATGCTTCATATTAACTCCTGAAAATTTTAAAAGAAAGTTCTTTTGTATTAAATATTTTACAATTTTCATTTGAAAAAAATGTACATGCACAGTATTGATTTACCTTGAAACAGAACTTTATGTATAACACTAGGGATGCGTTCGAGTCGAGTCGAGACAGAATTTTCCTGACAAAATTCGAGTCGAGACACAGCTCTTCCAATAGAAATATATATATTTTTCGAGTCGAGACATCACTTTTACAGCACATTTTCGAGTCGAGACAGTCTGAAATCTTGTCTCGTGCGCATCCCTATATAACACAGTGTGTTACTTCTTTCTAATTCATGTATTTCGAGAGCTTACCGACAGGGGCCACGGTGGCTCACTGGTAGAGTGTTCACCTCTGAAGCTTAGGCTGTCTGGTTCAATCTCAGCTAGTGGTGGGGGACAAACACCTTGTACATGAGTTTCCTCCGGGTTACTCCGTTTCCTTCTCCTTTCTTTAGTCCACTATGTCATTTATTTATCATAATCATAATCTTATTTAGCCTACACAACGTAATCGCGGGACGTAGAACTCAAAGATTACATCTTAAAAGCTTTGTGTTATTCCATTCTGTAGTATAAGTCCGTAAATACAATATGTTCAATATGTAATTATATAAAAAGTGATAAATATATTTAGCTTTCTAGTGAACAGAAATTATATTACTAGTATGTAAGGTAGGTTCTATTTACGTATAGACTCTAGTAGGTGACATGCATCTTTACAAAGGGCATTTCCTTTCCGACCAAAAGTTTTAATTTAGAATTCCGCTTGCTTTAAAATAACCCAAACACCCCCCCATATATATATATATATATATATATATATATATGTAACTGTTAATGCTCATGCTATTATATTATGGCTACAAAAATAGCACTTTCTCCACCGAAAAGCATTTAATGTTTCTTTTTATAAAAAAACTATGCTACTTATTTTTTTTAGATCGTTTCCACCTTTTACTGCACATATTAGCAATTGATCACCACGCACCATTGCTAGAATTCCATTATAATATTGTCATAATGGAATAATAACTTGTATGATTTAGCGACCTTACTGTTTTACTATATTTCCATAAAGAAACTGTATTCGTGGTCACCGCAGTAGTTTTGAGTTGAAGAAAGCTATAGCAACCAGAAACAGACTAGTAGTAATGGTTAGGCTGCCGGAAGAGCATCATGGACAAGAGCAGTGATCGATTTTTTTTTCTCCTGATCTAGGAGTGAGTTCTCAAAGCTAGGCACCATAAATAATGCAAATACAATTTGATGCATGTGCCTATATATTTTGGATTTAAGTTACATAGACGCCAATCTCCATAGCTACCTGGCGCCGGGGATTTTTTGAGTCTAAACGGGAGGAATATTAGCAGATATTCATTATGTATTGTGTTTCTTATTACTTTAAAACTTCATTTTTTATATTCAACAACCTCGTACGAAATAGTGCTCTGAGCATACGAACATGTCTATATTTTTTTCTTTGGTCAGCTTTGATTATGGATAATGTTATGGGAAGCAGTCACTGTAAAAGGCCGCCAAAATTTGAAAGATATCACATACAATAATTTCCCTCAAAATTAAGTCAGTTGCGTACAACACCACTTTGTATAATGGGACTTTGATGCAATACTTGAAATTGAAATGTGAATCGTTTTGAAACCATAAAAAAGTAAAATTGGAAGAGGACGGTTTCAGCATGTAGTCGGGGTTACTATGCACCGGTCCAAAACACCGCTTAGAGATGAAATTATTACTACTGGGAGCTCCAGCATTCTAAATCTAGGTAGACTTCCTATTTAGGTAGATGCCGGAATGGATTTCTTGTTGGAAAATAAATTATGAACAGTGGCAGATCCAGAAAAGTAGTTTGAGAGGGGCTTCACTCACAAAAGCTTCGTTTCTTTTTTTTCTTTTTTTTAGAAATCCCTATATTTTTTTGAGGGGAGGCTTGCAGCTAATACGCTCAGGAATAACTAATATTAGATTTTAAAAAAATCATGCTATTTGGGTGGGTTTCAGCCTGGATGTCCCAAACCCCATAAATCTTCCACTGATTACGGTTGGGATGATATTCTTGGACATAAGGAATAACCAAGGCAATCAGTTCACGGGGATTTTTTTGTGTGTGTGTGTGTGTTCCTGAGTTTGCATTTTTGTGGGACGAATGTTAAACTATTATAATGTGGTTCCTGTGCCGGTTCCAAAAAATACATAATTTTCTTTACAAATATCGATAATTCAAACTAAGTACTGATACCGGTACCATCATTTTAATATCAATATTTGTAAACTGTATAAAGTAGAAAGTAGAATGTATAAATACTGAAGGGAAAACATTGCACATAAACGTTATGTTCGTATGTTGAACATACTTTCTTGTATGTTGTGCAAATTAACCTCAGCTATGGGATTACTTTGCACCAAAGTTTATATTTCAATAACTATAGTTATACTGAATGTATACTAATGAACTTGCACTAATGTTTTCCTTATATGTCTATTATATGCTTAAAGTACAGTATTCTAAACCATTATGTTTGTAAGTTGCATGCAATTTTCTAAAAAAAAAAAAAAAAAAAAAAAAAAAAAAAAAAAAAAAAAAAAAAAGCTCAAACCTTGTGCAACCTTGTGCGTGTCTTACGGTATATACATTACGTTTCATGGTTTAGTATATTCAATTTAGAAGTATGTTCCATTGGTTGAAGAAAATGATGATGACATAAAATTGTTAATTGTTAAGCCATAAGCTTTCCAATGAGTACCTTCCATTTGTCCTGTTATGCCCAATTCAAAAAAAAAAAAAAAAAAAAAAAAACAATTGACATGAGTTACGATTTAACCCTCCTATTTTTACTTGAATAAATGCTTCCTCGGGGGTAAATCTTCTGAAACTCCTCCCTGAATGCATTCCTTATCGAATCTACGACGAACTTCCATACCAAAAATTAGCACTCTACTACAGATATATATATAAGTAGTAATGGCGACACCCTATCGAAGTTTGGACTTTGACCCCGACCTTTGTGACGTCATAGGTCAAAGGTCAATGACCTTGGCCCGGGGTCAATGACCTAGGGGTACATAGGACCACCCCCTCTAAATTTTGGCAGGGGTACATAGGACCACCCCCTTAAATTTTGGAAATTGCCAAATCTAAAAATTTGGTATGGTAGGGTAGGACCATAGTATGTACCTCTATCCGTATTGGGGGTCTATGTCGTTCCCTTTTATGGGTAAAAAATTGCCAAAAAGTCAAATTTCGGGGGTTTTTGACCTAATTTATCCCCTTGGATGAGGTGTTATTACCCTATATGGTTATATGGGCGTATACAGGGGTCCATTACCTTTCATAAGACATGGGTGTATTAATGCACCCATTGAAAAATTTGGGAGGGGTACCTTGGCCCACCCCTTAAATTTTGGAAATTGCCAAATCTAAAAATTTGGTATGGTAGCCTAGGACCACAGTATGTACCTCTATCAGTATTGGGGGTCAATGTCGTTCCCTTTCATGGGTAAAAAATTGCCAAAAATTCACATTTCGGAGCTTTTTGACCTAATTTATCCCCTTGGATGAGGTCCTATTGCCTTATATGTTTATATGGGCGTATACAGGGGTCCATTACCTTTCATAAGACATGGGTGTATTAATGCACCCATTGAAAAATTTGGGAGGGGTACCTTGGCCCACCCCTTAAATTTTGGAAATTGCCCAATTTAAACATTTGGTATTATAGCATAGGACCCTAATATGTATTATGATAAATTTGGATGGTCCACCTTGTTCCCTTTTAGGAGTACCAAATTGCCAAAATATAAACGTAAGCAATACGTAGTACCACGTGTTTGGTTTTGACCTAATTTATCCCCTTGGATGAGGTCCTATTGCCTTATATGTTTATATGAGCGTATACAGGAGTCTATTACCTTTCATAAGACATGGATATATTGGTGCACCCCCGGGAGGGGTACCTTGGCCCACCCCTTCAATTTTAGAAATTGCTCAATTTAAACATTTGGTATAATAGTATAGAGCCCTAGTATGTATCACTATAAATTTGGGTGGTCCACCTTGTTCCCTTTCATGGGTACACAATTGCCAAATTTTAGTACAACCACGTGTTTGGTCTTTTGACCTAATTTATCACCTTTGATGAGGTGTTATTATCCTATATCGTTATATGGGCGTATACAGGGGTTCATTACCTTTCATAAGATATGGGTATATTAATGCACCCCCAGGAAGGGTACCTTGGACCACCCTTTAATTTTGGAAATTGCCCAATTTAAACATTCGGTATAATAGTATAGGACCCTAATATATATTAATGTAATTTCGTTCCCTTTTAGGGGTACAAAATTGCCAAAATATAAATGTAAGCAATACGTTGTACCACGTGTTTCGTTTTTTTACCTAATCTATTCCATTGGACGAGGTTCTATTACCTTATACGTTATATGGTCACGTATGGGGATTCATTTCCTATCATAAGACATAGGTACATTTGTGCACCCGGGAGAGGTACTTTGACCCACCCCTTTAATTTTGGAAATTGTCCCTTTTATATATTTGGTATTATAGTATAGGACCCTAATATAAATTACTATAAATTTTGGTGGTCCACCTCGTTCCCTTTCATGGGTATACAATTGCCAAATTTTAGTACAACCACGTGTTTGGTCTTTTGACCTAATTTATCACCTTTGATGAGGTGTTATTATCCTATATCGTTATATGGGCGTATACAGGGGTTCATTACCTTTCATAAGATATGGGTATATTAATGCACCCCCAGGAGGGGTACCTTGGACCACCCTTTAATTTTGGAAATTGCCCAATTTAAACATTCGGTATAGTAGTATAGGACCCTAATATATATTAATGTAATTTCGTTCCCTTTTAGGGGTACAAAATTGCCAAAATATAAATGTAAGCAATACGTTGTACCACGTGTTTCGTTTTTTTACCTAATCTATTCCATTGGACGAGGTCCTATTACCTTATACGTTATATGGTCACGTATGAGGATTCATTTCCTATCATAAGACATAGGTACATTTGTGCACCCGGGAGGGGTACTTTGACCCACCCCTTTAATTTTGGAAATTGTCCCTTTTATATGTTTGGTATTATAGTATAGGACCCTAATATAAATTACTATAAATTTTGGTGGTCCACCTCGTTCCCTTTCATGGGTACACAATTGCCAAATTTTAGTACAACCACGTGTTTGGTTTTGGCTCAATTTATCCCCTTGGATGAGGTCCTATTACATTATATGGTTATATGGTCATGTATATATTGGTCCATTTCCTATTATAGGACATGGGTACCAAATTTCACAAAATTAAATCCCCACGTTAAGCGGGTTTGCATATCCAGGCTCCTAACTATGAAAACATTTACGCTCAGTCCAACCTCAATCATTTCACGAATTCAACCTGTTTTACGTATGTTATTAGGACATAATATCGATTGTGATTTATTCTAAAAACACTTTTATACATTGCAAGAGCTGTAACGTCCAAATATTTACTGAGAACTCATAGTCATATCGGAATAAACAAAAGCGAGTATGGAACAGTAAACTGCTTTCACAAAAGAAAAAATAATACGTGCAAAAGGCATATAAAACGGTCGAGTGGTTTGGGTCGATACACTATCAATCACATGTTTGTGAGTTCAAACCCTGTAGCAAGTTGTTTCTTTTTTAAGTATCTTCCTATTTTCACCCGGAGGCTGAAAATATTTCTTTGAGTAACTCATTGAAAACTTCTTTTGTTTCAAATTCGATTAGAACTGAACGTTATATGAATTGCGAATCTTAAATCCATAGCTAAAAAAAATGAAGTATACTCACTACTCTATTATCCTCTGATTTATAACGAAAAACTATTTATAAACAGTGGTGACTTCAGAAAATTATTCTCGGGGGGAATTTCAATATGCGGGTGGAGGGCAAACATTGGTAGTCCATATTGAGCACGATCGAATATATGGTCCTGAAGGCGGAAATTTCTTAGCTCGAGAGGGGTCTCAAATTCTCCCTCATATCACGTCCTGAAAGTATCATTGCTTAAAAGCTTTTCGTAACAAATATAATATTACTCTTGTTTCTCGTTCTACATTTAGAATTGGTAAAATCATAACTTATAGAGGATTATAATAAAAGCATAAAAATTACAATACCGATCATGTATAAATTATCTTGTAAGTTACCAACTTTGGGTCACATTAAAACTCAAATATTTGTTTTCGGATTGCACTTAGAAGTAAGTCCTCTCTATATAATCCTGATTGGAAAGCCATGTTTAACACTAATTAATTAATCAATATTTATACGAATATTTTTTTTTATTTTACTATTTTTACTATTCAGTATTATATACACTTCATTTCCAAAATCAAAACCTCGAAAATGTATATTGTACGAGTGCAGACTCGCAAATAAATGATTATTTATCATATATATTGGTCTCTATTCGAAATTCTATTTAATCGAATCCGACAAGAACACAGACAGAAACATCGAGAACAGGTGAAAAAAGAGAGAGAAAAAGACGTTGTATCCGGCGGGGACTCGAAGTAAGTTCGAATGGTGCTTTACAAGCCGAATGCCTTAGACCACTCGGCTATGGTAACAACTAGTGATTGTAGCAAAGGCTTCAAGTAGTAGTTCTTATTACAGAATAACACTTTTTTTTCTATTGCCTAAAATTTAAACCTAATTTACTTTGATATAATATATCTATTAATTTGTTACATGAACACGTTTTCGTTACTTTGATGAATGATGTATGTTGTTGATATAGATTCTATTACACATTCTTTCGTAAATATTATAGAAAGTATCAGGGTTATTTATGATCTTTCATGGAAATTGACTGGCGCATGCGCAGTACACAGACAGTTCAATTGGAAGGCGACGAAGGAAACGCTAACAGACTGTTAGAATGTTTCATTGCTATGAAGTATAAAGAATAGCTAAAATGTATTTTACGCTTGTCATTGCGTAAAGAATTACCAGGTTAATGTTTGTCCAAGTTCTCACTAATCAACTGGACTCATGAAAAATAATTAATATTGTCATTAATGCACAATATGAAGAATAAAGAACGTATATTACACCAAATTGTTCTCGAATTCGAACTTAGCTAAGGAAGGGACAATAAACAAAATGTGATTTATTCATTAGAATTGAGATAATTCAATGAAACTAGAAATTACACAATCAAAAGGAAAAATATCCTTAAAAAGACAATAATACTTTTATCCGAGATGTGAAATAAAGTTATTAATTAACTGAAATGAAAGTAATATTGGACATGATATAGAGTAAGGAAAAAAAGTAAATGTATTCTTAGAAACGTTCAAAGTAAATTCACAAATACTTTTTGAAGATATACTACTCGGCCTTTACGTTTTAACGAACTAATAAGTAAACAAGCAAAGGAAAAGAATGAAGAACGAAAGTATTGCTCTTGAAAAAATATAATAAATAAATGAAACTTAAATAAATGTTTACACAAAAAATAACACACTAGTACTTCGTGTAGTCACCTCCAGAGTCAGTAACTTCGTGTAGTCACCTCCAGAGTCAGTAACTTATTGAAGTCTGGAGGGGATACTAGATACGAGTCTCGAGCAATACGACGGTGTGTCACGAAAATGTTGCCACAGTTCCATAACTTGATTTTAAAGAAACGTTTGGTCTCTGTCTTCACGTCTCTCTTCCCATTCTTGCACCATGTAGGCCCACAGATGTTCATTTGGGTTCAAATCTGGGGATAGAGGGGGCCACTCAATACAAATTAACTCTGGATGTTCATTTAGCCACTCTCGTGTTTGCCGGGAAGTGTGAACAGCACTGTTGTCATGCATAAATATATATTCTTCCTGTTCGGGGAAGTTTCTTTCTAAGGACGGTAACAACGTATTTTCGAGGATATTAATGTAAACACTGCTGTTCATTCTCTCAGGCACCGCAACTAAATCTCCAGGACCAGCAGCCGTCATATATATCCCAAAAAGTGTGCTGATATTCGTCCTGAACAAGAAGTTCTGATAATATTTTGTTCAGCATACCTGGTTCCGCGCGGTCTATACAATATAACTCTGTCTTGTTGGTTAGACTTGAAAACATTCTCGTCGGTCCAGATGACTAAGTCCCAATATGACTGAGGTTGGGTTATGTTATTCTGTGCACATTCCATTCGTCTGGCCTTGTGAGTTTCAGTCAGGAGAGTCTTCCTAGCGGGTCTTGAACAGTGTAGACCAGCCCCAATAATCTTCTTATTGTTTCGTGAGAACAATTATATTCTCTGGCTTTGTCCAAGAGGATTGACGTGTGGCATAGAGGTATGTTGATTACTTCTGTAACTAAAGCTTGATCTTGAGCTGAAGTTGTCACTTTTCGCCTTCCACTTCTTGACCGAGACCTGAACCATTCAGCACCTTCTTCATGTCGCTGAACCCATTTCTTGACCGTTTTCTTGTCACATCCCAGATCTCTAGCAATCTGAGGCACAGTTTGTCCCATTTTTGCTCGGCCTGTGATTTCTCCTCTCAGAGCAACAGACAGTTCTCCACAGCCTTTAGAGCGAGGCATTTTGAGAACCTGTTAGAAGTTTGCGTTCTGGCGTGTATGACAAATGTCGGTAAAGTGCATCTTTCTGTTTCTACTGCGCATGCACCAGTCAATTTTCATGAAAGATCATAAATAATCCTGACAATTGCTGTAATATTTATGAACGAATACGTAATAGAACCTATATTAACATCATTCGTCAAAGTAAAGAATATCGTAAACATAAAACAATTTCAACAGACTATTAATCAGGCCAAAATAGGCTTAAACTTCAGAGAATACAAAATAAATTTCATACTGTAACAAACGATTGAACATGAAACACGCTTACTATATTTTGTACTTGTCACATTAGTCGAGTGGACTAAGGCATTCGGTTAGAGATTCTGAAGCATCATTCAAGAGTAGTTCGAATCCCACCACAGTACAATTTGATTTTACCTCTTCTTGACGTTTCTGTTTATGATCCTACCGGATTCTATTAAATATAATTTCGTAATACGCTAAAATATACGTAATATTTGAAGTTCTTAACCTCCCATCTTTACATTTTTCAAGCTCAGTTGAGAAGAAAGAGGGAAAATGAAAGTACAAAGATTTACAATAATTACTTAGCATTTACTGTCATTGTAATTGTGGATATTTTATTTATGAAAATGTATGATTAACTAAAAATATATTTAGTAGGTCACATGTCTCCATTTTTTGATTCTACTTTTAAACTTTTAAAAATGTCAAACCAAACTTTGAAACAAAAATTTAGAACAAAAATCTTTGAAACAAAATTTTGAAACGAAAAAAATTTCAAACGAAAAAAATTCAAACAAAATTTTGAAGCGAAAAAAATTTCAAACAAAATTTTGAAACAAAAAAATTCAAACAAAAAATTTGGAAACGAAAAATTTCAAACAAAAAAAAATTAAACAAAATTTTCGAACAAAAGTTTTCAAACAAAAAATTTCAAACGAAAAAAAAATTTCAAACAAAAATTTCAAACGAAAAAATCCCAAACAAAATTTTGAAAATTTTCAAACAAAAAATTTTTAAAACGAAAAATTTCAAACCAAAGTTTCAAACAAAAAAAATTCAAAAACTTTTTAAATGTTAAAACAAAACTGAATGCAGAAAAAGATTTAAAACTCATCAACCTATCAGATTGCACGAAAGATAGTGATCAACCAATCAGATTGCAGGAAAGATAGTGATCATCCAATCAAATTGCATTAACAATAACTTTGCTAGTGTCAGATTACATCACCTTATGATTAAATTTCAAACTGTTGTAGCATGTATTGCCTTTCGTCTATGAGTCATAAGATTCAATAAGGTTAGCTATCAGATTTCAAATCAATCACCACCAATGATCTTAGACTATGAGCTGTGACTAAAGTTCAATGTATTGTTTCAAATTTCGCACCTTATGTTAAAATTCTGTTTATCACCATTCCCAAATTTAAAGAATACTTCTCTTGATATACCTAAGTCTTAGAGTTAATCATATCATTATATGTTCAATAAGGTCAATATTGTCCGTCAATTGTTTACCTGAGTAGAACCAACTGTTTTCTAGAAGTGTGTGTGTACTCAAACTTAAGAAGTACCACAACAAAGGAAATGAATCCCTGTACACTACCTCATCAAGGACAATCACGTGGTACAACGTCTTGCTTACGTTTATATTTGGCGGGAATAATCAAAACCAATGACGCATTCTCAAATTATCCTACAAAGTTTCAATGTACCAATGTTCTGGACTCCTAATCCCATCATAGGTTAATAACTGATCACGTGATCATACTCATATTTGACAATGATTTACCCAATGAATGAGATACTATCCAATTACCAATTATTGATATGACAATAAGAAATGTACCTCCTCCCAAAATTTAAGATTGGTACGCAAATACACCTGTGTCTTATGAAAAAGTAATAAATCCTGTACTTATTCAATAATAAAGCCGGTCAATAACCTTTAAATTTTGAATATTTGGTCATAAGAGGAACACCAATGGGTCCTAGAAAACGTTTACCGAATTTTGTTATTTGATAATTCCCAAATTTAAAAGGGAACATAAACATATAAAGGTAATAAACCTTATAACGTGCTAAATAGGTGTCAATAACCTCCGAAATTTGATTTTTGGTAGTTCTTTACCCATGAAAGGGAACGATGTGGACCATCCAAATTTATAGTGGTACATATTGAAGTCCTGTACTATGATACCAAATGCTTATATTAAACAATTTTCTAAAACCGAGTGGATGAGCCAAGATACCCCTCCCAAATTTTTAAAGGGTGCGTCAATGTACCCATGTCTTATGATAGGAAATGAACCCATATACATGACCATATAACCATATAAAGTAATAGAACCTCATCAAAGGGGAGAAATTGGGCCAAAAACCAAACACGTGGTACAACGTATTGCTTACGTTTATATTTTTGGCAATTTTGTACCCCTAAAAGGGAACGAGGTGGACCACCCAAATTTATCATGATACATGTTGAGGCATGTACTATGATACCGAATGCTCAAATTGGAAAATTTCCAAAATTTAAGGGGTTGGCCATGGTACCCCTTCCAAAAATTTAAAGGGTGCATCAATGTACCCATGTCCTATAATAGGAAATGGACCAATATATACATGACCATATAACCATATAATGTAATAGGACCTCATCCAAGGGGATAAATTGAGCCAAAACCAAACACGTGGTTGTACTAAAATTTGGCAATTGTGTACCCATGAAAGGGAACGAGGTGGACCACCAAAATTTATAGTAATTTATATTAGGGTCCTATACTATAATACCAAACATATAAAAGGGACAATTTCCAAAATTAAAGGGGTGGGTCAAAGTACCCCTCCCGGGTGCACAAATGTACCTATGTCTTATGATAGGAAATGAATCCCCATACGTGACCATATAACGTATAAGGTAATAGGACCTCGTCCAATGGAATAGATTAGGTAAAAAAACGAAACACGTGGTACAACGTATTGCTTACATTTATATTTTGGCAATTTTGTACCCCTAAAAGGGAACGAAATTACATTAATATATATTAGGGTCCTATACTATTATACCGAATGTTTAAATTGGGCAATTTCCAAAATTAAAGGGTGGTCCAAGGTACCCCTCCTGGGGGTGCATTAATATACCCATATCTTATGAAAGGTAATGAACCCCTGTATACGCCCATATAACGATATAGGATAATAACACCTCATCAAAAGAGATAAATTAGGTCAAAAAACCAAACACGTGGTTGTACTAAAATTTGGCAATTGTGTACCCATGAAAGGGAACGAGGTGGACCACCAAAATTTATAGTAATTTATATTAGGGTCCTATACTATAATACCAAACATATAAAAGGGACAATTTCCAAAATTAAAGGGGTGGGTCAAAGTACCTCTCCCGGGTGCACAAATGTACCTATGTCTTATGATAGGAAATGAATCCCCATACGTGACCATATAACGTATAAGGTAATAGAACCTCGTCCAATGGAATAGATTAGGTAAAAAAACGAAACACGTGGTACAACGTATTGCTTACATTTATATTTTGGCAATTTTGTACCCCTAAAAGGGAACGAAATTACATTAATATATATTAGGGTCCTATACTATTATACCGAATGTTTAAATTGGGCAATTTCCAAAATTAAAGGGTGGTCCAAGGTACCCTTCCTGGGGGTGCATTAATATACCCATATCTTATGAAAGGTAATGAACCCCTGTATACGCCCATATAACGATATAGGATAATAACACCTCATCAAAGGTGATAAATTAGGTCAAAAGACCAAACACGTGGTTGTACTAAAATTTGGCAATTGTGTACCCATGAAAGGGAACAAGGTGGACCACCAAAATTTATCGTGATACATACTAGGGCTCTATACTATTATACCAAATGTTTAAATTGGGCAATTTCTAAAATTGAAGGGGTGGGCCAAGGTACCCCTCCCGGGGTGCACCAATATATCCATGTCTTATGAAAGGTAATAGACTCCTGTATACGCTCATATAAACATATAAGGTAATAGGACCTCATCCAAGGGGATAAATTAGGTCAAAACCAAACACGTGGTACTACGTATTGCTTACGTTTATATTTTGGCAATTTGGTACCCCTAAAAGGGAACGAGGTGACCATCCAAATTTATCATAATACATATTAGGGTCCTATACTATAATACCAAATGTTTAAATTGGGCAATTTCTAAAATTTAAGGGGTGGGCCAAGGTACCCCTCCCAAATTTTTCAATGGGTGCATTAATATACCTATGTCTTATGAAAGGTAATGGACCCCTGTATACGCCCATATAACTATATAGGGTAATAACACCTCATCCAAGGGTATAAATTAGGTAAAAAACCTCCGAAATGTGAATTTTAGGCAATTTTTTACCCATGAAAGGGAACGACGTTGACCCCCAATACTGATAGAGGTACATACTGTGGTCCTAGGCTACCATACCAAATTTTTAGATTTGGCAATTTCCAAAATTTAAGGGGTGGGCTAAGGTACCCCTCCCAAATTTTTCAAGGGGTGCATTAATATGCCCATGTCTTATGAAAGGGAATGAACCCCTGTATACGCCCATATAACCATATAGGGTAATAACACCTCATCCAAGGGGATAAATTAGGTCAAAAACCCCCGAAATTTGAATTTTTGGCAATTTTTTACCCATGAAAGGGAACGACATAGACACCCAATACTGATAGAGGTACATACTATGGTCCTGGGCTACCATACCAAATTTTTAGATTTGGCAATTTCCGAAATTTAAGGGGGGTGGTCCTATGTACCCCTGCCAAAATTTAGGGGGTGGGCCAAGGTACCCCTGCCAAAATTTAGAGGGGGTGGTCCTAGGTACCCTTAGGTCATTGACCCCTGGCCTTGGGGCCCCTCATTGAAAATAATCCAAAGTTAGGCCAAGTCAGGCCCTTACTACTATATATATAAATCTTGATTTTTGCTTAAGAAATATATATATATATATATATATATATATATATATATATATATATATATATATATATATATATATATATATATATATATATATTAAGCATAAACAAGATTTCGCTTCGTGACGGCGATTGGTGACCTAAATATGAGGCCGTTAATTAGCATATTAACTCAGGTTTCAAACAATACCCACTGGTACAAATGTAGCTACTAAATGAAATTACTATCACAACAGCTATTTAGATCCTTTTACCTGTAGCTTACATTACAGCTTTTAAAAGAGCAGTATGTGTACGTATGTTCACAGCCACTGAATGTGCTGTGCTGCTAAGGGAAGTAACACTAGTAACTGGTTCAGTAAATTCAAGACATTTACATTATTACTAAGTAATAATATTTGTTAGATACTTGGTTTTATAATATTGTAAATTAATATACTACAGTTTTGTTCTTAGATCTTCAAATATACTCAAGTAATTGGTAATAAATAAATATACAGTTTACTTTTTGAAGAAATGTTTAATTTTATTTCTTTTACTTATTCTTTGTGTAATTAGCAACGTGGTACACACTTGAAAAAAAAAAAACATGCATCCTCATATAATTTTTAAAGCTTACTCCATACTGAGAAACACAAGTAATTTCCCCTGAGCCGACGGATGACTTACTAACTTGGGGATCATTGTTTCAAGTGTACGAGTAACAGACCGAAACTCAGTTGCAAATTTCGACTATTAGAATCATTGCATGAGCCAAAAGAAGTGTGTTCGTAATCAGCTAACTCTGCAGTGTTATATAATGCAATAAGAAAATCAGTGGAAATTTCCATTAGACGACAATATTTGTCCAATTTCCAACATACGTGTCTATTTGCAGCAGATAGTGTTTTAACCAATTTCTTATAGTGTATACTTGTATTAGCTAATTAACATTTTATCTAAACATGCACTAAAACAAGGAGTTGACTTGCTCCATGAAAGGAACAGTCCAAGGAAAAAAAATATTTTAGGGAAATATTTATTTTCGTTATTAAATAATTTTATGGGGAATGCCCTAAAAGGGGAGGGTGCACTGGGATTTTTTCCCGATTTCGCGGTGGTCCAGTGCCCAATTTACTAACATCTAGTATGTTGATATCAACATTTATAAAAGAAAGTCTTAATATGTTGCTTATTAATAAGTAATGATATATTCAGATCAAATTGAAGGATTCTATTCGTTAATGTATTTTTTGTTATATATTTATTTTTTTCTTTTCAATTTTCCTTCTTTCGTTGGACAGCATGTAAACAATGTTGCGACAACCTCTGAGATCTGAATCTAAATGACTCGTAGTAATATATATATATATATATATATATATATATATATATATATATATATATATATATATATATATATGTGTGTGTGTGTGTGTGTGTGTGTGTGTGTGTGTGTGTTTCATAGTTTTTTTTCTTAATTATTAAAACTTCAGATAATTTCCTGCAGAGAATTTATTTTGCTCACAACTTGACAATTCTTAGAACTACCTCTGTTGCACATTTCCATAAATTTCATCATACGGCATTCTCGAGCAACATATAAACTATTGTTGTTCACTTATGCACACATACTGCGAGTCAGGTAATATGCTCCTAAAGTGTTTTAATTATGATAAAGTAGCGTATCCTGGAAATGTAGTAGAAGTGAAACATTCGAATTATTCATTTCTCTATATAGAAAAATATGTATGCATTTCAGGAATCCAGTCAAAAGAGCGCACCTGCTGCCGAGTTCATTGTACATACAACGAATGACAACTGTCTGGATGATTTATTTTATTGTTCGTCCAACAACCCCGACTAACTAGCTTCGTAACGATGAAACAAGCAGGATTTAATTTTTCTGTCATTCTTATATCAAGCTTTAGTATGCACCCGTAAATCTCTTTGTTCTGCACGGTATTTATTTCGGATAGGCATAAGTAATACAGTAGCAATATTTGTAATAGAGGTATTGTGGTTTCAATTTCCGGTGCTTAACATGTTGAGAGGATTTTGCTTTCTTACCGCACTTGCCAAATACCGTGATGTAGGTAACTAAACGAAATAATGGCGGACAGATCCCACATAGCATGTGTCCAAGGACGTCTTAAAAATTTCATGCTTGTCCCGGGACATTCAGGATTGTTGCACTAAGTTCCGTAATGGCATTGCTTATATGTTTAAAAGTCATTATGTCTGCTGCGTGGTCAGCACATTGATTCCCAAGTACCGCTATTTCTTGCTTTTTACACGAAAGCCTTGTATATACATCTTAATTCAGTAGCTCCCCAATCGCCATGTGATGATGAATGGGTACCAGAAATCCACGTTGCATGGAAAATTGAAATCATCACTACACACACTTTGGAAGAACGAGAACTAACAGTATAAACTTTAGGAGTAATTCAAATATCCAAAGAGATCCCCCTTGAATTTTAATTAAATTCATGTGTGAGGATACAATGTATTAATGTCCAAAAATCTGAGTGTGGTTATTAAAAAAAAAAATCCTGTTTCCGAGATATAAGCGGACATTTTGATGTTCCAATAACGTCCACGAGACTTCCACTTGTAAAAAGAGGATGTCCGGTTGACATTTCAAACTCAATGTATCGGCATTGGCATAGTTTGAATATCCAAGAAATGTCTCTTTGCTAATTGTGTCCCTCCCTTTTCCTACCTTCTAAGAATAATGAAATGTTTGAAATGCTACAGACGTATAAATCCTAATAAATACAAGCAAATAAATGTTGGTCAGAACTTATCAGATTTAGTAAAACTTTAAAGAAAATTATTTCTTTTTTTTTTAGTTTAACGTCGCACGTTTATGCCTTTTAGGCCAAGAGAGACGATGATTGAAGCAAGTGATTGATGATGGAAGAATTGGTGGAATAAGAAATTGGGAGAAAGTACCCGGAAAAAACCCACGGACCCGATGTTGTCCACCACAAATGTACTTTCTTGGGATCGAACCAGGCACTTCATGCATCAGAGGTAAGCTTTTTGTCACTGAGCCACCGTGTTCCAACTAATAAAACTTCAAAATGTTTATCTACTTACAAATAGGTATTTACACTAGCAAGGTACATTCGCAAAGTGTCCCCGTTGGGATTCGTGTAAAATTGATTCAAATGCAAAGTTCTCCGCAGTCTGGTGCGCATTGTACTAATTTGAGCGGCCCATACTGTTAATTTGCATATTTATGGGCCTTGATATCTCCGGAATTAAATCATACACTACTAGGCCACAAAGTTGTTTTTAGTTTCTTTAGATGCAACTAGACATGAATGTGGGCATAAGCAAAACAAAAAATTAATAAAGTACTGGTTGTTTGACACATGCTATTCACCATGACCACCATCTTTGCGCCATATTGGATTCAACTTTCGGTTTTTCAAATGGGAATTGGTGCAAGTGATACATAAAATCCATGTACAATTTTCTCGGAAGTTCACTGGTGTAGTGAATTTTACCATAGTTCAATACACAATTAGGTCAATACACATTGGTCCGCGGAGAACTTTGGAATTGAGTCAGTTTTACATGAATCCCGAGGGGACACTTCACGAATGTACCTTGTAGGATTTCTGACATTGAAACATAGTGAGAGCCGAAGAGAAACAGAAACGATTCGAGAGAAAGGTATAGACAAATGTGGACAATGCACGACAACCATTGACCCACGAGTATCACATTTACAATGCTATTCATTGCCTGTTGCCACTCTCTTTGACAATAGTCAGATTATTCAGTCTCATCTGTATGCATGTTCATTTAGTTTACTTAGAAAAAAAAAAAAAAACGTAACAAACCATGACATCATACAAAATCGAGTTGAATATGACTTCTACACAAATGTAACAGGTTAGGCCAGTGCGGAGAGTTAGGATTAGGAATGAGATGGTATTTCAATATCTATGGCCATGTTAGACCATTGCACATATGCGGAATGACGTCCCTCGGCAATCACACTATCCGGGAAATTGGAAAGGTTGAAAGGAATGAGGAAGAAATGAAGGGGCCTGGGACTATTATGCTAGGTACCATCCCAACATTTGCCTGGTGTGAATGAGGAAAACCCAGGGAAAAAACTCACTCAGGATGGCTGGCCTGAATAAGCTGTTACACTTTTCCGACCGAGTGTCTCACCGAGAATCGAATCCGGGTCCGCTCGCACCAAAGGTGAGAGCGTTAGCGACTACGCTAGCGGTTCACTTTAGCTCACAAGGGACATCACCCAATTGTCCGGCTCCGATTTCAATGAATTTTTTATTGTTGATAGAGGACATGTATTCGTTACTTGTGATGACAGAAATTTTTGCCATGGTGCATGTTTTCTATTTTTTAATAATTTTTAAAGGTTGTGATGTGGTTAATAGAGATTACTGCAGAAGTTCTTTATTACCCTTTGTAAACGAAGTGTTAATGAAGGAACAACCATGTAGATACGCATAGAGCATAGGGGGAAGTCGTATGGTACGTATAACCTCGACGGCAGCCATCTTGAAATCTGCCATTTTGAATTAAGGCCAAGTTTTTAAAATGGGGATAGGGTAATATAATACATAATTTCGGGCTAGAATTTAATCAGGAAGACAATGGTGAAGTTAGTTTTAAGATGCGCCCATTTGGGGAAAAGTTACAGGCATATTAATTGTTTATACTTACTATGTGCGTAAGTCCCTTACCTCCGCTTCTAACCCGCGTATTAATGTTAATAAGTGGGTAAAGGTTTTGGTACACATTATGGCTAGAGCGAAGTGATACGATAAAGGTATCATAAACGGCAGCCATCTTGAAATCCGCCATTTTGAATTAAAGTGAATTGAAAAATGAAAACCATAGCATGTGGCACCTAATTTTAATAGTAAATTTTCCCCAAAAGCCAATGGTATCATTAATTTGGTTCTGTAGTTAACTAGTATGAATTTATGACTCTTCTAATGTGAACGAAACGTCCATTATTCGATGCTTCAAATTGACAACACTCCTAATTTTCACCGCATGTTTTAAGATTCCAACTGGCACTTTGCAATTGTTGCCATGGCTCATGTTTTCTCAATTTATTACATTTTTTTAAGAGTTGCAATTTGTCAGTTCATGAATAAGCATCCAGCAATCTTTCTGAATTTTAAAGACTTGCCATGTAATTATTAATTTCCTAGACAATGTACTTATTTATTTCCCATACCTGCCGTTCACAAACACGTTTACTAATATGAATCATCACACAACGAAAGAACTCCAATTTTGCATTCAGGTAATACCGAAGGCGTAGCTTGTAATGGATAGTAGATGAGACGAGAAATCAAATGAAAATTCACTTCAAAAAAGAAAACGAAATATGATTGTTGTGTAAATGGTCTTTTGTTTTGTTTTATATTTATTTGTTTATTGTATATTTATTTATTTTCTATGGCAATGTTTTAGGTAGTCAGACAAAAAAGTCATTCGTTTTCTAGCGATTGTTGTCGATGGTTCATGTTTGTAAGATTTATAATCAGTATTGATCGAGAACTCGATTAAGTTACACCTCTTATAAACAAGTTACCTTTTTTCATATTTTGTTCATGGTATAAACAGTGTGTTGGGAACAGTCATATTATGTATCTTTGATATTTTCTATCATTGCTGCTGTTCCTTTAAAGTTGTGAAGTTGTATTTATTTTAAAGAAAAATACTGTTTATCTTTTGCACAACATGTAGGCTACATTTCATGATAATTTTGAGTTCGTGTAACACCAATTTGTTATAATTTTATTTGTATTTCTTTACGTCACATAGGTCCATAGGTTCCTCCTGTACTCTGGGTTAAAATAAATGATTACACTGCCTAGGAAATTAATAATTACATGGCAAGTCTTTAAAATTCAGAAAGATTGCTGGATGCTTATCCCAACACTATTCATGAACTGACAAATCGCAACTCTTAAAAACTGTAATAAATTGAGAAAACATGAGTCATGGCAACAATTGCAAAGTGCCAGTTGGAATCTTAAAACATGCTGTGAAAATTAGGAGTGTTGCCAATTTGAAGGATCGAATAATAGATGTTTCGTTCAAATTAGAAGAGTCATAAATTCATACTAGTTAACTATAGAACAAAATTAATGATACCATTGGCTTTTAGGGAAAATTTACTATTAAAATTAGGTGCCACATGCTATGGTTTTCATTTTTCAAAACTTCACTTTAATTCAAAATGGCGGATTTCAAGATGGCTGCCGTTGATGATACCTTTATCGTATCACTTCGCTCTAGCCATAATATGTACCGAAACCTTTATCCACTTATTATCATTAATACGCGTGTTAGAAGCGGAGGTAAGGGACTTACGCACATAGTAAGTATAAACAGTTAATATGCCTGTAACTTTTCCCCAAATGGGTGTATCTTAAAACTAACTTCACCATTGTCTTCCTGATTAAATTCTAGCCCGAAATTGTATATCATATTACCCTATTCCCATTTTAAAAACTTGGCCTTAATTCAAAATGGCTGATTTCAAGATGGCTGCCGTCAAGGTCATACGTACCATACGACTTCCCCCTATGCCCTATACGTATCTACATGGTTGTTCCTTCATTAACACTCCGTTTACAAAGGGTAGTAAGGGACTTCTGCAGTAATTTCTATTAACCACATCACAACCTTTAATAATTATTAAAAAATAGAAAACATGCACCATGGCAAAAATTTCTGTCATCACAAGTAATGAATACATGTCCTCCATCAGCAATGAAAATTTCATTGAAATCGGAGCCGGACAATTGGGTGATGTCCCTTGTCAGTTTTTTTTTTTTTCCTGATGATGCATTTTATTGGAGTCCACAAAATTGCGACACACCTAGGTTAAATTACGTTAGAATTTAGCATTGCTGGTGTCGTTACATGCGTTGACTGGTACAGTATATTTCTAAATTAATTTTACATTATTCTAGTTTATTTTAAGTTTTCAAGATAAAATAATGCAATGCATCGTTTAAAGTCTATACTTATAGGCCTTCCAGATGGCATAAAGTGCACTTTTAAATTCTAAAATTTCACGACACACCCCATGAGGATGTGTGACACATAGATTGGACACGATCTAAATAGCAAGTGCACGAAAATGTCCTAATTTGCCACAAGACACTTTTGATGATTACAAAGATCTACTAAATTGCAACTAAAGTATTAGGGAACAAAACTAGATACTTACAAATTATTTTGGAGAAAGAAATGGGGTCTTGATTTGAAGTTAATTACATAATCATTATGCATTGCATTATGTGATATTATGTACACATAAGAGGTTTTTTTTTTTTTTTTTTTTGTAAAATTATTCCATTTTCCGAAGCCTTTCTCTTTGTAATGTTTATCCCATTTCCCCAATCAAGTGGTTCTCAATCGATGTTTACGACACAGTGATGTATCACACAGTCCCATAGGGAGTGTCGCTAAATTTTCAAACTTAAGAATCATGGAACATTTAATAATTAATCGATTTTGAGATAGACTGTACCAGTCAACACTTTCAGCAGTAGAAATAGTTTTCTTTTTCTCGAATTTTCTTCTTACCTCTAAAAATAAGGACAGCTTATTTAAGGGTAAACATAAAAGAAATGTCATTTTGTCAAAAAAAAAGACTAACGATTTTGTTTATATTTTATAAATGAATTTTGTTTCATAAACAGCTCCATCATGTGGTGCAAGTCGAGGAAAATCGAGAAGGGATAGTCTATTCTTGGGGTGTTTCCGTCCGAGGACTTTCTCGAAAACGGGTCACGCGATTTTGCTTCTGTTCCATAAATAACGTTTTATTAATAACTTGACAATTCGGTATAAATCATTTGTCCTGAAAATATCTACAAGAGTTAGTTTATTCTTGAGGGAAAGAGTACTTTCTAACGATTTTCCCAGAAACGACTCAGGCGATATTGTTCACATTGCATATGTAACCATTTCATTAATAACGTGACAATAGGAGACTTGTCCTAAAAAGAAAAGAAGGATGTGTGATGGGTAACTTACTCTTGGTGGTGAGTTTTCCATAACGATTTTTTTTATAATAAAGAATTGATTTAGGTGATTTTGTTAATATTTCATAGATCAACATTTCATTAGCTACCCGAATATATGACCTATGGTTCTGAAAAAAAAAAATGTATGAAGGATATTTTGTTCTTGGAAATAAGCATTTCTCGGACGATTTTCTAAAAAAATACTCATGGGATTTTGCTCATATTTCATAAATACATGTTTCATTAATAACCTGACAATGCGGGATAACTCATTTGTCCTGAAATGTTTGGTACTTTACTCTTGGAGAGATTTTTTTTTTTTTTTTTAATTTTGTAAAATTCCCCTCATGAGATTTTGTTATTATTTCATAAACAAATATTTCATTAATAACTCTAACATATGACATAATAATTTAGTATGGAAGCATACACAAAGAATAGTTTACTTTTGGGGATGTGTTTTCTTAGGGTGGCATTTTCCGAAAACGTCTCATAATTTTGTTCGTATTTCACAAGAAAATGTTTCATTCATAACTGAAGCACAATTATTTATTTTAAGAATTGGAGCGAGAAGGTTTAGTACGATGATCCATACCTCTTATTATGTATCTCTTGAACATGGCACATGTAAATGAGTTGAAATTTTGTATTCGATTTTATGTTTCTCATATACACTATAATTTATTTTCTCTTTTCGTCGCTCGAAGGTAATAAAAGAACTAAGTCATATATTCATGGGGTAATAATAATAATAATAATAATAATAATAATAATAATAATAATAATAATAATAATAATAATAATAATAATAATAATAATAATAATAATAATAATAATAATAATAGTGATAGCTACTAATGATAATAGAGTATTTGCCGAAGTGTAAGAAATACTGGCAAATTTGAAGACCGCGGGTGGAAATAATTAATATTGTATAGATAGTTCTTTTTATCATAGTACGATTTAGCGTTCTATGGTTATAGCTGGAGTAAGGAGGAGCTCTCATTCGTGCTCTAGTGACTACTGCTTGTGCTTCTAATGCACGAGGCCCCGTGTTCGATTTCCGGTAGAACAACTTCGATCGCACTAAAATGGTTTAGATTACAATTTAAACTAAATGCATTGTCGTTTAAAGTTTTCTTTGCTGACAAAAACATAACTACAAATCAATCATATGAAAAGAATGATAATGCAATGATAAAAACAATGGAATAACGATTATCTAAAATTCAATTTCTATATGTGCGTTTCACAGCCATGTGTTTCAAGCTGAAATAGGGAAATATTAATGAAAATGAATTATTATGAAATAATTGGTGGAATGCCATCGTGGATATGAACGGGAGATTCCAGTGGAAACACATGGATAAAATGTCCGGCATGAACTAACATGGCTTCGATCGAGCAAGGGACCTTTATCAGCAGAGACGAGTACTCAGCTATTCAGCCGCCGTGCCTTCTAATGAGAAAATTATACAGTAGGGAGGGAAGAGAAGAACTTGAGCAAATTTGGAAATGTGATGTTGCATACCACGAACTCACATGAATTGAGCTGGAATTTAACATTATTCATAATAAACATCAGTATTACTCTTAACTAGCAGGCTTAATATTGGACTAAGGATGAAACTGGTCATGTGGTATATATGAGATTCGGAGGCTTGGACATAACGAAAGTTAGAAAAAAATAGATTCAAACTCTCTCTCTCTCTTTCTCTCTCTCTCTCTCTCTCTCTCTCTCTCTCTCTCTCTATATATATATATATATATATATATATATATATATATATATATATATATGGTAAATGTCCCAATAATTGACAGGATAAGAACAGTGTTTGACAAATTGCAAGTTTCTTCACCCTTTAAATAAGCCTGGCTTACTGATCTCTCGTAGAGGTACGAAGGCACCCTTCCTTCATCTATATAGACCATCATAAAAATAATAGACTAATAATTATTACTTTTTACAATATGTATACGAAAAGTTGATCATTGTACCAGTAATTGACACCAAGATTTGTGAGATTCACCAGTAATTGACACTTTGTGACCCAGTAATTGACATCTCCTAATATTGTAATGAACCATATAATTTTCTACCAACTTATCAAGCTGAGTTTTCCACCTGGATAAACATGTTTATTTATTTCGCTAATATAGCTATTATAGTACTATTTTGCACTGTCCATCGATTTTCTGTTTTCTTTGGAGAACTACTACTTAGAGGCAAATATTAACAGTGGTGTGGGATTAACAACACTGCAAAGGAAGAAAAGGAGGCAGCATTTGCTTGTACCTAGTCCCGCAGTCTTGTTGCGTCGGAAAAAAGACGACAGTGTCAATTACTGGTACATTGTCAATCATTGTGACAGTTACCCTATATATATATATATATATATATATATATATAAAGAGTTTGATAATATTGTATTATAGGAAGAGGAAGACAGAAAAGATAAAATGGACGGAAAGAGTGACAAACGAAGATATTTTAAAACACATAGAAGAGAAAATGACGTTTCCAGTCAGTTTCTTTCATAGAAAGGCTAATTGCGTTGGACACATCATCCAAAGAAATTGCATTTTACATACTGCCGTAGAGGGGAAGATGGAAAGAAAGCAGAAAGTAGGAAGAACAGGAATACACTTCATTTATTGTTAAAAAAAAAAAGAAGAAAATCTTGGAAGTTAAAAGATGAAACTGAAAATCGAGAAACGTGGAATAAACATTTGAAGCCCAAACCTCAAAAAAGTCCCAGGACCTGCCAACATAATAATAATAATAATAATAATAATAATAATAATAATAATAATAATAATAATAATAATAATAATAATAATAATAATAATAATAATAATAATACCACTCTTTTACTGCTCTCTCCATAATTCATACTAATATGCATCTACAATATATGACAAACATTTGAAAGTGCTTTACTCTAACAGAGAAAACCTAAAGTAGTTTCCCATAGAGACAAATCCGTTAACACGATTGTCCACAATACTTAGCAAAATATATTAAATAATGACTAATCTCTCTCAATGTATTTCCTATTATCTGTGCATCTAGTGTTTTGTGTTACTCCTCTAATCCTCTCTTTACTTGCTATTTCTGGCCGCAGTCTCTATTATTTGTAATTTTGCTGGAACTAGTCGTGTGGCTAGTTGGCAAAAGCAACAGCTCTGACTTAAGGGTCCAGGGGTCGCAGTCTGTTGGGAAGGGAAGTTGTTTGTGGGTGGGTTCAAGCAGGAAGCCTGAGAGTAGTGGAGTTTCTAGCGAACACACTTCCATTGTTTTAGCTGCTGTTATCCCTTCATCTTTACTGTGAGGCTAATCCGGAGTCTAGTCTCAATTTGGATGACCGGATTCAGAAGACCCAGCGTGCGGTACATTAACCCTAATTACAATGGAACGTATGCTCGTAAACAGCACAAAACACAGGGTGTATGCTATTCTCTAATGAATCTTGACCTCTCCTTCTCTCCCACCCATTTCGTTTATCCTGGCTAACGTATTGCATCTTCTCTCTCTCTCTCTCAGATTATGTCACATATGTTTGTTTTTATTTGTCTGTGTTTTTACATATACGCATACAGGACGGCAATATATATGTGTAGCTACCTAACCACATACAGCACACAGAGGAATCTATAGCTATTGTATTAAATATATATGATGCACAAAAAGACGAAAATAACAGATTTTGAGAGGACATGGTGGCTCAGAGGTCGAGCGCACGCATCTGATGCTAGAGGTTTGTGGTTCGATCCCAGTGCATGTGGATTTGTTGGGGACAATACTGTGTCAATGGGTTTTCTCCAGCATTGTCATTCTACCATTTATTTAATATCATTAACTTCCGTTATTTATCTGTCCGTTTTAGCATAAAAGGCGTAAATACGGAACGTAAAACTAGAAGTTTCATTATATTCCATTTCAATAAAAGGATTTTAGTTTACACCTACTAAATATGCTATAGGAGCACAGTATTAATTAGAAAATGGAATATAACTATTACTCTTAAGGCAAGTGTAAAGTTTACTTGAAAACATAATATCTAACATTGACTAGATAAGAAATTAAAAGTAATATAACATATGATAGAATAATTGAATAATTTAAGCGAATAAATCATGGAAGCATTTATGAAAAAATCATAAATAGATCATCATCGTCACCTCCATAGGTATTCTGACATTATTGGTAGGTCATTTGCTGCGACTGAGAAGTTTCCATATTTCACTGTCTTCAGCTAACCTCTTCGCCTTCACGTACGATTCTTCTGTTTTGATACCGTCCATCAAATGCAGACTGATTCCTCCTTTCTCTCTCTTTCTCGCCATACTTTCCTCTAGTATGTTCCTTCTGATACAGTCCCTTCTCAGAAAATTTCCCAACCAGTGCATCTTCCTCCTTTCAGTACATTTAAAATTGTTATTTTCTCCTCCACAATTTATAATAAAATAATACTCATTTTCCGTTCGCTCCAACTAATTCTCCCCATTTTTTTTCACACCCATATTGCGAAAGCTTCCAGTTGTTTTTTCATTGTTTTTGCGTAATGTCATTTTTTTTGCACCATGCCGTACAATACTCCACACGAATCATTTTTTTTCTAAACTCCATTCAATGTTCCACAAAATAGACTTTTCTTTCTTCTAAAGGCTTCTTCCGCCATTCTTATCCTTCTTTTTTATTTCACGTTCGCATTTCCTGACGTCACTAATAATACTATTCAGGTATCGTAAACTACCCCCCTTTAACTTCTACATTGACACCAACTGTTGTTCCACTCGCTGTGGGTTTTGTTTTACTAACTTTTTATATAAATATCCTTCACAGTTCTTCATCAGGTATATTAATACTTTATTGTTTTGCTTCTCAAACTCCACAATAAGCGCCATATCATCTGAATACAGTATACAGTCAATCATTTTATATCTTACCGAAATGCTGTCTTCATTAAGTAGGCTCTTTTTCACTGTCTCTTCTTAAATAGACATTAAACAATGTTGGTCAGAAACAGTAGTCCTATCTCTGTCGAACTTTCTTTTCAATTGCACTCTTCTCTGTCATTTTCTCCCCTATTCTAACATTTAGTTGTTGATCTATATATGTAGAAGTTTCTTACGATTCTTTGGTATTTACGTTCCAATCCAAATTTCTTTAGAACTCGCAAAAGCAATTCTCAGTTCATGGGGTCAAGAGTATTTTCTAGATCACTAAATATCTTTCACACCTCTTTCTCTTTTTTCTATAAATCTTTCACCGATTACCTTTAATACCCTATTTGCATCTATTGTGCCTTTACCTCTCATAAACCAAACTGTTTATCTTTAACTTCTTCGTTTGTTGTTCCATACAAGCTTCTGTTCGGTATTCGAAGCAGAATGTTTGCTGCATGCGATATGAGACTAATAGAGTTCAATAATAATCACATCTCTGGTTTGATTTCTTAATCAACAGTATTATTATCGTCTTCAGGATTTTTTTTTTGGTCATTCTCTTCTTTCACATATTCCATTGCAGAGTCGGAAGCATTATTTCTTGTCATTGTCTCCTGTACTCCTAATGAATTCGATTGATATTGCATTTGGTTGTCTGTTAATTCCTATTTAAGGTAAGCATTTTTTCTAACTCATCCCCAAGAATGTTAAACGCATTATCATCCTCTCGTACTTCATTTTTTATCTCAGCATCTAGGTCACACGGAAAAAGAGGTGTTTTTTTTGTTAAAGCAATTATACTATTGAAATTGAAGGAGAAAATACTATTGAAATAGAGCCAGAAATTGAAGGAGAAAATCACTGCTCTTAGTTCTTAGTCCACGAACATTTTGATACCAAATTTTAAAGTTTAGATACAACATGGCTAATAGATACATCAAAGCTAAGAATTCCTGAGGCCACACTTTAAGATCATTAATTCAGAGAAATCTGATTCGTTCACCTCAACATGAAATGAAGAACAAAAATTATGTTAGTTTATTCTGGTGGAAACCACTGCAGCTTTTATTGTGTTCCTTAACAATTCATTCACCTTCTTCATAAGTAAATAACGGGTTGAATCTTGTCACAAACAATGTTTTTTTGTTTGTTTGTTTGTTTGTTTGTTTGTTTTAGACATCAGATTTGAATTGCCTGAGCCACAGCCAACCGTGGGTTTTCTGGGTTTTCTTTGAGAAATTGAGTTCGACAAATTATTAATTTTCCAAAATCAAAATGGCTTGTCATTTCTAGATATTACCTGAGACCAAAATTAAAGTATTAACTTGGAAGGTTGCCGTTCATCCTCTTCAGTTGCACTATCATCAGTTAAATTTAGGATATAATTTTGACCATTGACGTTAGGAGTCAGTATAACATCTAGTTCCGAGTCCTAGTTTGAAGTAGAACTTTTACGGGTATACACTTGTTCGCCAATTAACAGATATTATTATTATTATTATTATTATTATTATTATTATTTTTATTACTACTAATAATAATAATAATAGTAGTATAACTAAATTGTTAGTAATAACTAGCTTGGCCTGGAAACAGTACTTAAAGTGACATCAGATGATGTGACGGTATGGAACAAATATCACTACTTACGTTAGAGCAGTAATTTTGACAGAACCCTAAAGAGAATCTCTACTCCTAACATTTTTGCAACACGCGGTGCCTCAATGGTAGAGCGTTCACCTGTGGTGCATGGGATCATTGGTTCGATCTCAGCTGGCTGCAAGCAATCTTTGTGGTGGACAAACACCGTGTGTGGGGGTTTCGTAGGCATTCTTCCCTTTCCTCCCACTTTCTTCATTCTACAATTTCATTCCTTTCTCATCATCACCGACTCCTTTAGCCTAGCCGGCATAACCGTCAGACATAAAACTTAAAGAGTTTTCATTTTCATTTTTGACGTGAACAATTTATGAACACAGCGAGAGCGAGCGAGAGAGAGAGGAGAGAGTGAGCACTAAGATATAAATATTTTACTTCTGACAATCATCAGCCTAACAGAAATAAATGTTTTTAATTAGTATTCAATGAATATTGTTTTCCATTGCATTCCATTGTATTGTGTTGTATTCCGTTCAATAATATGGAGAGTTTAAATAGAAAAAATATATATATTACTAATCATTCCAATAATTGAAAAATAATTACCAGCACACAATACAAAACCAGTGAACAGAAAAATGTTTTGTGCAGCTGGTTTACGATTATTATTATTATTATTATTATTATTATTATTATTATTATTATTATTATTATTATTATTATTATTATTATTATTATTATTATTATTATTATTATTTTAAATAATTTTCTGTCAGCTCAAAGTGTCAAATTCCTATACTTTCTACTTAAAGATGGACCTCTAAAAAATATACAAAACATATTGCGTGATACATAGGCGTAATTTAGAACACGATTAGAACATTAAACTATTTTTACCAACATGGCTTCTATTACATACAATGTCTGGTATACTGAACCTTAAGTCACAGTATCCACCACAACTTCTTACAAGGTCCATCTTTTTTTTTTCTTTCTTTCTTTTTTCTCGTTGTTGACATCTTCTGTAGTCTGCACTGCACTTTCCTTTCCGTAACCAAGACCTAACATACGGCTCAGCAGGCCCGTATCCAGGGGGACTAGGGGGCGGACCCTCCTAATTTTTACAGGTCCCCTCTAAAATTTTCACGGTAGGCTTGAACTATAATATTGTGATGAAGTATAATATGGTTGGATCGGGCCTCCCTAACATCCATCGGCCATCCCCCTACATTTTTGGGCTGGCTACGGGCCTGAGGCTCAGGATTAGCATGTGTACAGGGGGCCCGATGAATGAAACAAACATTTTACCCGAAACTGTAGTGGATTTAAAAAAAAAGAAAGAAAATAAAAGAAATAAAAACGTATATCAATATGCTTTTCGTCCCGTTTCCAAAGCTTTGTAGGCACTCTCTTCTCGTCTCTAGTATCTAGAATTTAATGATTCCTTCCAATCTCATTTCCATTTCGAAAAGCTTCTTCTGGTCTCGTCTCGTCTCGTTGTCAACACTACTTTCCTTATAATTGTAAACACAGAAGTCCAAACAATGTGACAAGAATTAGTTTGAATTTAAAAGAGTCATGTCAATGCTAGGGGCGGGTCCAGGTTTAACATTTTAGGCAGGCGGTACGGTAGTTAGATTTTTTTTTAGGTGGGAGTGGAATTGCTCGCACAAATGTTGAAAAAAAATCAAGAGCACAAATTCTGCCATTGAATAGGGTGATAGGGAACTGATATTTACTTACGAAGCAGCAACAACGAAATCTTTGATAGTATAAACATACTTATTGACTCAATGCTAATGTCGTACTTACTTTTATGTAAAGATCTTTTTTTTTCTTTCTTCTACACGCAAAGCACAATTTAAATCAGTTTATTTTACCGGTATGCTATACCGGCAGATTTTTTAACTTTCGGATGCATAACCGGCTCATATCGGCTTACTTTATGAACTGCCTGGAAGACCGCGTTCGATTCACAGTTTGGGTGACCCGGGTTCGATTCCCGGCGGGAGCTCATGTGGTTCGGATTCCACTTTAATCAGTAGGTCCACGTCTCATATAGCCTCACTGCTGAAAGGGACGCTAAAACTAAAATCAACTCAACTCAATTCGATTCACAGTTGGCAGTGATAATTTCAAATTTCCCCCAGTTAACAGGAGTTAATGTACTGTACTGCTGGAGGTTGAGCCTAATTGAAGAAATGAACCGAGGTGGGAGTTTTGTGCATCCACAGAGAGTTTTCCCCTGGATAATTCCGTGAAATTGCTACTGCCAGTTAGGGAAGTATGTATTATCTCTGTGTGGTTTGTTTTCCAGTAAAATCATAATTTGTGGTGATGGACCAGCTTCTTGAGCCAATCGAGAAGCCAGCTGAGTTAAAATGGTAGCAAACTCAAGTTTAGGAAACCAGAAATTATGATGATGAAAGCTGGCGTGCTGACCGCACATCAATGAAACAAAATTCTCGTAGCCGGACAATCCCTTCATGAGTATACACACATTAAGATTTTTAAAAGCAATGTTAATTAGCATTTCTTATCTGTTACTTTTTTTTTTCAGAATAATAATAATAATAATGATAAAAATAAAAAAACTCACACATTATTCTGCCCACATTTGTATTGATTCACACGGGCTTTATTTTATATGCACACACGTTTATTTTGACGTTGCTAGGTACATGTGTGTGGGAAAGCAGGTAGAGAAATAAATCTGGAACTAACTGAGATGAAACAGGATCACGTTTGGTACTGTATCTCATCACGTCTATCGGCCTATCAGTACAGCTGGCTGAAATAGGAAGGATTTACTACAAGATCTTCCCCAAACATATCACAAAATCTACTTAATAACAACGCTGCACAACTAGCACTGTACACGGTTCCCTTACTAAAGACTCAACCTGTGGACTTCGTTAGACACGTTAGTTTGCGATGCAAAACAGACGGATTCACGGTTGGTACAGATTCCGGAATTTCATGGCTTACGCTGGGATTTGCGTTCCATGTAGTAAAAGAAGTAATAGATGTCACTTCTACGGCTGCACGAGAGAGCTCACCGGAGTTAAATGCCCGGAAACTTACACTACGAGGTAAAAATAAAAAGTGTGTGTGTGTGTTTTTTTAATCAAACAAGAACAAAACCACAACTTATTATTTTTTTCGGAGATAAGATTTTACACAATATTTGGACAGAAGTTAGATGAACTAGAAAAAAGTGAGAAAAATGAAATGGAAATTTCAGACTATCTTATACATTTGTGAGAGACTACCATTTCTAAACGAATAACAATCAAATATAACATTTTAAGGTAAAAGAAACTGAGTGCAATAAATAAATTTCCGTATTAATTCCAATAATAAATGTGAATATCTCTGTTCACCAATTTTTGTGGAGTCCCTTCGTGGCTAACCGGTTAGCGTAACGCGTCTTTGGCATAGGAGATCTGGTTTCGATTCCCGCCTGAAACTCATGTGATTCGGATTCCACATTAATCAGGAGGCCCTATCTCATATAGCCTTGCTACTGAAAGGGACGTTAAACTCAGCCAAATTTGGTGTCTCTAGGGCTGATGACACACACACACACATATGCACTTGCCCTTTCGGGCATTTTAATTTTATTATTACTAAACACTAATTGAAATATTCCTTCTTGACACTAGGAGGATAAGGTTTCAAATTATCATATTTGAAGGTAAAGCAACTACTGAAACACTGTATTAGCCATGACAACCGTTAACGGTCAGGACAACGTGACAAGTTGGATCGTGACGAACGTCCAGAACTGTACCCTGAACCTTCTCTCTACTGGTATGGTAGAAGAGATCCATCGCAACGTTATCAGGCGAGATGAAACCATCAACACAAATCGTAATGCTGCTGAGTTCCATGAAATGTATTGAACTCCCTCTGTCCCATGAAATGTATTATTATATTGTTATGTAGTTAGCACACACGCTTACGGCACAGGAGACCCGGGTTCGATTCCATGTGGGAACTTTTATGATTCGGATCACACGTTCAGCTGTAAGTTGACGTCTCATATTGCTTCGGTGGTGGATGTGATGCTAAACTTCAAATAAACTACCTAATCAATGCAATTCACCACAAGCTTTTTGCAAACGTATAATAATTATCAGCAGACATGGTGTTCTTTGTGTTGCACGACAACACTGTCCCGTAAAGGGTGATGCAAGCTTTAAATGGGTTGCAGTATAAAAATCCTTCCTCACCCACCGTAATTACCTGATATATCTCCAACTGGTTACAGCGTTTTCCAACATCTCGATCACATCTTTGAAGGCAGTATTTAGAGATGCGCACGAGACAAGATTTGAGGCTGTCTCGTCTCGAAGATGTGCTGTAAAAGTTATATCTCGTCTCGAAAAATGTATATTTCTCTATTGGGAGAGCCGTGTCTCGACTCGAATTTTGTCAGGAAAATCCTGTCTTGATTCGTCTCGTGCGCATCCGTAGCAGTATTCTGCCTCACGATTGAGCGGTACAAAGTGCAGTTAAGGACTTCTTCGCATTAAAGACTCCAGACTTCTTCCGACATGGAATCAAATCGTTAGCTGAACGATGAAAGAAAAAAAGTAAGTGGTGACAGACGGCGACAATTTTGATTAATTGCATATTGTAGTTTGATTTGTTTTAGCCTTTGGAAATGAACTTCCTTGGGTTGACATTTCATTCGCACCAGCCTAATAATTTATTGTGGTTATTTTCATTGCCCTCGTACTTTAACTTATATAAATTTAGCTAACTTAAAGTGTGGAAATAATGAGAAATATGAAGAAGAATCGCTTCTACTTCATACAAAGTACAGAGTTTAATATTTAAAACGCAAATAAATAAACAAAAATAAAAAAAACAATAAAAAATCAATATTTCCATAATATGTTTTTCATCAATTTGGAACTAATATATAGGTCCAAACTAATAAAAGGTTGAAGTTTTATTGTTATATTTTGCACTTTTAGAAAAACAATAGTTTTATATGAACTCTTGAATTAATATTTTAGTTCATGAATTGCTAAGAATGCAAATGTCTATCAATAAACCATATTATTAGCTTAGGTGGAACTTTCGTTACTAACTTTGCAGATTATAATACACTTCCTACAGCTCTGATGAAAGAAAAAGCAATCCCTTAACCACTTGACAATCTCCGTAATCAAGTTAAGGGTTGAGAGACAAATTGTATGATTCGTATCTAGTTTTAAAAGAACGAGGTACGGATGCATATCCATATTAGTACATCTATGATTTGCATTCACCAAACAACACTGCCTATAAAATGTTGGAATACCAACGTGGCGCTCTTCCTATGTCCGTGTTCGTTTACCTAGTTCTTTACCATCGCCGCTATGTTATTTTCACAATATTCAATACCGTCTCCGTGTCAAACTAGTAACACTGGGCCTGTGTTAACCGCAACAGCAAACTTCTGTTGCATTAATATCCTACGCTAAAGTGGCAGTCGTGCTACAATAACTGATCTCTGTTAAAATTAAATTGTGCTAACATAATCATACTTTTTTCCTGTGTATTCCTAAATTTTCAACACATTTTAATAATATTTGACCTCTATTGGGATGACGATTTCCATTGTTTTATATATTTATTTATTTACCTATTTATATACTAGCTGAATATACCCATTCTTCGCATGAGGGCTGCATTTGGAAGTCAACGCCTGCGGGAATATCACCATTCATCTCAACGACCGCGAAAATTATGGATTTGACACTAATATCGGTCATTATGGATCAATTTTACGTGTATCGGTATCCCCAACCGGTGACCCTAGGCCCGCAGACGAATAAGGTGCACTTCGAAGTCAATGCTATCGGAGTTTCCCATTGATCTCTGCGACCGCCAAACTATGAATTCTACACTAATATCGGTCATTTTCTACTATTTTTACAAGTCCCGGTTAACGCCCCCCTGAGACCCCTCTGATTCAAATTCTAAAGAAAACGCTTCGGCTTGGTCTGGGGCCTGGACCAAGGAACTCGTGACCGAACTTTTGTAACTCTCGGACCACTCGTCTGGTCCCCAGGCCGCACCAAGCCAGACAGACAAACACACAAACAAACTTTTTATTTTATTTAAATTGAATGTATTTATTTACATTGACATATGGATCGTATGGTGAATTCATATGTTCAGCACCGTAATACTCTTTGCAGTAACACCATCTGGGAAGTAATTATCATATTACACATTAACTCCAATTTCCAAAATTAGCACCCATATAAGATACTATAAAATGTATACCCGTAAGTTCTAAATCACTACATATCAATTTGATAGGAAATTTCATGTAAATTTAACACTTTCATAGATGGCACAACTTTCAGAACAAGTTAGAAAGACAATTTAATTTCAGGGATAATCTCAACTGAACAAGGCATACTTAGCCGTAAACATCTAATTCATCAAATATCAGCCATAACAAACACCTCTTCCTTATTCCATAACGCTATAATTACAACATATGTACATTCATTAATCCTGTATGTTTATGCATTAATCTGTCCGGTGATATATATATATATATATATATATATATATATATATATATATATATATATATATATATATATATGGTTATGAAAATGTGAAACATGTACAGAACCGCGAGACATAACGCATGCAATGCGCATATGTCCTTCGGCGCATAATGCAGTAATTAACAACATATTCCGTGTCTCTTTCTTTTGCCTAAGAGTGCTGAACTTGTATCATCTTTTCCGCGTACTGGTTAGTACTAAACAAGGTAATACTTGTTATATGAGCCAAATAAACCCCGTTACACTAATGTTTATAATGAACGTTGTCTCGTAATTTGCGGTCTAATTAAAAATAGTTGTTGTAAGCAAGAATACAATAAAAGTTACGGGCCACCACACTAAACTTTTTCCGCTTCAATTGTTCAAACTACAAGTATATAATATTATGGCGCAGTTATTACTGAAATATTTATTTGTGAAATATTACAACTTTTGAAAAAAAAAACTTTTAGTGTTGCCACGAGACGAGGCTTCGGGTTGTCTTGTCTTGTCTCGTGCAAAGCATGTCTCGTGCAAACAGGATTTTTATACACATAGATATCCCCATCAACCCCCGGAACGAAATCTTCTAAAACGCTGATCTCGATGAATGCTTTAACATTCTGCTTGAATCTGTAGCACTATCGCAAAATAATTAAACTTGAATCGATCGGGAAATTGAAATCAAAGCTGTTTGTAAGAATCATTTAAAAAATAGCTTAACGTATTCCTTGTTGTCTGTAGGGATATACCTCATTTGAGACAATAAACGCTGACATAAATTTCGAAGACAAATAATTTATTCTGAGTTAATAAATCTTTAAACAAATCCAAAAGCTGTGTTTGCATTTTCTAGACACGTGACAGGACTAGACATTTCACGAGGCGTCTAGTCTCGTGTCTTGCCTCAAAGGGTTCTGTCTCGTCTCGTTTACAATGTGTTTGTATTTGTATGCGAGAAATCTGTGAGAAAAGAGAAGCGGAATACCCAAACGAAAGTTCAAGTGAAATTATTAGGATTAAGCTCTCTAATTTAGAAAACGCAGAGGAATTAGTACATAAGTATGTGAAAAGGTATAGAGAAGCTATGCACTGTATTCGGAAAAAGCTCACACCAGTTCATCCGAGAAATATTACAGAGGCTGTTGAGCAAATGGTTGAAAGAGAAGATGAGTTCAGTCATGATGGAGAAAAGTATGTATTTGTAAATGAAGAATCTAAGATCATTATCCTACTTGTGGTAGTAATATTAGGTACGCACAATGGGGCGGAAGCGTTTCATAAACATTACAATGAACACTTCTATTCATCAGGTCAAGCTATTTATCAAGTAATTTCATCTTTGTTGCAGATACAATCAGGAACAAAATTGAACTTAAGATCAATTGCGAAAGGAGTTATCAATATGCAAAGAAAGGAAGATTTGAGGAGATATAACTTCATATTGAAGCAGTATGAGATGCATAAAGGTGATACATATTCAAAGTATGAGACAAGGAGAATTACATTTCTAAAAATTGTAAGCTTAAAATTGTTCCCAAGAAAATTTTAACATGTGGGTTGTAAATATAACAACTTGGTTTTGGAGGTATCTTGACTTGCTATATTTACCAATCAAATTGTAGATAGTTAATCTTCAATGTAATTTGTATTTTATTTCTAATTTTTATTTCTGTCCTAGTCTGAAGGAAAATCTTGTTTGCGTACATATTTTAAAGCTACCATTTTGACAACGTTGGACAAAAATATGTGTTCAAAAAGGTCAACAGAGATTTGTGCGCAATTCGAAATCTAGAGTGTGCGCAATCCAGTTGCTCCCCTCTCCCACGGAGAGTCGAACCCGGGACCCTGTTCACTAAGGGCGAATGGTAGCGGCAGAAAACGCTGGTGCAATGTGAGTGTGGTTTATCTATCTATCTATCTATCTATCTATCTATCTATCTATCTATCTATCTATCTATCTATCTATCTATCTATCTAATTTTTGTATAATGATCTCACAGTAATAACATAATACTGAAGGATTTGTGTGTTAACATATTGTAATATAGCATATGTCTCCATGGAAATGATCGTAATAATATTTGGGAGCCAACTTTTCTAAGGTCGCTGCAGTGGTTTTGATAATTTTTGGTACATGATTGGACCATGACCTAGCTTTGATTTTTATCGCATTAGTTTTCAAGAGGAATTATTTTAGGAGAATATGCCATTACCATCCACATTCCCATGGTAACATAGGGAGTAAAATTTAACAACAATAAGTTAAGTCTGTTATTTTAATTGTATGTCAACAAGTTTTGTTTTTCTTTCAAAACTAGTGGCGGATCCAGCCAGAGACCAGGGGGCCCAGCCCCTCGGTTTTTAGTGTCAAAAATAATTTAAGCTATTATTTATATATTTTTGGAAGTTTATAGTAATAGTCTGGATTATGGCTTCCCTGTCAGTTTTCACCTTCTAGATCCGAACCTATTCAAATCATATCTAAATTTTATTTCTAGGATGTTAACGGTTTCTAGGATTATAACTGACTGCAATTACGATTTCCCTTTAAATATCCAGCTAAACGTTCACTAACTATGAAAATGTAGTGTTGTAGAAAATGGTGAATGTCGTTTAGTATTTGTCGCTATGAGGATAACCCTTAAAACACTTCAAGAATAAATATAATTCACTTTATATGACTCAATGTGATACTGAATATAAAGGTAATTGTGCTACTATCATTGCAGCTTCATTGAAACGAGTATTCTAGGGGGGAAAGGTGGTTCAAATACTTTCCAAAAACCTATTCTTTATTTGCAAAGAACGCATATTTTAGCTAGTATATTATAGTACATATTCATATAACATGCACTTAAACACATTGACAGTGATTGCCAAATGGATCAGTGTAGCATAACATACTTTCAGCATTATTTGTTTTCGATGGACTACAAATAAATGCGCTACATTCGGAACTAACAATGGTTAAGTTTTGCATTGTATGAACATTGTATAACGACCTATGAACATTGTAATGACAGAAAGAAATCAAATTATAGTGTAAATTTACGAAGCTAGAAACTTTAAAGAACAAAGTGGTGAGAAATAAATGCAATAAGGAAACTTATTGTACAAAAAGAAGTGTGAATTATATACCTGTTTATGCTTTCTTTATCTATCAGCCAAATCGCTTCAGACCGAAATTGTAGATTTTAGAAAACTTGGAATTTTTGTCTTCATTGGAGATTATCAAATTACTGCTTTATTCATCCTTTGGATTTATTGAGCACTGCATTATATAGGATGCAATTATTTAGTACATGCTCATAAAATATAACACTGAATAGCATGCACTAAAGCTAGGTATAATATTTGCCTAACTTGTAGGCAGAGCGATAGGCCCAGGCTTGAAAATTTGGATGGATAGGGATTATTTTGTGTCCGGCTCGATGTATTTTCTTCAAAATAACAAGGTTAAATAACACACCTACACATTGGTATTTTAAAAGTGTAAGATGCAGGTAGAGACTACATTCGTTTTTATATTCAATAATGTGACTACATAAACTATATAATGTCTGGCAAAATAGTCCCCCACTTAAAAAAAAAATGAAACAATGACTAGGCCATTCGTTTACCGAACATATTTTCGTTTGTATATACAATTTTCCTTACAGGGATACTTGAGAGGTCAACTGGGGAGCTACCTTGGTGCCAATATAGCCCCCGTATCACAGCACAAAAAATTGAAATACACCATTCGAAAACAAATCGTTTGTGTCGTTTGTACTGAAAAATGTTTTGTTTGTACCCTGATAGTTTTCGAGAAAAATGGGATGACATTTGGGGGGGCTATCTTGCACGCAAGATCCATGCCCATTAATAAGTATTATGTGTGTATTCATGTAAATTTATATGTATTTAGAATTCTGGTTGTGCATATCCGATTAAAAATTAAAAAAAAAAGAACTTTTCGGAAATAACTCAACGTTAAAATTGAATCCGCTAGTGGGAAAACAGTGTGAGTCCAAAATAAGCCATTTTGAGGTAAAGGCAAAAATAACACTAAAGATGAAAAACTACAAGTTGTAATGAAGAGCAGTACAATTTGCAATAGCTCCTACGTTATAGCAGAATGCTATATTGTCAACTGTGCATTTGTGGCATTAGCAAACGAAAGTTCTTTCTTCAAATATCTGAAAATGAAAATAGCATCCTGTCCAAACTGTTCCCAACCGATTTATCCTGGTACTTTAATGCACAACGGAAATCTTGGAAATGTACTTTTATCGTCAGTATCAAGTATGGGAAAGTGGGGCAAGGAGAACAAGTGGGGTACAAAGGTTAACTGACTTTGTTGAGCTGATAGTCAACGTCGTATAAACGACTACCTGACATTCCTTTCGGAAAGGTGCAGTTACTTAAGCAAGTTTGAATACATTAGAATGCCAAAAATCAGGTTCTGGGGCAATGGTGATATATTTTTAACTCATGTAATATATAATAATTCATTGAATATACCTGTAATGCACACATGTTTGTGAAAGAACAATATCATAGATGCGTAATATTATTTTCACAATACGGACCTTCTTTTCATTAGATTTTTCTTCTTATTTCGTAGTAATGTATATGCGCGCCTATGCACACTATTGCGAAGTGTCATTGTAGTAAACTACAACGTCAATACAGTTTATGGTATAAGCGTCCAGCGTTCCAACGCTGACCGTTTCATTGTGCTGTAATCACATGTTACCAGTGTTATACTTTATCGAATCTTAAGATGCTCTTCTCGCTCCACTCTTGATACCTTTAATTCTACATAAATTCTATCTTAGCATAGTCATATTTAATTTGTCCAATTTCTGTTTGTTCATTATGTGAGCCTAATTTACGTCGGAAGCAACATGACTGTTAGTGCTTTCCAAGGTAATTTGAACAATGTCAATAACTGTTTCATCTTGGTATACTTTGATACTATAATACGCTGTTACCCATAAATAGTTATTCTTCAGAATTTCTTGAGAGTAAGCTGATGATGCATTCGCGTTACATTGTTTTATTAGAAGCACATATTTAATTTCTCGAAGCTCAACTTTGAGCTTCCAGTATTTACTTGAAACACAAGCTACAGAATTATATTTTATAACTTCGTGTTTGTGTGCAAAGGTATTATATAAAGACATTGAGCAATATAGTATAAAATACAGTGTTCCATTTCCATTTCCGACTTAAACATTTAATATTCAAATTTTTAACCCACAATTGAAAAGTTGAAATTCAGATCAGTCTCAAACGTCGTAGTAACGTAACAATTTCTATTACGTTTTAAAAGACCAATTATTTTTATTTTATTTATTTATTTATTTATATGCATGTTTGTTTTAGTTTCTTTTAATAAAATGTTTGGAGCAAATGAAATAAAATTTGTGTATTGCTTCTAGATTCTGGGCAATAATATTTTAGCAAATAAATAAATAAATAACCCACGAAGAATTTATTTTGAGAGAATCCGTAAGTGTTATATTTTTCGCAAATTAAAACACATTTTCTCGAAGTTATAGTTCCAAAAAGAAAAGTACATAATACTGTAATACTATTTGGATTTTGAATTTTATTGAAATATACCTACTAATTAAATGGTTATATTAATTTCCTCATTTCCAGCCTAACGAGGGAATTTCAAAAGACCAACCTTGCAGAAAATTGTTAATTTTACAGTCATTTTTTTTAAAAATATCAATTATAATTACACCAGCTTCTATTTTGAGGAATTGCTTGAGGGATCATGCGTTTAGAAATCACATATCACATGATGGTGTGTAAATGAAGCTTTGGAAACAATTTCAGGACATACAGGAAATGTACCTTAATCATTTTCTGCCGAGTTGGTTGTTTGACTTTCCTTCGTTAGGCTTGGATTTAAAACTTTTTAACTTCTAAATTCACACTATTATGTATCTTTCTATCTGTAACTATAACCACTAGAAAATATATTTTAATTACCGAGAAAGACAAAACATGACGCCCATTCGTAAATCAAGTGTGATCCAAAATAGAAAATTTGAAAATCTTAGAACTGTTTGGAGTTATATATATATATATATATATATATATATATATATATATATATATATATATATATATATATATATATATATATATATACGGGGTTATTATAAATGATGGACCCATTTTTAAAGATGTATATTTATTAAAGTATAAATTCAAAATGAACAATCTTTATACCAATGGAAAGTGGAAGTTTCAGCTTTTTTTTTTTTTTTTTTTTTTTTGTAATACATTATAAATGTTGCACGGCAAACACTTATGCGGTAGCTGAACCCGTCCCACAAACGAGCAAGTGTATCTACTGTTACTTAGTGCACAACAGCTGTAATACGGTTCCGCAGATCGTCCAGAGTTATTGGTAGAGGTGGGACGTAAACAGCTTCTTTAACATAACCCCAGAAGAAGTAGTCACATGGGGTGATATCAGGAGATTTTTCTGATCTTGGCCATCTGATTTTTCTGATTCTGGCCATCTCACTCACAACTGAGAGGGAAACAAATGGCGGCCTATTGCCTCGCGAACTTTACCGGCCGCTTCGGGAACCACCAACATCATTGTCCACCGAAACTTTCAACCTTCCTCTATCCATTGGGATAAAGATTGTTCATTTTGGACTTGTACTTTATTTACTACGAATTTTTAAAAATGGGTCCATCATTTATAATAACCCTATACATATACATAGATACATACATACATATATATATATATATATATATATATATATATATATATATATATATATATATGAAGGAGTCTTACATTCATATGCTATTACTAGATGTAAGAATTCTCCTTCCTCAATTAATCTGGTTTTGGTGGGCCATTTCTCAACGGTGGGCGAATTACAGAAAAAAACAAAGCCCATTATGTGTCCCCATGTATAACAAATCTTGGATGACTTTTCTCTATTCGAAGCTCCATGATTGGCCTATAGTGAAATGGGCATTTTTTCAAGTACAGTGGTTGTAAGAATGTATCCAATCTCGAATCATGAAACTGTCAACTTCACTTACATGAAATGGTGTAGATTTCACTCTGCTGCCTTTGATCACATTATTCCAACCCTCTGGTATTTCAGCTCTTGATTTTGTGTTCACCAGTCCCATGTTCTTACCACGTTCAAGGTAGGAACGACTATGAACTAGAAGTGTTACTTGAATAGAAATGAACTTCTGCCTTCCTTCCATGTGCAATTTAATGAAGGCATCTGAATAAAGTGTAATTCTTATTTTGACGACATCAAGAGTCGCAGAACAGTTCAAGGTGGTGGATGTTGGGAAATATTTTTACTATATATATATATATATATATATATATATATATATATATATATATATATATATATATATATATATATATGTAACCGGCCAGTTATAAATTTTTTATTTGTGTTGTACTTTGGTTCTAAATTCAACTCTTAAAGATGAACAAAACAGGAAAAGATTCCTTTATCTAAATACAGATTAAAACTCTATAATAAAATGTTAAGAATTATGTTATTTGTCTGCGAATTCGTTTTATGTGCTGAAGACAGTTTGACTTACATAATGAACTTCCTCATTATGTAAATCTTGCGTTGACAGATTTCTTCGTCTGAACCAAATTCCGACTTGTACATGAACCCGAGTTTCTGGGTCATGCCATGGATCTACGTCACTTTGGGTAACAACCTCAGCAAAATAAATAGTATATAACATCACGATATTTCCGGGATAGAGAGAGAGCGACCAGAGATTACATCGTTGATAGTCTCAATGTAACTGAGTTATTTGAAGCAATTTTGTCTTGAGACTTCGAACATTAAATTCTACATCAGATAAAATTTGGAAAGTCACTGTTGTGTCAATAAGGACTTGGGCTGAGATTGGACCTGGAGTGACTATCGTGGGACAATAATCTTCAACAAGAAAATCAGGCATGTGCTTAAGAAACCTGTCAACTGCCAAAATGTCTCTACACATAAACCAATTCACAAACATCTCATGACTTCACTAAACATTAAAATCAATCACACATTTGAGGCTTGTATCTTTTATTCACGCCTAGAATTTCCTACTATATTTAATGTTACGTAACACTTCTATCAGGAGTATAGGACGGAGTTGGTTATGTTTAAGAAAGTAAACCTCTCGCAATGTACCCCCATTAGGATAAACCTTAAGCATAGCCACAATATATATATATATATATAAAATTTTAAATAAATTGATTGTCGAAGCTATGTCTAGCTGTATTAGTCTAACAGTAGAACATAAACACAGTTGAATATTATCGACAAAAAGGAAGAAAAATAAGTGTAAAATGATGACATGAAAATCTAAATGTTGCCCAAAAGTAGACATCCATCCTTTTCCCCCTAGACTCTTCTTATGATATTACAGCGTGATACTACACTTTTTATGTGATTGCACTGCAGACCACAATACTTTTTTTTTAATTTTGTTTTTATGTGAATCAAAAATTTGTTATTGAAGTTAAATTCTGAAAAAAAATGAATAATTTGTTGCAATCATACTTATTAAATTAATTAATTATTTATGCTTTGATTTAAAAGAAAACTACCATAATTTACAGTCGGCAGCACAAACAGAAATGCAAAACAGAAATTTCCATGCTGAGTTTTAGATTTATTCGTCTAGCTTCCTCCGTCATTTGATGGTTGTGAAAATGAAAAGGAGAAAATCATCTAAAGTGCTCTTTAGAGCCATCTGGTGGCTGCTGGTTGAGGTAAACTACGTTAACTCGACGCAAAAGCCCTTGCTTATCTTGAGTTTGCAGAATTCTTCACTTGGATTCCACATTCTCACCAACAGAACCGCCAACTGAAACTACGACTCAGCACTTGAATGGTAAATTACTCTCTGTGAAGCAAAAGCTGACGTCGACAGTTATTTCTACTATGTCGAGTACTGTTTTCGTTACCCCTGACATTGCATGTGTTTACCTACAGACTTGATTTTGTGCACGCTTTACATTAACATACATAATCGGTTAAGTTTTGCTTTATGCTCACCATTCCTTTCTGTATGCTATTTTGTTTCACTTTAATTGCTCTTTTGACTATGAAACATTTTACTTATTTTGTATAATGTACCCAACATGAAGAAAGATTTTACACAAAACAAAGACGTATACATAGCTAGCATTTCTCACATGCATTACCTATACGCATTCCGTTGTTTATTATAATAACATATTTTCAAAACTTCTTAAAGTCAAACAAATAATAAAATAGAAAAACAAATGTTAATGTTACAATGCAACTTACTACAAGCAGTAAGTGTACAAAGAAGTATGTGTGTTAGGAGCAAAGATGACGTGGATAAATGACAACTTGACCCATGACTCACTGACTCACCACCTATAGTGACTCATGACCCATTCTGACCCATGATCCATGTTCTCTTCTCCACTGACGAAAAAAATTACACTCATAATAAAAACAAAAAGCTGTGAAATTATCACTAATCAGAGTTTGAATTTACACGGTCAATCGCTCAAACACCGCTCTGTTACAATACTGGTGGATCTGACCTTTACGATATAAAATGGTAAAGTGTATGTCATGGGTCATACTACCATGAACTTCATAATTATCATATATTTTTTTTCCTTATTGCATTACAGATATCTTTAAGGATAAAATAGGGTGAAATTTGGAAGTCTCAAATCAAGGTAAAGTAGGCAAGGGCAACGTTAAAAAAAAAAGCTAAATTCGACTGTGTCTCGAAAGCCAAGTAGTAAGTCATGCTGTTATTATTACAATCAAAAATATCAATATTCCAGAAGTGCTTGAAGCTCTTTTTTTGCACTTTGATATACTCATCTTAGGTAAGTAAATATAAGCAAATGAAAAAAAGGAAGAAAAAATGAATGCCTTGATAGTAAAACGTATATAAATTCACCAGTGTTCAGAAGATGCTGTCTACAGTGCACTGAACAGAGTAATTCCGTGGGTTAGGTTCGGTCATGGTGGGTCAGAGTTGGTCACGGTAGGTGATGGACCGCAGTGGATTACGCCATATTGACCCATGGCCCACTGACCCACTCCCAAATCCTATCCCACTTGACCAACGACCCACTGAACCACTCCATCTCTGGTTAGGAAAAGTCAAACCCGAGTAGATACAATTTATTAGATAGCATAAGGATTTACCACATTTTCAGTGTATAAATAGCAATTTAATCGAAAAAAAAAATTAAAAAATAAATAAAATGTTGTCAATTGTTATTGATAAGGGATTGGTATTGATAAGCATATTTTTTACCAGTATAAAAATTTTGTTTAATTTATGTGCTCGAAAACTATTCATAAGAATTTCAAGCCTAGAATACAACCATGTTCTTTTGTTCAAATTCACGTGATTTGTCGATACATGTCTTAGTTTTTTTCAATAATATTTTACTTAAAAAAATATAAAATGTGAGAGTTAATTATACGTTTAAGCAATATCTCATCATCCGTACTATGTAGTATCACCGTACTAAGCTTTATTTCTCATCATCACCGTCTCCTTTAGCCTAACCGGCATAACCCTGGGACGAGAAACTTTAAGATGTCATTTCTTTTTGTTTTCAGTTTCGGCCAAAATATGACTTGGCATGAATAAATCAATTGTTCAACGTTTAATTTGAGGGTTTAGACAGTAAATGATGAGAACTGCTAATACAATTTTGCTTTACTCTATTAAGGGAGCTTTCACTAAAATTTGCATGGTTTTTAGCCAGGCCTGTAGCCAGCACACTAAGACAGGAAGGATGTTTTTTTTTGGGGGGGGGGTCTAATTTGAGTTCAACTTACATGCTTAACTGCTTATTTTTTGAACATACGCGTCTGTTTACCTAAACAACTTACAGAGGGAGCTGAAGGTGGTTGAAGTTTCCCTGGCTACTCCCTATGAGTCTGCTCCTAGCTCAATTTGATCTTGTGGATATTCAGCTTTAAACAAACAAACAAAAAAGTTTGCATTTTAAACACTTTCGTTCGAAATTTTAGACGTCCCAGCTAAACAGTTTCTGTTTATCCGTTCATTGTTTTCTTAAAAATTTAACCTCATGGACTATCTGACTGCATTATATCTAACCTTTTTTTTTTAAATGAATTTATTATTATTATTATTTTTAAAGATATACTTTAGTCTAACTCCCCACCTTTATGCCCTTTAGCCTGAAGAAGACGGGCGATTAAGACAAGTGGATGGTAATAGATACATATGTGAAAACGGGAATACCCTGGAGAAGACCTTAAACACGATGCTATCCACCTCCAAATGAATGCATTAAAACAAATACAGCCGAAATAAAAAAATAGCATGTTATTTATCAATAAATAATTAGATACTCCGTAGCTGGTGCAAACACATAATGATAGAGAAACAAATCAACTATCAGATTTGTCCTGCTTAAGTGAAAGGAAGAGGAAAACTGTAGGAATGCCAAACGTCTCGGGAGACAAAAAAAAAAAAAAAAAAAAAAAATCTAACCAACGGAGTTCTGATAAATTTGAAACATGAAATTCTCAAAATTCGAACACAGCCAATGGACGTCATCAGATAGGAGTTTCAAGCTGAAACACAAGTGTTAATTTTCATTGGAAAATTTAGAACATTACAGAGACCCATTACCTCGGATGTTCAGATAGAGCAACTACACAAAGTCTCATGTCACTAAATGTTTATGCTTATGTTCTTAAATGTTCGCGATTTACTTAACTGGTAATGGACTGTCTTCTAACAATGGAAACTTCCAATACTTGTTTTTAGTTTTTATTGTACCTTACTAATCGCTGGTTTTCAACTAACACTTGAAATAAACCACAAAGTACATATAATAACTGCACTGTGTTCATTGCACTTAAATAACAAACTTAACTTTAAAATTATGGAAGAAATGTTCGTGCCTCGTGCCTTATGCACTGTCTCTCTTCAACACTTTCCATCTTGAATAACAAATGAAATCTAAGTTTCGTAAAAACAGTGTTTCCAGTTCTTAAAAATATTACTACTTAATATAAGACTTAACATGCCGCCCGCCAAAAAAGGGCTAGTGACCTTTTTTAAAAAAAAGAAGAAAAACTTTACATAACAACAAAAAATATACTAAAACAGGAAATAAATATATTTAACATGAATGACATTACGATTCATCATTATTTGGTAAAACTCAAAGTCCTCTAATTGATCGTTTATATAAACCATTGGAAGTTTTAACAGTAGCCACTCGAACCAAACCGTCAGGTCCAGAATGCACTTCAGTGATGACTCCCAATTTCCACGATAGAGGAGGTAGCTTATCTTCTTTGAGAACCACCAATTGACCTGGCTGTATGTTGGCACAGCTTCTCTTCCACTTATTTCTTCCTTGTAGTTGTGACAAATATTCCATGTACCATCTTCTCCAAAACTGTTGAAATCGTTGTTGGATCCTTTGCCATCTTTGAATTGAACTAATCTTCTCCTGATTTAAGTCTCATTCTGGTAGTACTGTAAATGCTTGACCAATAAGAAAATGACCAGGAGTTAATGCTACTGGATCATTAGGATCATTGGATAATGCTACAAGAGGTCTCGAATTTAAGCAAGCTTCTATTTGTGTGATTAATGTTGTTAATTCTTCAAACGTGAGATATGACATTCCCATGACTCTCCTTAAGTGGTATTTAAAGGACTTAACTGCAGCCTCCCAAAGACCACCGAAGTTGGGCGAATATGGCGGAATAAAATGCCATTGGATTCCTTCAGTAGTTGCAAACTTTTTAATCCTTTCTTGATGGTCAGCTGTATGCAACAACTTTGCGACTTCTTGAAGTTCCTTGTTGGCACCAATGAACGTAGTTCCATTGTCGCTATAGATATGCTTGCATTTACCTCGACGAGATATGAATCTTCTCAAAGCAGCTAAAAATGCCTGACTAGTAAGATCACTCACAACTTCGAGATGGATAGCCTTTGTTGCTAAGCACACAAACACTGCAATGTAGCACTTCACCTTTGTTTTTGACTTTCTGATACCAGTTTTGATGTAAATAGGACCGGCAAAGTCAATTCCAGAATTTGTGAAAGGTCTTGTTAGTTCTACTCTATGTTTTGGTAGTTATCCCATTAATTGTTCTGGTCCAGACGCCTTTAATCTTTGACATGTAATACACCTTCTAATAACTTTCTTGATGGCATTTTTACCATTAGGTATCCAATACCTTTGCCTTAGTGATGCTAGCATTAACTGACATCCAGAATGTAGCAATCGCTTGTGTTCATGTTCTATAATTAGTCTTGTTAGGTGATGATCTGGTGGTAGAACAATTTGATGTTTAGCATCAAATTCAAGTTCAGACATCTTTAATCTTCCACCAACTCTTAGTGATTGTTGATCACATATGAAAGGATTGAGAGACAAGAGTTTGCTCTTATTGCTAACTCTTCCACTTTCTTTAAGATCAGCCATTTCCTTAGCATAAACTGACTTTTGAACTTCTCGTATTAGTTTGATTAAAACTTCTTCAATTTCTTCCAAGGTAAGAGCGTCTACATTTCTTCTTGATGCTTCTACTTTAGCATTCTTGGAAAACCGCATGCAATAAGCCAAGACTCTCTGAAGTTTGTTCAAAGTAGAGAATCTTTCGATCATACTATTATCTTGAGTTGTCACTAAGTAACTTGATTTTAATTTTTTCTGTTCAGGAATCTCTCTGAGTGGGGCAGGCTCCGTCTTAGCCCAATCAAGTGAAGAACACTGTAACCACTGAGGACCGTTCCACCACAAATTATTATGTATTAACTTGTCAGGACTTTTTCCCCTTGATATAATATCTGCAGGATTTTCACTTGAAGCGACGTGTCTCCATTCCCCTCCCACTTCTTGTACCTCAGCAACTCGATTGCCAACAAATGTTTTCCATCTATTTGGACTTGCCCTTAACCATGCTAAGACTACCATAGAATCTGTCCACATATACACCTGGGATATTCATTGTTTTAATGCCTTAGTTACCTTTTTGACAAGTTTTGATGATAACACTGTCGCACATAACTCTAAGCGAGGCAGGGAAATCTTCTTTATGGGCGCCACTTTGGACTTAGCACATAATAGCTTCGAAGTAACTTGACCATCCTTGTTGACGGATCTTAAATATACACATGTCCCATAAGCCTTTTCTGAAGCGTCTGAGAAAGCGTGAACATGAATGTCTATCAAGGTACCTGACTGAAGAACCATTCTGTCTACACTGATATCTGATAATGAAGGAATGAATTCAAGAACTGTCTTACATCTTTGCTGTAGTTCTTTAGGAAGTGTTTCATCCCACTCCAATCCTGATTGCCACAGATCTTGAAGAATTATCTTACATACGATTGTTATTGGACTAACAATTCCCAACGGATCAAAGATTGAAGCAATAATACCCAATATCTTGCGTTTTGTTAAATTATTATTCGACATTTGATTTAGAGTGAATCCATTCATCACTTGAAGTTGATCAGTTGCTGGATGCCAAAGTAATCCTAATGTTTTGACTTGACCCTTATCGTCTAAGCGTCGTAATGGCAGTCTCACTATAAAGCGTCCTGTTGAATGTCTTCTAGTGTTTGCGACAAAATGTTCTTCACACTCCCTTTCTTCTTTCGATATAGGAGTTTCTTGAATATCTTCTATTTTCCAAAACTTCTGCAGCTGGTGGGTTAAATCATCGTTGTTGTGCAAAAAGAATGTTCGATGTTCTGGCGTGAAGTTGTTGTGCTTTGGCATCTGATATTGTCCTGAAACTATCCATCCTAACTCTGTATTTTGGAGAATTGGAAATGCTCCTGGACGCACTTGTTGTCCTGCTTTGAGTAGACTAAAGAAAATTCCAGCACCTAACAACAAATCAATCTTACCAGACTTGTTGAAATTAGGATCCGCTAACTGTAAATTCGGTGGAAAGTTCCATTCTTTAATGTCAACATCAGCATCAGGTAAATTTCCTGCTATTTTGGGCAATACAAAACACTTAACATCTACACTAAAATCACTTACAGCAGAGAATACTTGTAACTTTCTTCCGTATTTGACGTTGCAACTTACATTATTAATACCTTGTACAGGAACATTGATATGATATTTCTTTAATTTTAACCTCTGAATGAGAGATTCTGTTGCAAAATGAGATTGGGAACAACTATCAAGCAAAACCCTAACCATATGTAATTTACCATTGCAATCTTTAACTTGAACAACTGCAGTTGAAAGTAAAACACGCACATTACTTTTAGGCTTCACAGAGCAATAAGTACTAGTATTAACAACTTCCTGTCCTTGAGACATTGGTTTTTCCCCTACAGGTTCCGTAACAGAATCGTTTTCAACACTGGCAGCATGATTAGGCTGTGATTTCTTAAAATCACTATGCAATAACGTGTGATGCTTCAGATTACATATTTTGCATGCACTTAGCGAACAATCTTTCACTACATGGTTGACAACTTTCAAACAATTAAAGCAAAGTTTGTTTTGTTTCGCAAAACTTAATCTTTTGGATACACTTAATTTCTGAAACTCATTACACTTGTGTAACGCATGACTTTGTTGACAAAACGAACACAAAACATTAGTACTCACATAAGATTGTCTAGCATTTTTTACATCCTTAACAACATTAGATTTACTGAGATGCAACTTTGATTGCGTAGACTTTACCAATTCTAAGGCCTGGCATTTATTTTCTAAAAAGACATGAAGTTCTTCTAAACTAGCAAACTGTTCCCTATTTGTTTGATTTTCAAAGTCTTTACGTGTTTGTTCATCTAGCTTTTCCAAAACTAGGTGCGATAACAATATATCCTCCAAAGGAGTATCTAACTGTAACGCCTTAAGTGCATTTACGTTACTTATAGTTTGATTTAATAATGTCCTTAAGTCCGCCACTGAATCTTTACTGACAGTCGGTAATGAAAACAATGCCTTTACGTGAGCAGTTGCTATTAGCTTTGGATTATTATACCTTTTGCATATCATTTCCCAAGCAAGTTTGAAATTTTCACCTGTTACTGGTATATTCTCAACTAATTTGCTTGCTTCACCTGATAATGAGAACAACAAATAATGAAATCTTTGAATATCATCTAAACTTTGATTGTTTACAACCAAACTACTGAAAGTATCATGAAAATGTCTGAAATCTATAACTTGACCTTTAAATGTTGGCAGCTTTATGACTGGTAATTTTAGACACCCTGTATTCGCGGCTGAATCACCTGACGAACTTCTATTGCTACTACTAGCCTTCTCAGCTGTTTCAACAATTGACGTCATTTTTGCAAGAGTATCGTAGTAAGTAGCTTCAAACAACTCTCTATCCTGTGTATATTCATTGTTTTCGTCCTTTAATTCAAGCTGTTTTTGCACTTCATCATATTCTTTGAATATATTGGGTAAACGTGCACACCTAACTTTAATTTGCATTACATCACCGTCTGCTCCAAATTGTTCAACAAATGTTTTCATTCTTGTAAGGGAAGCTTTAGCTAGGCCTCTTGCCTTTATAAGAGAATTAGTATTTGAATCCATTGCTTGTGATATATCTACCTGAAGTCCTTATAACAACAGACCTTTACACAACTAAAAGAAACAAAAAAAATATACTTAGCTACGTGACTGCTACATTGCGCCTTTGTTTTTCTTCAGATTGCAATGCACAGCTGAATGCGTAGGCGCGTACGTGATAAGTCCACTAGGTCAATTTTGCTTCTGATTCGTAACACTCACTGTCTTTACACACACATAGTCAATATGAATGTTTGAATGATTCACTTATTCTTTTTCTTGGCACAACACTTCCTCCATCCGGCCCGGAGGACCAAAAAAAAAACTGTTTCTGCTTATGTTCTTAAATGTTCGCGATTTACTTAACTGGTAATGGACTGTCTTCTAACAATGGAAACTTCCAATACTTGTTTTTAGTTTTTATTGTACCTTACTAATCGCTGGTTTTCAACTAACACTTGAAATAAACCACAAAGTACATATAATAACTGCACTGTGTTCATTGCACTTAAATAACAAACTTAACTTTAAAATTATGGAAGAAATGTTCGTGCCTCGTGCCTTCTGCACCGTCTCTCTTCAACACTTTCCATCTTGAATAACAAATGAAATCTAAGTTTCGTAAAAACAGTGTTTCCAGTTCTTAAAAAAAATATTACTACTTAATATAAGACTTAACACTAAAGGTCAATAAATCTCAGGGATCCAAGCATTCTTTGAACCAAACAATTGACACTGCAACAGCAGAAATCTGATTTATGGAGTCAAGAGTCAAGATCCACAATGTTTCGATCTGATAGGTGTATGTTGGTGTAGTGGATTCCCGGTAACACCTTCCATTTGAATTGGTAGTGGTTATTAGTATTGGTATTATGGTTCTTATGAGTTTCACATACCACGCTAAAACGCCAATGGTTGTTTGTAACACTACAGACTGAAAGTTGTTGAAATGTTTCCAACGTTGTATCGTTTCTACGAAAGTGATCCTTGTTGCTTCCCGGATTACAAAATCAATTCTATCTGGCTTCTGTTACTATGAATTACTATTAGAAGAACAGTGATTCTTGATTTGGTCTGTAAAGCTAACAGACCACAAACATACAGAACACCATTAAGTCGAAGTGGAGCGGTGATTAAGGTTTCAGAGATCGTCGTATATGAGATTTTTCAAGAAGGTTGGCGGAATATTACATAGAATGTCCTCCACAGTCTCATCGAAGGCACGCCTTATGGGGTGGTTCTGTTGTAGAAGCAAGCGGTTGTGCTGCCAAATTTTGAAAGTGAGAGAAGTTCAAAAGAAGATTTCAGGTAAGTTAATTGGTTAGACTGGATTTTAACGTCCCTTTCAGCATCGAGGCTATACAAGACGCAGACTTACACCATAACGTAGGATTTGAATTACATTATTTCCCATCGAGAATCAAAGTCGAGTCTCCTGTTCCACAGGCTATTATAATTCTAATCATATAACCATAATGGAGCTATTTCAGGTAATGGACTTTTTTTTTTGGCAGATAGTGTATTAAAAGCTGCCAATAGGCCTTCTCCTTATATAGTTGATAAATATACTCTCTAGTTGAAATTTACTGCATAACTCTGATTTGAACTTACATAAGTGGAGAGAAAGAAAGAAGAAATGCAATCCAGGGAAACTTTTTCTTTTCTTTATCGTTCGTGATGAAGAGTAGGAGAGGATAACTTTTAAAACGATCGAAATTACTGATATTAGTGTCGAATTCATGATTTTCGGGGGCACTGAGATTGATCGTGACATCCCGTTGTTACTTAGGTCCTAATTTAGCCGCATCAGTAAATATGTGGAGAAAGAGTGACATGCAAATATATTAATCGAAAGCCAGCGATATCAGTTGCAAATCAATATTTCTAGAGGTCGCAAAGTTAACTGGTGGCAGCCCCGATGCCGTATAATTCGAAATTCAAAACCACTGGGATAATATACAATGGCATACCTAGGGTGTGTAGAAAGGGAAACATGCAAAAAAAAATGCAAAATGAGCGATATTAGTGTCGATTCCATAGTTTTCGGGGTCGTTAAAATCAATACTAACGCTTCCAATGCCGTTTGAGTCCACGTCCAGCCTCATTAGCACCTCTAACGGATATGAATTGGGTGATGTGTTAAAACAATCGAAAACGACTGATATTAGTGTCGAATTCATAATCATCGGGGTTGCTAAGATGAATAGTCACACTCACTATATCGCTAAAGTCCAGATTTCGCCTCATCCTCATGAGGGTGAAAAGATGAAGGGTGTATGCATGTATGCATGTTCCACTATAATTATGAAACACGCAGACCAATTTCAACCAAACTTAGTATTTTCATAATTTACAATCTGAAAAAAAAAAGTTATCACCCCTAACTCTACTAGGGAGTGGAGAAATAGGTAACTTGTACAAGCAATCAAAAGCGAAATATACTAATTTCGAGTCCATAGTTTTCGGTGTAGCTGATCTGAATATTGACACTCCCGAAGCCGTTGAGTCCAAGTTCAACTTCCAGTGGAGATAATATACCTCTAGCACCCCTAGGATAGGGCATGAGAAGGGGTGAAGTATAAAATATTTGAAAACGACCTATATTAGTGCCTGATTGTCGACTTTCGGAATTGCTGAGATGAATATTGACTTTCTTGATGCCGTTTATGTCCACATAAAGTCCCCATCTGCATGGCAAATGAGAAGTGCTGAAAAATAGCATATGCATTTTGACCGAGAATAGTGTTGAATTCATAGTTTGCGGGATCGATAAAATAGCTTCCGCATTTGAAATCACTTTTAGAACATACCTAGTATCCAGCTCAGTGTGGGATTTTGTCATGCAACTTTGATTAAAGTTTGCGTTGTATATGGCATAGTGTTTCAAAATGTATGTGTAAAAGAATGTATATTATATATATATATATATATATATATATATATATATATATATATATATATATATATATATATATATATATCGGGTGTTGCAAAATAAGTGTTACAACTCTTGGGAGGTGACTCCTGCCATTGAGACAAGAAAAAAAGTTCTCTTCAACTTTCTGCTATCGGACATAGTTTCAGATCTACAAGGTGCCGAAAGCGTGTGAAAATGACTTTCGGACGCCAATATTTCGGAAACTATCCAACATAAAGAGGGCGGGTAAAAAATTCACTGAAGAAGTCATACCTGCTCTATTGAATTTTGCATGTTTCACAATCCTGCCGTGCACGCGAAAGGGATTCCCCAAAGGAACGTAGGGAGTCCCGGATAATCTGCCAAATGAAAATTGGTCTAAATGGATATGAATTGATAGGCTTTCTACCAGGTTACAATAATTCGTTTGTATTAAATCGATATCTGGAACAAATACAAAATGGCGGACACCTTCATGCCCGTTGTGTGTGGTTGCATAATCACCAGGTACGGATGCTGGCCAACAGTGACGTTCTGAGTATTAATTGTAGCGAATTTGTACTCAAATGCTCTAGAAAGACATCTGGAGTGTCGGTAGAGCATAACAGATGAAGCAGGGTGATTCACATGTGTGGAAACACTTAACGAAAAATGCCCAGAAATGTACTCATACTCAGTAAACGTGAGTTCAAAGCGTCGGAAATGTAAGGATTAGCGTCAAGAACATGAAAGCCATTGCCAATTCACCAATAATATTCCTTCAAACCGATGCAATATGATGTCCACGGTTGCATACCAATAAGGATGCAACAACTGCGGCCAAGTTCAAATTGTGCAATTGAACTCAGTAAGAAACTGGGTAAACTAAATGAATGTCACTAGCGGGATCGCATAATCGATATTGAAATGTGGCCAATGTGTGTTGATATCAACATGTAGTTAATGAACAAATGTCAACATGTCCCACTACTACTGGGACATCGTCCCACGTGCAAAAAATAGGAATATAACTACTCGTGACTTGAATCTGAGGCCGTGGGCTCCCAGTAGGATTGGAAACTGCGACCACGCGAGCAAAAGCGAGCGCTCTAGCCCTGAGGTTCGAAGGAGCCTCACTTTCTCTGTATTCATTTGTTTGAGGAGTACCCACTTTGTTTGGCAAGCTCTCTTGTACAGCATCCCGACATACTTGTGTGTTTCATTTTGTTACTACTACAGCACAGTTGTAAACAATCAGAGCTTTAAGACGTTTCTTCCTATTTCTCATGTCGATTTATTTTCCATATGTATGGTGTTCCAGCTGTAGTGTTAAATGTGCCAAATCGGTTTATTTTCGTCTTTGTCTTGGCATGTGCACTGTGTGTAAGATACGAATTTGTGGAGGTATTTTCCTTTATTTCGAGTACGTCATATGTCTCAGAAGACGTTGGACATGATACAAGTTTGTTATTTTCACACTCTATCAGAATTTGAACCATGCATTAACAGATTTATTTTCATATGTGTCGATTATGGGACAATGTCCCAAACAAAGAGGGACATTGATACAATCGTGTTCTAGTTACGTTCTACCAAAAGGTGCACCAGATGTAATAGCAGAATGTACAACGTTATTTTTCTAGTTTTCGCACGTGAGACGGTGTCCCAGCAGTAGTGCGACATGTTGGCATTTGTCCATTAGCTACATGTTGATATCAACACACATTGGCCACATTTCAATATCGATCATGCGATCCCACTAGTGACATTCATTTAGTTTACCCTGTTTCTTTGTGAGTCCAATTGCACAATTTGAACTTGGCCTCAGTTGTTACATCCTTATTGGTATGCAACCGTGGACATCATATTGCATCGGTTTGAAGGAATATTATTGGTGAATTGGCAATGGCTTTCATGTTCTTGACGCTAATCCTTACATTTCCGACGCTTTGAACTCACGTTTACTGAGTATGAGTACATTTCTGGGCATTTTTCGTTAAGTGTTTCCACACATGTGAATCACCCTGCTTCATCTGTTATGCTCTACCGACACTCCAGATGTCTTTCTAGAGCATTTGAGTACAAATTCGCTACAATTAATACTCAGAACGTCACTGTTGGCCAGCATCCGTACCTGGTGATTATGCAACCACACACAACGGGCATGAAGGTGTCCGCCATTTTGTATTTGTTCCAGATATCGATTTAATACAAACGAATTATTGTAACCTGGTAGAAAGCCTATCAATTCATATCCATTTAGACCAATTTTCATTTGGCAGATTATCCGGGACTCCCTACGTTCCTTTGGGGAATCCCTTGCGCGTGCACGGTAGGATTGTGAAACATGCAAAATTCAATAGAGCAGGTATGACTTCTTCAGTGAATTTTTTACCCGCCCTCTTTATGTTGGATAGTTTCCGAAATATTGGCGTCCGAAAGTCATTTTCACACGCTTTCGGCACCTTGTAGATCTGAAACTATGTCCGATAGCAGAAAGTTGAAGAGAACTTTTTTTCTTGTCTCAATGGCAGGAGTCACCTCCCAAGAGTTGTAACACTTATTTTGCAACACCCGATAAATAAATAAATAAATATATATATATATATATATATATATATATATATATATATATATATATATATATATATATATATATATATATATATATATATATATAATATTTACAGTTTCACTGAATTGCATACCTTAAGGGGGAAGGGAATTCAAATATTTTCCATGCACCTATTATTTCTGTGTGAAGAACAGTCCTTTCAGCTAGTAATGTTATTAAATGCAATTAAGATGAATGCAGTTGAATTGCAAATAATGGGTAATGCATGATTAATATTGTATTATTGTTACTTGGCATTATTTTGATATCAGCCATTATTATGTTGTCAGTAGCAGTATTATCAAGCAAACATTTTGGTGGGGGTGGGGTGAGTTTACAATTTTTAAAGAAAATTTACTGACATAATATTACTGACATAATATTTACTGACATAATCAATCTGAAATAATATTTACTGAATAAATATCTAGAATTATTTACGAGACAATAAGTTGAGTTGTTTTGTCTCAAAAAAATTTAGTGAAAGTAATGCCTTGTTTCGGCAAGTGTATTTGTTTTGTTAGAAGAGCTTTGTCTTGTGTCTCGTCTTGTGGGTAACTCTAGTCCATAATCGTGTTTAAAATGTACAATAATACAAAAGTTTCAAATATTTGAGTATAACAAAATGTGCAATGTACTCTTATATGTCAGAAACATTTATAAAAATAGTCAGTTTCGTATAATTAGAGATTAATAATGTTCGTCTCCAGAAATAATACAGAACATTTTATGTTGAATAGGACATTAAGTGTCAAATTTCTTTGTGCTACAATAGACAGTGTTCTTAGCACGCACCAACATGTGGAACCACTGTATTAATTTATAACTTGATAAGTATAGTCTTTTAAAATGCATATTCTCATTTTTTTCAGAATTAACCTAGAATGAAAATTTTAGAATTATCCAAACAAATGCTTACTTCTCATAACTCAATGCAAAGAACTGTGTGATGTATGTTTCTTGTTATGCATATGGCTGAAAATCAAAGAAATTTAAGCATTTAGGTTTATCTAAATATTTAAGGATTATTTAAAAAAAAAAAAAAAAAACTATCCAAAAATCATTACATTAGAAATGCATAGCATATTTGAAGGGTAGGGGAAAAACAGAGAATGTCCATGTTTGTGCTTTTTCGGGTGCTTTGTCCTATCTGCTGGTGACTCTTGATACTATTTGACTGTATGTGCCATGCATGCGTAAATGCAGAAATGTCCAAGTAAAAAGGGGCAATTATTTAACTAATCCTACTCTATTGACACAGTTTTCAATATTAAAACGCCGTTTTCTCGAAAATGTAGTTTTGTGACATTCCTTCTTTTTTTCCTTACCCTTCATTTGTAGTTACTAATAAATTATATAAGTTTCATACAAAAGACAAAATAAAGAAAACAAAAAAATATAATGAGGTAATAGAAGAAGGAAGTGAAAATAACTTTCGAAAGCAAGAACATATCAGATTCATTTTTTTTTTTTTTTGAAATTTTCCATCACAATTTAATTATATTTATAATGTCATACTATATAATAATTTAAAATATATATATTATTTTTTTTCTATTAAAAACTCGCAGAAAATTTGTAATTAGATCTGCTTTGCACATTTGCATTTATTAATAAACAGTATAAACGTAGTACACAAATAATAAATAAATACATAAATAAATAAATAAACAATTAATACTAAATGATTTTCAGAATTTTAAGGTTCAAATTCATTTCTTTTTCATTGCAAATTAACTGTATTCGTATTCATAGTGTTATGCTACATTGTATTTCAGCAACAATATAATAGACCCTTTTGTAGTAGGTTGTTATAAATTTTATAGCGCAATAACACTTCTACAATTAAGTACAAAACATTGAGACTTATTAATGTAATTCATAAGTGGCCTAATATTGAGTCAAAGAGTTCATTCTCACAAGTCTTCCAGAACATCTTAAATTCTGTTGACTCATAATAAGTTAGCTTGCAAATACTGTTTTTCGTGATACGTAATTCAAGTAAATTGGACACAAACTGTTTGCATACATATCGTGTGTATGTATGTGTGTGTGTGTGTGATCCGTGAAATGAAGCTTCTGTATAATATACAGTTTAATTAAACATTTAACTGATGCAAAAAGGTAAAACCCTCAAACAACAAATATATGTGCTCCAAGTATAACCTACTTAGACAAGGCCAAAACTCACGTTTATCAACAAACACACACATATGTCATATGCATACAAACACTCAAATTGCAATTCAGTTTCCCGTGATTATTACAAACATTATGTACATAGTTTAATGACATAGAGTCAACACGGTGTTTCGTAAGAAGTTCGCGTATCTTTTAATCCGAAAAGAAGAAAGTAGTTAATTAAGCTTTGCGACTTCTTCAGATTTCTGAGAACACTTTTGTCTATCTAACCTCACGCCGAGATAAGTAAACGTTTCTACACAGTAGAAGCGACGACTGTGTACAGCGAAGAAGAGAAATGTGCACACTGATGTTTACTTAATTATATTAAAAGCACATTTCGATGGTTAAAACGTGAAGGAATTGCTAGTTGTGGATATGAGTGTTATGAATTGTTTAAGTACTTTGGTACGTTTAAATGAAAATGTAAATATCGGCTGCACGATTAACTTTCACTTGCAGGGTGTGTGCAGACATGAAGATGTAGGGGAAAAAATAGAAAAAGGGAGTAGAGAACGAACTGAAAATATGAAATAGTGAGAGCGAGAGAAAGAGAGAGAGAAAGAGAGGGGGCAATAGAAAAAAATAAACACAAAATCCTTTATAATTTCTTCTTTGGAGATGCAAAAATAACAACGTCAACTACTGCGTTTTAAAGGAAACTTGCAAAGGCTCCGCTCCACACAGAAAAAAAAATCACAAGAAATTCAACAAAAATAATCATAAAAAGATAGACCTCCCGCATTCATTTCTCAATCAGAATTAAAGGCAATTTTTGTACAAAAAAGAAAAAAAAAGAATGAAGAAAGAACTAAATGGAAATGTTTCTCACACACTTAAAGTTATTAAATGAACACCAAATATTGAAGTGGAAACGCAAACATTTTACCCTAAACTAAAGTAATTTCATTTCAGGTAATTTAACAGCGCTACACTTTGCTATGTCAGACGTTTATAATATTTGTGAATCGTACTGATTATAAGAGATGTCACTACATTTAAGATTACTTTATGAAACTCATATATAAAATGGGCAAATTTCCCAATTTTGAATGAATCTTTTTAATGGACCTTTTAAACAAATAATTTATTATATTATGATTGTAAAGTATATGAGTTGAATTCCTGCTAAAATTAACTGACTATACCATTAAATGTTATTTTTTAACAATATTTTAAATTATTGAAGTAAAATAACTGAAATAACAAAATATTATTTACACTTAAAAATGCTAAGTTATTCATTTATCACTATTAATTTGAAAACAAAAAAAAATCATACTTGCTATTTATGGATGTGCTTACATTGGCAATGTATTCTGCATACACAATTAATTACACATGTGTACATGTTTTAATTGATTTCTAAACTTATCTTAATTTAAACTGCTATGCATATTTTATGTTCTTTCCGGGTCATATTCTTATTATATAGTGTGATAACCTTTGGCTACGGTGTTAAATTTAAAGAAACCCAACAAAGAGCGTTGAGTGAGTTATTTTCTTTCTCTTTCTGTTTTTTTCGTCTCCAGATTTGCAGTCCATCCCTGAGCGTATTAAGTGTTTCAAATATTTATTCCACTTGGTTTCAGCTAACATAAATCTTAATTTACTTAAGAATCTATCTTTTTAGCTTCACTGAGGAGCAGGAATACGACCTAGATTTTTAGAACTCGGGCTAATGTATACAGAAGGAAGGAGAGGAAGGTGGTTTTAGTCCCTCACGGATAGCTACCGTTTTATGAAATCTTATGAACTGTTTTTTTTTTCTTCTTTCTTTCTTTAGTGTTCAAATGAAAGATATTTGGAAAGATGTATGGACCAACCATGCATTTTCTGTCCATTTATATTTGAACAGGTTAGAAAAATGCCATTCTCGTAAATTCTTCTTTCAATTTAACTCCTCAACTCTCCCATTTTCGTTCCATATCGTTCCTAGTATTTCGCCTTCCTTCACTCTGCCTCCCACACGCGGGAAAACCAACTTCCATCTCACAAGTCTCGGCTCCTTCGTCCGAAAAAAAGTAGATATCTTCATGCTGAATCTTAATGAAATTTTTTTACCATTACATGTAACGTATGTTGGAAGATAGGTTGCCCTATATAACAGTTAAGAAAACTTCACAAGGAAAATAAAACTTGAAACTTATTTTTTTTTTATTTTTTTAATTACTGTAAGGATATTGAAAATTCAAAATAAAAGACGAATTCTAATTATGAAGTTAAATTGTTGACGCTAGCAAGGATTAAAATGTACCTAGTGCCAGCTGGCGGTGAAGTCCAGAAAACTATTCCGTTCTTTGAAGGTCTAATTTGAATTGTAGCGTCATTATGTGAGCCACTACTTAAATGATACCTACCTCAGAGTCAAAGATTGCAATATAGAAATAAATTGTTTTAATATTATTTTCTTTTGCTGAAAAAAAAATAAAAAAAAAGATAAATTCCAAGCGTAAGTTCATAACAACTACTTTGAGAAACAAAAGCGTCATGGGGATTTCTTTAAGGAATATCGGTATTTCTTACTATGTTTTTCTTGCCAATGCTGTTAAACGACTCTAATTTACTAAAATTAGCACTAGACTATTATTTTTAAGTAAATTTTGGAACGATTGCATCACAAGGTGTCCCTCATTAATTGTATGCTAAGAATTACTTCATAATTAATTTCAAATTAGCACCAAAAAATTAATTTGGCTATATTACGTATTGGATAACCTGTTCTTAAAATATAAACGTTAGAAATGTATTTTTTATCACCAGCAGTTTTCCTCGATTTTGCCAGCGTTCTTTTTTTATTTTTTTATTGTTGTTTAAAGATGAATGTATCAACGATAGCTCAGATGTTCTAGTTCAATTGAAGACTTTGGAAAAAAAAAAACAAAAAAAAAACAAAAAAAAACGTCAAGTCCAAAAAGTGAAAGTGTAAAGAAGATAGCTTCACAAAGGTTTCTCCTCATCTGATTTTCTTCAAACTTGGCACATATATACTAGAACGAAAATAAATCGACACGTATGTTTCTTTTTCTTCAGAAAATAGGTTAAGGGGGCAAAGGGGCCCCTTTAAAAAAAAATTGTTTAAAACAACCACATTAAAGAAACGAAACTCTGCCGATGCAAAGATGACTTCAAAGTATGAAATACATGTTTTGTCGATTCTGCGAGAAAAGAGTTGCAGGGGGCAATGGCCCCCTTCAAAATGACAAATTTGCCGATATTAGTGCAGGTGTCCACAAAATGTGACCAGGGATCATTTTTTTCGAAAAACCGTTTGGTAGATGGGCAAATCGGCGACCAAGGATCCCATTATGTTTGTGGGCACACGTTTTGAAATTTTTATTTTTGGCCTCACGGTCCCAGACGGGGTCCCATTCAAAATTTGCAAATGACAAGTGTGGTCGAGTAGCATATCGAATGAAAGCTGTTATCAAAATAGAAGAAGATGAAGTAATTCCTGACTTTTTTATGATAGCTCTGTGCAAAATAGCGGCGAGTCAAAATGAAAACACAATCTGCATTGAAAAGTTTATGGCCACCTTTATAAATGTAAAACGGTGAGACAGATGTGAAACAGGAAACCATGCATTTCATCATCTTAAATATACACAATGTATTAAAGTGTATATATGCATGTTCCAGAGTCTCATATGAGTCTTATTCATATTTTTTTTTTAAATAACAAAAGGGGTCAAATCGCGAATCGTTTGAGAGTTGTTATAAAGTGAAAGAAGCTGGAGGATGTCTCAACTGTATATTCCTCTGCAATAAAATGGCGGGTCAACTTGTAAAAACAAACTTCATCGAAAAGTCTATGGCCATTCCTATATATTTGATACAGATGTCAAAACAGAAAAGCACGTATTCCATCATTTCAAAAGTAGGGTAACATAGAGATGACCTAAAACCACTTAACATTTTTTTTTCTGGATGTGTACGAGAAAACGATTATATATAGGGTCTAAGGGATGAACACCTCCTTTGAATGAAAATTTTCCCTAAATTACTAGTCATGCAGTATCTGTCAAACATAAGGTAGAATTACATAATATATTCGAGAAACATAGAGACGTTAAAACTATGCAACTTGTGTCTACTGACAATCAGTTTAATGTAGCGTAAACCTTTTAGCAGCTGAATAAAATGAATGCCATATATAATACAGCTCGGCGCTAGACAAACAAGTGCCTAAGTGCAAGTGACCGAAAATAGGGGTGTTCGATAAGGCTGAGGACCTATCGAACTTCGGGAGTGAAAATTTATTGAGTTGTCATCGGTTACTCGAAACCGTTCGAGTATTTGAAATTATCGAAGTTTCGGGAATTATCTAAATTTCAAGTATTATCGAAGTTTCGGGTATTATCGACATTTCGAGTATTATCGAAGTTTCGGGATTTATCGACATTTCGAGTATTATCAAAGTTTCGGGTATTATCGATATTTCGAGTATTATCGAAGTTTTGGGTATTATCAAAAGTAGTGATGAATAGTTCGGTTCCTTCACCTCTCCAATGATTTCTTCTTGCAGCCAAACTAGTCAAACAACTTTTTTTTTTATCTGATAATTATTGCAAAGTTCTATTTGTCGAAATCATATGTAAAATTATTTTTCTGCCTGCCCCGTTATTGGAGCAATCGGCAAAGTGACTATTAATAGACTAATGTTGTCTTGGATTCCAATTCCATTCGGGTGATGCATGTTTTCTCTTCCTCTTTCTCTGTTCTGACAGACTGCTTAAACCTTATACAGATCTGTGGGGAAAAAAACTTTTCCTTCACTACATTGCTAAGGAGAGAAGTTTTAAAATGAACACTCTGCATATATGTAATACATATTATATAAAACTATGAAAACCTCGAATACATCATTTCTTTCAAACACCCCGATAATCCCGAACTTTTCTAAATATTCAAGCGACTCGACAAATGCGATCATATTGATATATTTCTGTATTTGCTGCTTTCAAACAATTCGAGATTCTCGAATAGTTCGAGTATCTCGAAGTTGTCTAATGTTTCTTACATTTCGAGTGCCTCGAACACTTCGAGAGTCCCGAACATTTCGGGAGTCTCGATCATTTCGAGAGTCTCGATCATTTCGGGAGTCTCGAACACTTTGAGAGTCTCAAACATTTCGGGAGTCTCGAAAGTTCGATAAAATTAAAATTCTTTATCGATGAAGCAGTTTTGAAATTTTATCGAATTGTTATCGATTACTCGATTATCGGAACAGCCCTAACCGAAAAATGAGGATAAACGGGGGTTTGGTGTTTCTGTGGGAACAAATTGACGAAATCAATATTGAACGTAGCAAAATTAAATAGCTCGGTGAATAAATCGGTGTTATTCAAAAAGTGAAATCTAGGAGAAGACAGGAGACACAAACAACGTCCCAAGGAAGTGCAAATATGCTTGAATACCAACGTGACTCTGCCACACAACAGAAAGTTGATTACAGAGACCTTTGATGTAGGCATGACCTTTCCTGCTAATATTATACCAACAAAACAGGTGTGAATATGGGGGACTGGAATGTTTCCCAAATGTTTCAAATGGGAAATGTTTTTATCAGCAATATCGTAGAATTGTTTTAGCAGTGTTCTTTTGCACGTCACTTAGTTTCGAAAAGCACTTACTTTTACATTTGCAGTCTGGTCTAATAGTTTCCTTCGGAACATATTTGACTCTCCAATTTACATGCTCTTCTCTCGCCTTCTTGGACTTCATAGCATTTCTTTTCCTCGCTTTCTTGTTTCTCACTCGTTTTTTATGCTTTCTATTACTCGAGTCGTTGGATACCTCACTTGACTTGATAGTTTCTTTCTAGCTGCAATCTTTCGATGTGCTTGGCTTCACATTTTTTATCTTCCGAACTTGTACCAGGGAAACACTTCGTATCCATACATAACATGTTATGTTTTCTGTCCATTCAATACATGTCATCTCATAAACCGCATTGTACTAATTCCAGCTAATTCCTGAGCTACAAATGCGACGTGTTTGCCACCTAGTGGAAAGCATTTTTCCCGATGATTCAATTACTTACCGATTTGTCGGTATTTGCTACAAATTAGTGGAACACTGGGATTCTTTCAGGTTGTCTTTGCATTGACAGAGTGCAGTTTATTCATTACCGGACATTTATGCACTCTGGCTTTTGCCTCCCCTTTCTTACCGTGCTTTTCTACATAACACAAACACATGTAGTTCATCTCCTTTATTTAAAACTCTGAAATATTGTGGCACTTCATCCCTCCTGCCATTTTGAATTGGATCCCTCTGGGATCCATCGGGTGACCCTGGGGCCAAAATTATTATTTCAAAACGGGTGCCCGCAAACATAATGATCGCTGATTTGTCCATCTACCAAACGATTAAAAAAATGATCCGGAGTCACATTTTTTGGACACCTACACTAATCTCGGCAAATTTATCATTTCGAAGGGGACCGTTTCCCCCTACAACCCTTTCCTCGTAGAAACGACAGAGCAGGTAATTCCTACTTTAAAGTTATGTTTGCATCGGCAGAGTTTCGCAGGGGTGCCCACAAGGGGGGGCTATGACGCAAAATGCGTCATTGAAATATTTGGGGGGGTAAAAATCTGTATAAATATGTTTGAGGGGGTGTAAAAAATTAATCGAAAGGAATATTTTTTTATGGAAGAACAACTACGGATAGACAATTGGGGGGGTGCGTCATGGACATAAGGGGGGATGGGCACCACTGGAGTTTCGTGTCTTTAATGTGGTCGTTTTCACCAAGCGGGTCCTTTTTTTCAAAACGGGTTCCTTTGCCCCTCTTAATCTATTTTCCGAAAGAAACAAAAAAGTACCTGTCGATTTATTTTCGGTCTAGTATATGTTGTCCAAATTTAAAGAAAGTCGGATGACAAGAAAACTTTATGAAGCTATCTTTTTTTACACTTTCACTTTTTGGACTTGACGGGATTATGCCCAAAGTCTTCAGTTTGTAATACGAAGTGTGGAATTCAAATATTTTATTGAGTGTTGCACATATATTTCTAGCGCAATACAAGATAAAACAATCACTTTCAATTTGGTGATCTAAAATATCATAGTTCGTTGCTCTCATTTTCAGATATTTTTTCAACTTGATGCTCTGGAACATCATAGTTCGATGTTCTCATTCTCAAATGTTTTTTTTTTTTTTTTTTCAACTTGATGCTGTGAGATATCATAGTTCGTTGCTCTCATTCACAAATACTTTTTTTTTTCATTTTGATGTCTCACACATCATAGTTCGTTGCTCTCATTTTCATATATTTTTTTTTTCAATTTTATTATCTGAGGCATCATAGTTTGTTGTTCTTATTTTCAAAAAAAAAAAAAAAACCTTGATGCTCTGAGAGATCAGAATTCGTTGACCTCATTCCCAGATTTTTTCAACTAGATGCTCCGAGAGATCATAGTTCGTTGCTCTCATTCTCAGACATTTTTTTTTTCAACTTGATGCTCTGAGACACCACAGTTCGTTGCTCTCATTCTCAAATATTGCTTTCAATTTGATGATCTGAGACAACATAATTCGTTGTTCTCATTTTCATATATTGTTTTTCAACTTGATGCTCTGAGACACCACAGTTCGTTGCTCTCATTCTCAAATATTGCTTTCAATTTGATGATCTGAGACAACATAATTCGTTGTTCTCATTTTCATATATTGTTTTTCAACTTGATGCTCTAAGATATCACAGTTCGTTGTTCTCATTCTCAGATTTTTTTTTTTCAACTTGATGCTCTGAGAACTCATAGTTTGTTGCTCTCATTTTCAGATATCTTTTTTTTCAACTTGATGCTCTGAGCCATTATAGCTTGTTGCTATATTTATGAGATCTTTTTCAACTTGATGTTCTGAGGCGAAGGACCGTATCCAAACCCGAAGCGTCCATAGAGAAGCTCTAGTATAGAAGTGGTAACAGTTGCTATACAGAGAAATTCTGACAAATTGGATAGTAAAGCAGAAGTGCAACTAGGAATATCCAAATACTTTGTTCAGTTGATTCTGAAAACTTACTTTCATATGTGTCTGTACAGGATCACCATTATGCGGAAACTTATACATGTAACCACAGCCATCAAGGGTCTAATATTTCAATGTGAGAATAAATTGCACTCTCTCCTAAAATTAGAATAAGTTTACATAAAAAAAATCGGGACTTTGGTGGGGTCCGGACCCGTAGGACCCACCCCTGCGTACGTGCCTGGAGGTCTGTAAATGACAGCCTGTGAAATTAGAACTCTTAGGGTACTTTATACGAAATTTAGTCCCAATTGTTCCGGACAAAAGCGTGAATCAATTGACGCAGGTGATCCGGTGCCACATAACTCACGATATAATTACCACATATCATTACCACAAATCAATCCGACATTTGAATCAAACCAATTGGGATTCGAACAACCCTAAACCAAAAAACGTATACACAATATGTTACTTCGTTCTTAATTCTGTGGCAAATGTCCACTATTGCTATTGATTTTTTCTCCTCGTATATATTGCTATATTGAGAATATTAACTGAAGTTTCATTGATTGCGTAATGCACTGATATCTTCTCCCTGCTTTGAATGCCTTCATATTGTGAATAATTAATATCGTATTCGATTCGCCGAAACACCCATTCATGAACGTAATACACTGCAGTTCATTGTATATCTCCCTCTTTAAAAAAAGAGACAAAGGATTGACTTTTCCGGAGGGGAGAATTTACTGATCCTTCCGGTTTTTGCAGTGAATATTGAATTATAGCAGGGAGTACGGCTGCCTATGCTACCAATAATACGTATGTACATATGTCTGCATATGGCTAAATATGATCATTTTATTTTCTTTGAATATATTGTATTTTTTTTTTAAATAGTTTTGTCTGAATACAAATTAAACAAACAAATAGCTTATGGCAACAGTGTACTTTAAAAAGTGTGAAGACTAGAAATCTAAGTTTGCTAACACGAAGCTTAACAAATATTAAACTGTAAAATCAGTAACGTACGCAGGAATTTATTCCGGGAGTGGCCCAAACTCAATATGAGGGTATTTTATATTAAAATTCCTAAAAATGCCCCTAAAATTAAGGTAATTTTCGGGAAGGTCCGGATCCCCAGGACCCACCCCCTTCGTACGTCCTTGTGTCCAGTCAACGATTAGAAATTGAGAGATGTGTGATCAGAATATTGTGAGTCTCATCTCTACAGTTACTGGTTTCCTTGGCCAGAATGTGTTCCCCAATAGCCCTCACGAACAACTAACATCACCGGAAATAATTTCCAAGTCGACGAAACGGTATTCATGGGACCAGGTTATGGCTTCTGGGACATTTTGGGGATTTCTACAGACAAGATTTCCACAAGTTGGAAAGAGTTGGGAGAAAATACATGACAATTGGATATTCCTATATAGAGAATGACTAATATATGTGTCAAATTTTGTTTACCCAGTTAGCAGTAAGTGGGTCAGGGTAAATATTTAATGAATATTCATTATATTCAAATGAACGTGATGAAAGTGGATACTAAAAGTCAAAAGTAATACAGAAGCTGTTAGCTCTAGGGCCTTTCTATTTCAAATGTGCCCTCGGAAAATATGTTAAATATAATTCAGTCCCACCCCTCTTGCGGAGGAAACCCTCCATTTGCTTAAGGGAGAAGCGAATGACCTCGGCTGTGTTGAAAATTTGCCATTCACTAGGTAACCGATTCAAGTGTGACACGGCATTGTGGACGAGTTTAAGCGCAACCGAGGTGTTTTTTCGCGCACAATTAAAGTCATTAGATGGAAAAGCCCTGGATCTCAACAGTTCTGGAGAAACAGAGGGGAAGGATAAAGCTGGTATTCTGATATTTTGTGCATTTTCAGCTATGTTGCTGGTGAATATGTTTGAAAATTGCATTGAAACGTTAAGGAAGATGCACCAGAGTGAATAAAAGTGGTGTTGAATGCTGAGATAAGTGGCAAAGTTTTTACTCGGGGCTGGGAAAATATAAGGACCTTAAGGAATAACGAACACCATTGACACGAAGAACAAAATTGTTTGATATTGCTTGCTTATATTCATGTCTTTAATTCGTAGAAAATGAGAAAAGGAGATATGAAAATGTATTAATTACATTGCCAAAGGAACAGAGACGTTACGAATGCGAACAAAAATACAAGGTCATGTTCTGTGCAAAAGTGCTATGGAGAAACACATCAAATAATATGAAGTATAAGCACATATTGTTGCAAACGTAAGTACGACAGTGTGTAGTTGTGTGATATATATTAAAACGCAAAGTATGAATCAACAAGCAAGCATAGTATCTTCCATTTAAAAACAAACGAAACCTGTATACCTTATATATTGTATACCACATACAGTTCCGATCGGCTAATAATTGCAGAAATTATAAATGTTTGGAAAGTTCGGACGGCCACCATTTTTTACATTTTTCATCCTATTTGACTGATGATGCTTTTATTCGATTCAGCGTACCAAGAAACTTAAACATAGACACTTTGCACGCCTATTTCATGCAACAATGGAACTCCGGTATTTTCGCCTTCCCAGTCCAAAACATATTTCCCCTAGAATGTTTATGGACTCTTCTGCTTTGTAACCCTTATGTCTAAGCGACGTATTACTCCAGTTTTGTGGATGAAGGAATTTTTCATTTTTAACAGTGTATCTTTTGCTTGTATTATCGCTACATATTCAAAAAATTCGCACCGGAGCACAAGCCTTCCACTTATTCCTCTATATCTCCGAAACGGTTGAGATCGAGGGTTCTTTCCTCTAATGCGTTTAAAGGTACACAAAAACACTTCATTTGCGCATAAGCTCGTCCACAATTTCGTGTCACACTTGAATCGGTTTCCTTGTCAGATCTTTGGTCTTGACGAGTGAAGATCGTAGGCTAACTTATAGTGGCTAAAAGACAGCGTGGCAACGCTTCCACGTCCAACAATTAAAAGACATCGGCCACAGGAAACTTGTCCTCCTCTTTCGAATGGGGGGGTACGGGGAAACACACATCGACAGCAACGCCAGTAGGCACACTTGAAACAGAAAAGACTCCACTACGTTGAATTTATTTATCTATTTTCTTTGAAACAATGGAAATAGAACATGGCAGCACTGTACGTAACCCCAATGTTCCTTACATGTCAGAATCGAGCACGTTGAATCTTTAATTTAATAGAATCTATGATGCATATATATGATGAAAAATACGATCATGTCTTAAAGGCTTAAGATGCAAAGCACATTTGCTTCACAGAAGCCTCAATACCTGTCAATGATGCTGTTTAGAGATAGCAGCGGAATGATGAGTTACAGCAGTAATTGATATGACAGAACAAGTTGCCTTCGGTCTTAGATTCGGAATGCATATATTATTTGGTTGTTTCAGAAGCATACTTGTCTTGTAACTCCCCATGCATTCTCTCGATAGCGACATGGAACATTACCTATATAGGAAATCATTCGAGGGAAGAACATTTGATTTATAATGTGGTATCACCCACATATCGAATACCCCTAACAACACGCTTCCAATGGAGAATTCATGCGAAATTGTAGTAAAGTTTATCTTGTGAACAGGTAAATGTGTAACATCAGTAAATATTGTGACGGAAATGTTCAAAAATAATTTATGGGGAAAATTAGTTTCATAATAAAGACGCTCACCTCTGGTGCACAGGTTCATGGTTCAATCTCCATCTGTGTGAGTTGGTGATGGACAACATCATGTTCACATGTTTCCTCCCACATTTGCATTCCAATAATTCTTCAATGATTACTCACTCGCGTTTATCATCAATTTTCTTTAGCCCAAAGGGCGCAATCATAGAACGTTAAACTATAGATTCCTCTTAGTTCATAGAAAATCCAATTCCCAAATTACCAGAATGCTGAACGAAAATGGTATATTTGTAGGGGATTTCATTCAATTCAAGCTGCAATACAGGGTGTTCATGAAGCTTTAGGGTCACTAGGTAGGAGTCGCATGTAGGTTATGAGTCGTAGTCGCCTCGATAAAGCCTGGCATTAGAATTGCCTATGAGACAAGGCTTGAGGTTGTCTTGTTCTGAAAATATGTCGTGAAAGTGATCCCACACCTGAGAAAGTGTATAGATTTATTTGTTTATTTATTGGAAGAACTCTCGCTTATATCGTAAACTTCTTAGAGTGCTACAGTTTCTCCTCGCGCATTTTGCAAAGTCTCGTTTCGATTCTCGAATATTGAACAACCTTAATTGTCTTCTCTCCGAAAATTGTCAATCTTGTTTTGCTCAAAATTTTTGCCCTGATAATTGTTTTTCTTCATTTCATCTGCAAGCTATGAGGTTCATTTTGGATAACAAGAAGCCCAAGAAGTATGTGGTATAACAACATTGAAACACTATTTATTATGAAAGTACATTGTGTGATGACTTGCGAATGTTTAACTGTTGGTAAATGCTGTTCATTGTGTTCGTACAATCATTAATCAATGCATAGCTTTTATGCTATGAATCACGTAACACTAGAACACTGTTTGAGATCTAATATTTGGATAAACTATGGTTGTCTACAAACTCGTGAAATTTCTCATCTGAAATCAAATTATTTCTAGTTGGCAACACTATTCGTACTTCGTCACAAAAATCATGCCTCGCCACGAGTAGTGTGCAACCCTTCGCGATATGTCTTACTAAAGCTCGTTACCCAATTTTAAACTTATCCAATCGTTCTGAATTTTAATACCTAGCCATGCCCTTGGTTAAAATTCTACAATGTGTATTTTAAGATTTGAGTTGACTTCATTTTAGTTTAGCATCCCTTTCAGCAGCGAGGCTATATGAGACGTGGACCTACTGATTAACGTGGAATCCGAACCACCTGAGCTCCTGCCGGGAATCGAACCCGGGTCTCCCACGCCAAAGGCGCGTACGCTAACCGCTTAGCCAAGAATGAGCTCTATTTTAAGATTTCTTTCTTTCTTTCTTTCTTTCGTTCTTTCTTTCTTTCTTTCTTGAATTGAACTGTATTCAACTAAATTGAATTCAACTAAAAACCTCTAAATTCCAATTGCTTATTTTGCGACATGACCCACTCACTCTAAGGACACCCTGTCGCTAGGGAAATAATAATCTATATGGAAAGTTAGCTTATTCATTTGTTACTGACTACTGTAGTTGAAAGTTGCACTTCATCTCAATCTATCTACTGACAGTAGCGAAGCATAATCCCAATCTGACAAACTAATAACACAAATAACATTATGTATTATAAAATGTTTAAAATTACAGTCAGAATTGTATTTTCATTTTTGAGTTTAAAAAAGAAAACTACCAAATATATTTATTTTAAAGAACTTTTTACTCAGCTATATACGTATCACTGTTTAAGTTGTATTTATGTGAATGTGTATATAGTAATTTGTTGTTGTTGTTGTTGTTTAATTTAACAAGGAAGGATGAATATATAAAGAAAAGTAGATGAAAAGTTGTATATTATTATTATTATTATTATTATTATTATTATTATTATTATTATTATTATTATTATTATTATTATTATTAATAATAATAATAATAATAATAATAAATATAATACACTTTGCATACTTGTTTGTTCAAAGTGAATGGTATATTTCATAATATCACTATTGTAAAAACATCTTGTTTGCTCTTAAAAAAAAAAAAAAGAAACAGATAACGTGCAGTTGTATCATTCATATTTATATTTATTGAGTTGCATCAAAAATCTTTTAAAACATAGTGTCAAATGTTCTGAAGAAAACTCAAGAGCTTTCGGGCAATTGACATGCTTCTGATATATTTTGAATACTCTCACTATACGGTAAAGAATGGATTATACCACTCTTTTAAATTGAAATTATAAATGAAGACCTCCTGGACGATTCATGTACAGTGAACTAGCTTTTGTTTTTCTTTTCTTTCAGGAGAAGTAATATACATATGAAATGCATGCTAATATACTTATGAAACATGTGAAACTACTTATATATTTCCCCAAACAAATTATATGTTGTGTTTTAACCTCTTGCGATAAAGGGGTCGTGTGATGTAATAACGATTTCATTTACTGTAAAAGACTGTCTAGACCATTGAATAGGATATAGTCATTGTGCGCACATGAAGAGAGCATTCACATCACGAATAAAACATTTTTTTTTGCAATGTGGAACATTTGGACTGAAAAAGGAAATTTCTGATAGATATTTTGAAGGGATTTTAAGTTGCTTGACATTGGCAACACTGATCGGAGATCAAAGACAAAGTTTCTTCTTTCCTTTTCCGATCTAAAAATACGATCTCGAATTTGCTAATTGTTTATTGTGAAAACAAACGGGTGCACCTCGTTTGCCCACAGTTTTCTCCCAAAGATCTACGATAATATGTAGTTGATTGACAGCTGATCGAAAAGTATAAAATCGTGGTTTTGCGCACAGTTTTTAAATGCGACGTTGCCAAATCTCAATATAATCATGCTTAAGCAAATTCTGTAGTTGCGCACAGTTTCAATACTTTAGAAAATAAGGGTAAATATGAAAGATACGAAAGAAATATTCAGTTCTGCTGTTCAATGTTTATTACATTCAATTCTGCTGTATGGTACAATTTTTACAACTTTAGTCCTTGAAATTTGTGTCCTACAACTTTAAGATATTTCATTCTCTAAACTTCGCTGTGTGTGGAGTTTTGAAAGTACCTGTATGATTTCATTATTTGTTCCCTCCTTTGAATTTCTTCTTTCCTTTGTGGTTTCGAATCACCTCTCCGTACCGAAGCGATCTTCAAACGTGTTTCATGCTGTATTTCAAGTAGCACTGATACTACAATATGGACATCAGGTGCACTAGAATAGAACTGGCTGTTGTAGTGACGGTGGAAAGATTCTGGTCCATTTGTTGTCCTAGGTGCTGGAGATGGTTCACAAGCCCACATCACTGGAGGGTACCTGATTGGTTACCGCCAGCCAATCCCGTGACAGCTACCCAAAGAAAACTACAAAAACGAACTTTTAATTAACGAGCTACTGCCAAGTGAAAGTCGTTAATTAAAAGTTCATTTTTGTAGTTCTCTTTTGGAAGCTGTCACGGGATTGGCTGCCGCCAGCTGGCGGTAACCAATCAGGAACCACTTGCTGTCTCGCTATGTATTCTGTTAGATAAGTGAGTTAGTGTGTTTGAAGAAGCCAAGAAAGTAAGGTAGTTGGAGTTACTTAGGTAATTTAATAAATTAGTTTATTTTATTTAATCAAATGAGTCCTGTCTTGTTTTGCAAAAAAAAAAAAAAAACTACAAAATATATTGTATATTAAGTTCAAAGAATGAATTGGCAACGTTAAATACCATTTTGTGCGCAAAAGCATTAAAATGATTATTTGTTTTGCTTCTTATCTGCATGGAATGATAAGCTGGAAGAAAGTGTGCGCAAAAGCATTGCACCCAAACAAACGCATGTGTGTCGTAATTGAATGCTCCCTTACACTTGCCATCTTGGGAGACATTTTTTTTCTGTCAACGAGATGCTGTAACCTAAAAAGAAATTGTACATCTAAGTCTTGTCCTGCAACCACTAACAAATGTCAGCATCTCTAGGATTAATACGACTCTCAATAAGGGATACACTTTCTTGCCATCCACAATGATGTCACTGGTACTCAAGGGGTTAATATCTTTGGCGATTGCTGCAATTTACGTATTATTGTGATTATTGTGATAGTACGTATAAACATGTACCAGAAATCAAACAGCTAAATAAGTATTGCCACACCGAATCCAACAGGCGAGCGAAAGAGTCGTATGAATTTGTTATTAACTGCCTGAAATGCGATTGAACTTGGTTTATCTTTGTTTATGACTAAGGTCAAATAAAAGAAGCATGACCGAATAAAATATTTCTTTTTTCAGTCATTAACATTTTTCATTGCAGCGATGCGATTTGAATAAATCTAAAATCGTCCTAAACCTATTAACTGAATTGAATAACACGTTTTTTTGTTTTTTTTTTAATTGACATTTTGTTCTGTTCAGGTGAAATTATTATTTTGTTTTAATAAAAAAAAACAAGATTTTGAATTGAACGTAGGCTGTAATGTTATGCAAATAAATAATCCTTGGAATATAAATGCCGACGAATAAAGGAACTGAAAAAAAAAGTGACACTTAGGATGTTTTCCAAGTCAGGGGTTCTTGCAGTGCGCATAAGCGTAACCCTTGAAAGCAACTTAACATTACCCAGGAAGAAAAATCAATTGAATATGTCGGCTTGGGATTTACATCAGTACAGCCCATCAAATTGTGTTCTGTACTTGCAATGCAACAAGGATTATACACACGAAGCACGAATAATGCAAGAAAATTCATCCACGTATCGGTGGCGGCATATGTTAGTGTTGCAGCGTTGCGCAACGACCAAAGTATTTTTTTAAAATATTAGTAGCAGTAGTAGTAAAGAACAGAAAAAAATACTTTCTAATAATCTCATATATACTTTAAATAACTTATTTTTTACTTCTGTAATTGTCCGTTCCGTTAATCCATTTAAAAAAGCGAAAAATAATCCGTCGCAGATTCTCTAATTTATATTGCTTTGCAGCGAGCATACAACGACCAGATTCCTTCAGCGCGGCAATTGAAGCAAATGTTAAGTCTCCTTTCCCCTATCTCAGAAGTTAAAGGCTTTGGTCCAGGGGCATAAATAAGGGCCCCAAAATCGTGAAGTGGACGTAGAGAAGGGATCCCAGCTCTATGCTTTATGCGGGAGGGCTCCCAAGCCTTTAGTTACGCCACTGCTCGGGTCGTTGCAGTGCTTCTGCAACACAGCACGGTTTCCAGTGAATGATAAGGGTTTTTGCACCAAATAAGATCTCTGAATTTTATTTCACTAGCAATTAACAAATGGAATTTGTTTTTATATTTTTAAATTCATATTTTTCATTTTTTTCATTCATATTTTTAAATTACGGTACTTATACTGAAGCAAATCCATATAATGAAAATTAAATAAAGGTGATTGCAGAATTACAAAGTAAGAAAGAAATATGTAGTAGAGCAGAAAACAAATGATAGTAAACCCCCTTACAAGTTAATTCTTAGCTTATATAGATAATGAAGGTTTCTTGTATAATAATTTGTGAAAGAAATATTAATAAGTCAATATATAGAACCCCCCTCTGTAGACAGTATTTTAGTATATACATATTTCTTTTATAAAATAAGTATATTTTCTACTCTTGATAATTTCCAAGTAAAACTGTATAATGAGGAACGCCACATTGAATTCGGGACTAGTTAGCAATGCTCACGGGCGTAGCCACGAGGGGGTCCACCGGTTCCGGACCTCCCAAAAATTTCGAAACTTGACTAACATTTGTAGACTTTCCTAACGAGCTGTACTTGTTTAACAGATAAATGCTTGATTATAGGCTAAATATTGCATTTTACGTCTCATCATGTACTCTTTCTTTTCTTATAAAAATAATCGTTCTATCATTTTTTTCTAAAAATATAGGTGACAGTAATTAAGAATTACTTATCGTCTTTTCGGGTGCAGTATAAGACCGGTTCCATATTACGTAGACGTATTTGACCTCCCTCAAATACTTTGGACCCCTCCCAACTAACATTTTTTGGGTGTAGAACTGGTAATGCTGTTTGTTTTGACGTTATTTGATTTTTGGCTTCTGTTACATGGTGATCCTACAACTGGCGGGTTTCAATGTTTGCTTTCCAGGTATTAAGGTATGACATTGATAAGCGTTGTTTCGCCTCATGTGGAAGTATATTGTGTTCATCGTGCATTGCATAACAGCCAAGACGGATAATTTGGAATGCAGCTTTTTTTTTTCTTTTACGCGTATGTGTGTGTTGATGTATGAATATGTGACATTCGCAATTAATATACCAGTACCTTTTTTGTATCAGCTGTTTTAGTTATTTGTTATTAGATTTAATTTTATTGTGTGTGCATGAATTCTGTAAATAACCTACAAATTCTGAATGAATTGTATACCATGACGTCTGTAAATAACTTACAAAAAAATCCAGGTTTCAACTGAGGGAAATCTTACAATTAAGGCTTAGGCAAAACAAGCAAAGGGCTATTCAGGAGAGTGGTGGAAAAAGATCCGGTTTAAATTTGCAGGACATTTTATGGCAGTAATATTGTTTGCACTAGATTGATTTCCATAATTTACCTTAAATTTTCCTAGATAAACTGAATAAAGTGTGTTCAATGTACATTTTTTATAACAATGATCTCTGCTACGAACTCTCTTCAGTCTACACTGAAGAGGAATTAGGATCACTGTCAGGGACTGAGTTTGCTAGAATGATTTGTTTGCAATAATATAAACAAAAAATATTTATTGAATCTACAAAGCTTCTGAAATTAATACTAACTGTGCCTATGGCGTCAGCAAAAGAAGGAAAGTTTTTTTTCCACATCAATAAGAATGGACAATTTCAAGGAATTGAATGTCCCAAGAGAGGTTATCAGCATTAGTTATGCTTTCCAGAGAAAAAGACCTGAGAATAAGAATACCAGACTTCAACCAGCATGTATTAGGTAAATTTGCTCCAATCAAAAAGAGGAGAACGAACTTACTAATTAAATAAGGTGATTAACTGGATAAAATGTTCTTCATTTGTTTATTTTTTAAACACAGTATTTTATTTAATTATATCCTCTGTATCCGATCGTTACTAGTGCAACATACGAAACTACAATCCACCGGCCGCCACTGCCATGTATTCTCTTTCGAACCTCAAACACATAAAGTTTCAAAACTTTTTTATTTTTGATATTCTAAATCATTACAATTTCTATTTTATACTATGCAAGTAATATTACACATTTTAGCAATCAATACTAAAGTTCTTGTAACATAGCTTTTGTTTACTTAGGATACGTCTACTGAGAGTACCCAGCGAAATCCTTTCGAGTATGTTTCCCTTGAAAATGACAAAGCACTAAATAGCGGAATAATGAGTGCACATGTTTACATTTTCCACCTCGATAGTAAGGGACGTGATATGAAAACACAATATTGTGGGAAATTAGTTTCGAAGTTGCAAAAACAATTTAACTTCGTGTGCATATTCATGCTCTGGATTCACGTTGTTGTCAAGGAAACATTAAGGAAACTTAGCTAAAATAAACATCGGTAACCGGATTAACTCAATGAAATTTTCACATATGTTACCAGAAAAAAAAAAAAAAAAAACAAATCAAAATATTTTATCTCGTAACTTTATATATATATATATATTATTGAAAAGCAACTAAGTTTGTTTAGATATAGAAATACCTAAAAGTGATGAACAAACTAAAAACAGAAATAACAAGATAAAATTAATTTGTTTATTAAAAAAAAAAAATCAAAGGAATCAGACACAATTGAAAAATGTACTATAACAGGTATCAAATATAAATACTCACAGTATCCTTATATTATATAGCCCCTCCTTTATACAGTTCTAAGTTTTCCTAGATTTTAAGGCGAATATACTGTAGGTCCCAGTGTTTTATTCTCATTGTACACCAATAATAATAATAATAAAACAAAGTTTATATCGGTTAACTACGTTTTAACTCGTGAAGTCGCAATCGAACATTTACTGAAAAGATGTCCAGTACAATAATGTTAACCTTCAAATGGACGTCTATCTTTTTTACACTCCTACATACGAGTAGTCAGTCAGAATCCAATCGAAATATCACGAAATGTCAGAACACGAAATATCAAAAGTGTTACTAACAGTATGTCAGAAGTGCCTAAAGGACATGAAGAGTTGGACGAAACTTTGTGCAGGGACAATACTAAAAAAAAATGAAGGAATACGTGTTTTTCTTTATTTTCTGCGGAAAATCGGTTTTACGAAAAAAAAACAAAAGTTTGAAATTTGACACCCGAAAATCAAAAAGGGACCGAAGCGAACGAAACTGTAGACAAATATTCTAAACCCGAAATAAGGGAATATGTGATTCATATTTTCCTGGAAAAAGCGGTTGGGTAAGCACGGACTCCGCAAAACGTTTGATAATCAAATATCAAAATTGCTAATAACAGTATGTCAGAAGTGCCTAAAGGTCATAAAGAGTTGCAACGAAACTTTGTGTAAAGCCAATACACAAACAGGAAACGAATATTTGTTTGTTTTTTTTTCATTTTTTGCGGAAAACTGTTTTAGAGTGCGAAAGCCCCCACCAAAAATTGTGAAAGTTGATGTTCTAAATGCAAGAAGAAGTGGATTGAAGTGAATGTAATTGTGCAAAGATACTGTATACATAAGATGAAGGAATATGTGTTTCGTATTTTCCTTAAAAAAGTTGGGTGGGGCACAAACCCTTCCAAACATTTGAATACGAATTATCAACAGTGCTAAAAACTATACGTCAGAAGTGCGTGAAGCATATGGAGAATTGCAACGAAACTGTTGTAGGGACAATACGCAAAACGTAAGCGAACATCTGTTTTCATTTTGTGTGGAGAAGCAGTGTTGGGGCCAAGATCTCCTCCAAAAAAGTAAATATAATCGTAGAAGTACAGAAAGGAGTGGATCGAAGCGAATGAAATTGTGTGTAGATATTGTATATGCAAAATAAGGCAATTCGTGTTCCCCAATTGTCCCCTTGAGATTTGCTTCAAATTTGGCACACCAAGAGTCAGAAATTGACACGTGTTTTGTTTATGCAGAGAAATATTGTAAGGGTTAAAGGCGCCCCCTGTATACTATAATATACGGCATAGCTAGGAAACGGCTAGTGTTAAAATAGTGAACTTTTACCAATAAATAGATGACCTAAAAGTTAGTATCAATACAGTGAATTTCATGTGCAGGTCATGTTTCTACCCTTAAAAGTTCAAGTTCAAAGACTGAACATTGCGCACTTTAGCCGGGTACAAACAGACAGAAAAACGAGCAATTGCCACATAAAGAAACACAAGCGTTGACTTATTTTATGTTTACTTTTGATGTGCCAAATTTGAAGCAAATCGGATGGGGATTATTGGGAAACACGAATTGTATTAATTTTACATATACAATATCTACACAGAATTTAATTCGCTTCGATCCCTCCTTCTTGCACTTCTAGGATAATACTTGCTTTTTTAGGACGAGGCCTTGGCACCAACACTGCTTTTCCACACAAGCTAAAAATACATGTTCGCTTACTTTTTGCGTATTGCCCCTACATAAGTTTCCTTTCAATTCTCCATATCCTTTAGGAACTTCTGACGTACACTTATTAGCCCTCTTACTAATTCGTAATCAAAGGTTTGGAAGGGTTTGCGCCCCACCAAACTGTTTTTAAGGAAAATACGAAACGCATATTCCCTCATTTTATGTATACAATATCTTTGCACAATTACATTCACTTCAATCCACTTCTTCTTACATTTATGGCATCAACTTTCACAATTTTTGGTGGGGGCTTTTGCACTCTAAAACAGTTTTCCGCAAAAAAAAAAAAAAAAAAAAAAAAATCGTTTCCTGTTTCTGTATTGGCTTTACACAAAGTTTCGTTGCAACTCTTTATGACCTTTAGGCACTTCTGACATACTGTTATTAGCAATTTTGATATTTGATTATCAAACGTTTTGCGGAGTCCGTGCTTACCCAACCGCTTTTTCCAGGAAAATATGAATCACATATTCCCTTATTTCGGGTTTAGAATATTTGTCTACAGTTTCGTTCGCTTCGGTCCCTTTTTGATTTTCGGGTGTCAAATTTCAAACTTTTGTTTTTTTTTTTCGTAAAACCGATTTTCCGCAGAAAATAAAGAAAAACACGTATTCTTTCATTTTTTTTAGTATTGTCCCTGCACAAAGTTTCGTCCAACTCGTCATGTTATTTAGGCACTTCTGACATACTGTTATTAACACTTTTGATATTTCGTGATCTTTGCGTTTAATGTTCCACGATTATGCGTGTTATGGTAAGGGAGACCATGACTAAAGCAAGTGAACTCTGATGGACGAATTAGTGGAAGCAGAAATTGGGAGGAAATTAGAGTGTCCCGAGAAAACCCACGAACACGATGTTGTCCAGCACAAGCTTACTTGCCTTGGGAACGAACCAAGTATCCCACCATCAGATCAGAGTTGGAGTGGGTCGCAGGGTCAGTGGGTTAAGTGCGTCGAGTTTTGTGAGTGGGTCAGGGGGTCGTAGGTCAATAACACGGAACAAATTGCGACCCACAATCCACAATGATCCACTCTGATCTACCGACCCACTCTAGTTACTGCACTGCAGACAGTATCTTCTAAACAGTATATTTTTTTTTCGCCCTTGACCCTAGCCATAGGAACTAAATACACGTTTCTGATCTTTTGCAGTTTGCGATTGTGGTGTATGTATTGTGTATTATAGCAATAGAAGAAAACTATCACTTTGTTGGAATTAAAGAAGAAGAAAGGTGAAGAAGCAGCTGAGGTTAAATTAATGTCATGACAATCAAGGTGGAACAAAACGAGCCCTATGGGGCTTCTAACCCGTTCCTACTACTACTACTACCACTGCCGATACTATGGATTCGTCTAGCAAAACTGCACGCGTAATGTAAGTAAATCACTTTTTGAGTATTATTCAACATATTTCAATGAAAAAGTATTATGAAAATTTAAAAAAAATATAAAATATAAAACTAAAAGAAAATCTTTGGCCCGGGTTTGAACCTTCACCAAAAGCAAGTATGATTACTAATCCATTGCGCTAGTACACTTGACCACGAAGACAGCCAGCACCAGCACCTGGATTTCTGCTATATTTATGCTACGTGCCGAGAAACTGGTATTTAACCACAACCGCGTATTTAGCTCCTATGAGTAGGGTCGAGCGATTTAAACATATCCATCTGAACTCTGGTGAATTTGTCTATGTTTTACTTTCAAGGTCTCCATTACCCTTCCTTTTTCATTTGTTTCTGTTTACTTACCTCAGATGAGTATATCTAAGTGAAAAAAATAACTGTAGGCATCTTCTAAATATTGATATTTATAATTGCAATAATAGCAAAGGATTTATACTACTACTTGGCTTTCAAGACACACAGCCTGTGAGTTTCCAGAGGAGCTAACGACTGAAAAAAAATAAATTTTTGAATCCTTATAATATATATTGTAATATCCTATGTGATGTCGTAAACAAGCAGTTCCACGCTTCAATGTTTACAAACAACACCACATGGTTCGGCAAGAGGATCTTCCACCAGAGGGACCTGTAATCACATGCAGACGACGGCTTCTGGCCCCTCCCACGGAGCAGAAGACGACATCGGAGCAGCAGCGCCACCGCCACCCAAAAGGACCCTATAAATTGGATGGACGAAGGCAACTCGACACCAGTTTTCTGGTGACCCTCCACTAGTCTGCTACGGGACTCTTGGAGTAACCTAACCCCAGGCCTCTAGTCTGCTACGGGACTACGCCTATCCTATCTCCTGGCTTAGCCTGCTACGGGGCTCTGTCTGGGTATCCCAACCTCAGCCGCTTAGCCTGCTACGGGGCTCTGTTGGCAACTTAACCTGCCTCTGCTTGCTACGGAGCATTGGTTCCTTAACTCCACTCCTCTTAGCCTGCTACGGGGCTCTGTTGGAGATCCTGTCTGCGACCACTCGGTCAAAGACTACCTTTTACTCACCCTTTTAAATAGAGACCAAATTGTATAGTATTTTGTACAAATACTCATATTTTTTATAATAAAACTGGTAGTGGGAGACGATTCCGGACACTCTTTTTATTAACTGCTCTACCTCTTCCTTATATGAGACGAGTTTACACAAAGTTTTACATGGTAGAGGCTTGACCGACTCAGAATAAACTCTGAATACTCCCCTACCGGACAGTATTTTTATTAACCAGAAGTGGACTTTTTTTTCTGTGGAAGGTATGTGAATTTTTTAAAGTGTTAGTGCTTTTAAGTGAACTGAATTTTGTTTATGCCTCAAACTAGAACTGGTAAAAAACACTTTTCCAGAAAACATTTTTAACATGGAGCAAAATTCGCGCCCTTCTTTTAATATACCACACCTCACTAAGTATTCGGGACACGTTACGGAGGACCCCGATAGATTTTTTATGCTTTTTGACCATCTTGCATTATTGCATTCGTGGAATGAACAGAAAAAGAAAGAACTATTACCTATGTACTTACAAGATGTAGCACTTGATTTAGTCCTACAGTTAAAGGCCCAGAATCAGTTAGACGCGCTTAATTATGAACAATTAAAAGACAAATTAGTTGCACTGAGTAGACCAAGATTACCGGCATATCGAGCGGAATTCGAAATTTTTCAAGTCCAACAAGGTGAAAACGAGCCAGTAGATGCTTATTTTCTCAGAAAATTAAGGGTCATTAGACAAGTTCTGCCTCAGGCCACCGAGGAGCAGAAAATAAATTATTTATCCTTAGGTTTAAAGAAAACTTTTTTGCAAAAGATAGCGTTAGAAACATTTACAACTGTTCACGCCTTACAAACGCATTTACACAACCTCGAGAAAGCAAATGACCTCATGAAGAAACGTGATTACGTGGAATTACAACAGGCATTCTATTCACTCTGCGATCAGAGTACACCAGTCAGCAGTTTACATTCATCAGCAGTCGCGGGCGCTTCCTTCCCTGTACATCATCAACAACTGACCTATCCAATATGTAACCCAACACCTAGTTGGAATCAATACCAGCAACCAGCTTCAGTTTTTCCTACACCTTCAGCACCACAGCTACAGGGTGCATCACAAAATCAGATAATTCCAAATCCTTCCCCCCAAGTTGCTAATCCGAATCCCCCTCCCGAACCCCCCGCGCCTAGCACATCTAGTAATTCCAGTGCAAACAATTCATTAGATTTTACTAAATTAGCAAATCAAATGGCTGAACTATCTCTTCTTGTAGCTCAAAATGCCATTAAGAACTCACAATTTAGAAGAGGTGGCCGTAACAATTATAGGTCGAAAAGTACAAATAACGGAAATCAAAATCGGCAGAGAAATGGAAATAAGAGCAATTCTAAAAATAATAATAAAGATAATAATAGTAATCCTAGGCCGGAAACTGTTACAGTATGCGGTACGTGCTATAAGAAAGGTCATTCTTCCAGTACATGTTATAAGAACAATCAGCAGGGAAACGCCTAGGGGGGCCCCAGGACACACCCTCTCAAGAACATGTTCTGAGGGCCGAGAACCAGGAAAAAAGTGAACAACAAAGATTGACAAATACATCACTTTATGCAGTAGCTCCGTTATCAGATAGAAGGGAGAACATTAAAATGTTAAACCAGGAACATAAATTATTAATTAATGTAACAATTAATAAAGAGAAGTATCCTGTAATCATAGACACTGGCAGTTCATTGAGTCTTTGGCCTAAAAATTGGCTTCCACCAAACACAAAATTGATTCCTTTTAGCACTAATCTACGAGGAATTGAGAATTCTGTAGTAAATTTACGCTATATAGCTTTGATTACATTCAGAATTGGCTCAACAACATTTTCTCATTATTTCAGAATTTTAGAACATGGAGATTTTTTGCCTTTATTCGGTGAAGACATTCTAAATCGATTACAGACCAAAATTGACTTAAAGAATAACATGTTGTCAGTATACAAGAAACCACGGCCTCCGCAGTATCCAATTGAAATTGATACCCAGGAAAAATTATCTGCTAACGCTATGCATACAATAAAACAGCACAAGTCGGCTGATGTTTTTACAACTCGAAAGGTTACCATACCAGCCAGGTCACATTTCTTTTTACCAATTAGTGTCAAGAATCGGCAAAAGAATAATAAATATTTTTTCATCTCTCCGTTAGAAAATTTGCTGGACAAATACGGACTACAAACGTTACCTACTAAGGTACCTAAGAATAATTTGACTTTATTGATATCAAATCCTACTAGTAGACCGGTAACGTTAGTAAAGAGCACCCCAATTGCTTACGTAGAAGAGAATCTTCAAGAAGTAGATTTACAGGGTAATTGTCAAGATAATGGCCATGATGACGAAACTTTTTACAGATCAGACAAAGAAATTCAGGATCGATTAGAAGAAACAAAATCATTTTTTGATATTAATTTGTTTGACATAAACCCGGATTTATCAGAAGAAAAAAAGAAAGCCGTACAAGATTTACTCTTTAAATACAGAGATGTTTTTTCCTACACACCAACAGACATTGGATATTTCCGAGGTTATATACATAAAATACGGATAGACAAAGGAGCATCCTTCCATCAAAGATCTCCTCCGGTTCCATTAGCAGTAAGACCTCAAATTGACTTACAAATTAAGCAACTCTTAGACGCAAATATTATCAAGGAAACTAGCGATAGTTCGTTTTCATCGCCACTTCTCATAGTGAAGAAGCCAAATACTTCAGAGTTCCGCTTAGTTCTCAACCTCCAAGCTTGTAATAGGTTCTCACATTACCTAAGTATACCATTTCAAAATACGGAGGATATTCTACACGTTTTAAGAGGAAAAAACTCCATATCCACAATCGACATAAAATCCTCCTATTTCCAGCTATTGTTGCATCCCAAAAGCCAAAAATACATGACTTTTGAGGTCAACCATACTAGAAAGGCATATAAATTCCAGAGGTGTACCATGGGTCACTCCAGTTCCGCCGCCGGACTCAGTATAGCTGTACGCATGCTTTTAGAGGGCCTACCACCCCGTATAACTGCATTCGCTGATGATTTGGTCATAGGAAGTAAAAATTGGAAACAACAGTTATCGGATTTAGAATTACTTTTTAAAAGATTAAGAAAGCATGATTTTCGTGCCAGTCCAAAAAAGACCCACTTATTATACACAGAATTGGACGTTTTAGGCTTCACAGTTAGTGGGAAAGAAATCAAGATTTCACCTAAAATCGCTAACAAGATTCGAAATTTTAAGAAACCAACTACTAAAAGAACTCTGAAAAGCTTTTTAGGATTATGTTCTTATTTAAGAGCACATATCAAAAATTTCTCAGAAAAAATAGAACCATTTCAGTGCCTTTTAGACAAGAATTCAAAATTTAAATGGACCTCTCAGCATGACGAATTATTTGAGAAACTTAAGACTGACATCATACACGCGCCATCTTTGTTTCACTTCGATCCCTCACTGGAAATACGTGTGTATACCGACGCTTCCTCTATCTCCGCAGGAGGCTTATTAGCATGCTATAACCAAAAAACGAAACAAGAACGTGTTGTTGCCTATGCTAGTAGACGTTTTACACCAAGTGAAAGGAAAGCATCCACTTGGCAAAAAGAGCTGTACGCCTTAATTTATGTTTTGAGAAAATTTAGATACTTCCTACTAAATAGAAGATTTAAATTATTTATAGACGCCAAATGCTTGACATCTCTCACAACACAAGTGGACAAAGTTGGAAAATTTAGTCGCTACCGAATATTCTTAGCAGACTACAATTTCGAAATACAACACATTAAAAGTCAATTACACCCAGCGGACATCTTTAGTCGTTTAGAAGATAAACAGGAGATTAAACAGGGAGAAAAACAAGAAATTGACAATTTCTCGGACACAGAAGATGCTAAAGTATTTGCATCCCATTCTTTAGACACTACTCTCCAAATTGAACAACCTATAATCCTACCAAATTTAGCAGAAGAACAAAGGAAAGATCCTTTATTCTCTGACATCATCACTGTTTTGGAAAATAAGGAACCTAATAAGTTGTCTACTCTTCGGGCCGCAAAATATTTTTCTCTAAAGGACGGGATATTATACAGAACACAGAAGCATCCCCAATTAGGATTGTTATATCTACTTTGTGTGCCGAAATCTTTATTAAGTAAGTGGTTTGATGCCTTACACAATAACCCAATGGCACCACACTTTGGATATACCAAAACATATCATTCGGCGCTTAGGAAATACTACTTTCCTAATATGAAAGCGTACATTGCCAACAGAATTAAAACATGCATTTCCTGTCAGAAACTCAAGAAATTACCAGTTAAACCAGCGGGTCAATTACTCCATCACCCACCTAAGCCGATCGCAACAGCTTGGCAATATGATTCTATTGGAAAAATAACAGTGGGAAATGGACAGTTTAAACACATATTAGTGGCCATAGAAATGTGCACAAGATATTGTGTGACCAAGGTTGTGGACAACATAACAGCGGAAGAAATTGAACAATTTCTCATATATGACATCATACTCAAATTTGGACCTTTTTCATATTTATACCTGGATAGACATCCAGTACATAACGCTAAGAGGCTGCAAAATTTGGCAAAATGCTATAACTTTGAATTTAAATTTTGCCCTGCATACGACCATAAAAATCTGGGTGTAGTGGAAACATTCCACAGAATAATACAGAACGCTCTTAAATTTTTTGTACAGGAGAATCAAAATCAATGGCCAAAACTAATTCCATACATAACATTCGCAATTAATACATTTGTGCAAGCCGGAACTAAATACTCATCTTTTTTCCTCATGTATGGATACGAACCTAAGACCATCTCTGATATTGCATTAGCGTCAACTCCAACATTATGTGTCAACAAAGAACATTTGAATAAGATACGAGGGATCGTTCAGGATAATTTAATCGCAAGTTATAATAAACAGAAAAAATATTTTGACAGCAGACATCAACAAACTAATTTTGATAAGGGACAGAAAGTACTTGTATTCTTTCCCAATCGTCAAGTTGGGATACCAGAATCATTTTCATCCAAATATGTAGGACCTCTAGAAATTATCGAAAGAGTTAATCCTAATCTTTATAAGATCAAATTTCCAAATTCATATCGTCAAACAATACAGGAGATTTCAGTGGACCGGATCAAGCCATTTCATGAATATAGAGATCATATAGAACAAGAATAAATAACTTCATTTTATTTTCTACACGAGCGAAAAAAAAATGCAGTACTCACCACTAAGAAGAAAGAAAATACAGAGACGCGAGTTCAGCAGATAAAACACTCTTCATAACGATGCAAGCATTCATTTCCTTTTTGTTTTATAAAAAGCTGATTCATTTATTTTACGGTGGACTGAAAGAATGCTGACATCTCCATTTTTGCATTTAAAAGGCAACTGACCTTTACAAGAACAATCAACTTATAATCATACAACTTCTTCATTCTTTGAGCTAAATGGTGCCACCAACATAGAATATAAATATTCTACAGGACGTTCCAAAAGTTATGACCACTTCTACATTATACAGGATGATCAGGAATTCAGGACCATCATTATTATCGTCATTGACATTTAAAATTGGATTATTTTATTGAAATACATATCTTTCACGCATATATTTTAGAAATTTTACACCTTATACAGGGTGACCAAGAAATCTCGCCGTTCGAATCAGAACTTTCCAATATAAATTATCTTTATATCTCAGTGTCAATAGTAGCTTTTTTATTACTCCTAACTCTTATAATTTTACATAGATTATATATCCGTCTTCGCTCGTTACCAAAAATATCCAAAACGCCTCGCTTAGAAATATCTCCTCCAATTCCGATGGACACATATAATACCAATATTTTAACTATGGAGCAACTGACATTACAGGCTCCAACACCATTCACTATAAGTGAACTAATATATGTGTATTAAGCCAAAGCTTAAAACAGCCCTACCTCGAGGGAAATGAAGTGACATATTAAAATGCACCGATCCTGCCTGTGATTAGGGACTAACTGTTTAGTGCTTTCTTCCGCTACCTTATTACTGCTCCGAAAAGTGATTTTTTGTGTGTTGCAAGTGTTATTAATGTTTTAGTGCTTTTTTTTTGTGTGTGATACCTCAGTGTTGCCAACCCTCATATAAAGAAAAATAACCCTTCGGCTTATTTTTTAAACAAGCCAGGGGGGTGTAATATCCTATGTGATGTCGTAAACAAGCAGTTCCACGCTTCAATGTTTACAAACAACACCACATGGTTCGGCAAGAGGATCTTCCACCAGAGGGACCTGTAATCACATGCAGACGACGGCTTCTGGCCCCTCCCACGGAGCAGAAGACGACATCGGAGCAGCAGCGCCACCGCCACCCAAAAGGACCCTATAAATTGGATGGACGAAGGCAACTCGACACCAGTTTTCTGGTGACCCTCCACTAGTCTGCTACGGGACTCTTGGAGTAACCTAACCCCAGGCCTCTAGTCTGCTACGGGACTACGCCTATCCTATCTCCTGGCTTAGCCTGCTACGGGGCTCTGTCTGGGTATCCCAACCTCAGCCGCTTAGCCTGCTACGGGGCTCTGTTGGCAACTTAACCTGCCTCTGCTTGCTACGGAGCATTGGTTCCTTAACTCCACTCCTCTTAGCCTGCTACGGGGCTCTGTTGGAGATCCTGTCTGCGACCACTCGGTCAAAGACTACCTTTTACTCACCCTTTTAAATAGAGACCAAATTGTATAGTATTTTGTACAAATACTCATATTTTTTATAATAAAACTGGTAGTGGGAGACGATTCCGGACACTCTTTTTATTAACTGCTCTACCTCTTCCTTATATGAGACGAGTTTACACAAAGTTTTACAATATATATATATATATATATATATATATATATATATATATATATATATATATAAATGGATGTAACTATGTGTGTCTGATCATCACGGCCAAATTGCAAAGCCAAATGATAAGACTTTTGGTATATAGTTAGGCCTTAATCCAAAGTGGGATGTTATTATATCACTTTCATAATAACAATATCTTAAGGGGTAGTGGGGATCCGAATTTTTGCGAAAAAAGTTGAGTATCTCACAAGCCGTTAAACTTACAAAGCTGAAATTCAGTATATTAACTCTTTATTGAAAATGAATAGACGTAACAAAGCATCTTTTAAAATTCTTCTTAATGATAGGGGTGGCAAAATTGATAGTGGGTTGGTATATATGCAAAATTGATAGTGGGTTGGTTTGTAAAAATAACTCAATTCAAACTCAAATTCAAACTCTAATTAGTTAGAATTTAACAAAATAATTTTATTACAAGTATATACTCTATAGTCAGTAAAGAAGAGGGCGTGGATCATGTGTCAGAGTTGATGACGTGTTTTGGTGGGTCTGAGTCAGAGTGGGTCACAGTTGGTGGTGGGTCGTGCTGGGTCAGAGTCGGCCAGGCTGGGTGGTGGGTTAGAGTGTGTCACTGTGAGTGGGGGTCATGGTGGGTCGTGGGTCACGATGGCTGGTGGGTCATGGTGGATCGTGCGTTACGATGGCTGGTGGGTCAAGTTGTTCATTGACCCACGTCTTCACTGCCTCAGATAGTTCAGTGCTCGCGGTCCCGTGTTCGATTCCCGGTGGGTGATCTTTTGAAATTGTATGTCATCAATGTATCTATGTTCGTGTCCCTGACGTTCAAGTTTACTGAAAATAACTGTGAAACAAGTATTACTAAGTATAATAGAGATAAGTTAGGAGATGCTTTCGGTCAATCAGAAAAGAAAATGGTCTGATGCATGAGATTCCAGTTAAGGGGTGGACCTACTCTTAAAACCAGTTTCTCCTTCATGTCCTTGCGTGTTTGTATGTATATTTTGGTTTCCTAATTTAAATTTAAAGTCTCTCGACTATAGTATTTGATCATGACCAAAATCAGTGTGTTTCGTCGTTATCGTAAACGTGTGCAATTTGCTACATACATGAAGGTTTTTTTTTTTTAACTCTTACTTCGCAGAGCAGTCTTAGCGTAGTGGCGTGAGCAGTCGTTTCATTACACAGGGGTCCCTGGTTCGATACCCGTTAAGGTAAGTTACAATATTCATACATCTGATGTGTAATGAAATGAAAAATACTCAATTTCTTTCGGTCTTACAAGTTAGAGTGGAAACGGCTTTCTTCGCAGAGGAAACATTTTACTATCAATATGACGTCACATGTCAGTATACAACCTTGATTCGTTGTGTAGGAGAACGTAACGTAGTTACCAAACAATTCATGATTATATAAGTATCATGCTTAGGGCCTAGTATGGGTCCTAAATGTTTCCTAGCAATTATTCCGAACGTCTTCCACCATTACTCCTACTGCGAGAAATAATAACATTTTCGTTCGCCATTTCCAGCACGTTCCATATATCCGTTCCACCAAAATCTGTAAATAGGAACTATTCTTTTTATATTCGTATATATATTTTGTTAAACTATCAATATAACGCATACATAATCCAAAGTCTTTTATCCAAAGAAAGCGTCTTACTATGTATTTGTATTAACATTTTTAAAGTTGCCCTAAAATTAGACAAAACTTACAGATAAGTCGGGATTTCGGGAGCTTGTCTGGACCTCTGGGACACACCTCTTTAACTACGAAAATTTTGAACGAAAGCGTTTCACTATAGTTTCATGCAGAAGGTATTCTACTGAGCCTTTAAGGAAAATAACTGCAATAAAAATAACTGAATATCACTGAACAGTATGGCGTATAAGAAACTAACTTTTAGTATATGCAGAAGTAATTATAATAGCTTTGCTACAAAAATACCTACACAGGACATAATAAATTATATGAGCTCCGAAATACAAAGAGCGTATAAGATTCAATCTAAAAAGCAATTGTTACTTAAAGAATTGACATACCCTATTCCGAGAATCGAGATAAAACGAGAAATGTTTACGATACTTTTCGTCTCGTCTCAATTCTCATATTCAAAGCAAGACGATAATTTGTGTTAGCCTTGTTCCGTCTCGAATGTAAAATGTTAATTCTCGTCTCATTTTTTTTTTTTTTTTGTTTTGTTTTAAAAACGAGATGAAAAAATCCTCTTTTCGTGGGCAACACTAAAGAAAACTGAAATATTCTTGCCGTATATCACGTTTCTGGTTGTAATGTTATACCATGAGTGATAATAAATTATTATTAGTATTACTATTACTATTGTTATTCCTAAAAATTTGATAGTTCAAGTATTGAAACATCCGAGTATTCAAATATCTGAAGATATTTGACCACTGAACCACAATTAATACACAGTAATTGATTCATCTTTAGTTTGTTTACTAGCTCCTTCGTGGCTTAGCGGTTAGCGTACGCGCCTTTGGCGTGGGATACCTCGGTTCGACTCCCGGAGGGAGCTCATGTGGTTCGGATTCCACGTTAATTAGTAGGTCCACGTCTCATATAGCCTCGCTGCTGAAAGGGACGCTAAAGTAAAATCAATCAATTAGTTTGTTTACGAGTATAAGATACGCGACGTATTTCATTCAAAATAAAGAAGTTTTGTATTTTGTTTTTAAAAGATCTCAATTATTATTAATTTAGTGAGTACAGTGACATAATACCCTCCGAGTTCTCAATTACATTTTTCTGTGTTTTGAATTTGACTATTAACAAGTTACTGATTTGAGCGAACAGAAAAGGCTCTTTATTTAAGCGCGCCCAAATAAGTTACGCTTTAGGTGAGTGGTTAGTATTGTGGTTTTATAAACCGGTGATCCGAGTTCTAGTCTCGCCCTCGACGTTTACAACTTTTTAAAATGTTTCATTTACAAGGCTGAGCTGCAGTTGGATACTGCTAAATGAAAGATAATCTCCAGTGGAGAAATTCAGTGATGATGTAATCCTGAAAATAAAGAAAGAAAAATGAATGGAGAAAAAGAGTTACAGAGTTAATTCTATGAACTGTTCTATATTTGATATTATTTGTTAATTTCGTGCATTTTTGAATTGTTGTTTATTGACACTGTATTCTCTTTTTTTCTCTTTGTTGTCTCAATGTGTAAATTTTCACAAACATTATTCAAATCAAAAACCTTCAGTTTTATTTACAACCTAATGGGAAATACACTTAGTACGGATAGGTTCTTCAACTCGTTTGAGTGTTATCGAATTTTGCATTTTTAATATTTACAAATAAATTACTGCATACCAAAATTTAACCGTTTCAAAAGTCATTTAATGAATAATGAAATCGGACAAGTTCTTCTTTCGAAGTAATATTACGTATCAATCAGTGGCGCCGGAACCTAAGAGCTCAGACCCTGTTTGACACCCAAAAGTTTCATTAGAGGCTGGGTTCCTTCCCTAAATAATCCATTCATACTTTAATTGATTTGCAGGCAGGACTATTGTTAATAGCTTCAAAACTCAGCGCAAGGCTTTGTGTTTAGTTAAAAGAAGAGTCTAATACATATACCGCATAATCTATCCCCATATTATTTGATACGCATATATGTATAGTCATTTGAAGTAAGTTAACTTGCTTATATAATCCCTCACTTGAGTTAATTATAAAATTATTTAAATCCCCTGACTGTTATCTTTTCATCGGCGCCTCTGGTGTCCGTATATCTTTTTCTGGTATTGTGCTGTTTACTGTGAGTACAAGTATCCAAAAACTCAGTTCTGTCATTTCGTCAGCCAGCGTTTCTCCTCACTCCTGCACAAAAACACACTTTACGATTTGTTTTTTTTTTTTTTTTTTTTAACAGGTGCGGCAACTTCACACCTCTGTTCTAGCTACTCTTCAAGGCGTAATTAATCTTGGAGCAGGCGTTAGTTGGGTTGCCTGTCTCGCGGACTTTGTACATCAAGAATTTCTGTGGCCCACTGCACAATCTGATAAACACTGTAGTTATATTTCAGTGTAATACTTTCACATATCTTTAACGATGGCAATGTTTAGATGTCTCGGGGTGATACCAAGTCTGCCCGGGTTCTGGGTTTCTCCAAGCCAGATTAGGTCACTCTGAGTCATAGGTTAATCTGGGTCATTCAGATCACTTGTCTGTCCGGGTCACTTGGGATCTGTTATGTGTGCGCATAACAGTGTGTCGAATGCGCATGCTCAACTACTTGCTTTCTCACTCCTCTTCACCCCTCGCAACTCTACATTTTGCTTTAGATATAAGCTGGCATATTCTCAAGTATTTCCAACTCTATCTATTTTGAACTAAGCTATACAGAACGTACGAGTGCGAACTGCAAAGAAATAGAACAAAACAGAAATGGCTAGTTCAATGCCTTTTGAAGCACGTCGGTTATGTAAATAATAGTATAAAAAGAGTTATGCTTTAGTCCAAATTAAATGCATCGTAATTGTAATCGTAATTAAACGCAAACTTTTAATCTTCATCACAAATACATAGTATGCCCAGTGGCGTAGGAAGAAACTCTGACTGAGCTCACAAACAAGCATAGATATAAAGCATTATGTAGAATCACGGTCACCGATCTGGCAGGCCAAGAGAGCCAGCACTCCCCGTTCCTCGCAAAGATTGCTTGTACCCTTCGAGTCTGGATATCTGACAGCAAAATAGACACACAGAAACAGGCCCCCTGAGTTGTTTTAAGTGCTTTCTACATCTTCAAGTGATATACGTATACACTGAGTTCCGTCTGAGTTCCGGACCCAAGATGACAAATTTCTAGGGGCGACATTATATATATATATATATATATATATATATATATATATATATATATATATATATATATATATATATATATATATATATATATATATATATATATATAACGAGATTGAGGGATGGTATGTGGAGAAAGAGAAAGAAGCTTCCCACGAAAAAGAAATGAAGAGAACTAAGTATACTGAAAACAATGTTCATTCAACAATGGGGCAAGTTTTCTCGTCACAACGGTAGTGGCAAGAAGGAGCTGAGACAATTGCTTGTTAGCTTCTAACGTAATCCACGTATTTGTTTATGTATGCTCCACTAGGCTACCAATTAGGGTAGCCTGGCCCCGTAATTTTTTTTATAATCCCATATTTCCTCGGTATCATATATTTCCTCTCGTATTGCTAATTGCAACAGTATTGTATCGCACAAGTGACTAACTTTGGCATCCCCATTTCGGAATACCACGCTACGCTACTGGAAACGACTGGCCCGTTTGAAATGACTTTTAAGAATAGTTAGTACCCAATTCAAGTTGGGTATTTTAATCATATCAATTTGGCTAAAGACATATCCTGTGGGGAGTAGAATGTTTTAATATTTATGACAAAAGTAGAATATCTTCTGTGTTTTTATCGTTACACCTCGATGAAATAAATGTTCCGAGAAAAGATATTCAAATGTTTTCCATAAACCTGTTCTCCCGTGCAAGAAAATGACATTTCAGCTAGATTATTATAATGTAATTCCATACCGTTCTTATGGGATAATGCGTTTCTACGTAAATTAAGTAAAAATCAACTTCATTTCAGATACTAGTAATTTTCTTTACCTTAAGCAGGAAGCTTCAGTTATGCAGTCGACAATTTTATATAGATCTTGCGTTCTTAGTGTTCAAATTCCTTCTTAGAGAATCTCCATTGTGCTGATGTTTGAAAGCAACGAAGTACAACGTAAATTACCATGGTAACGGATTTTATCACAAAGTTACTTTCTCGTTTCAAGAATTACCCTCATGTTGTCTTATCTTCACGCAGTGAGTTGTGGTTAATTCTGCCTCAGGGATCCGAGTCACGGAGATGGAGAGGACGGTTCAAACAATGTTTTGCGGAACTTAGAGATGAAGGTCTTATGAAATTCCGAATTTCTTAGAAATATATGAAGAAAATAAGAAGTACAAGATTTTTTCCTTTTTTTTTTCTTTCTTTAGAAAGTTTGTTGTTATCCGACTAGTTGAGAGGACATCTAAATTGCAATGCTTTTTACCTCTTAAATGTATTTTCTAACTATTTTGTCCCTTGATATTTTTGAGAAATGCATTTGCTAGATTTGTTTCAAAAGTTATAATACCAATATTGTGTTATAATGTGCTGTTTGTATTGGAAAATAGTCACAAATTCGCTTAGGTTTGGAGGCTATTAGACGTTAAAAGTGGGTGGACAATGCATAGTATGAATTTTTTTTTTTTTTTTTTTTAGATCAATGTTAGCTTTCCTGGTTGTTTCAAACAGTTTGTTTGACGAAAGGTAGCATAACTGATAAGATACTACCTTCTTTTTTCAGTTAAAATACCGTATATCGTATTTCATATTTTATTACGTAAACTGACAAGAGCAGCGCAAGTAGGTACACTTGTGTCCAAAATTGTTGTCGCATGTCTTTAGAAATTACATAAATTGAAATAACTCTTATTCTTGTGATAGAAAATGTCACATTTCTTCTTTGAAATAAGCAGAAAAACAAAACACATATTTCCAAAAAATATTTCAATAAAAAATTAAGAAATAAGCAAGTTATAATTAAAAAAAGAAATCTCCAAAACTTTCATCGAAAAATTCTAAGTTCCATTTTCGTAAACGTGGCAAACGCGCAGCGAAATTTACAATGAGAGAGGGAATTTTATGCTTTGTTAGAAATACAACGTAAATCTGTCATAAGGTTAGTTACTATATATGTGGCACAGCTCTAACAATCATTGCTATTAAGCATTTTACATTTAAACAAACGACTAAATACAAATAAGCTACAAAATGTGCGAAGCGATCAGGCATTTTGTGTTAGTGGTTTCGGTACATACGTCTACCAAGGTGCCATCCGTACCGCGCCTTTGTAGAGTAGTCGGTTAAAGCTTCTTCTTTACATACTTTATTTTTCCACGATCATCACTTCGAATCCCATACCCTATAGTTTTTTTTTTTTTTTTTTTAGAAAAGCTTGATTCTGTGATTTTCTTAAGGAACAATGTTTTTTTTTTCTAATAATGCTTTTTAGTATTATTCTCTTCATTCTAGTTTATTTGAATATTTCCAAATAATTTAGAATTATGTCTTTAAAACATTAAAACTGTCAAGAATTTTATAAAAAGCGGAAGCTTCATTTATAATCATTTTCATAATCGAAATGAGAAACTTACAAATAGTGGAATTTCAATTAACATATGACTAAACTTTCATAAAACAGTAATTAAATAAAACATAGTTTCTGCAAGTAATATTCAGGTAATAGACAGAAATAATGAACGTAAAATATTAGATGTCGATTAAAAATTAGTAGGGATAGTTCTAAAGCCAAGTAGAAAATTCTCTCTGCTTCTGAAAATAATAAACATTTTGTAAAAATAATGGTATTTTTGCTTTATCGAAAATGTGTTTAGTAAATTAATAAATAAAATACAATTATATAATTCAATCACTCTTACTCGATAGCTTGAGAGAAACTGTCGGCCGCGACCCTTCGGTTTTCTTCGTAGCACACGAAGGGACACGAAGTTGATCCGAACCAAGGGAAAGGGTGTAATGGCACTCAGGTATTGCCTGTCACATAAGAAAATGCATGTTCTTCGCAGGATAGTATCTGTTGCTTCTTGACGCGATGGAAAATACGGGAAAATCGATTCAGTTAATGTCATTGACCATTAAAACTTTTAAAAGTTGTGGATGCTGGTAAATTAACAAAATATATTACGTTTGCAGATGCAATTTACACAATAAATAACACGAATAGTGTGAGAAGCAGGGAAAGCAGAGAAACTGTTATATGGTAAGACAACAGAAACAAAAATCACAAACTGGATATTTAAAGTGTATAGCAAAAAAAAAAAAAAAAAAAAAAAAAAGCACCTGAGTATGTGGCGCACCAATCTAATCTACACGTTGGCGTATTGGCGTTCTAATCTACCAATCAGTTGATCCATGTTCGAGTCTTCGTCAAGTGCATGGGCGTCTTTGGCGGGGGGTTGAGGGGGACGCGTCCACCTCAATATTTTGAAGTACAAAATATTCAATATTTTATTCTAATTTATTTACTAACGACAGAATAACATATAAATAATAATTACACTATTTGGAATATAATGTTCTGGCTATGAAAGGATTATAACGGACTTGATATACCTCAGGGGTCCGTGGAGGTAATCAGAAAGCTAACAAATGGAATCGAAGATAATAAACAGGTTGGGCTTGGTAGTACCATTTAAATCACTTTCCTTGATGTCTCCCCCAAATTTTACATGCCAGAGACGCCAGTGGTCAAGTGTGTTTTGTTTTTTCTCGCCGAAGAAACAGCCATTACTTGTAATATTTACTTTTTTTCTTTTCGTCAAAGGAACAGCCATTACTTGTAGTATTAGAGTTTTATATAGGGTGTTAATGAACTATACCAACAAACTCTAAGAGGTGATTCCTTACATCAAAATAAGAGAAAAAGTTCATATGGACCTGTGGGGAAAAGTGCATAGTTTCAGAGCTAGGGCTGTCCAAAATCGCGAAAAAGCAAAACTTCAATATGTCCTATTTCGAATTCCAGAAATTGTGGATGGTGGTCCTTATCAGGTAAAAGAAGTCACACATACGCAATCCAGAAATGCATATTTCATTAATTTTCAGTGGGTGTACAAAGTATTCCATACAGGGCAAAATTCCCAGACATACAATCAACCGAATTTTGAGATTTGACTGACTTTATGATTGGTCCAACGTAGGCAAAGATAAGCCCTGATAGCAGTGAACACAGAAACCTTTAGCGCGATGTCGAAAGTGTTAAGGATCGTCAGCAACACGGTTTCTCGTATCGGGAAAACGCATGTTGTAATGTTTTCTTTCACGCTTATAAGTGAAGAGAACGTGAAATATACAGTGAGGAAATCCATTGAATCACACATTATTGCGAACACAAAAAACATGGAGCTGCCGGTTCTTAACACTTCCGACTTCCCTCCGAAGCAGTGGATGTCCATTATTGTTAAGGCTTATATTCTGCCTACTTTGGACCCTCCTTGAAATCAGCGTATATCTGAAAACTCTATTGAGAGCATATCTGAGAATTGCACCCTGTAGTTTTTTTTTTTTTTTTTTTTATCATTTTGCTTTGACGGTAGATCTTAGGGAAGGGGGAGAGCAGGAGGGGAAATATATGGAAATGAATAAAACTTAGTAACTCTTGAACTACCCGAGAGATCTCGATCAAACTTTCAACATAGATTAGGTTCGGGCCTGGAATGTTATTGCCATTTCACGTTTACGATGCAACGTAAGGGATGGGCAGGGGTAGATATATGTTAAAAAATGAAAATAAAAGTGACTGTCTTTGTGACTTCATCACACTTAAACACCCTACCGATTTTAATCAAATTTTCAACATAGATGAGGTTCAGACCTGGGATAGTTTTATCATATCAATTTAACGGTAGAACAAAGAGTTAGGGGGATGGGAGGGGAGAGATGTATGAAAATGAATAAAACAACTCTTGAACCACCCAACTGATCTCTATCAAATTTTCAAGATAGATGACGTTCGGTCCTTCGATAATTTTTATAATCTAATTTTGACGGTGCAAGGTGGGGAGGGGGGAGATATGTAAAAAAAATAAAAATAAAGCTGGCTGTCTTTGTGACTTTATTACTCTTGAACCACCCAACCAATATCGATCAAATTTTCAACATAGATGCGATTTGCGCCTGGGATGGTATTTACCGGTATCTATTTACTTTGACGATAAAAATTAGGGGAGGGGAAGAAGGAGTTAAAAAGTAAGTGAAACTTAACTCTTGAACCAAACGATCAATCTCGGTCGAATTTTTAAACATAGATGAAGTTAGGGTCAGAGATTTTATTATCATTTCACTTTAACAGTAGAACTTATGGGAGGGGAGGGGATACCTAAAGTAAATAAAACTTAATGACACTTGAACCACCGGACCGACCTCAATCAAGTTTCCAACCTAGATGAAGTTCGAACCTGAGATGGTTTTTGTCATATCACTTTGACGGTGTAACTTCAGAGAGGAGGAGGGGAGACATTTAAAATGATCGAAAATGACCGATATTAGTCATCTATAACTTTTGAGCTAGCTGAGATTAACAGTGACACTTCCGATGCTGTTTAAATCCAAATTCAGCCCCACAGTTTGAGAGAGGGAGGAGGGGGAGATATATAAATACGATAGAAAATGACCGATATTAGTGGCGAATCTATAGATTTCCAGGTTGGTGAGATGAACGGTGTTACTTCCGATCCCGTGCCCCGCAACATGGGGAGAGAAGGGGGATATATAAAAACCATCGAAAATGACCAATATAAAAGAGCGCTTTAGTAATAGTAAAAAGTGACTGACTAGCGGAACTATGTTTTCTTAATTTACCCCAGCGAAGCAGATAATTGATGCTAGTGTATTCTAAAACTCAAAAATAGAATTCACAATTCGTTTAAAAATGTAGGCTGGAGCAGTCTTTAAAGGTCAGGTACCAACTAGTGAAATAGCCATTTATCGAACGAAAAGAATATGTTTATGGAAATATTCAAACCTGTTCCTCAATAGAATAGCATATCAAGCGAAGTGAAATGAAAAAGATCCAAGTGAATCCAACTGCTATCTTCTAGATTTAATTTAAACAGCTAAAATGCTTACTCACTTTGGCCAGTTTATGGACACAAAATGGGAAATTAAAATAGTGTAGCAGTTAGCTTACTTTCGTTGCTAGAGTTGGAATTTCCAAAAACGATGGATCACGTGGTCACAGATTTGTAAGGAGGAGTTTAAATGCCGAGTTTCATCTCCCTATGATGAGTCATTCGTCAGAAAGTTTTTTTGAAGTATATTTTTAATATTTGCTCTCCTTCCTTAGAACATGTATTGTATGAAAGTAACATGAGAAAAGCCCGGCCAGAGTTAACTAACATGGGAAAATCAGAGTTTGATAAATGAACGTCGGGGCCATCCTTCGCGAGGCAGTAGCGCACATTTAAAATGTTAATATAACAAACTGAAGGAGCGCAATAGTCAGAAATAGTGGAGAAAAGGCGTCCTAAAGATTCTAACTCAGCGCATGTATGACACGACGTATAAAGTTCTCAAGTGACGGCGTGGCAGAGCTAGGATGATCCACGGCTCCCGTGCAAAGAGTCTTGGGTCCGATTCCTGCTCGAGTGATTTTTTTTGTTTTTTGCTTTAACCAATAAAGTATCCATTTTTTAACTACAAATAAAATATTAATTCATCATATGTTTATAATACATAAAACAATAGAATTGTTCAAATCAGTTGCAAAATCTTTGAATATTCTATGTTAACTAGCAATAGAATGTAACCTATTCCGCGTAGTATATTGATGCCACGGGTTGTATTATGAAAAAAAAAACATGAAATTTTTTAGTTTTACGTCCCACGTTTATGCCGGCTAGGCTAAAGGAGATGGTGAAGATGAGAAATTAATGAAATGGTGGAATGAAGAAAGTGGTAGGAAACGGGAGAACTCCGACGAAACCCATGCATATGGTGTTTGTCCAGCACAAAGTTCACTTGGCGGGAGCAGGGTTTGAACCCGAAACCCCATGCTCCAGAGTTGAACGCTCAACCATTGAGTCACCGCGGCCCGGAGTTATATTATGGTTAGCAGAGTCGTTGTGTAAAACATGCTCTTGACGCTTCGTGTCGTATCTGTAAACAGTGTGCGAATTGACCGGACATTTGCAAGGGAGGATGGATTGTACTTCAGACGACAATAGCATGGCAAAGTATGACAGTTGTAGCCAGGGGCGTCATTTAGGGAGAGCAGGAGCGGCAATTACCCCTCAAGAGTTTGAGGAATAAATATCCTTTAATCGATTGTCTACTAATACACTAGAACTAAACGTGGAAGCCTTATGTCGGTGGTGCTCTTGCCCCCTCAATTGAAGTCTGAAATGACGCCGCTGATTACAGCATACATCCAGTATTACCAAAGGGAATTTCTCCCTCATTACCCTTGTAATTCGCACAATGTTCACAAATATAGACACGAAGCGACAAGAACATTTTTTGCACAACGACTGTGCTAACCATAATATAATGCGTGATATTAATATACAACGCGGAATAGGGTACAATTAATTGCTAGTTAACACAGAACATCGAAAGATTTTACAACTGATTTGAATATTTCTATTGTTTTATGCATTATAAGCATATGGTGAATTAATATTTTATGGCTACTTTATTAGTTAAAGCAAAAAACAAAAAAAGTTGAATCGAGCGAGGATGCAACCCGGAACCATTTGCACGGGGTCGTAGGTGCTCCTAACTCTGCCACGTCGTCACTTGATAACTTTACGCGTGGTATCATATGCGAGAGTCGGAAGCTTTAAGATGCGTTTTCTCCACTATTTCTGGCTATTGTTCTCTCCCTGTTTGTAATATATACACTTAAATATGCACTACTACCTCGCGAAGGATGAACCCGAAGTTCATTTACCAAAGTCTGCTTTCCCCTTATTAGTCTTGTGAGATACTGTTTTTTAAGCATAAATTTTCCACCCTCTTTCTCTATGGACTTTAGACGAAAGTAACATAATAAAGCCTTCGTTCGAAAAGGTTGATAATTATGTTTAAAAACTAATTTGAAACGGTTGGAATGGTTTTTGTGATGATGCAATAGATAACAAAATAATATGAATAAAGCAATTGAAGAAATCCCCTCTACTACTTCTTAAAGTTGGAATTTTTGAAAATGTTAGGATATATGTCTATTTATTTATAATAAGACATTTATATCGAGTTTCACAGCCGTAACTTGAGAGGCTCTGAGGTATTTTATTATTGCCATAATTTTTTAATCCTTTATCACCTTTAATATACGCGCGTTAATTAAAGTAAAAAAAATACAGAACATTGTTAAAAATTATCTATCTTAATATTTTTGTTTTATTGGATCAAAAGACTCAATATATTTTAGGCAAAATTTTCTTGTACGCCTTATACCTGGAGAACTACATATAGTGTAGCCAAACTCATACTATCATTTAACTCATTATCATTTGCTTATTTCGCAAAAAAAGAAAAAGAAAAAAAGAAAAAGAAAAAAACGAAAACTCGATTTAGGGGCCGCTCATAAATGTTGTGACCCCTGAAAAAAATCTAATATATTTCATTCAATCAAAATTTTTCTTCTACACCTTTATCTGGAGTTCTACATATAGAGTAGCCAAACCCAAACTATCACATAACTCAGTGTAATGTGCTTATTCCGTCGAAAATACGAACACTTGATTTAGGGACCATTCAAAAATTTTGTGCCCTTGATTAAGAAACTAATTATTGGCCAAGATCGCAATCTTTTGATTCATTTTTTGGATCATTCCTAAAATTCTTCTTTTATTTTTTTTCGTTTCAATTTCGACAGTCAAGGTTGATTTCATTTACGCAATATACTAGTTGAAATGCCGGTTCTTGTCACGGGAAGATTACATGTATGGAACATATTTGAAAGGTATATTTGGGGACTCTTCCCCCTTTAGGACGCCCCTATGAATTAAAGTGAGATGATAAAAACTCAGGTAGACGCAAGTCACAAATTCATTTTAAACGATGTAACCTTTTTAAAATTTGGTTATTTTATGAACAGACTATGGGAAAGTAGAATAATATGGAAATTGATATCCTCATACTTATAAATCGAAATGTTCAAAAGCGCTGGGACTCATACCAGCTTAGATTGAATAAGGAACTTATATACTGAGTTTCATCTGTTAAACTTGAGTGATTTCCAAGATATATTTTTAGCATACATTTTGAATATCTCTAATCTTTTAGCAAACATATTTTAATGAAGGTAACATGATAATAGCTAGACATAGTTAGCACTGTCTTCCACCTCAATGTTTTATTCATTTATTTATTTATTTTACTTTAATAAGGACGGACACATATACTAAGGAGGGAAACATGATCCAAAGTATACATAAAAATAGAGTATCTTACGAGATCTTTAAGTTAAGAATATGAAAGTCACCGTATATATTCCTAATTTAAAATATATAGGCACTCGTTCTAATATTTTGAACAATTCCGTTTTCACGTAAGGAAGGAGCAATTTCTACCATGACTTTTTTCGCATTCGAATACAATAGTCTCATCATGATAGGAAAATTTCTAAAGTGTTTAAATTGAAGTTATAAACAGTTAACTCGACATTGCTTTTGTCATGTCCATTTCATTAAAATGCTCTGGGGGGATAGTCGGTTTAAAAATTATGCAATATATATATAGTATATCACGAATATGGACTGATTTGGAATATGAAATCTGGTAAATAAACTCCTTGTTAAAACTCGATGAACACAAGATCCAAAGTTTCCGAAAATTTCGCTTTTAGGATGAAGCGCAACTATTCCTCTATGTTTTCTCAATAAACAGTATAAAATTGCATCGATATTGTCTGTTTCACCACGAAAAACGACTCAGCCATTTGAAATGAATTTGTGCACATAGTAAGCACTTGAGTCGAGCTTAGTTTTCATCAGTTCACTTTAATTCAAATACGCATTCTGAAAGGAGATAGAAGATCCAAACAACCTTCAAAATATTTTTCAAATAAAACTACTCTTCCCGTACAATGAACGGACATCTTTGCTATTAAAGAAATAAATGTAGAAATTTTACTTTTTCTCTGAAGCAATCAGATACAGGTTAAAACACAAGCACGAAATGCACCCTTGATATATATAGATTACAGCCTACTATTTCCTAGCGATGGCCAAAATTTTTCGCGATCCGGAATCCAGAAAATTTATTTTCCGGAATCGGTAAGTTTACTTTCCGGATTTCGGAAAAATTTCGATGTCGGAACAATTCCGGAATTTAGAAATTTCCGGACTTCGGAAAAAATACGAAATTTTTCCGACATCGGAATTTTACTGAAATCCGGATTTTTTTCCGAATTCCGAATTTTTTCCAAAATCGGAATTTTCCGAAATCTAGAATGTTTCCGATTTTACTTTTCGGATTCCGGGAAGTAAAAATTCTGGAATTGGCCATCGCTAGTTCCTATTTCAGTTGTACTTATTTTACCGGTAAATTGTATACATACATTAAATAGGATTTATTGTTACGAAGAAAATTAAAAATGAATGAAATCGGGTCTATATGTGATTTAAAGTGGTTCAGGTATATATAATTTAAAGAAATGTTGCGTTCACTTGCGGCTAAGGGGTATCCTTGTGAAAGGAATGGGGGCACTTTGGATTCGATTCAGGCCGGTAGCCAGCCCAAAAATGTAAAGGGGGTCCGGCTGAAGTTAGGGGAGGCCCGATCCAACCATATTATAGTTCATTTGCAAGCCTACCGTGAAACTTTTAGGGGTCAGCTAAAATTTAGGGGTGCCGGCCCCCCTAGACCCCCTATATAAGGGCCTGATTTGATTATCGGTGAATGTGCATTTGTTCAAATTAAACGCTAGTCTGTAAGTCTACGTCTTATATAACCTCGGTGCTGGAAGAAGTATTCTAGATGTCATTGAATGAAATTGAGGTATATACATATACACTGTTACTAGTTCTGAAGCTAAGTGTGTTGGGTTATTGAAACGCCTGGAGAATACAAGTTACATTATGCACATTCAAAGGTAAAGCTGAAAGAAAACGCCTCTGGCTGTGTTTCGTGTGATACTGTAGAGCTATTAAGTAAGGACTTAATTCACACTACCAAATATCTGATATGACAACCAATCAAAATTCGATAAAAGGGAGTTCGTGTCTAGTAAATGCCACGTAATACATGGGATTTCGTTTAGATAGACATTCCCTTACATTTGAGTGGTAGACGTCATGGAGGAAGCAAGAATTCGTTTCATAACGCTTCTTGACGAAGGTTACAGCGCTAAGCAAGCCGCGGAGCATGTAGGCATTCACCCTAGAACTGGTCAGCGGTGGGCACATAGATATCGTGTTACCGGGGAAACAATTCGTCGTCGTGGTAATGGGAGACGCCGAGTTACCACAAACGAGCAAGACCGTCGTCTGGTTGAGCAAGCCAAGGAAACTCCCCATTCAAATTCCCATCAACTGCGACAAGCCGCTGACTTTCCTGGATCACGTCAAACAGCTATTAGGCGACTCAGGGAGGCTAATCTATTCGCTCGGCGTGCAGCCATTAAGGAATTTCTTTCTGCGGAACACATCAGACGACGACGTCAATTTGCAGAGGAAAATATGCATCGGAACTGGACAAATGTCATTTTCAGCGATGAATGTATATTTTCTTCTGCAAATGATGGACCAGTCTGTGTCTTTCGTGAGAGAGGTTCCAGGTTCGACCCTCGATACATATGGCACAAGCGTTCCAGCGGACGCATATCAGTGGCTGTCTGGGGTTGGATCTCTGCAGATGGATTTGGGTATCTTCACAGGATTGATGGGCGTCTTACAGGTGCGCAGTATAAGTTCATCTTGGAGAATATTATGCTGCCATCTGTTCGCGAACGTTATCCTGAGGGAGCAGTCCACTTTCAACACGACAGGTCACCTGTCCATATGTCACGAGTTGTCCAAGAGTGGCTGGCAGAGCAAAATGATGTAGAGGTAATCAATTGGCCTCCACGCGGAGCAGATCTTAACCCAATAGAAAATGTCTGGGCAGAGGTAAAGAGATGTTTGAGGGAGAAATGGGCTAATGAAGATCCTAGAACTTCCAATGAGCTCTGGGATTCGGTCGTTAATGCTTGGGAAGATCTTGCTACGAATGGCACGGGCTATGTCCGTCGAATGATAGAAAGAATGCCTCGTCGAATGTTAGCGGTTGTTGAAGCAGGTGGTCACTGGACATCATATTAAGAACGTGTTTAGTTTCAAACAGCCCTTTTAAGGGCTACATTTCATCCATAAAATGTTATGTGAATATGTGATTAAGCATGCAGAAAAAATTGTGATGCAATCATCGAAATATATTTTTAAAAAATAAAATGTGCTTTGAGTGGGATTCGATCTCGCAACCCTCATTATCTAAAGCCGAAACGCTACCTCTACTCTAGCCTCTCACTATCTGTTACGCCTACCAATTCCTTGCACAATTGCTGCCAAGCCGCCAAAATTTCAAACAACATTCCTTCGTAATTAAAAATCATATACAAGAGAGATACCTAATTACTACCATTGTTTGGCATTATTAAGAAGACGTCTCTTGCATTGAAAACGTAGGGCTTCATTATTGACTGATGAAAAGGAAAATGCAATAGTCGAAAATCGTATTTTCTTTGCAAGTAATTTAAACAAATTCCTATTCATAACCAAACTTGAAATGAAGTTGGGTTGAGTTGACTTTAAGTTTAACGTCCCGTTCAGCAGCGAGGCTATATTAGACGTGGACCTACTAACTCACGTGGAATCCGAACCACATGAGCTCCCACCGGGAATCGAATCCGAGTCTCTACGCCATTAAAATAAAGTGGATTCATATCTCTAAATTAGGATAAATTTCTTAAAGTACTTTTGAAATTCTTAACTAGATTTTCGCGTGTTTCCAAAGCAAATTTGATAAACCTTACTGAATTTTGATTATTATCTTTTTTATACTTCTGAACCATACCTATTATTTGGTATCAAATATACAGAATGTTTCAAAACAACACCGATAACGTTTGGGAGGTGATTCCTGAACCAAAACAAGACAAAAAATATGGACCAACCTGGATTTACAAATGTTTCCTTTCGGAGTTATAGGCTGCCTTAAACATGAAAAAAAAAAAAAAGAATTTTAAAGGTCCATAGGTCCAAAACTATGGGACCTACCGTAGTCGGGTCAAGACTTCACTTAGAAACTAATACGTGAGTTATCCAAAAATGCATGTTTCAGAATCTTAAGGTACTCACACAACAATTTCTATAGAGGGAGTTTGGCTAAAGGCATATGATTTGAAGTACTCACCAACTACCTCTCTAAAAATTGTTGCGGAAGTACCGCAGGATTGTGAAAGTTGGATATTTGGAAAGAGCACATATAGTTCCTAAGTGAAGTCTTGACCCGACCACGGTGAGTGCCATAGGTTTGGACCTATGGACCTTTGAAGTTCATTTTTCATATTTTTGGCATACTATAACTCCGAAAAGAAGCATTTGTGCACCCAGACTGGTCTATACTTTTTGTCCTATCTTGGTGTCATTAATCACTTCCCAAATATTTTGTCGTTGTTGCTTTGAAACTCCCTGTATAAAACCACTAACTAGAAGGATTGCACATACTAATATTCAATCTTACCTGAATAACTGAATCTCTGAAATTAGGGAAATTATTTGATTATCAGTATACATACAATATGGTATTCACATTTATTTTAAATATTCATTTAGAATAAATAATTTATATTTACTGTCTTCTTTGAGCTGTATAATGTTTTGTAAGAGTATGTTTTGACTTCACTCTTGTATTCAATGTGCGATCAAATTATGGTGATTGCGTTATGTGTTTTATTCATTTAAAAGATTTTAGATAAAGTTGATAACCCAAAAGATCCAGGTGCACTGAAACATTAACAAAAAATGAACAGAATATTTATTAATTCAGCCATGGCTATATATTAAAAATATGTATCCCTGCCTCCGCGTAATGGGATGGAGAATCTCTAGCCAAGAAGGCATATATGTAATTGAAACACGGAGACTCCTGATTTTGAAGCGCCAGTGCTAACTGCACACCTATGTTCATTAGTTACCATTCATGTGATAAAGTTTTTGAAACAATTGTTTTTGTAAAATATTTATTATTTTCTGCGAGAGTTAATTTAATTATGTTCCCTCTTCAAAATAGTGTTAAATAATAAATAATAATTTAACAATTAGACAATGTTTAATCCCACACCCCTTAGCAGTTAATATACTTTAGAGCAACCTAATCATTAGATAGCTAAGGACTCTCTTCCTATAACTTTTACAGTATAAACTCTCAAACTGATATAACATCTATTAACAAGAGTTATACATCATATTAAATTAGAAATAAGTGTGGTTATAATAATTGCTTGTTACGTCAGAAAAAAGTTTCTTTGATTAATATCATAGGTATTAATCTATGTATTTTCGTGTACAGAAAAGAAATAAAGAACTACACTAGGAAGCCAATTAACTCGTTAGACAAGAAACTTTGGTATTTTCGCCACTTAAAATATAGACGTCCTCAGATTTCTGAATTAAGAATTGCAATTAGGAATCCATCAAAGTATTTTGAATTTGTTTAAAATTGTCTCAATGCTCAACGAATTATATTTCAATTGAAAGTTTTGAATAAAAATCTAAAGATGACACTGCTTTTTTACTTTCTTGTGCACTCTCCTTACGAACAATTGTTCGGCATATCTTACATAGTACGGCAAAGCACTAGGTATCCCCTGTAATCCATAATGTGTAGGAAGTATAGATTTGAAGTCATCCTTTGTCTGAACGAAATTCTATTCAGGAATATTTCGCTAAAACGTAAATTATGACTACCACCTCAGCAGATATGTCTACAAGATTAGAAACAAAAATCAGTATTCGGTGAAAGCACTGTTTCTTTCAAAATTAATGTTCCGGGAAGGGGGGGGGGGCACATTTACAAGAAGAAGGCAGACTTTGGTAAGTAAACCTTAGGCTACTTTTTGCGAGTTGTTAGTGCACATTTAAAGAATTAATATTGCAAACTGGGAGAGCGCAATGGCCAAAAATAACGGAGAAAAACCGTCTTCAAGTTTTTTACTCGCTGCATGAATTGTACGACACACACATTTACCAAGTGTCGGCGTGGCAAAGTGAAAAAAAATCTTTGACTCATGCGTAAAGGGTTCCGGGTTCAATTCCTGTTCGAGTCATAAACCTTGTTTTTTCTTCAACCAATAAAGTAGCCATTTGTAACTATAAGTAAAATATTAATTCATTATATGTTTATAATGAATAAAACAATAGAAATTTTCAAATCACTTGTAAAATCTTTCAATGTTCCATTTTAACTACGGTAGAAACAAAATTGAATCTATTCCGTAAATATTATTGTTACCGCAGTCGTTGTGTAAAAAATGTTCTTGACGCTTCGTGTTTACATCTGTAGACAGTGTGCAAATTACAAGGGAAATGAGGAGGAAATCTCCTTCGGTTGTAGCAACATCCAGTATTAGCAAAGGGGATTTCCCTCTCAACTCCTTTGTAATTCGTACATTGTCAACAGATGTAGACACGAAGCGTCAACAGCATTTAATACACAACGACTGTCGTAACCAGTGGCGTATTTATTGGGGTCGCTTCCGGGCTTAAGCCCCCCCGAAATATTATTTACTATATTAAAGTAAATAAAATATCTTCAAGAATTTTCACATTTCCAGGACTAAAGTTGGCAAAGCCCCCCCCCCCTGAAATAAAATCGCAAATACACCCTGGTCGTAACCATAATATAGCTCATGATATCAGCATGTTTACGGAATAGATTAAATTTTGTTTGCCAGTTAACATGGAACATTGAAAGATTTTACAAGTGATTTGAAAATTTCTATTGTTTTATTCATTATAAACATACGATGAATTAATATTTTACTTATAGTTACAAATGCCTACTTTATTGGTTGAAAAAACAAGAGATGTGTGATTCGAACAGGAATCGAACCCGGGACACTTTACACAAGAGTTACAGATTTTACTCCTCTGCCACACCGTCAATTCGCGAGTAGAAAACTTTAAGACGGTTTTTCTTCGTTATTTTTGGCCATGGCGCTCTTCAGTTTGTAATATTAACTCTTTAAATGTGCACTACAACCCCCCCCCCCAAAAAAAAAGGCTCCGAAGTTCACTTACCAAACTCTGCCTTCTCCTTGTCAGTATTACGGGGGCCACTGTCAGAGCTTGTCCGGAAGAAGCACTGGGTGAAAGATAACGTGTTAAGTATGAAGCGTTTAAGATCAATCCTTCAAACACTACTGAAGGGGGATTTCTAACTTAATTTCATACATATACCTTAAAATAAAAGATTTCGACTAAAATTGCCACTTTAAAAACTTCATTTCAGAGAATGACTATGAGAAACGATAAGGTCACTGTAAAATACATTATAAAACACACACACTCAAGACTCTATCTACCTTCAAAATGACATTTCCAAAAGTTTAGACGCAACTAAATAGGTTTTTTAGACCTGAAAAAGTTAACCATTCTGAAGTTCATGCAAATATTTAATCTTTCTTCCGAAATAAACTCTTTCAAGTCACCTCCGACTGGGATTTCTCCTTGAAGTGAAAACTGTTCCTTCGTGATTATAAGGTTCACGTACGCCTTTTCGACGCAAACGATCCAGTTCGAATTCCCGGTGAGAGCGCATGTGTATCGGAACCCACATTAAGCTGTAGATCTGCGTCTCATATAGTCTCAGTGCTCAAAGAGACGACAAACTCAAGATCAGCCATCAAACTGAGAACTTATTTACGTCGCCTTTTCACTCTCATCAAGGAGTATTAAGCGCTTTTTTTAAAAAAATATTACATTTACAATCAAACAAATTAACTTGGAGTGCTGTCTTTAAAAAATATTTAATTTTAATTTCACATATATATTAGACAACTTCGCATAAAATCATACTTGTAGATCTTCATATTGACCAACACTTTTTTTAATCGCCAATTGATATATATTTTTTATATTATATTAATTATTTCAACTACATTTACGTATAACTTGCAGTGCATATGTAGAGTAAACAAAAAAAGCAATCCTATTATGGTCATTTTTATGCAACAAAACATTGAATGGTGATTTTAAAATATTCTGCATTCAATTAGAAGAAATTTTCGATAAAATAATTTTGATACTTTCATACTTGTTTATGTAGTAATGTAACGATTTATCACAGCATTGTGTACAAAAGGAATTAACAAATGTAGTTACTTTTTCTAGAATATTTAAATTAATTTGTTTTGCAAAATTATACAACAAATATAGTTAGCACTAAATGATGCATAATAAATAGGAAAGTAATGTTTTATTAAAGTTGCGGGCATGTTGACTAAACTTTTATTAAAGTTTCATTTTCAGGTCGTGACAATTAAGTTCCTTCTTTTTATTGAAATCTTGCTAATTGTAATATTTGATAAATATAAAAGTTTGAATTATACTTTATGCACACATTCAAATTGAATAGCATTAAATTAGTAATATTGAGAAATATTTTTTAGATTAAAAGAGACTGTTGAGTTGAGTTTAACGTCCCGTTGAGCAGCGAGACTATATAAGACGTGGACCTACTGATTAACGTGAAATCCGAACCACATGAGCTCCCAAAGGGAATCGAACCCGGGCCTCCCACGCTGGATTAAAAGAGAGTTGTTTAAAAAAATATCACTAACAAAATGTGAACATAATAATAAATAAAAAAACTAGTATGCAGGATTTGAACTGCTGATCATCACCAAACGTGAACATTTAGTGAGTGCACTCTAATTGATTTCTCCACGATTGCTGGTTTATTAAATACATCTCAATAACACATATAAACAAATTATACGAAAAGGGGTGGTTGCTTCATTTTTTATTTTAGTTAAATGGTTTTCTGAACACAATTAGCACTGTCGTCTTGTCAATGTTTTGTTAAAATTTGCATCCTAAGGGGGAAATGGAATTTTAAAATTTAACCTATAAATAAAGGATCTCAAAAGTCCCTCATGTTATATAGATGAAGTTTGATATATAAACTCATCACTAAAATAAATGGTTCGGTGTAATCGAGTTTTCGAATCTTCAGCATCTACAGGAAAAGGTATAAAGGTAATTTATATAATACTTTCTCAACATATGAATCGAAGTTTTCTGTCTCCTCATCACAGGTAAACGCTGAACTATGTAAAACGAATTTTTGAAAATCAGAATCACTTGGTTAGAGTTGAGTTGATTTTGAGTTTAAAGTCCCTTTCTACAGCGAGGCTATATGAGACGCGACCTACTGATTAACGTGGAATCCGAACCACATGAGCTCCTTCCGGGAATCGAACCCAGGTCTACCACGCCAAATCATTTGGCTAGAGTCGTGATTTCACCAACTCACTGTCGCCAAAATATATATCCTAAAGCAGAAGGAGATTCAAAATACATGATAAAATAGTGTATCCTGCAAGTCCGTCATTAGGGACTTGAATCTACTTATATAAATTCGTCAATGAAGTAAGTGAAGACTTATTCCAGCGTTTAAGATAGCTTGGCTTCTAAAAAGGAGAAAGGGCAATTTGTAAAAATTAAGTTGATGTTGATTGCCTCATCACCACGTACTGATGATTTCAGGGGGTAGCAGAGGGGCACATTTTCTCCTGGGACCAATGAAATTCTTACCACTCCCGTCCAAACTTCCGAAGAAACCAGTACTTTTGCAATGCTACTTTAACCCTGTATATTGAAATTCTCCCTCGGGAGAAATAGTTTGTACTCATCACTTTCATCACGGATAATGACTGAATCGTTTGGAATTAAACTTCAAACATAGTCGAATCAGTTTTTTTTTGTTTTTTTTTTATTTACCATATTGCTTTCATTAGAATCGGTATCCTAAGGAAGAAATCGGCTCCAAATTTGTGATAAAAATATAGTATCTTCCGAAACTCTTAAAATAGGCAGATTAAATTTTGTTTATAAACTCCTTTTGAAAAGTAAGATGACACTTGTCCCAATAAAGGGTATGACTCACATGCGAAATTCTTGGCGATCCTTTGTATAGCCATGGTTTAGCCCCTTCGTGATAAAAACGGAAGTATTGTTTTATTAAAATTAATGATATGTTGATTAAGTTTTATTAAAGTTTCATTTTCGCAATGAAACTTTATGACAATGAAGCTGCTACTTTTGATAAAACTCTTGATAATTTTAACACGTCTAAAGGAAAATTTGAATTGTTTGCAAATATTTAAATTACTAACATAAAAAGAATAATATCAAATATCTTTTATTAATAGAAGAGAGGTGTATAACAAAATCTCGCGAACAAACTTTTAAAAATACTGTAGGCACGGAGCTGGAACTAATGATCATCGAAAAAAAAAAAAAAAGGGCACTAAATCATGCTTTAACAAATCACCCTACTACTTGTTGGAAAACACTATAACGAATAGAGAGAACAAGCGTTTCTTAAAAAAAAAAGAAAAGAAAAAAAGACTATCGGGTATGTGATTTGTACTGATGGTTATGGAAAGATAAAGAATAAAGAGCAAGTGCTAAGTAACTACTCTACAAAGGTAAGTTAAGAGCGAACTACTTGCAGACGCATATAAGGAAACCACTAACACAAAATGCATGATCGTTTAACATATTTTCTAGCTAATTTCTATTTATTCCTTTGTTTACGTGTAAAATGCTTAATATCATTATTAGAGCTATTCCATATGTATAGTAACTAACATTATGACAGATATACTTTGCATTTTTAACAATTTCTGAACATGAATCTTTGAACCTTATGCGCTCTGAAAGGAGATTCAAGTAGAGATCTTAAAGATAAAACATGTCTAAAATTTCAAAAGTGAACTTGACTCCCTCGTGTACTGAATGTGCCAGTTTTCAGTTAAATATCAATTCATGCATAGTATATCATGCCCATGTCATTCCCCTGCCATGATCCGTCCGTGTCACTGCCGTGGCCATTGTCACATATCATGCCGTTCTGTGGCGTGACACTATTTCTTTCTACACCCTTTCCCTTGGTTCGGATCAACTTCGTGTCCCTTCGTGTGCTACGAAGAAAATCGAAGGATCCCGGCCGAACAGTTTCTCTTCAAGCTATCGAGTAAGAGTGATAGAATTATGTAATTGTATTTTATTTATTTATTTACTAAACAAATTTCCGATATAGCAAAAATACCATTATTTTTGTAAAATGTTTATTATTTTCATGAAACAGAGAGAATTTTCTACTTGGCTTTAAAACTATCCTTATTAATTTTTAATCGACATCTAATAGTTTACGTTCATTTTTCTGCCTATTACCTGCATATTACTTGCAGAAACTATGCGGAGTAAATGTTTTTTTTTTAGTTACTGTTTTATGAAAGCTTAACCATATGTTAATTAAAATTCCACTATTTGTAAGTTTCTCATTTCGGTTATGAAAATGATTATAAATGAAGCTTCCGCTTTTTATAAAATTCTTGACAGTTTTAATGTTTTAAAGACATAATTCTAAATTATTTGGAAATATTCAAATAAACTAGAATGAAGAGAATAATACTAAAAAGCATTATTAGAAAAAAAAAACATTGTTCCTTAAGGAAATCACAGAATCAAGCTTTTCTAAAAAAAAAAAAAAAAAAACTATAGGGTATGGGATTCGAAGTGATGATCGTGGAAAAATAAAGTATGTAAAGAAGAAGCTTTAACCGACTACTCTACAAAGGCGCGGTACGGATGGCACCTTGGTAGACGTATGTACCGAAACCACTAACACAAAATGCCTGATCGCTTCGCACATTTTGTAGCTTATTTCTATTTAGTCGTTTGTTTAAATGTAAAATGCTTAATAGCAATGATTGTTAGAGCTGTGCCACATGTATAGTAACTAACCTTATGACAGATTTACGTTGTATTTCTAACAAAGCATAAAATTCCCTCCCTCATTGTAAATTTCGCTGCGCGTTTGCCACGTTTACGAAAATGGAACTTAGAATTTTTCGATGAAAGTTTTGGAGATTTCTTTTTTTAATTATAACTTGCTTATTTCTTAATTTTTTATTGAAATATTTTTTGGAAATATGTGTTTTGTTTTTCTGCTTACTTCAAAGAAGAAATGTGACATTTTCTATCACAAGAATAAGAGTTATTTCTATTTATGTAATTTCTAAAGACATGCGACAACAATTTTGGACACAAGTGTACCAACGCTTTGTACTCTTAAACAACGAAGGTGTAAGAAGAGATTTGATTCCTTGCTCATGAACATCTTAAAATTATGTATGGAAAATTGTGTAATCGGATTACTTAATAACAAATTTACAAAACAAATAAACAGAAATGATAATATTAATCATAATAATGAATAACTAGGCTTGTTTTGTAGAAGTTAAATTGAAAATGGATATTAACGAACAACTTACATTTTTAATTTCATACATGCTATCAGGGGCGGATCCAGGGGGGCGATCGCCCCCAAAAAGAGGAAACTTTCTTACTTTTTATATATAAATAAAATCCATCACAGAGTTTGAAGCCCTTAAAAGTTGCATTACGACAACCCCCCCCCCAGAAGTCGGTCTGGATCCGCCCCTGCATGCTAATAAATGTATGTTATTACTCTTGGAAAATGCAATACAGTAAATGCTACAAGCATATGCTACGACATTTAAAGAAACACCGAACTGCAACATTAATTTCTTTGAATTGAAACTAAAAAGCAATTCCCGTAGCTTTATCAACTTCACTGGAAGGTAGATACCCAATATGCACTCACGCTACCGCAAATATTATATGGCACCATATATATATATATATATATATATATATATATATATATATATATATATATATATATATATATATATATATATATTATGAAATACTAATACGTACAAAAGCTTTACACTTCCAAATGAAACTATATACATTAGAACCCCTAAGGGGTCACTTCAGAAACGTGGGGGGCAACTGCCCCCTCTTGCTCCCCTAATCGCCAGCCCTGGTTGTGCAACTGCAAAAGAAAAAATAATGATGTTTCTACTTGCCTGTTCAGGTTTTCAGTTGTTTGTAGTGTTTAACGTAATAACAATTGCAAGCAAACAATAATCCCTGGATATAGACAGAATTTTATATTGTGTGTCGACACACATGAAAATGGTTCGATGATTCTAAACAAAAAAAGGAAGAAAAGAAAACAAAGAAAAAAAGTAAAATTGATCGGTTTGATATACAATACAAATATCAAAACAGATCCTGCATATTTTACCCATACGTAATTATGGATATATTTCAACCCAAATAACAATTAACTTTAGTGTAAATCCATGCTGCTACCAATGCAAATTAAATTACAACAACATATTATTATGTTTTTCACATTACTGTTTGTATTAAACTACCAACTGAACTGGTTCTATTGTTTGACTTTTTTTCCCTTGAAAATAACTAACTAAATAAATGCATTTTGTAATAATCCACACATACTTCGATCTAATCATTTTAAGGTTCTCGGGATACAGCTCAGATACCAGAAAAAAAAAGTAAATTTACATAGAGGACAGAAACCATGTATACTGTGCCCAATTATCGTCTAGCTTCACTTCCTATAATATAATGTTTCCACTGGCCATAGAGCAGAGTTATGTGCATATAAATCGCGCATGTGGAAACTTTACAAAGTACAGTATACAGAGTGTTTGAAAACAACACCGACAACGTTTGGGAGGTGATTCCTGACACCAAAATAAGGCAAAAAGTATTGACCATCCTAGGTGCACAAATGCTTCCTTTCGGAGTTATAGGCTGCCGAAAACATGCAAAAATGAACTTTAAAGACCCATAGCTCCAAGAATATTGGAATTGCCTTAATCGGGTCAAGACTTTACTTAGGAACTAATATGTGCGCTATCCAAAACACATGTTTCAGAATTCTAAGGTAAACACGAAGCATTTTTATAGATAAAGTTTGGCTAGGGGCATACAGTTTGAAGTACTCACCAACTACCTGTATAAAAATTGTTGTGGAAGTACCGCAGGATTCTGAAACTTGGATATTTGAATAGGGCACATACTAGTTCCTTAGTGAAGTCTTGACCCGACTATGGTAGGTCCCATAATATTTTAGCTATGGACCTTTAAAGTGAATTTTTCATGTTTTCGGCAGCCTATAACTCCGAAAGGAAGCATTTGTGCACCCAGGATAGTCAATACTTTTTGCCTTATTTTGGTGTCAGGAATCACCTCCCAAACGTTGTCGGTGTTGTTTTGAAACACCCTGTATAATTGTTTCGCATTATCCTTAAAAAATGGTGTCCTGTACAGTGCATGGTGTCTTGTAATCTCAGTGCATGGGGCTTGTCATACTATATATGAGACGGGAAACACGTTTATGGGAAGCGAAACTTCATTAATACAATTATTAATAATAAGTCAATTCATTTAAGAAAGGTTTAAATGCCATGAAAATGAAACTGGTTATTGGGGAAATATTTTTGTTTCACATTTGCACTTAAATGTATTATATTTTTCTAAGGCGCTTCAAATGGCGGTAGAAAGAACTAAGTCACGCTTATCATTGCCTATAATAGGGATAACAGCAAGAAAGTTTAAACTGTGGTGATGATGTGATATGGTCTTAGTTCATTTCTCTGCTTAAGATTTGTTTTGTGTAAATATTGCTCACCGTAGTAGTGTTTTCTATTAACATATGTGAATGGTGATGTTTTGGTAATTCTCACCGTAGTTATTTCTCACTTAACAGATGACTATTGTAATGATGTTTAGTGACAAATATGTTTTAAATACTATCTGTTTATGCAATTGTGGACTATCTAACAATTGTGGACTATCTAACCAATATTTACCGAGTTTGGTGATTCTTTTTAAAACTAGTGTCATAGTGGCTTCATCCAAGTGCAGAACGTATTAATTGTGCTACGAAACAACGAAATGTCATCCAAACGTAAGAGAAACGAAAGTGAACACAAACAATATAAAATAAATCTTGCAATGTACACTCATGCCCAAAATTATTGTCGCGTGTCTATAAATATGTTGTTGACGGAATATAATTTGACAACGAATTCACCCGGTATTTCTTATAATGCTATTATGTGTATAGTCGGTAAAGACATGTATGTGGCAAATTTCATGTCAAAAGAGCAGTAAATAAGAACAATAAATCGAAAATAACACTTTCTTCTCCATTTAGCAAGATTTTGTTTTACTCATTCTAATTTTCGTATTTATAATTCTTTTTCTATGAAATTTACCACAAATATACATTTCCTGATTATACACATAGTATCAGTATTAATAGTGCCCTGCAACATCATTATCAAATTATATTCTTACAAGAAGAGAGTTATATATATGCGACAATCATTTTGGACATGAGTGTACGTATGCAATGGCTTGTCATGTAAGAACTACTTTGCAAAACTGTAGTAGGGAAATCTAATCATTCTGCCTATTAGTAAGCATAAATACAATAAATACTTGATTTTGTTATTGCTACAATCAATTTGTAAGTTAAGTCGAGTTATAGAGAAATGATATTATTGCTTTGCCTTTATCGTGGCTGTTTATTAACCTACAAAGAAGCAATCATCGATTCACGCTGTCTTATAGTGATTATCGTTGCGGGTCAGGAAGACAAGTTGCTAGGGTTTGGTGTGTCATAAGTAGCCCCTCGAGATGTCCAGGATTCGATTGTCAGTGGTGAGACTCACTCGAAAATGTGTAACAGCTTTTCCAGGCCAGTCATACTGAGTGATGCTTTTTCTAGATTTTCCTCATTCAAATCAATCAAATGTCGGTATGATATCTTTCATATAAGTTCCAGGGCACTCCCTTAATTCCCCTTTCATATCTTCCTTATCCTTTCTCTGAATAGTGTGCTCGCTGAGGGACGTCGTCCCTCATATATGACGGGCTTAATGTCATAGATGCATCTAATGTCCCGAAATATGTATAAATAAATAAATAAATTCATTCGTCAAAAGCTAATTAGTTCCTTGTGTTCATCATGCATTATGCTCAAGAATATATATATATATATATATATATATATATATATATATGTGTGTGTGTGTGTGTGTGTGTGTGTGTGTGTTGCCTATAGCTGAACTCCAGTTATACGGATAAGTATTTCTGACTCGTGTTGTAAAAACTGTTAAAAAATATGTATGCTTGTTCATAATAGTCTTTAGTGTTGTCACACTGTATTTAAATATGTAAGCATTATGTAAATAATATATATATATATATATATATATATATATATATATATATATATATATATATATATATATATATATATATATATATATATATATATATATATATATATATATATAGATATAGATATAGATATATAGATATATATATACAGGGTGACCGCGTGACTATGTTACAAAATTTAAGGGATGATTCCTGACACGGAAACAAGAAAAAAAGTTCAAATAAACTTTTGTCCAACGTACATAATTTCGGAGCTACAAGGTGTCGAAAGCGTGGGAAAATGACATTCAAAGCTCTATTGCTCGACTATGGTGAATGATAGAGCTAATGCGGCATGATCACGTCAAAGACACCGAAGCTGATGTATTCAAAAATGCTTAGGTCGAGATCGTGCAATTCGTGCACAAGATATTCCCCAAAGGAGCGTAGGGTTTCCCGGATAATCTGTCAAGAAAGATGGGTCGAAAAGAATGCGGATGAATAGCTGTCTCAACTGCTAGCAATAATGCGTCTGTACTAAGTCGATATCTCGCACAAGCACAAAATGGCGAACAGTTTTATACGTGCCATGTGTGGTTGCATAACGCGCACTAAATAAGAGTGGGAAAATATGAAAGGAGAATGTGAATAAATTGGTACAAATGGTAAATACATGATAGTACACTGTCCTGTTCATTGTACGTATAGACGCGTTTAATAAAGGCAATAATCATGAAACGTACTAAAATGTTGTACAAACATCACACTAACATTGTTTTCTTCCATGTAGTTTTGTCATTGAAAGCAAGTAAAACTAAGGGGAAAAACCGGGGGATATGGGTGCTTTCTTCCAGGCAGAAATCTTATTTTATTTGATGATACGAGCCGAGGATACTTTTTACGAGAGGGGCATTTTTCCGCAGTCCCATGTTAATGTTACCACTGCCAGAGAACAACAGTAAAATATCCGTTTCTTATCATTAGCCGTAATGTGCGTTACCCGAACGTTGAAAAAGAAGAAGGAAAAACAATTTATCAGGACGTTTGTTTTAGTCGCTGCTTCCGATGTTTTGCAGGACTGGTTCCGAGATTTTGTCTAGAATGCTTAACATGTCGTCATATTGTTATCGTTTAGAAGATATTTTGTTTTCACAGACGGTGTTATCACCTGAAGTACGCCACAGTTTGCAGGTTCGATCACAAGCATTTGTTCTTCCTTCTGTCGTAGAAAACAATCGAAGGTAAGGAAAGTATAAGACAACCCTACTAGAAAGCGTTGTGGAAGGTCATTCTTCATGTGGTTTGTTCGTAGCGTACGAGTTCCTTAGTGCAGTTTGTGCTTTGCTTGTTCGAATGTGAGATCAAATGGAGTATTCGACAGCAGAACTTGCGGACATGATATTTGTATACGGTCAAGCAAATGGCAACAGTCGAGAAGCTGATGGGTTATATCGACTGAAGTATCCACAAAGAAGACATCCAACCCATACTATGTTTGCCAGACTTTTTCAACGCTTATGAGACACGGGGCAACCTCAATACTACGACCAAGGAAGACGAAGAACCACAAGGACTCCGGACTTTGAAGAACAAGTGCTTGATCGTTTCGCCCAAGACCCAACAGTAAGTACCCGGAAAGTAGCACGTGAAAGGAGAGTAGCACAAAATACTGTTTGGAAAGTAGTACACGAGCAACACTTACACCCCTATCATCCACAGAGGGTTCAGGCCTTACGTCCAACTGAGTTTCAACCTCGCGTTCGGTTTTGTGAGTGGTTTCTCCAACGCGCTGTAATTGATCCGCAGTTTGCTTCCTACGTGCTTTTCACCGACGAAACTTGTTTTACGAAAGACGGGATATTTAATAGTCACAATAGTCATGTATGGGCAGACGAAAATCCTTATGCAATTGTGGAAAGGGGTCACCAAGACCGATTCGCCATAAATATGTGGGCGGGTATTATCAGTGATCAGATAATAGGTCCATATTTACTATCACCACGATTAACTGCACCAGTGTATACGAGATTCCTGCGAGACATACTTCCAGAGTTATTAGAGGATGTCCCTCTCGGTGTTCGTCAACGGATGTGGTTTCGACATGATGGCGCCCCAGCCCACTTTTCAGCTAGTGCTCGAGAATATTTGAATCAAACATTTCGTGACAGATAGATTGGAAGAGGCGGTCCTTGTAATTGGCCTGGACGTTCCCCAGATTTGACTCCACTTGATTTTTTTTTCTTGTGGGGTCATATCAAAACACTTGTCTATGAAACGCCTATAGACAACACAGAAGAACTATTAGCACGAATACTCGCTGCCTGTGATATTATAAGAACAGATCCTGGGTTGTTACAGTGGATGCGTCAGAACTTACTGCGACGCTGTAACGCCTGTGTTGAAGTAGAGGGACGCCATGTCTATCACCTCTTGTAGGATAATTGGGAGATTTGTCTCGTTTACAGATAATTGATTATGTTCTTGGCTGCATTCAATCCTGCTGTAAAATGCTGATTGAAGACATTATTCCCATTCTTGTGACTTTTGTTTTTAGGAAACAATCTCTTTTGCATTATGGTTGTTTCGGTCAGTTTTGTTTATTTGTTTTCAATGACAACAATACATGGAAGAAAGACTTTAATAGTGTGATCCTTTTACAACATTTTAGTACGTTTCATGACTATTACCTTTTATTAAAAGCGTCTGTTCAATGATAATACAGCGTAATATCATGTATTTACCATTTGCACCAATTTATTCACATTTTCCTTTCATATTTTCCCACTCTTATTTAGTGCGCGTTATGCAACCACACATGACACGTATAAAACTGTTCGCCATTTTGTGCTTGTGCGAGATATCGACTTAGTACAGACGCGTTATTGCTAGCAGTTGAGACAGGTATTCATCCGTATCCTTTTCGACCCATCTTTCTTGACAGATTATCCGGGGAAGCCCTACGCTCCTTTGGGGAATCCCTTGTGCACGAATTGCACGATCTCGACCTAAGCATTTTTGAATACAGCAGCTTCGGTGTCTTTGACGTGACCATGCCACATTAGCTCTATCATTCACTATAGTCGAGCTATAGAGCTTTAAATGTCATTTTCCCACGCTTTCGGCACCTTGTAGCTCCGAAATTATGTACGTTGGACAAAAGTTTATTTGAACTTTTTTTCTTGTTTCCGTGTCAGGAATCATCCCTTAAATTTTGTAACATAGTCACGCGGTCACCCTGTATATAGATATGTTTGTGTGTGTGTGTATCAAAGTGTGTATGTGCGTGTTATCAACAAATGGTTGCAACTTGCGTTTTCAGGTGCCGTATAAAGCTTTTTGAAACACAAATAAGTATTTTATATCTACCAAATATACCCAAGATCTCCATGTACAGCAATTGATTAAAAAACATCACATCAAGACTAGGAGATCTAGGAAATTAAGTGTTGAAAGTAAGGAACGTCAAGCTTAATTTCAATATCATGTCGCGTGTAGAATCAAACGAATAAAAGTGTGTCTTCATGCGCTTTTGAGTCTCCACACTGCACCCGAAAATGTATGGTTCGCCTTACAAAGTTGCATCTTTTAGGACAATCTGCACATGATCAAATAAGGAAGAACGCTAAGGAACACATAAATTCTGAATATGTTACTGAACTTATTCATAAGCATATTGAATCATTTTCCCTTAAAGTGTCACATTATGGTGGCAAATAAATAAATTATTGGTTTATCGCCTAAACTTCAAGCAAATGCGCCAACTGTTCCTTCCAGAGGCATCCGGACTCCACAGTTAAATATAGTTTTTATAGATAGTACTTCTCACAAAACTTCAACTGGGTTTCTGCTGGTTGATGTATATTGTGTAAATGTGGAATAATGAACACGAAGTTCAAAAGTCATCACATTAGTGATAGATCCAAACAAGTAACAGACGTCGATTTACATATGTACAAACGATTGATTTTTGAGTTTTACGTCCCGTTCAGCAGCGAGGCTATATAAGACGTGGACCTACTGATTAACGTGGAATCCGAACCACATGAGCTCCCGCCGGGAATCGACCCCGAGTCTCTTGCGCCAAAGGCGCGCATGCTAACCGCTTAGCCACGAAGGAGCTCATATGTACAAACGAAGAAGTGCAAAATTTTACAAGTCACTAAAACAAGTGGAAGCATTATGTCACAAAAAAATAAAATAAAATAAATAAATAAATAAATAAATGAAAAATATCTGAGGTTTAGTATTTGATATCACGCTGAACTTGCCACTGTTGTGTATACTAGTGCAAGAGAGTTTTTATTTAAGACATTTGTGTGTAAATTGTTTCTGAGTTTTTTGACCTCAAGTCTAAACAATCTGTAATATACATAGGGCTATACAACGAAGGTGAAGAACAAGCGTGCCCATAAAATGCGTTCTATTGTATTTGGTTACATCCAGACATTCATGTCAAGTAAAATTACTAAGCTACTTTTTATTTTTTTAATTTTTTTTTTCAGATAAGACTCCCGATCAAAACAAAAAATACTATATTATAATTTGTATGGAGCTAATGTCACTTGGACGTCATTCGAACACAATGTAATACATATTTCCGGAACAGGGTCACTCATTCTTGCCCTGCGATCGTGTTTCTGATGTTATGAAAAATGGAACTTGAAAACGTTTGATCGCTTTTTACTCCTAAACTGTATGTTGAAGTAATTGCTAACAACATGCGTAAAATAAGAGTAAAACTGATTAACAGTAGCCATATTTTGAAATTTGACAATTGGTGATCCACATATTAAACTGTCAATAATAATAATAATCCTCGAGGTAACAAACAAGGTTTTGAATTAGCCAGTGTTAAGGAATTTAAGTATACCCTACTGCTGAAATACCAGATGATGCCATTACTTCACTGTACTTCGCACATTTAGACTCCAGAATACCAGGAAGATTCCACTTGACATGACAGTCCCTGCTGAATACGAGTATGATCAAGTACCATTCAGCCACAAAAATGTGAAAGGCATAAACAAACTTATCAAATACCGTATGTTGAACTATTTCCTGAAACACAATAATTTTTACGATATCATTTGCTGACCTATAATAAGTCATTCTAGACAAACAACTGATAGTAATATGTTGTATGTATTTCACTTATTTAATGAGTCTGGACTCTGTTTATTTGGTGACGTGTTGTTTGTCACGGTGTAGTTTGCCACGACTCGATTTTGACGTTGTTTGCCACCTTTTTACCACAGTATTGGCATTTCGATTTTATCAGATCTCATTATTGTAAATATTTACACACACACACCTGGAGTAAAAGGAAGAATTGCCAGGCACACATATTTTTGATCCCCTGGAGAAAGTCGTAAGTGTTCTCATCTTTGGGATGACAACGGTCTCATTAGACACACTGCTGAAAGAGAAAATTAACGCCCAATGTAACCTACATGTGACACGACTTTAAAGGCGTCTTCTTGTTCACCAATCGTCCACCAGAGAGTCCTAGTGAACCACAGTAGCACCAGCTACTTACCTATATATGTTGCATGACCACACACAAAAAATTTTGAAGTCGACGTACTGTACAAGGAGGAAGACGCCTTTAAATAGTGTCACCTGTATAGCCCAGTCAGTTAAAGTCTTGAAAAATGAAAAACATCTTATAGTTCTGGAAGTTGCCTTAAAATGTCCTTTGGGGATTCCATTTAAATATACTTAAAAACCCCGGTGGTGGAGGTCGGGAACATGCCGCCATCTTGGATTTTAGGTCCCACTTGTCAGTTTTTACTGAATATCTCGAATCCTATCAGCGTTTGTGTACCATAAGGAAAATTGACATCCAGAAGCAAGATATTTCAGTTCCAGAGCTTGAAACAATTTCTAAATCGCTTTATTGTTACGTTCGAGCGATATTTTAATGGTAGTATAGTTGAAATAACGAGAAAGGAAGGAGAAAAGGAAGTCATGTAGAATGCGGAGAACAATTGCTTTCACACCTGATTGACGCAAATGAAATTATAAATAAAATATACTTGCTTAGTAATTGTTTTGATAATTTATTTATCAGAAAACAAAATAATACAATGAAATAAAGCCGAGACAAAGAGAGTTAAGTTTCAAAAACTTATTCAGTTTCATAAATATAAAGTTACACATTAAATGTAGATATTTTATTAAGTAAACATGTTCACTGAGTTGCATGTAATAAGTAGTGTTTCTGTAAGGCGAATTGTGGTAGGCTTCAGGAGACGTCGACGTCAGAAGACTCGTCCTCATCTGGTGACGAGAGTGGTCTGTTCATACATACATCAGAGCACTGTGAGCAAGCATTAGTGCACGTTGCACCAGCTTTTCGGCAGTGACATCTCCGTCCACATCCAGTATTGCATGAGCAGAATATCATATTTAAAATGTTGTCTGGAGAGGCAGGATCCAAGGTGCGGATGGGTTCCAGTGTGGATGATACTGTGGTCCATCCCCAGCTCTTGGGATCAAGGTCTGTTCCCAGCCACATTTGGATCTGGTGATACACCCGAAAACAACGTTGGGCAGCTGAACTCTCAGTGGGAATGAGACCAAGTTAGGCTTGATTTTTCGTGCCGATCGCTGGAGCCAGGTGTACCTGAAGGCGTTTAGAGATGTCTCGCTGAGTGGAGCTCCGAACAAAGCAAAAAACATTTCCTGCACAGCTTTAGTGAGAACTTCCGGTGTGGTGTGAGGGTGGTAAAATTTTACTGGGATGTCATGAAGGTGTTGATATTTTTTTGGAAAACTTTGACGATCTTAATCTTCCCTTGATTGTATATAGCCGATGTACTATCGCAGCCACTAAAATCCGGGTGCCTTGACAATAAAGAAATCGGATCACTCGTTGGCTAGTAGTCCTGATGAATTTTGTCCAGGCACAAAGTAGCCATTTAAAAGCATTAAGGAGTGAGTATGTCGCTATCAGCTCCGGTAAAAGCAAATCCAGTCTCAAGATCAAAGTAGCTTTGTATTTGTTGAAGAATAGTATTCTCAAAGCTAAACGTTACAGTTCTAGCTTAGAATTTGTTGAAGAATTGGATTCACAAGGTCAAATGTTTCGGTTGTAGCTTTACATTCGTTGAAGAATTATATTCTTAAGGTCAAACATTACAGTTGTAGCTTTGTATTCGTTGCAGAATTGGATCCTCAAGGTCAAAAATTATGGCTGTAGCTTTGCATTTGTTGAATAATTGTATCCTCAAGGCCAAACGTTACTGTTGTAGTTTTGCATTTGTTGAAAAATTGTATTCTTAAGGTCAAATGTTTTGGTCGTAGCTTTCCATTCGATGAAAAACTGGATTTTCAACTTCAAACTTTATGGTTGTAACTTTACATTCGTTGAATAATTGGATTCTCAAGGTCAAAGTTACGGCTGTAGCTTTGAATTTGTTGAAGAATTGTATCCTAGAGATCAAATGTTACAGTGGTAGCCAGAGATGGCGTGGGTCAATGAAAACTTGACCCATTACCCACTGACACACCACTCATAGTGACCCATGGTCAATAGTCACGACCCATAGTGGTCCAGTCTGATCCACGACTCACCATGACCCACCACGCACTATTAACCTCTGACCAACTGTTACGCACCCCGATCCACCAAATACCATAGTCATCAATTCTGACCCATGGTTCATGCGCTCGTCTCCACTGACTGAAGGGTACTATACTTGCAATGAAATAAGACTGTGACATTAGCACCAATCGCAGTTTGTATTTCTACTGTCAATCGCTCAAGCACAGCTTTGTTGCAATACCGGTGGATCTGACATTTGTGTTATAAAATAGTAAAGTGTTTATCATGGGCCAAATTACAAAGAATTTCAATTTAATTATCATATATAATTATTTCCTTGTTGAATTACAGATACTTTTCAGTGGAAAATAAGATTAAATTTGAAAGTCTGAAATCAAGAGAAAGTAGACCAAGGTAAATGGAAAAAGGTGTAAATTTTTCCATATAATTAATCATAACCTACAAACTCAAAATTTCCATAAAATTAAGCTTACAGTACAAATTTTATGTCTATTTTCCCCACAGCTTTATGGCTTGATTGCCTTGTGCTTTGAACGCTTCATATAATAGACACAAGTTTCAGCAATTATGATAATAAAAAGCAGGGGATATAAAATGCAAAGCACTCCAGTTTTTTGTGTTTCAAATAATAATTGTTTTTCTTGTTTTTCAACTAATATCGATCGTTTTGATTATTATTATTATTATTATTATTTTACAAATCAATTCACTAACAATTTCCCTAATGTAAAAAGTGCCTTTCATAAATAAAATGTTTTAAAATACTAGGACACGTTCTATCAATTTTGGTACAGTTAATATACTGGATTTCAGCACCCTAAGTTGAACTCCTCGTGAGGTACTCAATCTTTTTTCAAAAAAAAAAAAAAGCCCCCATTGTTCCCTTAGGTTATGTATTATAATGAAAACGGTATGGTAACATACCAGTTGGGATTGGGGCCTAACAATATGCGACAAATCATTTTATTTGATTTTGCAATTTGGCTGTGATGATTACGCTCACACAGTTACATTCAACATTTAATGATTCATGTATTACAGGTGATTAAACAATATATATATATTTTTCCAGTAGTTAGCTCCTCTAAAAACACACAAAATGTGTCCCGTAAGACACGTAGTAGGCCCTATTGCTATTATTACAATTGCAAATATGAATATCCAAAAGTGTCTAAAGTGAAGCAAATGAAAAAAAAATGAAAGAGGGCATGGAAGTAAAACGTAGACAAATTCACCAGTGTTCACCGCTGAGCTGAGTGGGTCAGTGGTCCTGACTGGGTCACGGTGGGTGGTGGGCCGTAGTGAGTCACTCTGTTGATCCACGACCCACTCACAAAACTTGACCCACTGACCTGCTCTATCTCTGGTCTACACATTCAAACGCACACAAATTGCACGTCATACCATTTTTCAAAATGCATTTAGGGACCTTGAATGCATGAACTCAACTTGAATAAATCTGTGGCTACAGCGCAGTAACCCAATAACATGCTTGGGACCGTTTGTGTTGTGCGTATTCTGTTTATGAACATAACAGATTTGATTGTTATTACAGTCATTTGGTAGCACTCAGCTTATGAGTCGATTTTGAATCAATCTTCACTATTATAAGATAAATCAGAGAGAAGAATATCGTGACAAACAACACCAAAATCGAGCCGTGGCAAACAACACATATTCATTTATTTTAGTGTAGAAACATGAATATCTCATATCCATATTCAATGTTCCACGACAATTTTCAGTAGATACTTTCTGTACTGCTTTATAATACTCTTATAAGCTATATGTGACATGTGCTTTGTGCGCTAATAAGAGTTACGTGGCCAATAATAAATATTTCTGGATCATTTTCCGTGTAGAGCTTCTGGATGTACGATATCATGGGGAAAATAACTAAGCCAATATTTGTATTTAATATTTTATAAACTAACTTTTTTTGTATTACCCATGAAATATATTACGAGTACTTGACTCTGTTGACTAGAATTACCATGTACAAAGAACGAAAACTCTCGTATAATTAAAATACTTACTTATAACATGATTAGACTCCTCTGAAAATGTGGATTTGTTGATTTAGTTCATCTTCCCGCAAACTGATTGGAGTATGCGTACGAAGGATGGAACAACATTTCGATGCCAACATTTTAAACAACAACCAAAGCTATTTTGCAAGAACGAAATATTTAAATATAATTTATAAACACAGCAAAACTTTATTGCTAAGAATATGACTTTAGAAAAAAAAATCAAACAATAAAATACAACATTAGATACTGAACGGAAGGAGGATTTTCTTCAATAATTTACCTAACAGTCTATGGTTTCAATGGATGGTTATTAATCATTGAAATTAGTTTATTTCATTTCAGTCTAGTTTATACGGACTTACATAAAAAACAATAGAAAATAAAATAACACCCTTCAAACACACAGACACACACACACACACACACACACACACACATATATATATATATATATATATATATATATATATATATATATATATATATATATATATATATATATATATATATACCAAAACAGAATTACCAATGGCCTGTGGTGCAGGGAATTTACAGTAGATTTTAATATATTGTGGTGGTCTTTCTATCCATGATTTTTGTTTCGCCATTGCCTTTAGAGTTAGTTGTCCACAACGAGGGAGAAAGACAGAGAGAGAGAGAGGGAAAAAAGTTTTATCTCCATACCCCAGTTCACACAGGCTCATTACTACATCAATCAGCTTTTTCATCAAACTGGTAGGCCATTAATTTTACCCCCACACAGATCGGGTTGCACCCTCAGGCGAGAGAATGCGTATACAGTGTCATTAAAGGTTGACTTTTGGTGTAACAAATCACGAGGGCTACAATACGGCTAACATGGGGCAACTAACTGGACTTCTGATACTCATCACAATCCATTCATAAAATAAAATATCGGTTTAAAAATGTTTTAATGGTTGACATAACATGACGAATTGATAGGATTTTTTTTTTTTGCATTTAATTTGATTTAGTTCTAAGTTGGATTACAATAAATAAAATGTCTGATTTGCAATTTGAACTCAATGCCTTCCTAGACTGCGATACTACATAAATAATAATCAACACGCATGTATTAATGGACAAATGTTTATTATCCGTCTTTCAGCTAAAATGATCTTCGAAAGAGTAATCGAATTAACTTTCTCCTGTGATATCGGTAGCATTCTCATGCAGAAAATGTGCCTTGACGTTTGGTGTACTATTTTTAATGAAACCAAGCTTTATTACTCTAAAACAGAAAGAGATGGTCACAAGAAGAGATAGTTGACGGTCTAAACTCGTCTTGAGAAAATGTCTAGTCTCGTGTTTCGTCTCGAAATTATACTATTGTATCGTTTTATGTCTCGTAGAGGAGAAAAAAAAATAATGGAGGTAAATACCTGGTTATTACGGTTGGATAAATTTCATGAATTTGTTAGAGGTATTGCTATTGCTATGCGGCATATTGTCGCAAAATATTACAATAATCTGGAGGAATTTAAAAAACGTTTTTACCTGCAGGTATTTTTCTGATTTATACTGGGAGAGCACAACGCAGAGCAGTGAATAAAGATGGTGATATCTGCTGAGAAAGCGTATGCTCTACTGCAGTGGTTCTCAACTTAATTCCTATGATGATCCTCATTTCATCGTATCCTCTTGCCTGCAACCCCCATATAATTTCTGGTTTGTAATAAGCTTGTGTGAGATTTTTAATATACCAATTGCGGAGATCTCATGATGTCCATCTATTTATATAATAGCAAAATTCATTTCTTGTATATAGTGGATATAGTTGCTTTCCTAAAAACGAATGAATTAAAATCAAATTTGGTCAGTTCATTCATATTGCAAATATCGAATCCGATCCGTCATACTATTTGAAAATGGAGACCGTTTGAAAATTTTAGAACTTTATAACGCCCTTAATTGTGGACCATATGATAAAAAAATGGTTTGGGTACAAAACCTCGCGGCCAGAACCTCGCGGCGATAACCTCGCGGACCAAAATCTCGCCTGGCCAAAACCTCGCCTGGCCAAAACCTCGCCAACCAAAACCTCGCGGGCCAAAACCTCGTCTTCCAAAACCTCGCGCCCTAAAATATCGCCATACCCAAAATCTCGCCTGATCAAAACCTCGTTGTAATGATCTCGCGACACATAATCTCGCCTGGTCTAAATTAAGCGAGACGTAGTGTCGCCTGGGAAGAAATGTCGTCGGAATAAAACCTCTTCACGACGATTTCTTTAATGTAGAATATTCTATATTATATATGTATATATTTAGTAATAACACATAATTACATTAAAATAATGACAAGAAAAATTATAATGCATGCTTTGGAAATATATATATATATATATATAAATTAAATGACTATGTTTGTTACATTACACCTCTTAAGCCATCCTACCGATCTCAATCAAATTCTCAACATAGATGAGGTTCGGGCCTAGGGTGTCTTTTATAATTTCACTTTGTCGGCACAACAAAAGGGAGGGGGAGGGGAGTATATATATATATATATAGAGTGGAGTATATATATATATATATATATATATATATAGAGAGAGAGAGAGAGAGAGGGAGAGAGAGAGAGAGAGAGAGAGAGAGAGAGAGAGAGAGCCGTAGCTAGAGATTTCGGTGCCCGGGGCGAAGTAGAATTCGGCGCCCCTACTATCACCACACCAAGCTCTTCCTTCCTTTTTTTCTTTTTACTTATAAGAAAAGCAGCAGATATTGTTATATTACACCAAATTTTCATTAAGGTGAAGACGAGGTTTTGCCCACGCGAGATTTTGGGCGGCGATGTTTCGGCCGCGAAATTTTGTCCGTATCCCCCCCAAAATAAAGTGATTTCTATTTTTTGTAAAAAAAAAAAAAAAAAAAAAAACTTGGACAGTTGTTAAAAAGGTATTATTATTTTAATTTTCGAGAGGTTGCGACTTTGAGTTACCTCATATTGTTGTGAATTTGATGCATTGTTGTGTATGTGTTCAGTATCACCAAAAACTGTTAAAAGCAACTTGTTTATATTTCAAATTTAGAAAACAAATAAAAACTCACACCAAAAATTTACTACTTTCATTGTGGCCAGCTTGCTGGAAAAAATAAACTATTCACTCACATACATACGGTACATGTAAAACTCTGCAAAGGAGAACAAAGGATCCTAAACAAAAGTAATCCCTTTTATGGCCTATAAAATAATTTGTCCATTGTTTGTTTATCAACAAACGCACACAGCTATTGCGGATTAGTGTTTTCAATTTTAATTGTATTTCAATTTGCAGGTTTTGTTGCATTTGTAGTTTTCTGGTATTTCAATACGTAATTCTCGTTAATTTCGTATCATACCACTTTGATTTAAATTGATTTTTAAACAACTCTGCACATGTTGAAAATATTTAGTAAATCTATTTTTGGTTGTTCTTAACAGTATGTATCAAAATGAAAATATGCGTGTCAGAACACAATTCAGAATAGTATTTTAAAATATTTTCCTGTAGGCTATTAGATTCTAATTATATTTATCTCTTCCGCTTATCTTCGCGATCAGCATGAAAGACTCTCGCGATCCCTTTAGGGGTCACGACCCCAGGTTGAGAAGCCTTGCTTTACTGTATTTTCATGCACATCAGTCGGGCACAACAGTGCAGCGCTACTTTAGAGAAGGACAATTATATCACCTGAAGACAGTAGAGCACTGAACTTTGCCAGTTGCGGAAAAGAAAAGGGATGGACGGTTGACTTATCTAGACCAAATATATACCCGACGGACGGTCAAGAGTTCCCGGAATTTTATTGTAGCTCTTTATTACAACAATATAAGTATACATTTCCTTAATTGTCTTCAAAGTAGGCACCTTCACAATACAAACACTTCTTCAACCGCCCTTGCCATGGCTGGAAACATCGACCGAAGTCGTCTTTCGGCATCTTCCGAAGTTCAGCTGTCACGTTGGTTTTGATGCCTTCTATGATGCGATGGCGAAACGAGTACATTTTAAACATTTTCACCGTAAACTGACATTTAAGGCTATCAAATTACGTATCTGAAACAGATTTTCCCAATTTGCATAAAACTAACTGCGATGGTGCTCTAACTGCGACATTGCACCAACTGGTCACCATATACTCCTTCGTTTGCTTACACTACTCGTAAACTGACTTTTATGACCTGTTCGCACTTGTCATATTTATAATTAGTAGAGCAACCCACATTATGCTTTATTTTTTGTTTAATTATGCTTTAATTTTTCCAAATTATGCTTTATTATGCTTTATTCTTAATTTCAATCATTGTTTTACATTAATCGTGTATAATGTATAATATTTACTATACATTAAATATTCTAAATATCTTAATCTATTTATTATTGTTTTATACAACCAGTTTCTTTCATATTTAATGGACTTTCTAGTTAATGCACTGTAAAGAGATATGCTTTACTTGAGTCATTTTTTTATCATTTGTGTGCGCCTTAAAGGTGCATAGTATATACAGAAAGGGAAAGTAAAAGATGTCACTAAAATGTACAGAAAGTGCTCAAGTTCAAGAGGTATACATAACAATATAGTGTGGAGTTCTTGTGTACTATTCATTGTTTGCAGAATGTTTTCTTCATCTTTCCCTTTTTCCTTTTCTCCACATCAAATAATTACACCGAAAAGGTTACAGAAATAAAAGCAAACTTGTCATTGTTGTATTGTTATGTTTTCAATGGCATAAGGTGCATTGTAAATATTGATATAAAAAAAATATATTAATACATACAGTATGTTAAACTTGCAGCTAAAGAAAATTTTTAAGAATTATGCTATATATTTTAAATTATGCTTTATGCTTTATTTTCTAAAATTATGCTTTATTAAGCTTTTAAAATTAGCTTCTTCTGAACCCTCAGACAGCCACAACCATGTTCAAGGTAACAACCATATGTGTAAAATGCTAGTATGCTTTTTATTCTTTTGGGTTCCCCTAATAATTATGAAACCTAAGGAACGTACTGTATAAAATATATTGTGATTGCATCATACATGCCAAAATTACACCACCATTCCGGAATCCTTTTGACTACTTCTCGTATATATATATATATATATATATATATATATATATATATATATATATATATATATATATATATATATATATATATATATATATATATATATATGGATAGATAGATAAGCTGGAAAACATATTTAGTTATTTTGAACGAAACGTTGAAATTCGAAATTTAATGTCTCTAAACGTAAGGGATTCCGAGATATAAACGTCTTATAGAAAATTCGACATGGAAAAGGATGACATAGGAATTAGGATTAATATAAAAAGACGCGTAAATTATGCAATCCCCTACGTTTATATATATGATATTTCCTATTTACACTTTTCATTTAAAATAAATAAACACGTTTTATTATATATATATATATATATGCGGGAAACTTCCAAAACTTTTAGAACAAAGAAACGGGATTTTTTGAAAGCTAAAATTAAGGAACTTGAAGATAATAGTAAAAATAAAAATATTCGGGACATGTATAAGGGGATCAACGATTTTAAGAAAGGCTATCAACCTCGTGCTTATATATTAAAGAAATCTGACGGGACAGTTCTCACTGATACGGATAGCATCTTAAATAGATGGAAAGATTTCTTTGACGATTTGCTTAACACGCAGCCAAAAACTAATGTGCGTGGAGAAAAGGAGATACACACCGCAGAACCGTATATTCCAGAACCCAATCGAATAGAAGTGGAAGCCGCTATAAAGAAATTAAAGAAACACAAATCTCCGGGTGTAGATGAAATTCCGGCTGAGTTAATTTTAGCTGGAGGCGAAAAATTGTGGAACAAGATACACAAACTCATTCTCCTTATCTGGAACAAGGAAGAATTGCCACAAGAGTGGAAAGAGTCAATCATTGTTCCAATTCACAAGAAAGGCGACAAAACTGACTGTAATAATTATCGAGGCATTTCTCTTCTGTCAACATCCTATAAAATCCTTTCAAATATTCTGTTAGCAAGATTGACCCCATACGCGGATGAAATTATTGGAGATTATCAGTGCGGATTTAGACGAAATCGATCAACTATCGACCAAATATTTACCATTCGCCAAATACTCGAAAAGAAGTGGGAATACAATACCCCGGTACATCAACTATTTATTGATTTTAGAAAGGCGTACGACTCGGTTAGGAGAGAAACATTATACAACGTTCTTACAGAACTTGGAATACCGAGAAAGCTAATTAGATTAATTAAGATATGTTTAAGTGAATCCCAAAGTAAAGTCCGGGTAGGAAATTTTTTGTCCACGAGCTTCCAAGTCGAAAATGGCCTAAAACAAGGAGATGCGTTGTCGCCATTATTATTTAACTTTGTGCTGGAATACGCCATAAGGAAAATCAAAGATAGCAACCAGGGCTTAGAGTTGAACGGCATTCACCAGGTTATGGCATATGCTGATGATGTAAATTTAATACGGGAGGATAGGAGAACAGTAGAAATAAATGCAGAGATCTTATTAAACGCTTGCAGGGACATGGGTTTAGAAGTAAATGCAGAGAAAACTAAATACATGGAAGTACGTCGGGACCGTAATACGGCAAATTGTGGAGGCGTTAAAATATTAAATAATACTTTTGATAAAGTGGATACTTTCAAATATTTAGGATCAATGTTAACAGACGAAAATCATATTCACGAAGAAATTAAATGTCGACTAAAAGCAGGGAATTCGTGTTACTACTCGGTTCAAAATCTCTTGTCGTCGCGAATTCTGTCGAGGAATTTGAAGCTTAAAATATATAAAACGATAATCATGCCTGTTGTTCTGTATGGTTGCGAAACATGGTCGCTTACTCTGAGGGAAGAACATAGACTGAAAGTATTTGAGAACAGGATCCTGAGAAGAATATTCGGACCCAAGAGGAACGAGAATGGGGAATGGCGGAAGCTCCATAACGAGGAACTACATAGTTTATACGGTTTACCCAACATTGTTAGGGTCGTCAAGTCTAGGAGGCTTAGGTGGGCAGGTCATGTAGCTAGAATGGAAGAAAGTAGAAACGCTTTCAAAGTCTTGACTGGTAGACCCATAGGAAAACGACCATTAGGAAGACCTAGGCGCAGATGGGAGGATAATATTAAGATGGATCTCGCAGAGATAGGAATACAAAGTAGAAACTGGATGCAATTAGCTAAGGATAGAAGTCAGTGGAGAGCTTTTGTGAACGCGGCACTGAACCTCCGGGTTCCATAGGCCATAGAGTCAGTCAGTCAGTCAGTCAGTCAGTCAGTCAGTCAGTCATATATATATATATATATATATATATATATATATATATATATATATATATATATATATATATATAAGAAATATTTGACCTCCAAGGGAATAAAAATATGTGGGTTGGTTTTGTTATTACGCCCCTATTTCAGAATTCCTTAGGTTTAGATAAATGAAATTTAGGTTTTCGATTTCTCTCTGTTAAAATAATTAAACACATTCTACAACGCTTCTTGATATCTTAACTAAAAATTAAGAAAATAGGGTGGATTGGGATTCGAACTCCCTCGCACCATCTTCAATCGCTCATTCCTGCTTAAGCTTGTAGATAATGCAGGAAATGTCCCAAGAACAGTCGAACAGCTGAGGATATAAACAGTGATGCTATTCAGACGGTTGGTACCGGTTCTGGCGAACCGGTTGTTAAAATATTTCGAGTTCGCAGAACCTTTTGTTATACCGAGATAAAACGACAGACATGCACACACACACACACACACACACACACACACACACACACACACACACATATATATATATATATATATATATATATATATATATATATATATATATATATATATATATATATATATATATATCACCAAGCCAAGCATGAAACAAAAAAGCCAAATTTTCAGAATTTGAAAATTAAACCATGCGGATTGTTTTTTCACGATTGTTCTCATAAAATTTTCATTTGCTCAGTATTTGTAAACAATTTATACCAAAAACAAAATGGGCGGTGGCAACTTCACGTAGTAGAACCCATTTTCGGCAATCGAAAATAAGCCATGCAGATAAGATTTTTATATCTTTAGTATTTCTATTAGCATAGCAATTGTGTGCATTTCAAATTGAAGCTGGAAGGGAGAACTTGAACGAGGAACACAAATTTTTCACAGCCAAAAAACAATGGACCTATTTGAAGAAAATTGCTTTGCTCTGCACATACGAGAAGATTAATGGAGGGCGGGGGGAACGGAAAATTTTATTTTAAGTGTCTTTGTTCTTAGAAATTTTTACAGCTACAGGGTTAAGAGATAGGTGCTGATTGCCACGGGTGCTGACTGCCACAGCCAATTATTGGTGCTGATTGCCACCGCTGTCGCTGATTACAAATATGAAGGTGCTGACTGCCACGACGGCGTGCTGACTGCCACGAGCCTGGGAGAAACTGTGTTTGGAAAGAGAGGAATTAATCCCTCATAATAAATTTGTGATTATTAATTAATTTAGTAGGGATTAATTTAGTAATCATCACAGCAAATCTATGCGGCATCCTATAAGTTACAAAGTTGCTCACTAAATGGAACGACATACACTTGGATGTTTATAAAGGGATTGTCTTTTCTGTTATATGTACAATTTGCACATTTCATTGTTTATATTGTTTTATTGTATTGTTTAATGGATATGATGGTCTGAAGCCAGCTGACAAGGGAAGTTTGGGAGAAGCACTCGCCTGCAGAGAAATAAGCATGTCATTTGAAGGACCAATTCATGCTGATTACAACAGGTAATAAAACTCATGTACGTTGAGAACTGTTCGAGATATTCAGCTTGGAAATTTATATGAGAAAATGAGTGGATGCACGTTTCAACGCGTTAAGTATTCTCTCCCATGGTGAAGCCTGGTGGTTTGAACTTGCTATTTCTTGATCACTGGGGTCCATTCACAGACAAATTGTCCATTACAAGTTGCATGACGGATGGCAAAGACATAATGGTTTAGAATATACCAAAGAATTGCACACGATTTGTGCAACCATTTGATGTGTTTTGATTCTGATCAATCACAGATTATGGCAGGAGATTTGTACATAGTATGAAACTTCTTCATCCGGACGCAATAATGTACCAACGAAACCATCAAATAAAGTGTGTGGCCATACGAATCACTTGCGATCACCGCGATACAATGGATTGTTTCGGTTGGCGTCCTACAATGCAGGTTACGAACAAATTATAGGCCTATAACTTTTGACTCACTTCTCGAATTTGCTTTTTGCTTTGGTTCTGCGAACTGTTCTCTTGACGGATGCAACGCAATTGTGCATATAAAATGTTTATATTGCAAGGGAGTCTTTTGCCTGCGTCATTTCTTCATAAAACAGAAGAACAACAGTGATAAATTTTAATCTCTAACCTATGATTATTGTGAACAATGTAATGACTACTTGTATCTAACAAACCCGTTAGTTATTGTGAAACACTTTTTTTTCTGTTACTTCCGATAGCTTTCAATTCGTATGTCAATATTCGTTACTAATTATGTCGTACTTAACGCGTACAAATGCACATATCTTCATTTTCTCAAATAAACTTCCAAGTTGAATATCTCGAACCATTCTCAAACGTACAGGATTTTTTTAGCTTGTCGTAATCACCATGAATAGGGCCTTCAAATGGCATGCTTAGTTTCTCTGTGGGCGAGTGCTTTCTCCTGAACTTCCCTTGTGAGGGACAGTCAGCAGTGCTTTTTTGATGAAACTTTCAAGTGCTGCTGGAAACAATTTTTGCAGCTGTACACAGTTCATGCTGACATAGGGAGTTCAAGTGAGAATACGTAAATCATACCAATTTTGTACGCACCGCTCCTTGAAAAAACTGAAAGTACACTCACGTCCAAAATTATTGTCGCATATATATAACTGTATTCTTGTAAGAATATAATTTGATAATTTTGCAGAGTATTTTTAATACTGATATTATGTGTATAATCAGGAAATGTATATTTGTGGTAAATTTCATAGGTAAAGAATTATAAATACGAAAATCATGAGTAAAATAAAATGTAACTAAATGGACAAGAACATTTTATTTTCGTTTTATTGTTCTTATTTACTGCTCTTTTGACATGACGTTTACCACGTACTTGTCTTTGCCGATTATACACATACTAACATTATAAGAAATACCGGGCGAATTCGTTATCAAATTATAGATAACTAGAACAACATATTTATAGTCATGTGACAATAATTTTGGACATGAGTGTACGTACAGAGACCTGTTTGCCTTTGTTAGGTGTTGGTCTGAACAACACGATCCTAAAGTTCATCTAGTTTCTTTCATGCTTCTTGGCGGCCGGTAATGTTACGTCTAGCAACTTTGTCTCAGGCTCGTGGCAGTCAGCACCTTGATATTGGCAATCAGCGCTAGTCGTGGCAATCAGCACCAATAATTGGCTGTGATAGTCAGCACTCGTGGCAGTCAGCACCCCACCGGGTTAAGTAGTATCTCAGAAGAAGGAATAGACGTTTATTCCTTAATCTCAAATGCTCAGATATCAAGAACGAGAACTGGGATCATATGAGTGAAGCAGTGAGGGTTATTTATATTTGAAACTTATACATACCGTTATTAACAATTGTCGATCCATTACTGGATGAAGATCTTTTAAATACTTTTTGACAACCAACTTTCTTGGATAATTCGTTTCCAAGATATTCGAAGTGCAACATAATTTCGACGACCTCCTCGGGAGAGTAATATTCATGGAAGTACTTTTTCTCGCGCGTCACCCTAGTCAGCTGTTTTACGCGCTACCCTAACCAGCTGTTTTAGAGCCCTGCGAGGCTTCTAAGCCGTTCCTACTACTGTTACCACTACTACCTCTACTACTACTACTACTTGTCTGCATAAAAGTAAGTAAATCACTTTTTTTTTGAGTACTATTCTCATCTTATTTTAATTAGAAAAGTGTTATGAAAAATTTAATAAACACTTCCCTTGGCCAGAGTTTGAACACACACACACACACACACACACACATATATATATATATATATATATAGAGAGAGAGAGAGAGAGAGAGAGAACTGGTTGTTAAATAATTAGAATAGCACCACTGGTTATAAATGTAGTATTCTTTATTCCTTATTCTCCCTTTACAAACAACGGGGCATAGGGTATAATACCAAATAAGAAGGGAACTCTAGTTTATATTACTACAAAATCACGTACATGCAAAATATGTGGAGGAAGACAAAAATAACATTTGCTTTTTTTTCTTATGGAAACTTATTGCAAAGCTAAACTGAAAACATAAAATGTTAATCATAATAATAATGAAGTTTATTTTTCTGGCATAATACACACACACACACACACACAAACCTTTGGCATGTGCGCTTTTATATCACGCTTTAATTGATATTAGGTGAAATAGAACTGGAGAAAACGCAGTACAGCCACCGCTACCTTCGGATCACGTACAGAAAGGAAAGACCACACTCAAGAGATCGAGATACAAAATGCAATGAAAAAAAAAGAGGGGAGAAGTAGGAGGATGCGAGGAAGATGTGTGATTGGGATGAAACAGCTCCTATTTGGAGCTTTTTGTGCTCTACGAAGCACGATTTTATCTTCCTACTTCCGACCATCCAGGTCCGTTACTGGAAGGTGTTATACAAAATTTCGATTTTTCCTCACAAGAACCCACTAATGGTTAAAATTCGATGGGCAAATGTTGAGAGACAAGCTTTTTTTTATTCAGCTTCTTTTATTCACGGTGGCTCTCCGTTGTTTTATAATTGAAATGGTCCTCCAGGGCTTAGTGGGTTTTATTCTGGAAAAAAAGTAAAGGAAAGGAAAATTATCTCAAAAGTGTTCCTATTGCCACATACGATGCAAACGAATGAGTTACTTTATTAACATAAACCTTTATTTTTTTACTTTGATCGTAAGGACATGTATTGAATAGAAATGAAATTATACCTATAGTTTAATCAAACAATGTTTAATAAGTTCATACAGCCAGTACGATATTTGAATTTTAATTTAATTTAAATTCTATGCTACTTTTATATCTAGAAACTGGAATACAGGGTCGTATCCAGAAGTAGTAGGACTGTTTTTTTTTTTTTTTTTTTTTAATACTATTGAACATTTTGGTACATCGACTTCATACTCTTCAAAATAGGACCCTTGGGCATTCTCAGACTTCTGGTAGCGAGCCTTCCAGGTCGCGAAGGCTATCTGGAAGTCGACCTCCGGGATGCCGTTCAGCGCCCTCATCGTCGCGTCGCTGAGAAATTATTTGTTAGGGTGATATTCATAAGACAAAATCCATCCTGGTTTCGAGTCCCGGTAACGACCATTCTTTGTTTTAAATGTCCCCGAGGTATTTGTGTTAGTATCTCCATGGAAGCGTTTTTTTTTTTTTTTTTTTTTTTTTTTGAAAATTCTTCTTCTGAAAGGGGAAATGTAAACAATATGTTACACCAAGGAGTAAAAGTGACTCACTCAGGCTAAACTAATATATCTAGAAACGTGAGATTTGAACATAAATCTCATTTTATTTTGGCAACAATAAATTAGCAGCTAGGGCGAACATAATGGTAAGCCCACTTCTGCTGAAACTGAATTATTAGGTGAAAAGTTGAGATCGAACAACATAAATTTGCATTGTGTTTCAAAATGAATATCGAGCTCCTCTGTGGTTAAGTGGTTAGCGTACGCGCCTTTGGGTTTGATTCCCGGTGGGAGCTCATGTGGTTCGGATTCCACGTTAATCAGTAGGTCCACGTCGCATATAGCCTCGCTGCTGAACGGAACGTAAAACTCAAAATCAATCAATCAAAATGAATATCGGAATTTAAGGCTTCGTAGTGTTTACTATAATTAACTTGCAATAATAAATAATACATCAAACGAAAGAGGAACTGAAACCGTTTTGTACGCACGCATGCACGTGCACGGTTTCCTCTGTCTGCCGTTAGAAAGCACTATTGGCAAAGATGACGACTTGTGAACAGAAAGCTTTTTGTGTTTCACAATTTGCAAAGACTGAATATATAGGTACAGTGCAACCGTTTGTGTGGAGATGCTTACAACTATGTCCTTATCGTTTGAAGTTTCTAGAAGGTCTAAAGCCTACAGACAACGGTTTATTTGCCAACTTTGCAAATGAAATAATACTGCATGACGACGATTATTTTTTTTTCTGGATCGTGTCGTCTTTATTAATGAATCGACATTTCACCCAAGTAACGATGTGAACACTCATAGTTTTCGCATCTGAGGGTCAACAAATCCCCAGGAGATGTTTCAGTTGCAACGGGATTCTCCTAAGTTTAATTCGTTTTGTGACACCTCACGGCGGAAAGTTTATGGGCCTTTCTTGTCAATCAACTCGATGTGTGCCATGTGATGAATGATGCTCACATTTGAACACTTGTTGCAAAAAACTGTTTGAGTTGCTCTTTCATTTGCTCTTTGAGTTTGACTTGCTCTTTTATTTACTTATAATTGTACTCTAAATGTAATAAATACTAGAAAGCCTTACAATTAAGATATTCATTTTGAAACACCCTGTATTTAGGCAGTTTTATTTCGGAAGTGTATCTACAAAAGGCAGAAGAGACATGTTTTGTATTTTGCATTGAATTGGATAGGAATGGTCAACTTTATTTTCCAGTTTACTGGAAAATTAGAAAATGACATACCATTATGTTAGCCTGAGCCTCCCAAATAGCACAGGATATTTTTCAATATACATGCTAGGGGAGCTATTGTGAACGAAAATGAAATAAAATGAAATTTTAATTTAACGTTCCACAGTTATTCCCTTTGGCTAAAAAGAGACGGAAGATGAATTAAAACGAATGATTATGAAATCAGTTTTTCTACTTTTTCATCAGAAATCGCAACCTGGTTCATGTGCAAAAACAACTCCACGCGCTAGCCACTAGACCAGTGGACAGAGCAAAGTGGTGAAAGATATAGATTTTTTTTTTTTTTTTTGAGAATAGAGTAGCATATGAATTCCTGAAGTTACAGAAATGAAACTCGGCTTACAAACAATTCATTAAAAATAAGTGATTAGGTCTACATGTTCCAGCGTTTTCGAAAATTCCCGTTTTAATGGGAAACAATCATTTTCGACTTGCTTTTCTCTACATTAAAATAAATGTGTTTTGAGCATCACGGAAATGTGTCTCAAAATTATAAATTGAATTTTGTATCATGGATAGTACCTATCTCCAGGCAGGTTTCACTCATCATTATGATTAGAGGGCGTGTCCTGGGATGGCACATATGACTGGCTTACACACGCACACACACATACACACACACACGTGTATATATATATATATATATATATATATATATATATATATATATATATATATATATATATATAAACGTGAAATGAATAGGAAAATATTAAGGTGGATAGAATTGAAGAACTCATCTATTCCATACCCGATTTTTTTTTCTTCCAACATTTAGAGAATAATTGTATCCTTTAAATTAGGATTAACATTTAAAACTTTGAGAAAAGAATGGTGATGGGAGGTGATGAGATTGAAATCTTAGAAACTTCGTCTTCCTTAAGTACGGAGTTAGAAGTTCAAAATTAATCTGAAAATAGTGTATCTCACGAACCCTTGAAGTTAAGGAGATGAAGTTTTGTATATAAACTTCTCAATACAAATAAGCGGACACGTGACCCAGCCTTTTATATATATATATATATATATATATATATATATATATATATATATATATATATATATATATATATACAGTTTTACGGGGAACGGATAAGTTTTGTATATTTTGCCATATTGAAGTCAATGCTATCTCTTATTTGTGATCGCATTACGGGAAACGGCTTACACGTTTCGAATGAATTTTGGGACATAATACCCACTGTAAGGACTTTTTATCATATCCCATTGTTTAACAGGCTTATCGTAAGGGAGTAGACAGGGAAGTTCAGAATTTATGCCACAATGGAGTATATTGTAGGGTTTTATAATTTCACTTTCAACGAAATGGTTCTCCTAAGGGGAAAGTCGGTTTAAAATATTTTCCACAAACTTCTCCCCGTACGAAGGGCGGAAATTCCAGCTGTTATTGTTAGTATTTGCAATAATAATAATAATAATAATAATAATAATAATAATAATAATAATAATAATAATAATAATAATAATAATAATAATAATAATAATAATAATACTATAAATAATAATAACGATGATGGTGATGACAATTTTAACATATACGGTTTCTTCTGTTGTATGTCTTGGACAATGAAGTAATGTACTCTCTATTTCATAAAATGTAATGAACTAAACATGTATCCAATTAAATTCTAAGTAACTCTATGGCCTATGGAAGCCGGTGGTTCAATGGCGCTTTCACAAAAGTTCTCCATTAACGTGGATCCAGTTTCTATTTTGTATTCCTATATATGTGAGATCCATCCTCATACTGTCCTCCCATCCGCACCTAGGTATTCCTAATGGTCGTTTTCCGAATGGATTTTCAGTTGAAACCTTCAAAGCGTTCCTACTTTATTCCACTCTGGCAACATGACCTGTCCACCTGAGTCTCCTAGGTTTGATTACTCTAAAAATATTTATATTCAGTTCAATAATGATTCTAAAGTAGCAAGCATAGCTTGAATCTATGACAAATAACCATATTTCGGATTTCGTGCATATATATTCATGTTTCTCTTACAATGAGGTATCGATCTGCTGTCTTAGTAGACGTCAGTTACAACTGGTTTGCGGCTGAAATAACGAGGTTTTATAGCGCATATAAATGCATAAATAATAGAATTAGAACGTTTATGCTTTTCTAAAATTTCATTCACTAGAGGAAAAATGACTCTGGAAGAAAGAGTTGCTGTTGGAACCACTACAAAATTGTACCAAAATTATATATGAATATGACGCAAATACTGCCTGTTTGATCAATCCATTTCCTTTAAATTAAAAAAAAAAAAGTTTTTAAAAAGTTTATAGCATGCTTTGAAAAAAAAAAAAAACTTTTCCTCATGACACTATATTTTTGTAGTCCACAACTGATCGTGGATAAAAGTAAATAAATAAATAATAAAAACATTAAAAAATGAAAATAAAAAAAATAAATAAATAAAATAAAATAAAGCGTGCTATTATATAATTGTCGGGCATCTACGTAACGCTTAATATAGTAAATACTAATAATTATTAGCACTATATCACTATATCACAGCATTGCGATATCCTGAGGCGGGGTGTGATTTACTCTGGGGATAAAAATAAATTAATATATTTGGAAGAAATGTATTTCTCTCTAAAAACGTACTGGGTGAATAAAATGATATTGTCAGAAGTTTGGAAAATAATTACAGTAATTCTTATATAGGGTAAATTAGCATATACAGTATTTCACATGTGATCCCAATTAATGACTGAATTAATGGTTAACGGTATATTTTATCATCCTAGCAATTCTGCCATTATTGGCAGGTCACTTGTTGCAACTGAGAAGCTTCCATGCATTACGGTCTCCAGCTAACCTTTTGGACTTCACGTGCGATTTTTCTGTTTTGATATTGTCCATTAATTATAGTCTACTTCACCTCCTCCCTCTCTTTCCTGACACCATACTCTATAGCACGTCCCTCATGGTACAATTACTCCTTAGCCAGTTTATTTTCCTCTTCTTAATATCTAAAATTGTTATTTTCTCCTTCACCACTTCAAAGACCCTTACATTCGTTTTCCGCTCGACCCAGTTAATCATCTCAATTCTTCTTCACACCTACATTTCGAAAGCTTCCAGTCGTTTTTTCTATATGTTTTTCGTAATGTGAATATTCTACCCATACAGAGCAATACTCTACACGAAGCTAATTTTAAATAATTTAATAATTTTAATAATTAACTTTTTTGCGGATTTCCAAATATGTGAACTCTTTATGTTGAAACATTCCAATGCGAAGTTCTGATTTACACTTCTGTCCTCGCCCCCACTTTGACTGTTGTGATATCGCACCCTGCCTTGGGGTGTGTGGCACAAGGGAAGCAAGAAAACTCGGCGTATTTCATCTTTAAGATCTTTATCTAAAGTTCCGTACAGAGCTTAATATATTCATGTCCATATATTGTAAGTAACCACAATAATGTGAAAAACAATACTAAATTTTCCATGTACAAATTTATCGTGAAAGTTGTATCTTACAAATTTGTCTCCTGTGTTCTCTTAACTTTGGGAACTGAACTCTTTTCTATTTTCTGTAAACGCGCCAAACTTCCGATCATGCTCCGCGTGGCTTATCAGAATATTTGCAGTACTAATTTAATCCTTGTGTATTGAAAGGAGCTCTGAGATTAACACTAATCAGTATATAATAGTGATATATAATATATATCAGTATATATATAACATATGTATACATACATACATATGTTATATATATATGTATGTATGTATGTATCTTTCCGTCTCCTTCCTCCAAGTTACAAGGCTGAATTTGGACTTAAACAGGATCGGAAGTGTCACAGTTCAACTCAGCGATCCCGAAAATTATGAATTCGACCCTAATATTGATCATTTTAGCTCATTTTATATACCCCCTCCCACTCTTCCAAGCTGAAGGGATGAATTTGGATTTAAACAGCATCGGAAGTGTCACTCTTCATATCAGCGGCCGCGGAAACTAGAGATTCGGCGCTAACATCGGTCGTTTTCGATCGTTTATAAATGTCTCCCCTCCTCCCTTAAGTTGCACCTTCAAAGTAAAATAGCAAACACCATCCCAGGCCCGAACCTCATCTATGTTCAAAATTTGATCGAGATTATTCGGGTGCTTCAAGAGTTATTAAATTTTATTTATTTTTATTTAATCTCCCCCTCCCTTAACCTAAGGTTCTACCATCAAGGTGAAAGTATATATGTATGTATGTATGTATGTATGAACAGACATTTTTTTAACAATAGGAAAATAAAACTACTGCTGCGTGTGGCGTGCGAACAGTGATAATGGTGTGTAAAAAGGAGTGGGAACTGACCGCTGAGTTCCGTTATTGTGAGGATTCGGAAGGGAATAAAGATTCCGTAAAGTATGTATGTATGTATATATATGTGTGTGTATGTGTGTAACTTTCCAGTCCTAAGCCTCATTAATGTTGAAAATTTTGATTGAGATTGCTGTTGTGGTTCAAGAGCTATTAGGTCACTTTACTTTTTTATTTATATTGATTTTTGTATATGCCCCTCTCCTACTCCTCCTACGTTGCTCCGTCAAAGTGAAATGATAAAAAAACAAAAAAAAAAAAAAACATTCCGGACACAAACCATATCTCTGCAAAAAGTTTGATTGAGATTGGTCGTATGGTTCAAGAGTTATTTAGTTTAGTTTATTATTTAACTCCCTCTCCTCTAAGTTCTACCGTCAAAGTAAAACGATAAAAGCACTCCAAGGCCCGAACATCATCTATGTTGAAAATTTGATCGAGATCCATGGAGTGGTTCAAGAGATTAGTAGTTGCAAACATAGTCACTTTCAATTTTATAGTAGGCCTATAGATTTACATCCTTACTACATATTTTCGCAATTCTAAGTGCCTAGTTGCATACATATTTTGACATTCTCTTTTAGTGCGTATCAATCCAAAGTCTAGAGATAACATTGATTTGCAACATTGGACGTATCCAGATGAAGAATCTTGATTATATTCTATATCCATAATAACAGTATGCATAATATCCTCTGAAGGCTTAACAGAACGAACGGGGGGCTTATAAGTAAAGAATATTGCCCAAGAAGGAAAGAAACTTACTGTAAGTTTTGAAAACAGTTTTTCTTTTTTTTATTATTTATTTGATATGATTTGTGTTAGCTACAAATTTTGGTTTAGTACCTTTACAGTGTTATGGAAAATTAATTATATAATTTTTATACCTATTAAAAAAATAAAAAAAATTTCAGTAAAAAAAAATGTTCACAATGAAATTTTAACACTCGATCCTGGGCTAATCTGACCTTATTCATTCCAGTATCCTGGGGTTTTTAGACATTTTGAAAATATATATCACATTGCTAACGCACTGAAAACATTGCAAACAAGTTTTTGGACATTAGATTTTATTGCGAATATATAATTTGGTGATGTAAGAAGAGGTAGTTCGGTACACTGTTGTTTGAAATATGCACTTTTTGAACAGACGATTTTTTTTTAACAATAGGAAAATAAAACTACTGCTGCGTGTGAAGTGTGAACAGTGATAATGATGTGTAAAAAGGAGTGGGAACTGGCCGCTGAGTTCCGTTATTGTGAGGATTCGGAAGGGAATAAAGATTCCGTTATTGTGAGGATTCGTAATATATATAAGATGGAAGGAAAAACTAATAAAATGCTCAAAATCAAGGAAAAGCAGTGTTTATTTTTGAAAATGTTCTCGCTTCCCGCCAATTATGGTGGCGCTTTGTGGCTGGTCTGTCGACTTCACTCGTATGTACGAGGAGGAGGATGTCGCCGTATACTCCCGCCCCGAGCGCTAATTTTCCACAGCACAGAACTGCTCATGTACTCACCTGCTTTTTAAATTTCGAAATCAGGATCTAAATCTGAATCGCCAATTTCAGCTTTTGACGGGATCTAAACTGTACTCTTCTAAAATATTTGATATTTCTTCTATGTTCATTTTATTTGCTTCAAACAGGACAACTTCTGTAAAATTACTTTTGAAACAAAATATTCCACTATGTTATCGAGGGTGTTGCAGTCAGACGAAGTAAGTTATCAAGCTGCAAAAGTTCGTCTACTCTTCGCTGAATGTCAGGTTAATAGTATTTCTTCAAGAACTGAGACTCAATAAGTATTTAATACGGCAGGCAACCGACCGGAACCCATATAAGTTACATAAGGGCTATTACGTAAAAAAAAAAAAAAAAAAAAAAAAAAAAAAGAGTTGAACTCGGGCTCCAACGTTTTGGAATAAACATACAAAACGAGTCTGACTCGGACTTAGGATCGAAAGTGTTAAATTCTAAATGAAATTTAAAATATGGATCAAAATTGTAATCTAGGACAACATTAAACATTTTATTTAGTATATTAAAACAATTTTAAGGAACTACCAGAAATAGATGTATTCATTGAGTTGTAATCAAGTGAAAGACTAACTTTGCGAAAGTAACTGTAGGTGTTTCAAACACCAACATTAAATTATTGGACTGTTTTCATTGTTTAAGTGAACAATTAAGTACTATTTTCATTACAGTGTGTTCTGTTTGTTTACCTCATGATTGCCTAAGCAAATCTTGTACGCGTATCTGAAACCCTATTCACACCGTCTGGTGACGTCCACACTTAGCTCACACAAGTTTCTGTTTAACAACAATTTTACCAGGATTCCATCATGTTTACCATGTGGATATAAGGACCAGTGCACCCCCATCTCTTCTTTTGTTAAACAAACGTACCCTCCATGTTTCTCATACTAACAACTAAGAATGCTGACCTAGCCCATGGACATTGAAGTCACTAGCCTCAAGGGTATATCCCCACTCTCTTGACAAACCGTATAAGTACACAAAAGCTAACAACGATTTCATACAGTTTATTAACGCATTTTCAGCCATCACACATCTTGTTTGTATTCGGCTAAGGAATCTATAAGCAAATGGGGGAAGTTATTTACCTTTATGTTCAAAGTAAGCATAAGATATTTAGGTAAATTTTGAGAGGACTTATAGTTTTGAAAAGTACACATCATTACTTACAAAGCTATTATATCTATATAAGTTGGAGAGTATTGTAATGATTTTATATGGTCATACATCTCACTAAATACACATTAGAGATATTGAAATACTAGCACACTTGTTCAGACCATTTCTTGGCGATGATAATAGAGAGTCTCCATTAAATTTGAAATTATTTTGTTTGAAGAATTTATGTGGTTTCTGCTGAAATTTACGCTTCAAGAAATGTTAGTATTGCAATATTGTTCTTCAAAAGAATAAACATAGACACTAAAATATTGGTATACAGAGTTTCGTTGCATGCTTGCAAGAATTTGCGGGAAAATGTCTTGAAATATGAAATCAGAAGTGGGAAGCTAATAAATTTTATATGCAGTCGAATACAATAACTTGAAGTGTTTCTATAGTTACACTTTCCTCTTTAGGAGCACAATTTTCGAAATCGCTTACACATGAGCTTCCTTGTTTCTAATAAAGAGTTTATGTGCATAATGTTTCACCTCCAAGCTCGGCAAATACTCATATTTGAGCGTTTTGTGAATATGCAATTCAGAAATTAAAACATTATAGAAATTATATCCTATCCCTTAAGAAGCGGAATTTTCGAAAGCACTGAAGCAGGTATTCGGTTATTTCTAATGTAAGGTTTATATATCAAGTTTCTTCTCACAAACGTCAGTGAGTCTCAAAGTTGAAACATTTTTATCGGTGAAAATTACACCAAAATCACTACAAACTTCAGATCTGAGCTGCATAAGGAAAGATCACGGAATGTGTAACCACCAGTATTTGGTGTTTGGTGTTATAGTCGAGAAAGTATAACGTCGTTGGCTTCCCGCGGTTGGACCTGCTTGTCACTGGGGGTGTGGTAAGAGGATAGCCAATCACCAGCCACCATTCACTGCGCTCAGCGAGCCACGAGTAACCAAGCTGGCCACTCGACATAAACATCGCTACAGCTTTTCGCGGGAAGCCAACAACGTTATACCTTCAGTACTTTAGTAGAATTATAACGCGATTTGATGTGTTATTTCGAGGTGGTTCACCTTAGTTTGTAGATTATTACTACATTTTACACCGATACAAATTGCTCGCGTTCCTTCACACACAAATTTATACTCTAGCCGGGATAGTAGGCCTATCTATTAAAAACATAATTTGTTTCCTATTTTGTAAATTCGAATATTTAATGTATTGTAACCTTGCTTATACTTGTTGGCAATACATGATATGGTGCTTTTAGTATTTAACATTAAGACACTTTGGATGTGCATTGCTCAGTCCGTCTCAATTGCGATATTACTGTTGTAGAATTCTGCAAAATTGTATTATTTTTCAACATTTGAGATATTATAGAGTACTTAGTTTGCAACACTGCGTGATAAATGCATGATTTTTTTACGTACGTTTGAAATATTAATAACCTGAATAAAATGATGTAATTTCATTCAAAAAAATAATATATATATATATATATATATATATATATATATATATATATATATATATATATATATATATATATATATATATATATATATTGAGTTGGAAACGCTCTTAATCTTGTAGAATCACAGAGTATGCCAAACAATATTCCCCTTCTGATATTTCAGTGGTACGAAATTTCAGCGTTTTCTACACATTAGTTTATAAGTTACAAGGGGGTATCAATATAAATTTTCCACCCTGTACATACAGGAAGGTCCAATAGTGTGGAAACACATAAATAAGTGATAAACGATGCAGAATATAGCAAAAGTTCCAACATTACTGCCGACACTTTGTGCAATATTTTACGTGACTAAAAACTCAGAATCCATTTGACAATCGACCATAATGGAGAGCACATTGAGCACTTTCTGTAAGAGTGAGCGGTCCTCGTCTTATGGTTAACCTTTTTCTTCGGGCCACAACAAAGAAATAGTAATAACTTTGTAATTACTTACTCTAAAGCAAAAATAACAGTGGCGCTCACTTTCTATAGAAAAATACTATTAAAATTACATATCAGATGTTATGGTTTCCATTCAAGACAATTGGGTGAAATGTAACATGACGGACGTCATTGTGATGCACCCTCAAATATTCTGCCTCATTTCAATTACCCTATTCACATAGTTTGCGTGTTACTTGCCACGGTGTTACTTGCCACTATTGGAATTTCGTGTTACTTGCCACGGTTACCTTATCGCATATTAATCTGTCTATGGCAGCGTGTCCGTTGCCACGCACCTGCATCTAGATTTGACCTTGAGGGGGTGGGAGTAATTTCCCAAGAAATTTTTCAAAGAAAGGCAATCACCTGAAACACAAGAAACAAAGCAAATTTCTGATTTAAGAAATAGGAACCTTGTTACATTTATGCGTGTCACAAAACTCACAAAACTCGCGCGAAATACAAGAAACAAAACAAGATTCTGATGAAAGGAGTATTCTTGCAAATCTACACAACAATTGAAATTCTTCAGTAATTCGAGCGCTCATTTTGCCGTCTGAAAGCATGGAAGAAAGCAATGATTTATCTTTACATCACAAGGAACCTTGTCACTTGCGCGTCGCACGTCATAATGATTATGATTTTAAACATTAATTATTTACAAAATCCAACAGCATGTTCCCTTTCTTCGTAATCAACTATTCCAACTTTTGTACGTAACTCAAACTTCTGACACTTTTTTTTATTTTATTTTTTTTTTTTATTTTTTAATCACAGCCTCTTCTCAGATTCTCGAGAATTCGTTGTATTCTCTCGTCAAGCTTTATAGAAGATACTTTTCTTCTCTTTTGCGGTATACCTTGCACTTGCTGTCTCATAAAGGCATGTAAACTAAATTTAGCGTCTTCCTTCAGCACCTTTAACAAAGATAAGCACAAACTTCAGACTAGCTGTACCACCTGAAGAAAGGCTAATAGTGACATTAAGGTAAGCATGGACTATGCGTGTATTAGAATGATTTACCTGTAATATAAGCATTAATAATAATTAGATGCCTATTGACATTGGTCCATTTACTTGTACTGTGATATCAAATTCAAAATCTAATAGGTTTCGGTGGTAAAGCGTTCACTTCTAGTGCATAGAATCCCTGGTTCGATCACAGCTCGCGCTAAGTGGGGTTTGTGGTGGACAAAAACCGTGTGGATGAGTTTTCCCATTTCCTCCCATTTTCTTCATCTTGCCATTTCATTCATTCTCATCATCGCCGTCTCCTTTAGCCTACCCGGCATAATCGTGGAACAAAACTCCAAGGTTTCATTTCATTTTCATTTCAAAATTTAATAAACTCCTGTGTAAATATCTTTTTTTTTTTTTTGGCTGGGAAGTTCATTCCAGTTTTTTACAATAGCGAAACACACTTCCTCCTGCAATTTCTTCTTTCAATTTAGTGTATATCTGAATATTCTTGATAACTTTATATATATATATATATATATATATATATATATATATATATATATATATATATATATATATATATATAACGCTGGATGTTTCTCTATTTCATCAATTTTTCAAAATGTCTTTATCACTAATTAAAGACATACATGTATTAGCTTTCATTGCGAACACTTTTTTCATATTCTACACACGAAGCGAACTGTTATGTGAAAACTTGTAGAAAGCATCTATTTTTTTTCTCTCTCTCTCTCTCTGCTTGGACGTACCTCGGCAACTTTTCTGTCGCCGTCGCCGCAGTGAGCGGACTCCCATAAGACTCAATGCATTTTTAGATGTTGTCCAACTGTTCCGTCGCCAAGCTGTTGCCTTAGGTCTACTGTTCACTGTCAACATTTTGTCGGACAACTATCTTGTTGCTCTGGCTAAATGCATTGAGTCTTATGGGAGTTCGCTCACTGAGGCGACGGCGACAGAATAGTTGCTGAGGTGTCACTAAGCAGGGCGACAGCAGGGCAACAGTTTGGCGACGGAACAGTTGCGCAACATCTACAAATGCATTGAATCTTTTGGGAGTCCGCTCACTGAGAAGACGGCAACAGAAAAGTTGCCGAGATATCTTCAAATAGAAAGGTAAAAAATAAATGTTTTCTACAAGTTTTTTCACGTAACAGTTCGTTCCGTGTGTAGCGCGTGAAAAGAAGTGTTCGCAATGGAAACTAATATATTCTTTGATTAGTGACTAGCATGTCTTTAATTAGTAATAAAAACTATGAAAAATTAATTGAGGAAATAGAGAAACGCCCAGCATTAAAGAAGAAATATATATAAAGAAGAATTTGTGGAAGAAAGTGTGTTTCGCTGTTATAAGAAACTAGAATGAGTTTTCCAGCCAAGAAAAAAACAACACAGGGAAATTACTCCCATCCCCTCAAGGTGAAATTTAGATGCAGGTGCGTGGCAACGGACACGCTGCCATAGACAGATAAATATGCGATAAGGTAACCGTGGCAACGGACACGCTGCCATAGACAGATAAATATGCGATAAGGTAACCGTGGCAAGTAACACGAAATTCCAATAGTGGCAAGTAACACCGTGGCAAGTAACACGCAACGATTCACATATACAACTAAGACTTCTCAGACACTTTGGATAACAAATCGAAGTAGAATAAATATGAAATTTCTAATAACAACATGCTGTAATTATTTGAAAGTCACTTTATCTTAACTTAAAAATTTGTAGGTAATTTAACACTCGAAACAGTAATGACCGTAGAGAATACTTTGCCTGAGGTTGTTAATTAGTTAACAGTTTTACGTCATGTACCGACAGTAGGCCTATCTCGAATAATATTGCTCGACTCAATGATGGGATGCAGATGTACAAGAGCGTATCGCTGGTTGCGGAATGTTGCTCTTAGACCAATCAGCTAAATCCACACTAAGCAATTGCCGTTTAACTTAAACAAGTCTTGCTGCTGATTACAATTATTTCGCAAATGAAAAAAAAAAAAAATCAATAGAACAGAAAATGAGCGGAAAAGTACTAAAAAAAAAGATCAGGAAAAATGTAAGAAGGGATTAAACATAATAAAAAAAGAGACCAGAGAGGCTGGACAGGAGAGCTCAAAGACAAAATTCTTTTGTTCTAACTAAAAATGCTACCTTGTCATCAGCTTCTAACTGTTCCAATCAAAGTGAAGGATTATCAACTGCTGACTACTGAGCAAAGTGTCCAATTAGTAGCTTGTTGAGTAGGGTGGATTGGGGTTTGTCGGTGAAGAACAAAGCTAGCGCAACAACGGGCACAAGCTCTGGGGTAAGAGGATCAAGGAGACACGTAGGGGGATGAGAGTGCTAGAAGTAAAAGTAGTCAATTCCAAAAACCTTTTCCTTTATTGCATTTACAAGCTTTGTTCACGGGCACTTCAAGCATATATATATATATATATATATATATATATATATATATATATATATATATATATATATATATATGACAAATAATAGCAACTCTATGTATTTTTATGCACTTACAAGGTTATTTTATCAACGAAATTTCCACATACGTGAACATACAATGATGTACAATATACATCAATTTAAAGAAAATTTTATGCAGAATGCAAATTACGTTACAGAAGTTACCTATATTTATTTCATGGCCGACCCTGTCTAGCTTTCTGTGAGGTTCGTGCTCGACTATTTATTATAACCAACCCCTCAATCATGCAGTTGTGCCCTCAGTTGTACAATATAATAAACAGTTGTACTGAGTGCATCTTGGAAGGAATGTCATACTATTTATTTACAACGGATATAGAAAGGGGAAATGTATAACATAATACCGACAAAAAAGTAAGAACCGCGCAGATTATGAACTATCATGGTTTGGGGATATTTGTTTTAGTAGTTGCGTAGAATCCATATTTGTGATGAGGTTGTTAATGCACAAACGTACAAAATGATTCTTTAGACTAAAATAATACCTTCGGGAAAATATTCATGCAGCGGTGAATCATTTACATATGAAGACGATTTTGTCCCTTAGCACCGTGCAAGAGTTATACAAGATTATATTTTGTCGTTACGGCTGGCCCGGTAATTCCCCTGACAAAAACGATTGAACATTTGTGGCGTCGTTTGAAGGTTTTGGTTCGTGCAAGGACACCTACAACACGAAATATGTTAATTCAAGCAATAAACGAAGTTTGGCAACATTGTATTCAAGTAGAGACACTGCAAAACTTTGTGAACTCTGTGTCAAAACGGTACAATATATAGATATACTCTGATCGAAATAACAAATGAAGGGTAAGGGGAAAATGAAGAAAGGTCACAAAACTACACTTTCAAGAAAATGGCTTTGTAATATTGAAAACCATGTACAAACTGGATAGGGCTGAACTACACGAACTATCTCTTAATAAAGTTGAACATTATTGTCTATTCTTTATTGTACGCAGTGAAATAATACCAAGAGTCACTAGCTGATAGTCCAAAGCTCTCGCTAATGCACACACATGAACATTTCTTGATTTTTCCCCTTACCCTTCAAATGAACTGACATTTGGACGAGCATGTGTTGTATTGCAGCCAGATCATGACTATTTCGCCGTGCTTTCTCCAGTTCAATTAACAAGCACTTCTAAACATGCGTCAAAAGCCTGCAACATTGTGATGTTGTTGTCCCTTTCTACATAAACCTTTCACTTGTAGTAATCACCTGGACGATTATAGTGCCTCTCTCGGTGACCTTCATAGCCCATGACGTAGTTTCCATTCTCAACACAAATTTCAACGTGGTTTAGAACTGTTAATTCGTTTGTAATTTCGATCAGAGTATAGTTATCAAATCGCATGGATATCCAATTAATTATTAGCTCAAGTGAAAGTCGTCTTTGTAAAGACATTATTATAACCTCCGTTAAAAATGGCTGTCACATTTTGTAAAATATCACCCATTGTTGCAGATATAGGCAGTGGTGTTATTCAGCGGGCTCGCACTGTTATATCCCGACACGAACACGTAAAGAAAATATTCATAACTGTTCTTGCTACTGATCTGCGTGGTAGCATGGGGGTGCATCTGTATGAAACAGCCGCGAAGGGTCGGTGTGTATGAGCAGAATCTATTATTCATACGAAAAAAAAAAAAAACACACGAACATGTACTGGCTTGCCACTGTAAGCGGAAGTTCCATCGTATTTGTATGTTTTGTTTAACAAACACCTTACTGTGGTTTTAGCAGCGTTTCAATTTGTAAGGGATACAACAAATAGCTCTCGTGACAGAAACAAATTGTCTGCTGTAAACATTTTTGTAAATACTCAGAATCTTATATGGATATAATATTTCTATAGCACTTGTAACGGTTTCACATTGATGACCCTACTCTTGTAAACACTAAACAGTACATCCCTAATCATCATCATATGTATTCTGCCCTTACTGGCAGGCCACTTGCAACAGCCGAGAAGCTTCCTGCTCATCGGTCTTCCGCTAACCTCTTCGTCTTCACGTATGATCTTTCTGTTTTTATATCATCCATTAATTGTAGTCTCCTTCGCCCCCTCCCTCCCTTTGCCGCCGCTATACCCTCTAGGACGTCCCTCATGATACAGTTTCTTCTTAGGCAATATCCCAACCAGTTTCTCTTCCTCTTCTTAATAATATCTAAAAGTGTTCTTTTCTCCCCTGCCACTTCTAACGCTCTCTCATTCGTTTTCCACTCGACCCAAATAATTATTTCCATTTTTCTCCATACCCACATTTTGAAGGCTTCCAGTCAATTTTCATTACTTTTGTGTAATGTCCACGTTTCCGCCCCATACAATACAACACTCCACACTAAGCATTTTATGAGTCTTTTTCTCAAATCTTCATTCAATGTCCCACAAAACATACTTTTCTTCCTCCTAAAGGCTTCTTTTGCCATTCCTAAACTCGCTTTTATTTCACGTTCGCACTTCATGTCATTATTAAGAATACTACCCAGATATCGAAAACTATTCACTTGTTCTATTTTCTCCCCTCCCACTGTTATATTTGGCACAGACTCCTTCGTTCAAATCACCATGGCTTTTGTATATCTAACATTTATTTTCACCCCATGTTCTTCAAAACCTTTCCTTAATTTTTTTCTAATATTTATTTTTTTTTAGATTCTGCAACAAGCGCCATATCGTCTGCAAATCCTATGCATCTCATCATTTTACCTCCTACCGAAATACCGCCATCATCATATAGGCTCTTTCTCACTATCTCTTCTAGATAGACATTAAATAGTGTTGGCGAGAGGCAACATCCTTGTCGAACTCCCCTTCCAATTGCACTCTCTTCCGTCAGTTCTTCCCCTATCCTAACATTTACTTGTTGGTTCATGTATAAGTTTCTTGTGAGTTTTCTATTTTTCCATTTCAACCCTATCTCTGTTAGGACTCCCAAAAACAATTCCCTATTCACGCGGTCAAAAGCCTTTTCTAGATCAATAAACACAACATACACCTTTCCCTTTTTCTATAAATCTTTCACCGATTGCTCTTATTAATCTAATTGCATCTCTTGTGCCCTTGCCTCTTCTGAACCCGAACTGCTCTTCCTCAACTTCTTAATTAGTTCTTCCATATAACCTTCTGTTCAGTATTCGGAGCAGAATTTTAACTGCATGAGACATGATACTAATAGTTCTATAATCCTCACATCTCTTTGGGTTTGATTTCTTAGCCATCGGTATCATGATGGTCTTCAGAAAGTATTTTGGCCACTCTCCTGTTTCATATATTTCATTGCATAGTCGGAACAATTCTTTCTTTCTCTTGTCTCCCATATTTTTTTAATGAATTCAATTGGTATATTGTCTATCCCAGTTGCCTTTCCATTCCTAATCTCGGATATAGCCTTTTCAAACTCATCCAGAAAAATACTAAATCCTTTATCATCCTCGCCTACTTCATTTTCTTCTTCAACATTTAGACTACACGGTCTATCCCTACTCTCATATAAATCTTCAACGTATTCTTTTTACCTTCCTATGACCTCATTTCTCTCGCTGACTACCTTCCCATTCTTATTTTCTATTGCCATCGTAATACCCCCTTGTTTCCTCCGAAATTCCACAGATTTCACCTCCTTGTGCATTTCCTCATATTCCCAACTCTTTCTATTTTTTTTCTATATCCTCGCATTTTCTTTAGTAAAACTCTTCCCTCGCTCTGTCTGTTTCTCTTCGTAATTCATTATATAACTTTCTCTATATCTTTCTGCCCTCTTTTATATCAACCCGTTTCCACATCTTCCTCTCCCTCATTTTCTGCAACATATGTTCTGTAACCCATGGTTTCTTAGCCGTTTTGTGTTCGCGGTAACCTACTGATTCATCTGCAGCCTGCTATAAGTAACGTTTAATGTGTTCCCACCGTACGTTACTACCTGCGCCTATCCTTTTCTAGTTTGAACGTTTTTCTTCGAATTTTTCAACGAAAATATTTTTTTATTTCCTTGTTTTTTTTCCAATTTTTCAGTATTAGACACTTCGTTGCCTACTTTTCTTATGCCTACATTTTTCAGTTGAGTATCTACTTCGGCCAGCACAAGATTATGATAAGAGAAAATATCAGCCCTGAGCAGTGACTTCGCGTTTTTTTTAAGCTATTCCGATACCTGTCTTGAATCGTAACATAGTCTTTCTGATATCTTCCGCCGTCTATTGGTGATTTTCATGTATGTCTTATTCTCTTGTGCTGATTGAGCAAAGTGTTCCCAATTACTAGTGAATTTTGTCTACAGACATTCACCAGCCCTCTCTCCTTTCATTTCTTTCGACTAACCCATATTTGCCTAAGATACTACCTTCTTGTTTTTCTCCCACAACTGCATTGAAATCTCTCATTGGAATACACATGCACCCCTCTTCTCCCTATCTATAATTTCTTATATTTTCTCATAATTTTCCTCTACTTCTTCAGTTGCATGCCGGTACATTTGTCTGTATCACCATTAGATCCTTCGTTTTCCCTTTAGCCTTAACAACATAACTCTATCACCAATAAATTCTACTTTCACTACCTTCTCCTTTTAAGCGCTTTCCAAGAATTAATTATAGTCCATTATGACCGCCCTTTTCATTATCTGAGTAAAACATTCTATATCCTTCGCCGTTCAACACCCAATTACCTTTCCATCTAACTTCACAAACTCCTACCAAATCTAGATTATTTTGTTTCATTTCTTCTTTAAGATTTTCTAATTTTCCTCCCTGTAACATAGTACGTACGTTCCGTGTCCCTATCCTAAAATTTTTGCTGTTCCTTGTCTTTCTTTGTCCGTCTTCCCCCCATTATTACTTTCTCGTCCAATAGTCATTCCCAAGTCCCTCCCGGAGATCCGAATGGGGAGATATTTTACCTCCGGAACTATATTTTGGCCTGCTGAAGACCATTGCATATATGTTCTTTTTTTGCTGCCAGCAAACCAGGGAAAAATAGAGTGATGGTTTCCCGTTGCCTTCCACTCTGCAGTATCCCATCGTTAAAGTCATTCTGACCACGCCTGGGACTAATGCCCAATTTGTCGTGACAATCACTATGATTTCCGCCAACTTGACTACTGGAGAACTGCTGCCTTCTCCCAGAACACTCTTCGTCTGGCTACTCCATTTAGACCAATTCGGTAGGGATGGCCCTTTTGATAGTGAACTACCAGCGACATAGCTCTAAATTTCACTGCAGCACGCAATCCTCCCCACCAGACACATAAATGTCTTCGTAAACGTGGTGTTTAGAATGTGCAGAAATACGCCGTAGATGAAAATTGATGTCTAAACACAGCCCGCCGTCATATACACTCATTCATTCATTATAACCGAATTTGCAATTTTTGTAGACGATTATTGTAAATCTCCACCATATTTATGAAAGTGATATTAAGTGGAAGAGTCCCATCGGCGAACGAAAAGCAATAATTCAAAATGCACTCCCACATTTTTTTTTTTTTTTTAATGGTGAATGTCTTTATTTTACATAATAAGAAAACAATAGCTCAATACTAAATTAACTGTAAACCATAGTTGATGTTTCCATATGTAGTGATGGTAAATATGATTGCATCCTGAAAGTATTTTCCAAACGGAAATAAAGAAAGAAGAAAAAAAGAAAACCGCAAAACGAGATAAATTCTCTACAATAAGCTGAGTACAAATGCTAGATATCTCACAACACTTCAATCTTAAGTGGATAAAGAAGAAAGAGGTGAGTTTATATTCTGAATGGAGTATTTTCATTTCTGAAAGCAACTTGAAATGCCATACGTTCGTCCATTAAAAAAATCATTAACTACAAAAGTGCAATTATAGCAACGACTTGAATTGCCCGTTGCAAATCGAACCGAGCTAAGCCTGTCACTGTCCAAGCCCGTCCACCAAATATAACATTTTTCTATTCACTTGGCCATGGGCTGTTTTCCCACCAAATTTGGTTCAGATCTAGCCAGTATTTACGCAGAAATAAAGTATCACACACACACACACACACACACACACACACACACACACATATATATATATATATATATATATATATATATATATATATATATATATATATAGGATGGTAGGTAACTCTACCGACAAACTTTGGGAGGCGATTCCTTATACGAAATGAAAGAAAAAAGTTCTAATAAACATGGGTCGAAAAACGTCTCATTTCGGAGTTATGAACTACCGAAAATTCGAAAGATCACATTTCAAAACATCCTGGCTTAGAAACTATAGAGCCTATCCCAACCGGTTTAAGGAATTACACAGGAACTGGTATACTCTCTATCTAAATATCGATGTTTCAGAATTCACCGGTACCAGTGAAACGAACGCATCACTAGTACTTAAAGAAGTATTCCTATACTTCAGCTTCCTTTTTATAGTTTCTTTCACCGATAACGGAGGATGGTAAAACATGGATATTTAGATAGAGAACATACTAGTTCCTGTGTAATTCCTAAAACCGCTTGGGATAGGTCCTATAGTTTCTAAGTTAGGGAGTTTTGCAAATTGATTTTTCGAATTTTCAGTGGATCATAATTCTGAAAGGAGGTGTTTTTTTGGCCCATATTTATTAGAACTTTTTTCTTTCGTTTCGTATAAGGAATCGTCCCCAAAGTTTGTCGGTGGAGTTAGCTACCATCCTATATATGCGAGTATTCTAAAACTGCCGCCCACAGATCACAGAGTACTATTCTACAGGCCAAAATAAAGCGAAAATATATATGATAGTATGCCCTCCGGGCCTCCTTCAGCCGCTATGGGAAATCAAAATTTCACACTGTGCCAACGTCGAAGATTAACTTGTAGCCATTAGCATTACTCTACGAATACAACAAGCAGTTGAATCGATTGCTACACTAATTAGTGATATTGCTGGTTTTCCTGCCGTCTGTCATTGTAGTAGTTCGTAGTAGGATGCACATGGTCTTGTTTCTAAATATAAATATGTGTTGGTTGTTTGCAAACAGAGCCACGTGCGGAATTTTACAATGCTTTTAAATTCGAGAAGAAACGACAAATATGAAAGTTCTCGTCCCGTATTCGAGATGAGAGTCATGAAGAGATTATACATTTCTTGAATTTCACAACACTAATTCGTCCAAGTCTTTAGATATCAAAAACGTTTCAATTCTACATTATTCATGGTATCAACACAATAAATTGATAAAGTTATTGCACAAACATAATGACGAACATTCATAAACGTTTAGAGAGATACGGAAGTCATTACACAATACAATTTAATGATTTATATATATATATATATATATATATATATATATATATATATATATATATATATATATATATATATATATGATTTATATATTATTATATCATATCTTTTATTGGCATATCGTGATGCAAAAAGGTAGTGATAACTTCTACATGAAATTAAGAAACAACCCAGGTCATAAATTTTGTACATGAATTTGCGGAACGAGATAGCAAAAATGCTTTCCGGGAATTGAGACAAGACGGGACGAGAAATATCTTCAAGAACCAAGACTAGATGATATTTCTACAAAATGAACGAAAATGAGACGAAGGAACTTTATTTATCATTTTTTTTTCATGTAGACAACACTAGTAGCAAATGAGACAGGGTGTAGGATCACCCCCTGTTTAATTGAGCAAAGCATGCCAATTCATTGATTGAATGTTAATAGTACGTGTATGGTAGATGCAGTATGACTAGTATTACTAAAATCGAAATACACTTTTAAGATATTTTTATATTCACGCATAGTATGCAATTATGTTGTAATTTTCATCGAACTTGAACTGTTTAGCATCATCATTTAGATTAATTTTAAGGTGCAGTCATGTCCAAAATAATTGTCACATATATATAACTGTATTGTTGTGGGAATATAACTTGATAATGATTTTTCAAGGTACTATGTGTATAATCAGGAAATGCATATTTGTGGTAAATTTCATAAGAATTATAAATTAGAATGAATAAAACAAATTATTGCTAAATGAACAATAAAGTTTATTTTTCATTGTTGTTCAGCATATTGTTTTTATTTACTGCTTTTTTGACATGAAATTTACCCCATATATGTCTCTGACGACTATAGACATACTAACACTATAAGAAATACCGGGCGAAATCGTTATCAAATTATATTCCAACAACAACATATTTATAAATATGCGACAATCATTTTTACATACTGTGCAAAAGGAAACTCCAAAGTTTATTCAGTCTCCATTACGTTTCTTTCTATTGCAGATGATATCAGTAGTTTAAGGGGATGAAAATTAGAAGGATTTTTAAGTTTTGTATGAACACAAGAGGATCATAAGGTCACTGTATACTATATTTGAATTTAATATTAAGTTTGATAGCAAGGCAAGACGATAGAGCCTCAAGTGTTATTTTGCGTGCGTTTATAGTGTTGTAATATATATATATCGGTTTATAGTGTTGGCTTTTGCTATATGATTTTACCAGTTTGGTTTGTTGAATGGAATCCAGTATAAATTTTCAACACCAAGCCCGTCTGAGTTAATACACATTCGCTGAGGTGTGATCCGGTCCGCTATTTGGGCTTTAAACTAAAACAAGTACCCAAAACCCAGGACCACACGAACAGAGAACACACTGATAAGTTATGAAAAAAAGAACATTTACTATATAAAACATTTATTTATTATATATAAAACCTTGACTGTACATCATCTTCTCATATAGCATCAGTGCTGGGAAAGGGATGTTAGACTCCAAACAGAGCAAGTAAACCACTCCTTGGATTTCTTTTGTGAAGAGCACATTGGTTGTTATTTCATTTATTTATTTTTATAAATTTTGACCTTCATTTTTCAACACCGACTAGAAGAAAAGCTGGACTTACAGTTCAATGTGGAACTGGGACAACTTGTGCTTCCAACAATAATCAAATTTTGGTCCTCCTCACTAAATACGGAATTGCTAGTCATTCAGACACTACGAATCTCAATTTTATGAATGCGTTTTAGTCTCTGTTGCAGGGTTGAATCTGAAAGTGTATCATTTCAGCAACAAGGCAGAAAAATATTATTATTATTATTATTATTATTATTATTATTATTATTATTATTATTATTATTATTATTGGTAGTAGTAGTAGTAGTAGTAATAATAATAATAATAATAATAATAATAATAATAATAATAATAATAATAATAATATCATCATATTGTGGAAGAATCTGTGAGTTGATATTACCTCTCAACAAATTTTCTCACAATGCATTGTTGTAATGTTATTTACGTAGTTATAGAACGTTAAGTTTGCTTTCCCACGCATCAAAAATACTGCGCAAAATTATCGCACAACGAATAGAGGGGAAGATCGGAGAACGGTTATCAGAGGACCAGTTTGGATTCAGGAGGAAAAGAAGAAAAAGAGAAGCAATACTGAGTCTACGATTGATTATAATTATGGGACAGCACATCAGAATAAACAAACCAATTGTGATAGCATTTGTAGATATAGAGAAAGCTTTCGACAACATAGATTCGAATATCGTGTTCAGAGCGTCGAAGAATCTGAAAGTGGATTACAGAGACAGAATAATAATATACCAACTTTATAGGAAGCAGACAGCTGTTATAGGAAGAATCAGAAGGAAGCAAGAATAAGTAAAGGAGTAAGACAAGGATGTGGACTTTCACCTCTTCTGTTCAGCGTCTATATTGAAGAGGCTATGAAAGAATTCTTGGATAAAATGGAGGAAGGCGTAAAAGTAAATGGTCAGGTTTTCAGCACAATAAGGCTTGCTGATGACATAGCATTGATAGCAGAGAACGATGAGGACATGCAGGAAGCACTTTGAAACTTGAACGACCAACTGGGGTAAAAATATGCAAAATGAAGATAAATAAGAAGAAAACGAAAGTGATAAAGTGCACAAGAGCAGGACAGGGAGGGGCAAACGTGTGGCTAGATGGTAGGAAGTCTAATATCTTCGGACGGAAGAAGTGAAAAAAACGTAAGTTCCAGAATAGCACAGGCTAAACAAGCATTCAATAGGAAAAGAGGAATACTAACATCAAGAAGTGTATCGCTGGAAATTTGTAAACGATTTATTAAGACATTGGTATGGAGCGTGGCGCTTTACGGATCAGACACGTGGACATTGAGAAAAGCTTAAATATCCAAGCTAGAAGCATTTGAAATGTGGTGTTGGCGCAGAATGCTGTGCATATCATGGACCGAAAGGAAAAGGAATGAAGACGTACTAAAGGAAGCAAATGAAGGACGACAGATCGTGAAGATGATAGGAAAAAGAAGAACCATCATGCTTGGCCATCTTATTCGACACTCTGATTGGATTACTGTGCTGATAGAGGGAAAAGCAGAAGGAAAACCAGGAAGAGGAAGACCAAGGATAGAATATCTAGCTGTAGTTAGGAAGAAGAGGCCTTATCAAAGTATAAAACATCTCTTCCAAGCGAGGGAAAAGTTTTAAAATTTCCACGTTGCCCACCAACCTACGGTTGAGGTGAACAAGAAGAAGAAGACTTCAAATGAATGAAATTATAAACATTTTATAATCGTTTATTATTATTATTATTATTATTATTATTATTATTATTATTATTATTATTATTATTATTATTATTATTATTATTATTGTTATTATTATTATTATTATTATTATTATTATTATTATTATTATTATTATTATTATTATTATTTAATATTTGAGCTTAATGATTCTTTGTATGATTTGCATGCCTTGATCAGAATTTTTGTGGACATATAACCTGAGGTCCCCCATGTAAGATAGTCAATCTGAAAAGGGACGTTTGTCCTTGGGTTTAAGTGAAGTCTAATTTACTTTTGAACACTCCAATGCTTCCCTCCCTTGCTATTAATCGCTTTAGTAAGTCATGGGATTACGAGGGTTCCTAATTCTCTGCGATCGATTTCTATCTCTCAGGATCTATTTCATGCTTTGCTTATTTTGCTCACTCTTATCATGCTTAAAATACGAAAAGAATATATTCTGGCTCTGGCTATCAAGTTATAACCTTGAATTATGTTTATTAGGAATGAAGAAACAATCAAAGCGAATAAATAAATGGAGTAGAAGTAGGGCAAGAAATGCAGGAGAAAGGTTTATATGCATATTGTTTCTTCTAAGTGACATACTGAGTTTAAAACACATTTCAAGCGCGATGTAAACTTCAAAACAAAACGTATTGAAGTTGGATTTGTTTTCAGAAAGTTGAGGAGAATAAAATTAAGGTAAATTGCAACAGCTTTAGATTTTGGGACTAACAAAGAAATTATGCATTACTTAAATTAATACACGAAGTAATTAAAAAAAAGAAATGTATATATCAGTGTAATACACAATATTCTTAGATTATTAGATAGTTACATGTGTTTGATGATCGAGATTCCAAATTTCATTCTTAATGAGACGTTGTAGGTTTTCGTTCATATAATAATATTTTAAAAAAAAGTAAATGATAAACAAATGGCCAACCAATGCAGACAATTCATTCTGCGTTAATTTATTACGGAGTTTGGTTTACAAATCAAAATTAATTTATATATCTGTCCGTGAGCCCGTCTAGGAATGGTATCGAGACGAGACGATAATGCATAGTCTTGGTCTCGTCTCTGTTGAAGAATAATAGTTTCGATATTGCTCTCGTTTTGAGTCGGAAATCGCCATTTCGACCTCGGTCTCGTCTCAATCTTGTTATCGGTCTCGAGGGTCAAGTCTTCATCTCGTCTCGCTCCCGTCTCGATAGTCTTGAAATTACATTGTGTGAAATTAAAAATATGTAAGCAGTATCGTATTTTAACTTCTGTTGTGCTTCATATATGCAATGCGATCTCGTGCACGAAAGACCCAATACTTTTTAGACTATTTGATATTTATGCTTATATACCCAATTTATACGTACACAAACACACACACACACACACACACACACACACATATATATATATATATATATATATATATATATATATATATATATATATATATATATATATATATATATATATGCGCGGATCCAAGGGGCACTATACGGGCTACCCCCCCCCCCCCCCTTTGAGCTCAGGTATACACTGAATAAAATGGGCTTGAATCCTGCTTTATACTGGATAAAGCGGAAAACTATGGTTTAACACCTCCCTTGATCATATCCTGGATCTGCCACTGTGTGTATATAACCGCTTAAACCTCAAACAAAATACACGTCGTACTTCATAAATATCTGATAATTTGTACGAAATGTATCATTAAACATGTTCGTATTATTAAGTGGAATTTTTGCTCTATTGGCTTGTTGGTAGTCTATCCACGTTAGTAAATGGGTTAGAGCCTGCTTTCGTGTGCAACACTCAAACCGTCAGATTGTAATAACTAATATCATTCATATATTTGTAACTATAAATATTTTAGCCAAGACGGAGTTTAGTGTCTCATATTTTGTTTGACTTCAAACTTTTTTTTTTTTATCTTTCTTTTCTCAGGTACATTTTGAAGACAGGGAACAAGACGAGAAAGGTTCCTGAAAGTTAAACGAGAACTACATTGGATGTACTCTTTCTTCTTCTTCTTCTCATCATCGTGCATCTGTGAAGGGAAGTTTTTGAGTCTATTTTTTTTTTTCTTATGATTTCTTTTAGTGAACTCCATGAGGAGGTGACACAGAATTATTACTTTTATTTGCAAAGTTTGGTTTAAGAGAAGTTTATCACGGGAGTAGGTTCTCTCCCGTCGATTCTTCTGTATAGCAGCCAAAAGGGTTTCGCCACTTGAATATTGGTTCTACAAGGGCTACTAAGTCAGCAGAAGAAAAAGAACTCATATTTCAATCTCGTTTACTTTGAAATTCCTTTTTATTGGTTTCTTAGGTTTCCACTCTTTTAAAGAGGTTTCTAGAAATCTTCTGTGCTTTTGAAGTGCGTATATCATACACTCAAGGTTACTCAACTCTTTCGGTTTTTCGTTTTACTTTTCTTTTATCAGTTCTTTCTTTGTTATACCTTTTTGCTTTGTTCTTTTTGTGTCTGGATTTTACTATTGAAGAAATTGAAAGTTGCATTCTGAGGATCATCCACTGAATGATATACGATATAAAGTTAGAAACATGTTGAATATACAGAAAAAAAAATCATGTAGAATATACTATGTGAGAAATGTTTGCCCAATGTAAATGACTCTTCGCAATGTTTAGATGATTTTTTTTTTCTCCCTTTTTCAGTATTCACTTGTCGTACGCTATTTAGTATTTTGTCAAAAGGAACTTATTAAATTTCGAGAGTTTAGTTTTATCATTCGATATAACCACTTTGTATGTATTTAAATAAATATTATAGGATGTTCTACGATCAAACTTTTCCGATTTTAGAGAATTTGGTGTGATCAATCATTCCCCTGCTAATATAAATATAAGGCTAAGACATCATGTGTCGCCTATTTCGGTCGAAGCTTCAGCTTGATGAAATTGAGAAGTGAAAATAAATGGGCATTGGTCATTTTAAAGCAAACTATAGCTCCAGAAGCAAAATTTCGTTCACTCATGTCTGTGGAAGATGATTGCTTTTAGAACGACTATTAAACGATAGCATATATATATTTTTTTAAGTACGTCAAATAAATTCAAACATTGAAAATAGAAAGATGAAACAAACGTATCATGTCACAGAAAAGTAAATTAGAACACCTGAAAGAAGAGACTAAACATAATAATTTGTCTTTAGTGGAAATATACGAAGTTTTATGGGGAAATACTAGGGAAATTTGAACAGGAATATACAAAAAAAAAAAACGATATTTTGATGTTAAACTGGCAACACTGATGAGGTTGTGCATACGCAGAGGAATGCTTCAGTGGCATGTGCCTGTAAGAGATGTATTACTACCAATGTGGAATTGTGTACGTGCGAGTGACAGTAAAGTGGTAATATTTCTGTCAAAGAAAATTCGTCAAATGTGAGGTGAGGTTTGTGATTTTTTTAACCCCATGCCGCATGATTTTTTTAGTGAAAAAAAAAAACAGTATTGGAAATCCTCATATGGGTACTTGAAAGATGAATTAAAACTTGGATTTTATATTTTTCACTTAATTCTGACGAGAAATAAGTATGTGCCATATATGGCACACTATGCCGTAAGGTAAACTTTCCTAGATCATGCCATATATATAATTTAATGCAGTAATATCTGTACTATACTATTGGGCTACTATATCTATACTATACTCTCAGTTCTTTGGGATTCTAATGTCATGCGTCAAGTATCTTACATATGCATATATACTTCTTCATTACAAATGTTTAGGAAATAAATTGTCACACTTGTTGCTTTCAGAATAAAACTTTCTTTTTATTGCACTTTTTTTTTTTACAATTTTGATACTTTATGATAGGAACAACAGCAGATTTTCCTTTTTTCTGCTTCTTATTCAACTACTTATCTACTTCATTGATTGGTCTTCCACGTTTTCTTGAACCTGACTATTTAGCTTTTTTTTTTTTTAAACCATGTGCTACTGATAATGTGAAGTCCACCAAAGGTATTGTTTCTTTCGTATTTCTCCTCCAAAGAAGCCAGTTGTTGACGCACATTATGTCATGGTACACGTACATTATAGCAAATAAATGAAACACTATGTTATGGCACCACTTCTTGAACTAATATTGATCCTATAGTAGAATAGCATTGTGTCTAAGAGATCATCACCACTCATTGACTAGTGTAAACGGAAATTGAGTATGGGCATGGAATCATCATATAGGTTTTCTCTTTTCTGAAATATTTATTCTCATTTGTAGGCTTGCTTCCTGCGTATGTCGACAATGTATGTACAGTGTTGTCATCGCACAATGTCACGAGTGGGCTTTCAACATCTTCCCTACAGCCACTTTTTGTTTCATTGAACCCCGTTTTTCTCTCTTGATTTCAGATTCAGGAAGAACATCAAAATTTGGAATACGATTCGTACGGACTGTGCCTAGGGATAGAATGCCTTCCTTCTTGAGATACAAGTCTAAGGGTACACTTGTAAACCAATTTCGAAGAATATTTTGTGCTTTATATTTCGAGGTACAGACTGAATCAACCAAACATCAACGTTACTACTATCGCCTAAGTCTGGAGCTGCAGCAGAAACAACGTTACTTTGTGTCCCAATAAATATTTCGAAATCATATCTGAAACCTGAAATTCCACTCAGAACAAATACTTTATAACTCCATTTGTGAAGTTTCTTTGAGCTATAATGTTTTATCGATGATTACACTTGATGAAAGTGATTTGCTCATCCACTGCCAAGAATTCTTCTTTTGAGACATCTCTCAGATGTTCTCGTATCTCTTCAAGAAAAGGCCTAATCTTATGAAGTATGCCATGGACAAATTCTCCTACAGGAATAAAAGTTGAATTGGCATTGGAGTGAATAAATCGTTTGATCTCTTCAAACCGATCACAACTCATCACCTGATTTAACGCATCATGACCTAGCCTTCCGTTCCAGTAATGTCTAGTAGCTCCGAGTTGAATAATTGACATGTAGACAATTGACATGTTGACAATTGACATGTAACACACAACAAGCTGGTCAAGTTTGTTTGTAGGCATTTGTTGGCCGAACTTGCGTTGAATATAGCTTTGACTGTTCAATTGCGTAGTGAAGAATCTCATCAATGAAAAAAAAATACTTGAAATAATCAATAGGCGTTTTATAGTTTTTTTTTTCTTCAGGTAAGTCCTGAGGTCCTTGAAATTTTACATCTTCTTCTGATTTTTCCATGTTTCTATGTCTCCGCTTGATGTTTTTCAAATCGCTCGATGACGTAGACCTCATATCTTGAGAATTATTTACGAGACAGAGAGGGACATCATCAGCATCTGAATTCATTGCATTATCAGAATTGGGTATGACGATCCTCTCAGGGGCAGAAGTAACAGAAACTTCATCCGAGTCCGATAAAAAAAATATATATATATATATATATATTGGTATTTCTTGGATCTAGTGCTGATTCATCTTCGGTTAAATGTGATAATTCACTGTCTTCACCATTTTGAAGTTCTCTAACAGCTATTGATTAACGTCCATCATTAAAATAAGAAAAGCAGTCCTGGATCCATTGCTGTAACATAATTGCTGAACAACCAATAGTAGTTGTCACTTCCGCACTTCAAGGACATAAAAGCACCCGTAAACACAAGGTGTGACATATATGGCACATACGTTTTTTTTTATTCCTCCAATACGAATACAAAAAATTAAAAAAATGAACTGAAATCTTTAAGTTTTACGTCCCACGGCTATGCCGGTTAGGCTAAAGGAGACGGTGATGATGAGAGATGAGCGAAATGGTGGGATGGAGAAAGTGGGAGGAAACGGGAGAACCCCGAGAAAACCCACGAGCATGGTATTTGTCCACCACAAAGTCCACACGGTGCGAGCTTACACAAAATGAATATCATATTGTTGGAAATACATCTGAAAATACTTATCTTGAATGTAATATTTTTTGTTTGGGAAAAGTGCGCACAATGTATTGCCAAATAAATATTTTCACTGACAAAAATCCACTGTTTCACAAAAACCACATGCCAACGTTTCCCTGCCCAATACAGCTCAGAAAGAACACGCCAGATGACACCAAAATCTCCTATTCATACATATCAGTTTCTCACACAGCAGATGAAATAGTCATTTGGATCCTTTGAGAAATCACACAAAAACTAAAGTGGAAAAAAAGGGGATGTGTCATATGTGGCACGGCATGCGGTAAGGGGTTAAGAAAAGAAAAGCCTGTACCAAAACATATAGACATTGCCAAACACTGTCTAATCTACGAACGGACCATTCAATCAAAACTTGCAAAAATGAATGCTACGGTTTAGATTCAGAGATAGGATAGTGATTTACGCGAGACGCGTGTTGTTAACGCTCCCGTAAACGTTCTTAAATTCAGTGGAAATAAACTCTTATTTTCCCCAAAAACTTTATTATCGTTCATCGGAACCTCTAGCGCGAGTATTGTGGAAGTTTCAGTGCAGTGCTAGTGTTATAAGTGGCTAAAGTGGCATGCTGCATGATAGTAGCTAGTTGTAGCTTGCTGTAGTTAGCACAAAGAAGCACGCCACACAGCCGCCATTTCGATAGACAAACTCAGTTTTGTTCAGGAAGTTGTGAGTACCCGAGACTGAGTGAACGACAAGCTCGACTCTGATTGGTCGGAGTAACACAACTTCGCTGGCCAATCACAGGCCCCCATTGCCCGCTCATAGTGTATATAAGTGAAGCCAGAGCCGTGAACTGTCGCAGTACGCTGCATACAGGACCACAGAATAAGTGTTCCAGTCAAAAGAAAAACTAGCTCCCTGACTAATAAACTCTTTCCCCCCAGTGAACTTTCAGAGCCAGCTTCAGTTAAATCCCAACAAACGCTAGATGACCAGCCACGTTCAGAGCAACGCCTCTGGCGCATCAAACTCAAGTGGAACCCCCCCCTCAAGCAGTGTGCCCGTAAGGAAGCCCCCCACACCCACGATGAGCTTAGCGGACCAGCTAAAAGCGCTGCACTTCAGCAACTTAGGTGCAGTACAACGGCGCAGAACCGCCAACCCCCGCAAGCAAAGAACCACACCCAGCACACAGGACTCTCCACAAGATCATAGTATCCAACCAAGCCCCTGTGACGAGACATCAGCGCACCAGCCACTACCAACCGAAGACAACTTAGTCGACATGTCAGACCTAGCGTCCGACACTGACCCAGAGACACCAGAAGATCACAGCTCGGAAGGGGAATTCCAGAAGCCAAAGAAGAGGGCACGCCGTACTCTCGAGACCAAAGGAGTTAACTCCCACATTGAGTTTCGCAACAAATTTGCATCTCTAGAAAGCATTGATACCAGTGATGAACACGGATCCTCACGCAAGGAGCCAAACCCCCCCTCCCCCCAAGAAGATGCAGACCAACGCTACCCAGCGAAGCACGTCCCACCTCTGTACATCTACGGAATCGTGAGAAGAATGACGTTCATCAAGACCATCTCAGCAACGTGCTCCATACCGCCAAAAGTCATCAACACCAGCCAGTGTGTTAAAATTCACTGCCGGAGCATGGCAGACTTCAGGAAAATCGAAGCGTACTGCACACAACAGCAGTATGAATTCGCAACCGAACTCCCAAAGCCTTCCAGACCCATGAAGGTGGTCATACGAAAGCTACCAATGGATACTGACACCCAGGACATCATGAATGGCCTAAAAGCTCTGCAATACCCAGTCACTTCCGTCACGCAAATGAGGGGCAGGGCTGGACCCGATGGAAATCGCCCACTGTTCCCCCTATTCCTGGTTGCAATGGACAAACACCCAGAGAACAAAGACATTTATGAGATGAAGTACCTGCTTAACTGTAGAGTGGAAGTCGAAAACTACAGAGGGCAGGAAATTCTACAGTGCTTCCGCTGCCAGAGAGTAGGACACTCACAGCGAACATGCCGAGCAGCACCACGCTGTGTGAAGTGTGAGAACTCCCACCTCACATCAGAATGCCCGAAGACAAACAGAGATGAACCGGCGAAGTGCGTCAACTGCAAAGGAGACCACCCAGCCAATTACAAAGGATGCCCCATCCTGAAAGCCGCCAAAAACAAGAGGACGCAACAAGACACGCAAAACGACAAGCCCAACAAAACTCCAAGCAACGCAGACAAGAAGCTAACTAACAAGAAAAACAACAGCCCAGCAGAGCCACCAGCCAAGCAGACGCAGCACGACAGACAACAGGATACCACCACCAAGCAACCCACCAGCCGCTCTAGACGCCCCGAAGCAAATCCAGAAGACACCGCCACTGACAGCCCAGCATCCCTTGTAGCCACCATAAAGGACATCATGGACCTCCTCCAAGGGCTCAACATAAAGAAGTTCTTGGACACAGTGAAGACAGGCCTACGAAAGATGCAAGATGCCAGAGACTCAGCGTCCAAGTTCACCATCATGTTCGAGATAGTCGCCTCACTCCTCGATGATGGCAGCCAATAAGAGGCAGAAAGTAGCACGCGACCTTAGGGTCATACATTGGAATGCGGATGGGATTCGCAAGCAGAAACCAAACATCGAGGACTTCCTACAGCGTGAGCGTGTGGACATCGCATTGCTCACAGAAACCCACCTTAAACCCAACATACCATTCAAAATACGTAATTACACCTTCCATAGAACCGACCGCCAGGGACCAAAAGGCGGTACAGGTATCCTCATCAAAACGTCGATTCCCCACGAGCCCCTTCCTCTCCCAACCCTTCACTCTCTCGAGGGCACTGGAATTATCCTGCACTCTCCGGACGGACCAGTCTACGTCATTGCTGCTTACAGACCACCGTTAGCAAGATTGGAACCACAAGACCTGCGGAACCTGAGGAGACTTGGCCATCGGGTACTCATAGGGGGCGACCTTAACTGCAAGCACCCCCTGTGGAACTCCAAAGTTTTCAACGCAAACGGCAACATACTCTTCCAAGCACTTAATCGGGTAGACCTAACACCAGCAGCACCTGTTGAGCCCACGCACTACCCCAAGAACGGAGGTGAACCTGATGTCCTAGACATGATCCTGACGTCTAACCTGGCACTCCTGGATGGACCCCACTCCATAATCGCCCTGGCTTCGGACCACGTACCAGTGTTGCAGACCATCTCAGTCAACCACCAACTCTCCACCCGAAGGCTTCCAACCATCACCACCACAGACTGGGACAACTACCGCCAGCTTCTTGCAGAACTTGTGGACACAAGGACCCCAGTCAATACACCAGAGGAAGTCGAAGAAGCAGTAATCAACCTCGCGGCATCCATAAGATCAGCATACAGGCTGGCATCTACATCAACCACCACCGAGCCCGAAAACAACAACCGCCCCGAGGAACTACGTACCGCTGCGCTCATTCAACTCAAACGATGGGCAAGAAAGCAGTGGCAACGCACCAGGGACCTTCGATACAAATCGCTATGGAACAGCCTTACCACCAGGGTGCGGAAACGGCTGCAAAGGCTGAAGATCCAAAAATGGGAAAACAAACTCCAAGCCATGGAGACACCCAACCAAGAGTTCTGGCGACTGGCGAAAACCATCTCACGACCGACCAGCGGCTCCAGATCCTACCCCCTGCAAGGACCGCAAGGATTACTGCACGACCCAGAGGAACAGGCGGAGCTCTTTGCAAACACACTCGAAGAGGTACTGCAGAAGAACGACACCCAGCCAGACGCCCGCATACTCCTCGCCGTCCACCACAGCATGGAGCATACGCAACTAGAAGACCCACTACCGCCGAATGCACTCACAACGCCACGAGAAATCAGGACAGTTCTCAGGAAGATCCATCCCGGCAAGGCCCCTGGAATTGACCGAATACCTCCGTCAGCGCTGAGAGAAGCCCCAAGAAAAGCAATAGTACTGCTGTGTCGCATCTACAACAGTATACTGCGTACAGGACACTTCCCAACGACCTGGAAGGAAGCCAACATAGTGATGATCCCGAAACCGGGCACAGTACGGACCAACCCTACGAACTATCGGCCGATCAGCCTCCTATCGCACGTCAGCAAAGTATTCGAAAGAATACTCCAGAGGAGGCTGCAACAGCACATATCGGATCATCAACTAATCCCGGACCACCAGTTCGGATTCCGATCAGGACACAGTACCGAACATCAGCTGGTCAGAGTAGCGGAAGTAATCACAGCACGGTTCAACGAGGGCGGCCACACCTTGGGACTATTTCTCGACATCGAAAAAGCGTTCGATAAGGTGTGGCACGCAGGGCTCATCCACAAGCTGATCCAGCAGGAATTCCCGCACTATCAAATCCGAACAATCAGATCCTACCTGGCAGACAGAACATTCCGAGTAACATTCAACGGTAACACAACAGAACCAAGGACTGCAAGGGCAGGAGTACCTCAAGGATCCTGCATATCTCCTCTCCTGTACGCAGTATACACAGCCGATATCCCCACATCACCAAACACAACGATCGCCACATTTGCCGACGACACTGCAGTATTCGCCAGTCACTCCAATCTCAGGTACGCAACGCTGTATCTCCAGCGACACATCGACCACCTGGAAACCTGGACACGGAACTGGCGAATCAGGACCAACGCGAGGAAAACAGCTGTGGTGGACTTCACCCGTAACAGGAAGCGAAGAGAAGTAAATCTCACGATGGGAGGGACGGCACTCACAGTGACAGATACGGCGAAATATCTGGGAATCCACTTGGATAGACGCCTAACATTTGCCACTCATCTGCAGAACACCACCAAGAAGGCACTACAGCGCTTCATGGCTCTACTCCCAATGCTACTCGCAGCGTCCCTGTCTCAAAACATCAAGCGGCACATCTACAAGATGTCCATTAGACCGATACTACTATACGGGCACAATGCCTGGCAGCATACGTATAGAACACATCTACGTCCACTGCAGGTGTTGCAAAACAAGGTGATTAGGACCATAACCGGCCACTCCAGGGACACGCGAGTAGCACAACTGCACGAAGACCTGGACCTCCCGTTGCTTGAGGAAGTTAGACGACATCAATCCACCAAATTCTGGAGAAAGAAAGAACTCTCAACCAACCCCACAATAAGAGCAATAGGAAATGCAAACCCAAGAAGAAGACTTTACAGAATGCCACGACCCCCGTGAGAGAATCGTAAACCAACAAACCAGCCACAGGGAAAAACACAGGAGGGCGCGACAGTAGCGACTCCACCACCACATATACGTCAGAAAACAAAGCCAAGGAAGACACAAAAGAAATGGAAGGCAGGGGCAATAGCCCGACACTTCAACAAATCAAAACCCGCGAAGACAAGACTGAGACTGAGACTGAGGCTACGGTTTGGAATTCCTTCGATTGATGACAACACAAGCCCACACACAGTTGTCTGTGCTAATGAGACTATTCAAAAATTCTAATGAGAACTGTTTGCCACCCCTCATACATTCCCGACTTTCACCCTAGGATTTTTTTTTTTCATTCAGCTGAAAATGTGGTTTCTTCCCAACGTTTCAGTGATAGTGCAGTTCTCGAAATATCAATTATCGACCAGCTGAAGATTTAGGCATTAGATTTCTATGCAGAACATTTAGAAAAGATAGTGCCACTCTAACAAAAATGCTTGAAGCTTCATGGTGACTACGTAGTATAATAACTAAGGAACGTATTTGCATAAAAAAAGAAACAATCTTTCGATCTGCAGCCAGTAAGTTCGTAGTGGACAATATCGTGTCCGTGGGTTCTCTCGGGGCAATCCTGTTTCGCTCAATATTCTCATTCCACCAATTCTACAATCATTATTCACTTGTAATCATCCGTCACCTTCATCCTAAAGGACATATTCGTTAGACGTTAAACTGAAAGAGTTTCTTGCTGGTGTCATAATGGAAAGCTTAATAAAGATCTATTTCAGTACAAATTTCAGTGGTAGAGCGTTCACCTCTGGTGCATAAATCCTTGGTTCGACCCCAGCTCGCGTCAAGTGAACATTGTTGTTGGCAAATACGGTGTGCGTGGATTTTCTCGAGGTTCTCCCATTTCCTCCCACTTTCCTCATTCCACCATTTCATTCATTTATCATCATCACCATGTCCTTTACCCTCGCCGGCATAACCATGGGACGTAAACCTTAAAGATTTAATTTTAATATTTTTTTTTCAGTTGAAACTGTAGCATAACGTGGTTTAGTTTAAGAAATTTGAGCGGCAAAGTTTAGTGTGGGGTTTCATATATATTTATTTTGAATCGTTTTCCCGATCGGCAGATTAGGAATGAATATTGCTATAGCTTACCACAGAGTTCCAAAACTGAAGTTTTAAAGGAGACAAAGTAATTCTAACCATTCCTCTGACTAATATTGAAGTTTCCTGCTACTCACCATGACTTCCGATAACTCGACTGCTAGAAGCTGTACTGGTATACACATTGCACTCATCGTTTGGTTGTTCCATTTAGATCTATTCACTATAGGAAAACTCTCTGGTAGTAAACTAGCTGCGACTTAGCTTTACAACAAATGTTATTGTATCATCTCCCCACCTGCTACTGAAAAATGTTTGTGTAAATGATGTGTGTATCTGGACAGCTTTACAAGTAGATATCTTATATGTCTTCAAGAAGTATCAGCGACTTAATCTTAGAAGTTTTATCTATAGCCGAAGTTTTGACTCGCGGATGCTTTTGGTTCACGAGGTTCTGGGTTCGATTATCGGTGGTAAATAATCGGGTACGTTATAGTGTATACTGTTCAGGTTTCACTTTACATTCCAAATATTGACCTATATAATCACGTTGTTGACAAGGGTCATAAGTCCAAACCAATCATACAATAAATTTATTTATTTATTTATTTGTTTATTTATATTTTTTTTACCATTGTACACCTTTGAACATGAATGCATCATTCGTTACGAGAGAGTACATTATATTTACATTGTCGAACAACCAGGGAGGACACACTGACAGATAAATAAACAAAAAATCTAATTAATGCTCTCTTACTGGTAATTTTCACTACTGTCAATTAACAGTAAACTTAACCTTTAATTGGTGACGTGAGGTCCCACAGACACCGAACATGTTTTTTCTTCTCCCTCTAGCAGACGATTGGCATTGAATACGTGCCACTCCCAGTACCTTTCTCGCTCGCAATTGGCTACAAGTAGCTGTAGAGTTCGGATGTCTAAGCGTCACTGTTACGTTTCCTTGCAGTTAGCGCAGTCCCAGGGACCAGATGTCACTAATTGTGTTACTATTTTGTTCCAGGGCAGTGTTCATGAGTTGAGTCGATTTTTAGTTTTAATGTTCCTTTCAGCAGCGAGGCTATATGAGACGGGACCTACCGATCAACGTGGAATCCGAACCATATGAGCTCCCGCCGGGAATCAAATCCGGGTCTCCCACGCCAAAAGCGCGCACGCTAACCGTTTAGCCATGAAGGATCTTGCCAGTGTTCATATTTTATGCATTTTGAAAAATTTATAATCACCTGTTCTCGTTCAATATATTTGAAAAACCTGGCCCATCAGGTGTGAATGTGTATGATTCTGAATTTACAGAAAAAAATTAATTACCTGTTACATGTTTCTTGTCGGAAAGTGAAAGTGATGCATTGAGAAGTAAGGTAGAACAGACCTTTGCAAAATTGGCGAAACTAATATATACTTCAAAAATTTCACAAACTTGTAAATGTCTTGCCTTCCATTAGCAATAATTTTGATGAGTTCGTTTATTATAATTTGTATATCGGTGTAAGTGTAACCATATATGAAGCTATCTATATTCGCATTGCTATATTTCTTTATTATACTTATGGTGCATTATGTCCTATAGCTAAAATGCATATTTGAAACAAATTTGTCTTTCAAAAGTAATTGTGCTCCTTTTAATATTTAATAATTAATAAGGGGTCCCAGGGACCTCACATCATTAACTATGCACTAAAAATTAACTACACCAGTTGAGGGTTAAAGTTCATTTTAACAGTTATATACAGAAATACTAGTTTTGTTATTTCAGTGAGCACACTCGAGAATGAAACAAAATAAAGTACTGAACTTTAGCCTCGTTTTAATGAAAAATAGTTATCATTGCAAATTATTTTAAATTATTTTACTTGGTTCTTTTAATCATTTTTTTTTCTTCTGTTTGCAAGATGATTGCTTGTGAGGGCAAATATACATTACACGTCTAGAGGGAAAATGCCGTGAAATATGAGTTACTCATAAATTGTAACATCGTGATTCTCATTTTAATTTATGCCGAGTTAAAACCTGAAGATAATCTGCATTTTGGTAACAAATCCTTCAGGCTGGAAGAACGCAGAAAGTTTGTATTTCAGAATAGCATCTCTCAGTTCTCGGATTTCAGCTGAAAAATATTTCACTGGAAATGCATAAATTGCGTTTGAAGAGAAAAACATGGAATGAATTACTCACACTTCAGAAAATCTTAAACGCCTTCATCAACACGGGTAGTATTAAAACGGTTAGTAGGTACGTCAAGGAAAAGAAGTTAGCTAAGGACTATGACGCATGTAAGCCTCTCAGTTTATAGCAAGTTTCTTTTTAGTAATGGAGTAATAGTTATGCTAATAATTAGTAAAAGAATGTTTTAATTTTATTTTGCTGTTGTTATTCGTACTGCTTTCATAGAAGCGAATGTTGCCGTGTTCACTGTGCGTAGTACTTAAAATGATGATATTTTGCGTTTTCAATAATACAACACCAACCAATATTTGTTTGTTTGAAGAGAAATTACAAGCAACCACATCTTCACAGCATTCCCCCATACGAGATTATCATATTGTTACAAAGCTCACGCCTTTGTTTTCAAGTGGCTATTGCTCCGTTCAATTTGAGTATCATTGGTTACTCATCACCGCAAATTCATTATGCAATTGTTGGTCATATATTCTCTCAGTTAACAAATCAAGACAAAGTAAGATGCAGAGCGTTGGAAGTTTAGAATTCAAATTCTGACCTTGATATCTACGAATGTAAAGGGTTACAAACTTTTGCAATTGTGGTTCAAATATTGCCATTTTTCAATCGTGATTTACTAGGGCTTAGTGCTCATTATCTTGAATAGAGCTCGCGCTCACGAATCTCAATGAGTTACTCGCAAGTTCAGGTTCACATATTTCCAGCTCAGGCTCACTATTCTCAATAAGGCTCGTCCTCATTAATATCATTGACCTCGCGCTTACTACGAACTCGAGCTCGTTATCCTGAATGATACTCATACTTTCTCGTAATCACGTTCATTAGCCTCACTGGGGCTCACACTCCCTCGGACTTCGGATCTGGCTCGCTATCAACGTATACGACTCTTGTTCATACAAAGTTTAGCTGATTTATTGGGCTCGAGTGCCAGGCTCGCAAGTTTGAACTCTCCTGTAGATAGGCCAATTTACCTACGGGCAATATAATGGCAACGATACACATTTTCATGACCTCGACACAAAATAAAGATTATGATTGCAACTTAACACTCCGGCCTCCTTTATCCACAGGATTTTCTAAGCACATAATTGACATAATCTATGAACTCTAAGTCTCTTTTTGAACAAAAAGTAGAGCAACGAAGTCGATCCTACTCCCCCAGGGTTCAAGCTCAGCCGTCCGGTTCAGTGGTCCTTAAGACCCCTAGGAGGCGTTTATATTTCCGACGGGTGCGCTAGAACAAAAAGGGTCTATAGACTATTTGAGGGGAGATTTAATAACCTTTATTGGATTGAAGCATTTATGCATTTTACAAAATTTAAACAAGTGGCTAATGCAAGAGAAATTGTAGAAATAAAATTTCCTTTAACTTTATATATATATATATATATATATATATATATATATATATATATATATATATATATATATATATATATAAGTGGTTATAATTATATACATACAGAGGTTGATCCAGGATATGATCAAGGGAGGGGCTAAACCATATTTTGCTGTTTTATCCAGTGTAAAACAAGATTGAAGCCCATTTTATCCAGTGCATATCTGAGCGTCAAGGGGGGTTGTGTAGCCCCTATAGCCCCCCCCTTGGATCCGCCACTGTATATATATATATATATATCTTTAAGGTTGGTTTTAAGAATTGAAGCCTTTTTTTTTTTGGTCCTTAGACTTCTTCGTCCAAATTTCAAGTTCAGCCTTTTACATGGATCAATTGGATTAAGATAACGAGTGTGTTCAAGATAATTGCATTCACCCGAAGCGGCACTAGGATCGAAACAGTTTAGAACCATTGGTATAGTTTTTAAGTAGGCATGTTGTCGACTACGGTACTGGCACTCTCACTCGAATATATTGCAGACTAAATGTGTTCGTCATTTTATAATTTTCGTTAAATAAGTTTTAATACAATATTATAATGGTAATATAACGTTTTACGAAAAATTCCGCTGCATGAATCTCTGGGTTACTGGGACACTTTTTTTTTTTTTTTTTTTGCAAGATGAACACCTTCATGTTTACGAATATAAGGTTAGCAATAGATGTTGTAATATCTGGAGGTTCTACGAGTTTTAAAGAGTATTACTCTTTAAAATGGCTATATATCACACCAAAATACCCCATGACAAAAAAAGCTCAATTGAATAATATTAAAATGTGCCAACCCAACCTGAAGTTTTAATTGCACACCCAACCACAAAATTATTTCCCCCCTAAGTGCTCTAATTCCATTACTTGGGGTCCAGGTAATTTGCAGTTGTGAGAACGCCTAGACAGATGCAACCCAACTTACACGTAACTTTTCTGGGCACTGACAGCAGTTGGTAGCAATGAGTCAAGTCTGTATGCAAGTAAAATTGTGAGTAGATGACGCAAGAAACATTCCTTCATTCTGAGATCAATCTTTCTGGTTCAGAGCGTGTTGTCCAATGAACATCATATGCTAATCTCAATATTGCTGTGTATGTAATGTATTATTTCATTATTTACTGTAATTCAAAGAAATAAAAACACTGATCACACATTAATTAGAAAATGCTTGAAAGTAGACGAAAAAATCAAATCTAGACAACTGCTGGAACTAAGTTTATAAATCACTGTCTCCATTGACAGACCTTCTTCAATTCTCCTTATTCCAACATCTTTTTCTTTCTAGGGAAGAGAAGATTTTGCTTGCCACACTGAGTATGCATTGAAATTGAAATTGAAACAGGAACACTTGATAAAGTTTCAGCTTGACCGGGATTCGAATCCGGGTCTACCAAATAGATGTTCAATGCGCTAACCACTCCAGGGGCGGATCCAGGACCGACTTCTGGGGGGGGCGGTGGGTTGTCATACTGCTACTTTTAAGGGCTCCAAACTTGGGATGGGTTTTATTTATATATATAAAAAAAGAAAGTTTCCTCTTCTGGGGGGGGGCGATCGCCCCGATCGCCCCCCTCTGGATCCGCCCCTGAACCACTCAAACACCGCGACACTTAACCTTCTAACCAAACTAATAATTATTAAAATCGTTTCATGGAAAATTATAAACAAGATACTGAAATATAACAAAAACAAACAAATATAAACAAACTATAAATAACAATATAAATAAAAAAAAATATAAGGAACTTGTGTGTGTGTCTTAATAACTTACTCGAGATTTCCTTGTTTAACTCAAAAGCAAGTTATATATACGTTCCTCAATGAAGAAAATATCACGAAACGTTCTTCAAGTTAAACCTACGTCATCGACAGAGCCGTAACTTGTGGGGGCAACTGCCCCCCAGAGAAGATCCCCGCCGTTCGAGGGGCCCCATTTTGAGACAAAATGTTCTTACTCCATATACGATACGAACAAGAAATTAGAAATGAAGCATCAAATAGGGTCGCTACATTACATAAACAAAACAGCATACAAAAGGTAAATAGAACAAAACATGAATTGTGGTCCCATCTCAGTAAAAAAGGCCAATATTAGGGGCTCTAGAAATAATATTTATTCGTATGGCTTTGATATTTATCAATATTGTCTCCTTAACAATTTTGTCGTGTATGGAATGGGCCCAGAGAGTAACAACGGAACCGCAGACCTTGCCGTTCGGGAGGGCCCACAGGCTCCGGGGACCAATAAAGATTAAGAGAAAGTTGGAAAGAGGGGGTCAATAATTAGAAATACAACTTTTTCTAAGGTGCCCAAATAAGCTTATTAATGCTTGCCCCCCCCCCCCCCCGAAAAGAATCTAACTTATGGTGCTAGTGATCGGTTGCAGGGATGGTCCCGATTTACATTACATTTCGTCTTTACCGTAACTTCTAATTTCGAAAGAAGAAAAGACGACAGAAATTATTTTCACATTCTTTGAATTGTATTAACACGTGTAGAAATAGACAGTTCTATGTTTATGTTCCATAACTACTAGCTTATTTTCTTATATTCATATGAGGAATTTGTGACAAATTGAGCTGGCGGCACTAGCCGAGTGATCTCGGGCGTTCGGCTTCTGATCATGAGGCGCAATCCACTAGGGGTTGGAATTCCTCTGAAGAGCAAGATCGGAATTTTAACTGTCATCAGTATTTCTGTGATCTTGTTCCAGTAGTATTTAAAATACGTCGAAAGGACATGAGGTGCCAGTGGCGAACAAGATTCCGGTTGGGGTGAATTGTTTTTAAAAAAAATGTGGAAACAGGAAATTCACATTGCAGCTACTTGGGTTCCAAACCCGTCGTGGCAATTATTATTTTTTTTCTGAATGGGAATATAATGTTTATGTAATTGATATTGTAATTATGCTATTTCTTTATTATTATTATTATTATTATTATTATTATTATTATTATTATTATTATTATTATTATTATTATTATTATTATTACCACAATGGAAAGAAAAATTAACATAGTCGAAGGTATTCATAGGAACAGAAAAGATATACAGTATGCCAGATGTTTCTTAGGTTTACAAATGAACGCAATAATATTATTATATTTATGGATTTCCAGATAGAAATATCATTTTATGACAACAAGAAATTGAATATAAATATTTGTTAGCACATAACAATAATGCATTTTGTTTCGCCCTTCTTCTAAGTAGAAACGTGAGGTGACATCTTAAATAGGATCATTCTCGTGACTATCAACCCCTATTGTAAGTTCGATCAATATTTGCAATTTGTGCACAGCTAGGAACAATTCCTTGGAACTCATTTTTGGCCCATACTACAGCAGTAAGGAGGTGTTTAGCCCTTATGTGTTCATCAATTCTTGTCCAAAAACGCTACTTCTCAGACACTTAAGAGCGAAGGTTGATACGGATGATGTAATTTTGTGCTGTTGGCATTTCAACTGTAAAGGGAAGAAAACTCTCAACACTTGGACCCAGAGAAATTGAATATTTTTCATGTTCGTATACATCAGAAGTATCAGTTTTGAAGATTATAAAAATTTCCTGAATTGCCACAGCCGAATCGAACTCGCGTCCCCAACATTAGGAAACTAACCCTTAAGCCACTACTCTAAGACATCACTGTTCTAGGAAAAGGAAAAAGGAGCTGCAGTGAATTCAGTAATTACACACTTTTACGATTCCAGTGTAATAATGTTGAAACTTTCTGATTTCAGTTATGATAAAATGGTAAAGTATTATGCAGAAAGAATATTCCAGAGAAGTTAACTTTAAATTGACAACTAATAAGTACGGAGGCGCTGCCGTATGCTCTCGCCTCGGGCCCTGATTTTTCACGGCACGGCATTGGACAGATACTTATATTGATTGGAATCTGGTGTTTCAGTGCACTGGATTATTTTTTATTAAAGTTAAGTAATTTAACAAACCTTATTCAGTACCTTGTTTATAATTGTGACGCGTTTCACTCACTTTTACAGTTTTTTTCCACTAATTCTTTAAGAACAGGGACAAAAACACAGAAACGTGGAGGACAGTAAAAAATCAAACACTATTCGCGCGTTCTTCTCTTGCTTGAAGTAAAACAATAAAATATGGTGAACATGCAATTTTTGGTTTTCTATTTTCTATGTGTTGTCAAATCAAAAGTTGGAGTGGGTCAGTGGGTCAAGTGGATCGAGTTCACTGAGTGGGACAGTGGGTCGTGGGTCAAAAGCTTTCGACCCACTGCAACCCATCCACCGTGACCCACTGCTACCCACCAAGCACCATGACCCACAACTCACTATGACCCACCGCTCTCAGCGCACTGCATTGTAGACAGCATCTTCTGAACAGCATATTTTTTTCACCCTCGCCTCTAGCCATAGAAACTAAAAACACGTTTATGGTTGGTTGCAGCTTGCGGTTGTCCAAACCTTCTGGTGTACATATTGTGTATTATAGTAATAATAAAAGAACATTGTCATTTTGATGGAATTGAAGAAGGAGAAAATTGAAGAAGCAGTTGAGGTAAAATTTAGATAATGGCAGTCAAGGTGGAACAAACCGAGCCATGTGGTGCTTCTAACCCGCTCCTCCTCCTTCTACCCCTACTACTACTATTTATACTGTGGATTCGTATAGCAAAACTGCACACTTAACGTAATCATTTTCTAGTATTATTTTCATCTTATTTTAATGAAAAAAAAGTGTTTTGAAAATAAAAAGATAAAAAACTAATTGGTCCGGGTTTGAACCCACACCAAAAGTAATTTTAATTACTAACCCATTGCGCTAGTACTTTCGGCCACGAAGACCGCCAGTAGCAGACACTTTCTTTTGCTATATTTCTACTACGTGGTGAGAAACGGATAATTCTAACTAACCAGAACCGCATATTTAGCTCCTATGAGTAGGGTCGAGCGTAGTGTTGCCACGAGACGAGACATTTCTCGTGTCTCGTCTCGTCTCGTATCGTAAACGAGACGAGGCACGAGACGAGACATAACCCTTTTAGGCGAGACACGAGACGAGACAGACTACTTTTCTCGTCTCGAAAACGAGACGAGACACGAGACGAGACGGGACGTCTCGTGAAATGTCTCGTCTCGTCTCGTGTCTCGAAAATGAAAACGCTGGCAGGAATGGCCAAGATTGAAATTGCCAGTGGTCATATAGATTGCAAAAGGAAAACCCCCTTTGTGAGAAAACATGTTGAAAAGCCTTCATAGAAAAGTGTCCTCTGTCTATTGAATGAAACAATCGTGATACGTGAGCTTCCAGGAATATCATCCTTAATCTCTTGTCCCAAATTCTCCTTGCTGTAAACTGAGGATTTCTCTCTCTTTTTTTTATTTCTGGCTGGAATGATGACAAACAAAACAAAGACAGGGAAGATTTTTACAAGGTCAAGAAACCGAACTACCACCACCAGCTATTCAATTTGAAAACTGGGTAAGGTCTATGCTCATCACAGGCTGTAGTTGAAAGTTCTGGCTGAGGTGGCAAAGAGAAACGGACAACACTTGTCTTTATTCTCTGGTGGAGCGGCGGTATTCTTTTTACTAAATGAACTGAAAACGGCAATTGAAGTACGTCATCTTGCGACTAAAATTTAGTCCTCTCTCTCTCTCTCTCTCTCTCTCCCTCCCACTCTCTCACACACACACACATAAATATACACTTTTACCGTTTTACCAATCGCCCGCTTACAGCAGTCATGTTGAAAAATTCACATCTTCGTTTGGAAGCCGGGCGACGGACAAAGAAAGCAAACATATTGTCGACGAACACTTCAAATTGTTTGCTTTCAGCAAATTTATGGTACCCCTATAGTAACAATAACCCTGGAGCTGAAGAGGTTTTACAGGGGAGCCTTCTTTTTGTTACGCGGAAATGTTTGATCTGACCAGAGTGCGAAATTGCCCTCTGCTTCCATGTTAGGGAGGAGGGGAATACTTCACTTTCCTAGTGAAAAATATTCATTAGGTCCTGAATTATCTTCAAAAATGGTTTCTTACAGGCGCATTAAGCCTTTCGAACTTAATAAATGTAAAGAACATTTGGTATGATATTCATGGAACTCCGTTGAAAGCAGAAAATATTATGAGAATGATCAAAATTCGAACATTGAAGAACGTAATTAAAAGAAAAGAAATAGGGTTCCCAAACCATATTTTTAACCCTGCTATAAAATGTAAATCCTATATTTTTACTAATTCCATACTCCCATGAAAGTAACCTGGCCAGGATATTCTCTCCAAATTTTTCAGACTGAAATCCGTTTATTCCGTACGATTTCGCCCCCTGACACAATTGGAAAAACAAATGCTGTTAAAATCCATACACATGACCCTTCCGGGACTCAACCCGTGGCCTTCAAGCCGATGATCTATCGCCGCAAACTGCTCGGTTTGGTATGAAGATGTACGTTGTATGATTAGGAATAGATCACGACAATATAAGAAACTTTAATCCAAAATGGCCACCCAAAAATCATTTTTTTAGACCACAAGCTAATCTGGGTATACTGTCATGAGTTTGTTACACAAACGGGGCAACCACCATATAGGGGCACACACCCCGCGGGTATGGGAAGAGATTTGTACCATGGAGGTGTAGACTGGCCCCAAGCATTCTTTCCTCCGATGAGTCAAATAGAGCTTACTGTGCAGTAACCTATAAAATTTCAATCAAATACTTTCCATTACTCAATAAAATTATTTGGTTCCAAGCCTTTTAAAAAATATATATATATATAATAATTGCAACAAATCTAAACATGCTAAAATGGAAAGTAGTTTTTGGATTGGTATGGGTTAACACTGTGAAACCTAAAGGCTGGAATATATGAAATCAAAGTGTACACACATCTATCTATCTATCTATCTATCTATCTATCTATATATATATATATATATATATATATATATATATATATATATATATATATATATATATATATATATATATATATATATATATATTCGTGTATTGAAACTGGTGAAACAAATTTCAATGTTTCAAAATGTAAAAAAAAATAAAAAAATAAATAAAAAAATAAAAAAAAATAGGCCAGGGTCGAGAAGCCTCAGACAACTAACAGCAGAGATATATTATCTTGTAAACTATTTGCCCTTACCTTGTCAGCTTATTTGAATTTATTTTTAAGACCTTCAGGCAACTTTGGCCCATTCCGAATAGATGATGATGGGGAAATTAGTGGAATAAAGAAAGTGATAGGATACAAGACAACTTTGAGAAAACACACACACACACACTCGATGTTTGTTCACCACAAAGCTCACATGACACTAACCGAGATCGAACCGACTACCACACACACCAGAGGTAAATGCTTCACGGTGTAGCTACCGTGACCAGAGATGGAGTGGGTCAATGGGTCAAGTGGGTCAATTTTTCTGAGTGTGTCAGTGGATCGTGGGTCAACAGCATGTGACCAACCACCCACCGTGACCCACTGCGCCCCACCACCCACTGTGACCCACTGTGACCCACCACCCACCATGACCCACTGCGACCCACCGACTCAGTATGGTCTACCGACCCTCTCTTCTCACTGCATTGTAGAGAGTATCTTCTGAAGACTGGTAAATTTGTCTCCGTTTTACTTTCAAGACCTTCATTTCCCTTTCTTTTCCACTTGTTTCTGTCTACTTACCTGAGGTGAGTATATCTAACCAAGTGAAAAAAGAACTTCAGGCACTTTTGGATATTAATATTTTAATAGTAATAATAGCAATAGGACTTACCGTGCACTACAACTTGGCTTTCGAGACCTGTGGGTTTTTAGAGCTAACTACTGGAAAAAAAAAAACACTTTTGAATCACTGTAATATATAAATTATTTATAAAAAAATTTAATGTAACTATGTGTGCCTGATCATCACGGTCAAATTGCAAAGTCAAATGAAATTACTTTTGGTATATAGTTAGGCCTTAATCCAAATTAGGATGTTATATTGCTTTTATTATAATGCATAATATCCTAAGGAGGTAGTGAGGATCCGAATTTTTGCGAAACAAAATGAGTATCTCGCAAGCCGTTAAACTTACGGAGCTGAAATTCAGTGTATTAACTCTTTATTGAAAATAAACAGAATGTTTCATAGCATTTTTTTAAATTCTCCTTTATGTGGGGAGGGGGGGAGCGCACTTTCTATACATGGAAAATTGGTAGTGAATTGGTTTGTAAAAAGGATCGAAAACGATCGATGTTATTTCAGAAAAAAAAATCAGAAACAAAAAATACAGTGCTTGGCTTCATATATAAATTGCTTTCTGCTATAATAATTGCTGAAGCTTATGTTTATTATATGGAGCGCTCACAGCACAGGGTAATCAACCCATAAAGTTGTGAGAAAAATAGGCATAAGATTTGTACTGTAAGCTTAATTACACGGACATTTGAAATTTGGATTGTACGCATAATTGTATGGAAAATTTTACACTTTTTTTCCTTTACGTTGGTCTACTTACTTTGATTTGGAACTTCGAAATTTCATCCTTTTTTCCACTGAAAAGTATTGATAATTCAATAAGGAAATAATTATACTATGATAATTTAACTGAAACTCATCGTAATTTGGTACATGGCAAACAGCATTGTGGTAATTGAAGTTGAAGAAGGAGGGAAATTTCCATTCACCTCCGAATACTTTCCAGAAACCTCGTTCCCTTTCGCTTTCTAGACGGAGGAACAAACTTGGTAATGGTATCAAACCTTCATGTGTAATTACAAAAATTAAATTTATAAACAAATAAGAAATCATCAGTTTATCAGGCTTTAATTGATAATTTATTCACAAGATTCCCTATCAAAGGCGTGGTATATGAAGTTTCTGTTCTACATGGGTCGACATTGCCAACTGACATGGTTGATATGAAAAAGATGTTGTATGGTGATAGAGACATGATACTTCTTGCTGAGTATTTCAAAACTGACCGAGAAAAATCGTTATCAGACTTAAGTCTAACAGGTAGATTGTCGATGAGAAGTTGCAGAAATCGGGTAGAAGTATTATCAATTTCCACGACAGAGTGCGAACGGGGATTTCCCCTCATGAATTTACAGATGACTGATATTAGAAATAGATTAAGTGCTCAAACATTGTCTAACTTGTTGCTCATCAATGTTAATGTCCCACCGCTATACAAGCTCAAAGTAGACGAGCTAGTTATTTCTTGACTGAAGGATGAACATCATTCCACTGCGGATGATTTACCACCAGAAAGTTACCAACAGGAAATAAATCCGATTTCAGATTCGTTTTAAGGTGGAAAATTACGAGTTACGGAAAATGTATACTTGTATTACTAATGGCTTATTTGTGTTATTCAACTTTGTACCTACTTTTTAGTAACTCTCGTCTTTGGTTTAGGTAAACTACGTTTGAATAAATATTCATAATAATTGTAATTATGCATATTTGTAACTTAAATTTAACGTGGTGTTTTAGTGATTACACAAATTACAATTATGAGCATACTTTGTGGAGATGCTCTTACATAGGGTACCCGAGCACCTTTATACCCTATGAACAACTGATTTTTCAAGTCTTTTGTGAGAAAAATACTGTGAACTGAGAAACCATACCTTTTTCCATATTGTACATGGGTATTTTCTGCGAATATAAGTTTCTTTTGGAATGCGTTCAGAAATTAACACTTGCAAGAATACTCTCTTAGTACAAGTATATTTTAGGCACACACTAATTTCCCCCCACCTCAAACTGTTTCCTCACTGACAAACACTTTACCATTTTATATCGTAAAGGTCAGTTCTACCGTTATTGTAACAGAGTGGTGCTTGAGCAATTGACTAGAAATTCAAACTCCGATTAGTGACATTTCACTATCTTGTTTTATTACAAGTGTAAACTCTTTAGTCGGTTGAGAAGAGGCTGTGGATCGTGTTCAGACTTCATGACGATGGATTTTGGTGAGTCAGAGTAGGTCAAAGTGGATGAGAGTGGTTCATGGTGGATTGTGGGTCACGGTGGGTGGTGGGTCATGGTGGGTCAGAGTGGGTCATGGTGGGTGGTGGGTCAGTGGGTCGTGGGTCAAGGTGGGTGGTGGGTCAGTGGGTCGTGGGTCAAGTTTTCATTGACCCAAGCCAACTCTGACCGTGACATTTCTTGTCTTGTTTGTTCTGGGTAATAACTTAGTTGTATCTTGATTAGCATGGTGCACTCTGCTACATTTTACTTTCGTTCCCATGGTATGCTGTTATTTTTTACGAGACAAGACGAGACAAAACGAGACAAACGAGACGAGACGAGACGGGACAGAACCTCTCGAGACGAGACACGAGACGGGACGAGCATATTTTTTCGAGACGAGACACGAGACGAGACATGCTTTGCACGAGACGAGACGAGACAGCCTGAAGTCTCGTCTCGTCTCGTCTCGTGGCAACACTAGTCGAGCGTGATTTAAAAATAGAGCAGTGGATATTGATATTTGTAATTGTAATAATAGCAATAGGACGTATATTACTACTTGGCTTTCGAGACTCAGCCTGTGAGTTTTAGAGGAGCTAACTACTGGAAGCAATAAATTTTTTAAATCACTGTAATATATACATTATTATATAAATATACATGTAACTATATGTGCCTAATCATCACGGCCAAATTGCATTCAAATAAAATAGCTTTAGGTATATAGTTAGGCCTTAATCTAAACTGTGATGCTATCATGTAGCGTTCATTATAATAATATCCTAAGGGATAGTGGAGATCTGAATATTTGCGAAAAAAAAAAAAAAGAGTATCTCACAAAACGTTAATCTTACGGAGTTGAAATTCTGTGTATTAACTCTTTATTGAAAATGAACAGAACGTCTCCTAGCATATTTTAACATTATGGAAAGGGGTGCACTTTTCACATATGGTAACTAGATAGTGGGTTAGTTTGTAAAAATTATCGAAAACGATCGATAGTTTTTGAGAAAGAAGATGAGAAGGAAGAAATACAGCCGGGTTCGATTTCCGGCGGGAGCTCATGTGGTTCGGATTCTAGTTAACCCGTACTTCATGCAGTAAGCGTCAGTGGACCACCGATGGGCAACTAGTAACATCTCACCAAAAATTTGCGGCCCCCCTTACGTTTTTAAAAAAAATATATCACCAGTTGCCCACCAATGGCAGAGATGCGACGACACGGCAATGAACCACAAAATTACTCCCGCAAAATATGTTAAATCGCCTATATGCGTAATTTGTTTAAAATTAGGAGAGTCTGAAAAACACTAAAAAAAATTAAAAACTGTCCCGGGGTGAGCCTGAACCACCAACCTTTGGATTAGTAGGTGTGTACTCTTTTGATATGGCCACAGAGGCGATGACGAAAATGTCGCTTGTAGAGGCATACATCCTTGAGGTATTTTTAATTTGGCTAATCAGAGTGCTCCTGTAACCATGTATATTCGACGATAACCGTTTGAAATCAGATAAAGTCCGTTCGCCGTGTAATTTTATAACAAAATGTTGGGCGTCTATTTACAATAGTTCATGGTTTTCCCATATTCACTTTCAAATGATCGGGTACAGTTGTAATCTAAATTCATACAATTATACGCACTCATTTCAAGATTTCTCACTTCACGATGTAGGGCCAGTGGTTACTGTTGACGCCCGTAGCTCACTTTAGGAACAATTCCCCGGGAAAAAAATAATATATAATAATAACCGCATGCACATGACTGGCGTTAGTTCGTGGTTGTCCCTACGCAATTCTCCGCTACAAATCGAAGCAGCGCGGACCAAAATGAAGTCCTCGCTGCTATGCGGTGGCAACCTCAATACCCCAACTCTAGATATATGTTTCGACTGGACGAAACCCTGCCGCCAGTGGCACACTAGCAGCAGTCCTTCAACGCGTCGCTATAGCGACGATCGACATTTACCGGCAAGGGGGATACTAGGTGTCGGCGACGTTTACGTCATGGGGTTTCTATTCCAAATTCAAATTTCAGATTTTAATTTGAATTTTTCAATTTTTACTTTTTATTTTACAGGGTTTTTAATATAATACACCTTGTAGAGCGATCTCTAAGCTTCCTAATGTTGTTTCTTCCACGTCTCTAGTGCACATATTAACCATATTATGACAATTGTTGTTAACCATGACTGAAAAATGCCCTCTTTTGACATTTTTGAACACCTTGTATGGGGATACTTTCAGGAGGTGAGAGGTAGTATTTGGGAATGTTTCATCTCCCACTGTAATAAAGCTGTGCATCATTTTTTAAACAAAAATCTGAGATGGTGAAGTCTGATGACTTGTTGATTTGACATGGAATGTCCTTTTACTCACTTTTACAGTTTTACCAGTAACTCTTTAAGAACAGGGACAAAAACAGAGAAACATTGAGGACAGTAAAAAGCACAAACACTATCCACAAATCATTATTTGTCATTTTACCGAAATACTTCATGACTTTTCCACCAACCTGATACTTTAAATGTTGTTAATAAGCAAAGTTCATTGATCTCATCGCTTAATCACTTACTCTCTTATGATCATCAAAACCTTTAGGGTACTTCCGGTAGATACAGAAAGCTGAAATGTAGTATCCCGTCTTGGTATAGCATGCAAGTAAACAAACAAAAAGCAACAGGATGATATTTCCCTTTGCCAAGTCCCCTTCAATGGAGTGTGTTGATTATTCAACAAAAACACGTGAAATCCAATCAGAAAATTCATAAAATATAAAATATGTAGCCAAGTCTCGACTTTGAAATAATAATAATAATAATAATAATAATAATAATAATAATAATAATAATAATAATAATAATAATAATAATAATAATAATAATAATAATAATAAAGGAATAACAGAATTACAATATCAACTTACGTAAGCAATACCTTCCAATCAAGAAAAAATAATAAATGCCACGCCGGGATTCAAACCCAGGTCATTATATTGGCAGTTCTCTGCTCTCGCAATTCTCCATCAATTACTAAGACTAAGATAAAAATAATAAACTAGTAGTTATTTTAGATAATGATAGCACACACTATTTCTACACGTATTGATATAATTCAAAGAGTGTGAAAATGATTTATATCGTCTTTTCTTCTTTGGAAACTAGAAGGTAAAGAAGAATTGTAGAGATGGGCACGAGCGAGTTCGAGCGAGTTCTCACTCATACTCGACTCGACTCGACTCAAAAGAAACATCTTTGAGCTCGACTCAAAAAATTTCCTCCAACTCGACTCGAATTGTACTCGAGTTTCGATTCGAGTCGAGTCCAAACGAGGAAAGTCGAGCCAAGTGCTCTGTGTAGTATCAAGTACTTTCTTCAAGTATCCTACATAAACAATCCTACATATCCTACATAATTATTATCAATGATACTATTACTACTACACTCATACTTATTATTATTATTATTATTATTATTATTATTATTATTATTATTATTATTATTATTATTATTATTATTATTATTATTATTATTATTATTATTATATCAACACCATGTATAAACATGAAATATAGGAATATCTGAATACTAAACTCTAGTTGACTGTTGACCTCGGTAGTCGTGAAGTCTAGGAGGCAAGAACATCCTTCCCGAGGTTCTGGATTTGAGTTCCGGAGAATCTCGCATCCGTGCTTAAACCAAAAATCGTTACAAATTAGAAGGCGCCAGCTAAACTTGTTCAAAACTGCTTGACCTGGGTTTAGGGTTCTCAACGGCTTGAACGGATCGGCTCACAGCTCATTCTCTATCGAGCCGAGCCAGTAGCTCACCAACCCAAGCCGGCTCGAGCCGATGCAAACCAAGCTGATGGCTTACCCTAACCAAGCTGGCTCGAGTCGATGGCTCACCTGAGCAGAGTACGCGTCTCATCTCAACCAAGTCGGCTCGAGCTTTTCGCTCAGTTGAACCGAGCTCAGTCGGTTAACATCACTACTCGGGTTGGGCTGCTTCAGCTCAAATCTTCGACCGTGCAGGTCTTAGCCTTGGTGGTAAAAAATACAGTATATACTTATGTTAATGCTTACGACATTTGAGGCTGTCTCGTTATAAAAATCCATTGTCGTCTTGTTAATCAAGACGAGACGAGATGCAAGCAATGTCCCATCTCATGGGTAACACTAAAAAGATTCCACATTGTTGCTTACGTTTCTCATAGTTTCGCTTTCCAGTCTAATCAGGTAATGATTTCAAAACGAGTTAAAACGAGCTAAACGAGCGAGACATTTATCAGATTCGGCTCGACTGAAACTCCAGCTCAGAACAGTCACTCCACTTGGAACTCGACTCGAGAAAATTACATTTGACTCGACTCGAATTCACTTCGAGTTTCGAGTTGAGTCAATTTTTAGCTCGACTCCTGCCCATAACTAAATAATTGTATTGCAAATCGGGACCATGCCACGCCGGGATTCGAACCCAGGTCATTATATTGGCAGTTCTCTGCTCTCACAATTGTCCATCAATTACTAAGACTAACAAGTAAGGGACCATATGGTTGTCGCGCAAATCAGATGCAGACATACGCCATCTGATTGAGCATGAAAAGATATGAAGAACACAGAAATTTAAGGTGCTAAGGGCCATAGGGAGCGGAGCAAGGAAAGAGGAAACATTGAATGTCGGCAAAATTGAAGAAAGTCAGGAATGACGGGAAAAGGTAATTTCGTGCAAACAGAGAAAGAAAGTCAACCAAAAGAACGAAAATAAAAATAACAAGGGCATCAAGGACGAAGAGAGATCATAATCAGGGTTGCCATCCGGACCGCAGTGTTGCCAGCGCTGCATAACATTGATATGGAAGGTATAGCACAGTATGGCAATTCATGCACAAGAAAATATATTAGTAACACAAAAGACAATTGAAAAGACTGTACACGTGCGTAAAAAGTTTTAACGATAGTCGTGAGTGAATAATGTGCATGAGGGAGGACAAATACAGACATGAAAGTGAGGGAGGTTCACATGATAACACAGAAACGAAAGTGTTTGGGAGCATCGTTCCATGATGATGATGATGATCGGTGTTCTGCCCGAAGGCAGGTTTTGACTTGAAGGTCCCTGGGCTGGATGAACCCATGGTGGTTTGCTATTGCCTTCCATGGGATGATAATGACGTATAAAGGACGAGAACTACAGTTTAAAGAGGGATCCGAACCTTTTGCGTCCCCACCGGGGATCGAACCCGGGACTCCTTGAATACAAAGCGAAGAGCTTAACCACTCATCCATCTGGGACACTATCGGTCGAGTGTGGATATTAATAGAGATAAAAATTCGGCCGACCATCCTTCATATTGTGCCTTATAAGCCGTCGTTGCACAAGGCGAATGTCGGGATGATATATGATAGTACGGACCAAACCTGCTTGCCTCATCTGTCGATGTGGCCTCGGAATTAAAGATATAAACCCCTGATTGTATCCTTGACTAGAAAAATAAATAGACTGGAAGAAGACCCAAGTAATTGATGATGCAGTGTATATTGCGTATTCGCTGATTTCGTAGACAAAAAACCGCAAACGCCACCTCGCCGTAGGTAGGATACATATCACCAAACTCGGTGGGAGACAAGTGTATGGACGACTCGAAAACACGGGGACATTTTTTTATTTCTGTTGTTTCCATGGCAATCGCTATAAGAGCTAACCGAACGTTTGTTTGTTCATAAAATACAATGTGCACATGTTTTTCACATGTGTACTCATGGTTTTCCTTCGAGATTGTCAAAGCAGTGATCTTATGAGAGAAGACAAAATCAGATGGCGTGGAACTACAAAATAAAAGAGGTACGAAGTAATTTGTCATGCTATGGGCCACAGGCAACTACGTAGATAGGGGGCGCATTTGTAGGAAGTGAGCAGAGAGTGTGGAACTTAAAGGCGCGAGACACAACTAGTGCTTGTTGTTGTAGAAGTACAAGTGTTGAGCGAAGATTATGTTCTGTGTGTGCCACCACAAAGGGCAGTCAGGAAGTGGCATTGGACCGAATGCGGGGATACTTTGGAAACTGATTTGTACACTTGTTGCGTGTGGTTTTGTTAATGATATATTAGAAAAATACCACACTAGATCAATATTGATCTGCTATTGGAATAGGAGAAGCGAGTGATTTGAACGTAGGTAGAACACAAAGATTGTGAGACGTTGTCGTCATATATTGAAGCAATTCTGTTTATTATCCAGCAGGCACGAGTGCGATTTACTAGGTGCGTCATATGTGTGCAAAATGCGAATATCTGTAGTTGTGAAGTTGTTACCAGATGTCACAAGAAACACCAACGTGGGAGGAACTTATCGTTACAGAGCAGATTAAAACACAGTTGTGGAACGAAGAAGGTGTTGTGGATGACTTTAATACATTAGTGATGGATGAAGATGGGACAGATTTTGAGGACATTGAAAGTGATTTCGGTGATAATACAGCGTTAGCAGAAGAAACTATGTTGCAACCAGAACGAAGTCCACCAACGCACCACGAAAGCAGTGGGTCGTCATCTTATGCTCCATCTCCACCAAAGAAACAGTTCACAAAATTCCCGGACAACTACTTGGCCGATGCTTACAAGATCTGGACCAACCAGCCGACAGGGCCGGAGCCCCCCAGCTGTGTCCTTCCGGGTTAGCGATCGATATGTCACCGCGTCTAAAATTCACTAGCGTTATGGCAGAAAAACGCAAAATAAAAAATAAAACCGTCTTACAAAAATTTAAAAAGACACCCATAACAACTTGGAAACGCCGGTACTCCTTACAAAAACGCTTAAATAATGATGTACTCGAGCATTTCATCGCAATGAGACAATGCAATACAATTATTCAGGACCACACAATACGTATCTGGGCCATGAATATTAAGAAATAAATTGATCCACACAACACATTATCATTCACAGCGTCCAGATCATGGGACACGCGCTTCAAACGAAAAAAACAAACTGGTTTTGCGCAAGATTACACATAAAGTTAATACACGAGTCGCCGTTGATACTGCTGCAGTTCAAGCATCCGCCACAGACTTTGTTAACCAGATCAAGTCTTTCATTGTAGAGCACGAGTTGACTCCAGAGATGGTCCTTAATATAGATCAGTCCAGATTTGCTAAAGAGTTGCATTCAGGCAGAACCCTTGCCATTAAAGGAAGCTACCCAATCTTTGGTGCCGTAGGTTCAGTTACCGCAACGACTCATTCCTATATGATTATGCCGGTGATTGGGATGGACGGTACATTGCTTCCACACATGTATGATCTTGTTTCGGAACCCAGTGGTAACTTTCCAGCGCGCATGGTATGTGAATTCCCAATGTGAAAGCATATGCAAGCAGATCAGCAAATATGTCCAAACGGGATTTGCAAATCTTCCTGGAAGAAGTTTTGTGGCCCGATCTTCAAGGTAAGGATAATATTTTGCTTTTGGTTGACTCCTGGAATCTAAACAAGGATGACACTCTTTACAACATGACAGTTCCTGACGGTGTTCAGTTCTATAAAAAGCTGAATCCTCCGAAATGTACAGGCCTTATACAACCTGCTGATGTGTTCTTCTTTCGTCCATTCAAAAACATGTGAAGTTCATCACAGATACGTTAGTGTTCTCCAGTATTAATGTGTGGCAACGTGAGAACCTTCTCCGCCTTCAGTCATTTGTTCATTACCAGTTTTCTTCTAGGCGATTCCAAAAAATGATACGCTTTGCGTTTTTCAAATGTGGCTGCTCCAATGAACATCCTGGACAGTTTGAAACACCTTCCGCATATTGCTTTGAAAAAGGACTCACAGAGGAATGCTGCAGAGACGCGTGTGACCAGCTTGCTTTCATCCGCTGTGCTCACTGCGAGAAATGTTTGTGTGTTGACCACGCATTCATTCGTGATCTTCACGTCAACTGCAATTAAACTACAAATGGTGCGTACTGTTCTTTATTTTCCTCCATTTGTATTCACGCGGGTGTAATATTCACTCACGACTACGTTAAACCTTTTTACGCACGTGTACAGAGTCTTTTCAATTGTCTTTTGTGTTACTAATATTTTTCCTTGTACATGAATTGCTATACTGTGCTATACCTTCCATATCAATGTTATGCAGCGCTGGCAACACTGCGGTCCGGATGGCAACCCTGGTTATGATATTTCTTCGTCCTTGATGCCCTTGTTATGTTTATTTTCGTTCTTTTGGTTGACTTTCTTTCTCTGTTTGCACGAAATTACCTTTTCCCGTCATTCCTGACTTTCTTCAATTTTGCCGACATTCAATTTTTCCTCTTTCCTTGTTCCGCTCCCTATGGCCCTTAGCACCTTAAATTTCTGTGTTCTTCATATCTTTTCATGCTCAATCAGATGGCGTATGTCTGCATCTGATTTGCGCGACAACCATATGGTCCCTTACTTGTAAGATAAAAATAATAAACTACTAGCTATGTTAGATAATCATAGCACACACTATTTCTACACTTTTGATGCAATTCAACGAATGTGAAAGTAATGTCTGCCGGCTTTTCTTCTTTGGAAATTAGAAGTTACGCTGATGAAGAATTGCAGTAATGTAAATCGGGACCAGTTAAAAACGATGAGGTAGCCTCATCTTGAAGAACGTTTCGTGATATTTTCCTCATTGTTTTTGAGTTAAAGAAGGAAACTTCGAGTAAGTCATTGTGACACTCATAAGGAACGTCTTTTTATACGAGTATTAGTACGAGTATTTTGTGTATAGTATTACATGGAATGCGTTTAACTAGCTAATAGTTTAGGTGGAAAATGAAGTGACGCGGTAGGTAAGCAGTTACCGCATTGAAGTTCTATTCAGCGGACCCGGATTAAAATCCCGGTCAGGTTCTAACTTTTTCAAATGATTCAATTTCAATTTCAATACATACTCAGTGTGACAAGCAAGATCTTCTCTCCCCCAGAAAAAAAAAAAAGATGTCGGAATGAAGAGAATTGGAGAAGGTCTCTCAATGAAGGCAATCATTTACTAACTTATTTCCAGCAGTTGTTCTAGATTTGATATTTTCAGCTACTTTCAAGCATTTTCTGATTCATGCGTGGTCTGTATTTTTATTTCTCTAAACATACAGTATATAAATAAATAATATATTACATACACAGCAATATTAAGATAAATATATGGTGTTCTTTTGAAAACACGATACGAAGCATAGAGATTCACCTTAGAATGGAGAACTGTTTCGTTAGTCACCTACTTTACAATTTTACCTGGATAAACACCTGGATCAGGGCTACCAAGTGCTGTCAGAGCCGAGAATGTTGCGCGTAAGCTGGGTTGCATCTGTATAGGCGTTCTCACAACTGCAAATTACATGGACTCCAAATAATGGAATTAGAACACTTAGAGGGGGAGATATTTTTGTGGTAGGGTGTACTATGTGAGGCAACATGTACATTTGGAAAAAACAATTGCAAGTTCATAAGCACAAGTATTAAATTACTAGAGACAAGTTGAAAATAACGATATACGTGTATTTGTGGTAAAAACAAACTAACAAACAAACAAACAGAAATGTGTCACATGACCACTTCTTATTAAATGTTGAACCTGAATCCAAGATGACGGACTTCTAGATAACCGCCATGATAGTACTATACAGCAGCATATATGATTCTGCCCGCGTTGTATTTATTCAAGATATGACGTCACTCTGCTCTAGCTGTTCTATACTTACAAGATACATTTGCCTCACATGATATACTAGCCTTCGGCTAAATGGTGACTTCGCCAACAGACCCCTCAGTTTCTCGACCTACGTCCTCGGACTTCCCACATCCCTAACATCTCTGTAACCCTAAGAGATTTTGAGTTATGACCATCCTATTATAGCAATTGGTCCTCATAGGGTTTCTCTCCACCCTTGTTCTTCCCTTCTAAGGGTAACACCACAAAACGCTGAACTTTCTCGTGACTAATCGGTTAACGTACGCATCTTTGGTGTGGGATACCCGGGTTCGATTCCTGGCAGGAGCTCATGCAGTTTGAATTCTACGTTAAACTGTAGGTCCACGTCTCATAGTCTTCTTTCTGAAAGGGAAAATAAACGTAAAAATGAAATTAAAAATAATCACACTGAAACACTTCTTAACAGAGCGGGCAAAACTAAAAAAAAATAAACAAAAGTTTTGCTGCTTCGCAATGACATCCGGCAACTATGAATGTTTGTTTAGGATTATTTTCTTAGCTTTAGAATAGCACATTCATAAAAGGAAACTTACCCACTCACTTATATTTGATAAGCCTGGTACCTACAGATGAAATTTGAATCATCATTCAAGTAATTGAGGTCTTTACTTAAGGGATTCTGTATGTAGAATTCCAAAGACAAGATCTTTAGAAGAGTGAAGAATATATATATATTTTTTAAACAATATTGCACATGTGTTATGCAGATCTCTACCCACTACCTTACAAAAAGTTATGCATTGCATCATGTATAAAATGGTTCTACATCAATATCGTACACATCTTGTAAGGATAATACAATAAATGTATACGTCTGTTTTATTCAGTATTATTCACAACTAGATAAAACGTTTTAATGAAATGTGAGCAACTTAGAAAAAAAAAAAAAACGAGCTGTGCATATAAACTGCTTTCAATGGTGATTCTATCAATATGATGATAACCTCTCCGGCAACTAATTCAAACCCACCGTCACACACTTTTGTATCTCTCTCTCTCTCTCTCTCTCTTTTTTTTTTTTTTTTTTTTTGTCTAAAGAAACAAAATATCATTCTTGTCAGAATCAGAAACTGGAAAATATATGGCACATTCTAATGAAAGTCATAAGAAATTCAACCCATGTTTGTTCTATTTTTATAGTTTCGATTTTACAATTCGTACCCTCTTTCTCTGTAACATGGTTCTTTCTGACCGCGTTTCGTTTCCAAAATAGGACAGCAATCTGAAGAAATATATGAGGCTTCTGGTTCATTGGTATTCTGGAAGAAATAGCACCAACTGATAGGTTGCTGTCTCGAGCACCGGACTTAGGCCTTACTTGACAAGAATTCGAAAAGAACCACAGCGCCAGGTGACGAGAGCAAAATTCAATATTGAAGATGTCTTGTAAGCTGTAAATGCAACAGGCGATTTTTCATGGTGTTCTGGACAGGTGTCAATCCTTATAGCAGATAGTTTCATCTCGCTTGATACGATAATGTGACGAATGTGTTAATTAATCTAATCCGAGGTAAGTGGTTGCAAATAATACAACTGGCTTCAACAAAATGGTATGATAACTGCCTGGATATTAACTTTGGTATGTTTTTTTTTATTGTTCACTTAATTTGTTCTCGTTATATTAATTATGCATAATTTTGATGTTAATCAACTTTAAATTTAATGATTCAAACACTTTAGAACTGCACATGTTTATCATTTGCAAAACAACAAAAAAAGTATATTATTTGAAAAAAGAAAATACCTCTGCACATTACGCAAATGCTGAAACAATAACCTGAGAAAAAATGTAGGTGGTGTACTTAAAAAAGAGTAGGTTACATGTGTAATTCCTGTAGTTTTTGGACTTAACGTACAACATACATATAACTAAAAACATATGTTTTATAATACTTTACGTATAAGTGTTCCATCTATACGTACTATCCGTATGAAACAATAGAGACAGTCAGGATCTCACATACAAATGGATGTATATAACATATAGCTGAGAAATGTAACATAAATTTATGCATGTGACATAAATTTATGCATGCAACATAAATTTATACGGAAAACTGTTAGATATCAGACACCCTGCAACGGCATGATGTAACACCTTAAAGCAGTGCGTATGCGGCATATTGATAACGTAAGCTCTATACTGATTTTTGTAGTAAACAAGAGTATTCCGTATATTTGCACAATATGCCGCTGTTCGGAGAACGTTTTTTCTCAGTGTAATTTAATTATAATTACCACGTTCATTAATTCCCATTAAAATATTCATGCTAAATATCCAAAATTTGGAAGGATGTTTGCAAAACCAGATTAATTCGTAATTCGCTTGACACGTTGGGCAGTAATTGCAATAATTTCACGTTGAAACAATATTTCCCTGGAACCGCAACTATTGTCAATTGTGATACGTAAGCACTTCTAACATCTAATACCTAAGTATATTCTAAAATCTTGACAGCACTGGCCACAAACTGACAAGTTTCCGTCCACTACACACTAAAACCTGCTATGATAGTTATATTAATGTAGACGCTATTATTATTATTATTATTATTATTATTATTATTATTATTATTATTATTATTATTATTATTATTATTATTATTATTATTATTATTATTATTATTTTGAAATGAATATATGCCAGAAGGTCCCGGACTAAAGGATGGTGACAGAAACTCCCGAGTCAAAAGGGTACCGCGACAAAAGAGTCCGGAACAAAACGACCCGATGTCAAGAGATCAAAGTATGAAAATGCTGATACGTATGACACATATTACGTGGACAACACCTGTTATGTTTGTGTAGAAAGAATATGCATACTGATCTGTATGCGGGGTTAGTCTAAAGTATTGGGACAGAACAATAATTACTAAACGCGTGGACAGAAGAAAAGCTTTTTATCATCCCACGATTACGCCCTTGATGCTAAGGGAGACGAGTGGTTAAGGTAAATGAATGATGATGGAATAATTGGGGAATGAGAATGTGGAAGGAAACGAGAGTACCCCAAGAAAATTCACGAACACGATAGTGTCCACCACAAACGTACTTGGTCGGGGAACGAACCAGGGACCTCACTCATCAGAGGTATGTGCTTACCAACTGAACCCTTTACTCCCTGAGGAAAAGCAAATGTTGCAAGTGGTTAGTGGTAAAAAAAAAAACTGCATTGAATGGGGCTGTGGACATCATGACATCCATATTAAGTTACGCCATTTTGTATACTCTAAATAGAAAGTTACTACCATATAGTACCCGCTTCGCTGGGTTGAAATAAATAATTTAAATGCACACTGATATTGCTCATTTTGGATTATTTTAATGTATGTTATCCCTCCTCATCCCCAAAGTGTCAGGGCTGAAAATGGACTTAAACAGCATCAGAAGTGTCGCTTTTCATTTCGGCCACCGCAAGAACTATAGATTCAACAGTAGTGTCTGTCATCTTTGACCATATATATATATATATATATATATATATATATATATATATATATATATATATATATATATATATATATATATATATCCCCCAACCCATGTTGCGGGCCATAGCATCGGAAGTGTCACCGTTCATCTCAGCGCCTCAAAATATGCGGATTCAGCACTTGTAAATATTTTTTTCTTTTTCTTGTTTATTTATTTATTTATTTATTTTTTTTCAATGGTAACAAGATCTATAAATGCTCGCAGCTCATCATGCTAATGCCACTTGCGTACGATGGCTTGGAATCATGAAAGATATTACGTTTTCCTTCAATCTTTACATTTGTGTCTTCCAAAACACACTGCAACATGTCTTCAGAGCAAAAGACGTTCCCAACTATCGGCAATGCCCTCTGAAGATACACTTCTTGCACTCCCTTTCTTTCCAGGTAATGAACAATGATACTGCATGAGTTGGTACGTTTCTTCAAAGGATCTCTTTTATTCCATTTAAACCATTTATTCTTTCCATAGAAGAGCTATGAAGATCTATCATTGTGATCATCAGATGATGAACTGTGTTCACTTTCTCCTGTATGAAATTACCGGTCACTCTCAATGTAAAACTCACTATCCTATTTGATTCATCATCATATTCTAACTCGTTCAGAAGAATAATCACGATTTCGCCCTAATCTAATATAATAGTTTACTATTACCGAAACCTTCTAACCAGTACCGGACTGGCCACGTTGGCGACTTGACAATCGCAGGGGGCCCGAGGCCCGGGCGGCTCCGCAGGGACCACGAGGCGCAATACCTGTAGGCCAAGGTCGAATTTTCGCGATCGCAAATGCTTTCCTGAGTCTTCCTACCAAAAAGGTTGCGAAAGTTAGTCTTTCCGAAAGAAGTTTTCACGGCCCCCGTTGCTCATATTAGTACGGCCCTGTGAGTCAGTAAAATTTCGTATTTGGCAAAGGCCCCCCTCTAGTTCATAACGGCCCCTTGCGCTTATTCGCTTTCACCTGCTGTTTAATGCGCAACAAAGCGATATTTGTTTAGTAATTTCTACATTGCTTTCGAATTTGTTCTTACGCTCCCATGTACTCACGTCACATGTAAGAGGACATTTCCTAAATTGAAAATTGTTAAACTAAAAGATCTGTGATAAGTCAAAATCATGTGTCTCCTTTATTTTTGTCGCCTTTAAGGAACCGCGCCAGGGGCCCTCAACTTGGCCAGTCCGACACTGCTTCTGACATACTTTCATTATAAAGACACAACCTTTTATATTTTTAAAATCAAACAACAGCAACATTATTTGAGACCGAAAATAAAATTCAATGTAGAAAATAAACTTATGTAACTGTGCTCCTGGGGTACTTTTATACTTTTTTTTTAATATTATTACCCATAAAATCGCAAAGAAGTCCGAACAGCATCATATGCACAACTACACTCTAAGATGGAATTGCATTGAACAACCCCACCAGCACAGTTAAGGACTATATATATATATATATATATATATATATATATATATATATATATATATTGGTTGCCTTGATTAAGAACCCGTAAAGAACACTTTGTACTTGTTTTTTTTTTATTTTATTTTTCAGTTCTATCCTCACTTTTGTTTCATAAACCTTATTTCTTCACCAGCGGCAGAACGGGCACGCCTATATTTAAAACATCGTATTGTGCACAACTAACAACAACAGATTAACATATACGAAGTATAATTATATCAAAATATAATTACCATTTTTTGGAGGTAGGAGTAAACTGACTCTTACGCCACTCTATAAAATACGGATGAAGAATATAGTATGTTCGACTCACGGTTCGCCACTGATCTGTACTAATAATAACACCTATGTACCCACGACTGGTCGTTATTAATTTATACTTTGTTCTCTTCAGTATTTACGGCTGATAAAGAAAATTCATCCCTATCACCATTACACGCGTCTTTGTTAATATTTATTTTCATCCAAAATTACTGTATTTACAATTCTTCTTTAAGATTCTTGAGTGTTTTTTTAGTATATATATATATATATATATATATATATATATATATATATATATATATATGTGTGTGTGTGTGTGTGTGTGTGTGTGTGTGTGTGTGTGTGTGTGTGTCAGTGTTGTTGGTAAAGCAAAATAAATACAAGTGAGTTTCCCTCGTAAACAAACTGGATGTTTCATTTAGCATGCAATTTATTAGCAAGCCATGGCAAAGATTTTCTTTTTATGTAAATGCGATATTACATGAAGTAACACGCGTAATAATTACTTTAAGTACCATTATTATTAATTAGTAGATGCTATCAGATAATAATTAAAATTATTCGACAAGAGACTGGTATTATTTCATACCAGCGACTTCAGTTTTTTTTTTTTTTTCGTTCGAGTCATACGTTTATTTCAATGCCAAGGAATCAGAAAAACGGAATCATGAATGTAATCTGTAAGAGTAGAAGATTGATATTTTTTTAAAGACATATTTGTTATTGCTTCAGTTTCTTCTTCTTTTTTGTTTTGGAAAATAATAACAATTGCCGAAATAATAATGCAAATCAACAATTACTTAAAAAAGAGATTGGTTAGGAAACTATGTTCTTTTTATTTTTTTTTCACAAAAATGAAGTTGGAAATTGCAACCAGTGTATAGCATGTTTTTTAAAAAATGTAAAGGAGAGAGACAAAGAGATATTTGGAAGGTGGAGCTACTAGTGCATGAAGTAGAGACTATGAGGCATGAACTGTCCTATCGCAGTTGGACACTCCGTTTCCCTACACACTTCAAATCCAAAATGTGCTACACAACGTCACCCATCAATGAAGTGCTTGCATCCCCCACAGCCAGCAACAATATTAAGCTTTTTTTTTTAATTTTCAGGTATGATGCGTACATGTTTGTGTGTTGTATGTTTTATAAAATTTCTTGTCCGTATTTTTTTTCTTCACAAAATATTCCCTATGTGAATTCAATATTCTAATCTTCTCCAAAGAATGCCTCTATATGCATATATTAACTCCAGAGAATGCCTCATTCACTGCATATATTGGATATTTCTTTCTACAAAATATTAAGCACTACCGAAAGAGCAATTTTGAATTCCCAAGACCTACGAATAAGTGAAACATATTCACAAATATATTGCTATCTTCACTGAAATCCGCACATGCACAAGATAGTGATGGCCACGAGTCGAGCTAAAATTCTACTCGGCTCGAAACTCAAAGTGAACTCGAGTCGAGTCAAGGTAATTTTTTCGAGTCGAGTTCCGAGCCGAATCATTGTTTTGAGGTCGAGTTTCGAGTCGAGTCGAGTTTAAAAAATGGCTCGCTCGTTTAACCCGTTTTAACTCGTTTTGAAATCATTACCTGATTCGACTGGAAAGCGAAAGCTATGAGAAATGTAAGCAGTAATTTGGAATATTTCCAGTGTTGCTCACGAGGTGAGAAACTGCTCGCATCTCGACTCGTCTAACGAGACAGTCTCAAATATCGTGACCACTAAGAAAAGTATATAATGTAGTTCACACCACCAAGGCTGAGACCTGCACGTATTGAGCCGAAGCAGATGCCCAATAGGGTGGAGCGTTTTGCACTTTTGTTGGAAATTTGATGACGGCTACTGCGGGAAAGGTGCAATTAGTGGCACCGACCTTACTTATTTTTTTCTAAGTTTTTTGGACAACCCCTTACCCTGCCCCAACAGACTTAAAGTTTTGTTTTTAAGTGTTTGGTTAGGCAACACGCACAATATAAATGAAAGAAAAGCTACTTGTGGTCGTTTCTATCGTTACCTGATGGCTATAATACAATTATTTTATTTACAAAAACTTGTAGAGATGCCAGCAAATAATTTTAAAATGTTTATGAGCCAAAGTACAGCCATATTAGCTCAGTTGTTGGAATTAATGTCCAGATTTTGTTTGGAATGCCACGTTAATGATGATTATAGGCATAGACCTTGATATAGCAGAATTTTCTTTGTACAATTGTTCGCTTATTTTGCTCTGTACGCAAAATAACCCAGAACTCACCACGGGGAGTTGGTTGCACATCGAGTTCCGCCCACCTAAACATCCAGTAGGCATTCGTTGACATTTGACCTTAGGCCACGTAGTTGTTCTTCGTATCGAAGCAAGGCATTTTTGTTCTAGACATCAGTTTGGCTCTAACGTAGATATCCCTTGCGTTCTGGCCGCATTTTTTCGACGCTGCCTCAGACACCAGCTTCACTGTGCGTTCCACAGCTTGACTATAGCAAAGGGAATGTTGTTGTTATAGTAGTTGAAGTTCGGATGTTTTCTTCAAGCTGCTGATCCGTTATGTTTTGTGTGATTGGCGACTCTGTTAGACATTTAGGCCAATTAATTATGTCACAGTAATTTTCAGCTGTAAAGTTTAATTTCGTAACAATGAAGTCACGTGGGCGGCTTGTTCTCGGAGTCTTCTGGCTGCGGCATTTTTTATCCTTCTCCAGCATAACGTTCGAATATGCGGATTTTCATATGCTGTCATCTCTATCAGAAGGTTTGCATGATGAGCGTAGTATCCGTTGGTTTGTAGAACAGAATGCACTATGTGTTGTAGATTTTCTGGCAGAAAACGTGATAGCTTAATTATGCTAAACAGATGCATGGCGTCCAATTTCGCACGAAGGATTTCGCCGTATTGAAAACCAGACGGGAGCGTATACTTTAACAATGTACTGCCAAAGTAGATACAAACTAGAACTAGGTTTATCAGAATTGATGTAGTGGCGAAGCATCCTACAGACCAATGTAAGCCATCGTGAATGCGATAATGGTTCTGGTTTTCTGTTTGCCAGATCGGTAGTGCACATTCCTGTAGCAACAGCCTTACAAATTTCAAAGAGATAATTCTGGTCGCTGCTTAAACCATCTTTTCTTTTTTTTTTTTCAATTTCAGACACCCATTCCACGGGAGTGAAATTCATCGGTATTAACCATGAATGTAGGATCAGTTTTGCAATATGACACCATCTTCTAAGCAAATAGTGTTATATCACTTCTTGTTGATACGATACCCGAACTGATTGTATTTGGAAGTAACTCCTGAAGGTGTTGCAAACAAGCGAATTCACTCGCTGATTTGTAGACTCGATGTATAAAACTAAGTACAGAGTGCTCATTTCTCGGTTTCATTCGTTGATACAGTCCCTCAGATTTTAATTGTATTTATGTAAATCTGAACGTCCCACGACACTGCCAATCCACTATCATACACCAACATATGGATACGTCATTTATATGTCCGTGAGTAAGTCAAAACACTTTTCTTTTCTTTTTGATCCTGACACATTTTGCTTGCATCATCTCGTTAGCTATTTCTTTAAACCAACCGACTAGGATACCCAGTTCAATTAACTCTGAACAATCATACATAAACAGTCACGGGTGATTTAGTGCTACCAGCAAAATGCCATCCCCGTTTAGCAATAAAAACAGACCACCTAAACCAATATTAACGTTAGAGGATTGACATTTTTGTCCGATGGATTTACCTTATTTTAAGATATTTTACATGCATGCATTCCCTTATTATTTACTTGTGGATAGATTCAGTTCCCCCTGATTTACTTGATGAATTGTGTTACAATAATAAACTCAGAAACTGTGTACATCTTCTACTGCAAAGCCCTGTTGTTTCATCCCTTTTTCATCTATTTGCTTCCATAATTCTTTCCTGTTCTCGCCTTTAGGCCACCTTTTCGTTCTCCATGTTGTTACTGGGAACAGCAACAGTTGCTTTTTCTCAACAGCACCCTTGTAATGAAATTAATGGATATGTTTTCCTTTTTTACGCTCTCCCTTTCATCTTATTTCATTTTACTTCTTCAATATAATCCACTCTCCACCCTTCCACCTAGGTACCATATAATAGGGTAATGCGCATCGAAAAGATTCACTCTTGATTTGCATTCTGCATTTTTTATGATGTTTCTCACTCTTACTCACGCATTATGCCAATTAAAGACCCTTCTATTTTCTGTGTACATCCATATATACCTAACATCCAGCTTCCATCAACTCCTTCACGATCTAATCCTAATTCTCTTTCGCTTTTAGCTATACTTTCTTATGTATCAATAACTTTGTTATCGTTTCATGTTTTGTAACTTGTAGTACAGAAATGTTAAGGTACATGCATCTATTTTTCTCAATTTTGCTACAAGAGAAAATGCATATATTTTTTTTTCTCTATTAGCGTAGATAGAATTGCTGTTGAGAGATAAAATGGAATGTAACGGAATTTGTATGTATTTCAACAGAAAGTGCTTTTATTTGGGAAACTACCCTTATTTAAATATTTCAATATGGACTTGTTTTTTTACAGTTTGTTTGACGATGATATGAATATTGGGGGTTTAGGTACGGAAATCCCGAAAAAATATATATGTTTCGTCTATTGTTTTTAATATGGTTTGTATTCGTGTTTTGAGGGAGTTATATATTTCAGAATGTTTAGCGTGTTCATCCTTGGAGTAAATGGAGCATAACGTTAAGATGTGTAATATTCCAGTTGAAGGGATGAAAATATTGAATTGAAATTTTAGTCGATTTTCAGCACCACCGAGGCAATAGTTTCAGGTGGAAAACACATCACCGTGATGGACTTAAATTAACGAGGCTCTCCCACCAGAAATCGGACTTGAAAACTAATGCACCAAAGGCGCATGTATTAGCCATTAGACTATAGCGGGACGCGCTGAGCACACTAAACCAGTTGGAGTGATGGATAATCTTGTATTGTTATTATTATGTAGATGAAAATGGATAGCATTTTGATTATGGTAGTGTATGCATAGTGTGTGTTAAGCAAATCGTCAAAGAAATCTTTCCATCTATTTAAGATGCTATATGTATATGTGAGAACTCTACCGTCAGATTTATTTAATATATAAGCACGAAGTTGATAGCCTTTCTTAAATTCGCTGATCCTGTTATACATGTACCGGATGTTTTTATTTTTACTATCATCTTCAAGTTCCTTAATTTTAGCTTTCAAAATATCGCGTTTCTTTCCTCTAAAAGTTTTGAAAGTTTCCCGCCTGATATCTGCGAAATTTTGTTTAGTTATTTCATTCGGATTTTGTAGCCAGCGTAATTTTGACTGTTTTCTCTTCTCTGTTAGTTTAATGCATTCCTGGATGAACCATGGTTTGTTCCTACACACCACAGAACCGTATACTACAGAACCCAACCAAATTGAAGTAGAAACCGCTATAAAGAAATTAAAGAAACACAAATCTCCGGGTGTTGATGAAATTCCGGCTGAGTTAATTTTAGCTGGAGGCGAAAAATTGTGGAACAAGATACACAAATTCATTCTCCTTATCTGGAACAAGGAAGAATTGCCACAAGAGTGGAAAAAATCAATCATTGTTCCAATTCACAAGAAAGGCGACAAAACTGACTGTAATAATTATCTAGGCATTTCTCTTTTGTCAACGCCATATAAAATCCTTTCAAATATTCTATTAGCAAGATTGACCCCATACGCAGATGAAATTATTGGAGATTATCAGTGCGGACTTAGGCGAAATCGATCAACTATTGACCAAATATTTACCATTCGACAAATACTCGAAAACAAGTGGGAATACAATACCCCGGTACATCAACTATTTATTGATTTTAGAAAGGCGTACGACTCGGTTTGGAGAGAAACATTATACAACGTTCTTACAGAACTTGGGATACCAAGAAAGCTAATTAGATTTATTAAAATATGTTTAAATGAATTCCAAAGTAAAGTCCGGGTAGGAAAATTTTTGTCCACGAGCTTTCACGTCGAAAATGGCCTGAAACAAGGAGATGCGTTGTCGCCATTATTATTTAACTTTGTTCTAGAATACGCTATAAGGAGAATCAAAGATAGCAACCAGGGCCTAGAGTTGAACGGTATTCACCAGGTTATGGTATATGCTGATGATGTAAATTTCCTGATGATGTAGGAGATGATAGGAGAGCAATAGAAAGAAATACAGAGATCTTATTAAACGCTTGCAGGGACATGGGTTTAGAAGTAAATGCAGAGAGAACTAAATACATGGAAGTGCGTCGGGACCGTAATACAGCAAATTATGGATGCGTTAAACTATTAAATAATACTTTTGATAAAGTGGATAATTTCAAATATCTAAGATCAATATTAACAGAGGAAATCATATTCACGAAGAAATTAAATGTCGACTAAAAGCAGGGATTTCGTGTTACTATTCGGTTCAAAATCTCTTGTCGTCGCGAATCCTGTCGAGGAATTTGAAGCTTAAAATATACAAAACGATAATCATGCCTGTTGTTCTATATTGTTGCGAAACATGGTCGCTTACTCTGAGGGAAGAACATAGACTGAAAGTGTTTGAGAACAAGATCCTGGAACGATTATTCGGACCCAAGAGGAACGTGAATAGGGAATGGCGGAAACTTCATAACGAGGAACTACATAATTTGTACGGTTTACCCAACATTGTTAGGGTCGTCAAGTCTAGGAGGCTTAGGTGGGCAGGTTATGTAGCTAGAATGGAAGAAAGTAGAAACGCTTTCAAAGTCTTGACTGGTAGACCCATAGGAAAACGACCATTAGGAAGACCTAGGCGCAGATGGGAGGACAATATTAAGATAGATCTCGCAGAGATAGGAATACAAAGTAGAAACTGGATGCAATTAGCTAAGGATAGAAGTCAGTGGAGAGCTTTTGTGAACGCGGCATTGAACCTCCGGGTTCTATAGGCCATGCAGTTAGTTACTTAGTTAGTTATGCATAGTGTGTGGGCAGTGAAGGTGCAAAGTAAAGTGTGTATACCAAAAACGTTTTATATACAACAAAGATACTATTTATGTGGACAAAGTTAGACGGTAGACATTTATATTAACCAACAAAAAGATAATGAATGTACCTGTGAGGGGAACTATGGTTTATATTAACCAACATCGTAGAATGAATATATTCGTATGGGGAGCTATGGTAGAGGATAGCTTGAAACAATGTGTATAGACTCCACAACAATAGCAAAGTTCATATTTCTGGCTTCTAATCCTTCTTCAAAATTAATATTTTTACTAAACCCTCTACAGCTGACAAACTTATGAACATATATATAATTCAGAAATTAGACTGAAACTTTTTGATTAGTTTCGAGTTTAGCGTGTTTTTCTAGCACTGATACTATATTGAACGTAGAACTACAGATAAGGTGGACACCTGAACTGTTCTGGTTCCTGAAAATACATATACGAGGGCGTTTTTGAACTTACCAATTCTGAAGTGATACAAATAAAATAACGATGATATTTTTTCTATATATTGTCCTTTCACTTCAATACATCTTTTCATTATTTTGATTAGCATGTGCATCCACATAAAATGAATCAAAATTTTTGTCTGCAAAACGGAAAGTTCATTATGTCTGAAATATTCTTCTTCGACGATATTTCTTCAGTTTCAAATTGATTCAGTGTTAAATTTGGGCTTGAGTGCTGAGTCTTCTCAAAACCATAACATTTTATTAGTTTTGTCAACCACTACCACATGGACTTGTAACAACCATACAAAACGTAACAGACTGCAGTATTATCATGCAGTACAGATCATTACGACTCATCTTTGTCACAGAGCTGATTAAAATTACTGTACTAAACGAACTGATGCAGCTAGACAGTTGAAATTGACACATTATTTCTTCCATCGATGACATTATATATGATGAGCGGTTTAGTGCCAGTGTCACGACATTTCACCAAAAAACCGGAAACTTTTACATATGGAAGCAATATATATCATGCATGTGTTAATGACGTGAATATTGTTATTTCCGAAGCAAACATATAATATAAAAATCCATTGCGCACTTGAAGGGAGAGACAAAAATCTCCGTCCAACTCTGACTACTTATCTGGATGTCTAGTATGTCTGAAATTTGTCTCTATCTGTTTTGATTGTTTACTAAGATTAATGTATCTTTTAAGCACAAATAATATGAGATGACACGTACTGCTTAAAATAGGATACCCATCACTATTTGAGATTTTAACTGAGAGAAGTTTTCCCAATGGGAGTCGAACTTTAGAGCACACGCAGATATCACATCCACTTTGACATTTTGTGTTACCTATAACGGAAACGCCTAGATAATCTTACGAAATGCAAGATCCGAGATTACTTTTCAAAAACTACTCGTAAATCGTTAGGGAAAACACGGGGACTTCACTACTACTCTCTATTCTGTATTTTTATTTTCTTTTGGTTGTTTGATAGCATTGGATCAAAACTATATTTCGTCTTGTTACGCTTCCCTGTATTGGATTAAAACGGCTAGAAAGTGTTCCATTTAAATATTAGAGAGAAGAGAAAATTTAACTGGACCCGAGTAGCACTTACCTACAATGTGAGTTAGAAATCAGCATATGCAGTGACATGTTAACTTTACAAACGTATGAAGTTAACTTTTTTTTGTCTTAAAAATAAAGGTTCATTTTATGAAAAGAGTTATTTCATATATATCAGGTTTCTGATGGTATTGAGGAATAAGCGATTAATAAAGAGGCATAGGAAAAAACATTTAAGACCAGCTACCAGGTTAGACAAGTCATGGCATATCGAAGTTACTATAAGCTAAAAAAATAGTTGCTATTATATCTTCAATGGCATATGCTGATGATGTAAATTTAATAGGGGATGATAGGAGAACAGTAGAAATAAATGCAGAGATCTTATCAAACGCTTGCAGGGACATGGGTTTAGAAGTAAATGCAGAGAAAACTAAATACATGGAAGTGCGTCGGGACCGTAATACGGCAAATTGTGGAGGCGTTAAAATATTAAATAATGCTTTTGATAAAGTGGATACTTTCAAATATTTAGGATCAATATTAACAGACGAAAATCATATTCACGAAGAAATTAAATGTCGACTAAAAGCAGGGAATTCGTGTTACTATTCGGTTAAAAATATCTTGTCGTCGCGAATTCTGTCGAGGAATTTGAAGCTTAAAATATATAAAACGATAATAATGCCTGTTGTTCTGTATGGTTGTGAAACATGGTCGCTTACTCTGAAGGAAGAACATAGACTGAAAGTATTTGAGAACAGGATCCTGAGAAGAATATTCGGACCCAAGATGAACGAGAATGGGGAATGGCGGAAGCTTCATAACGAGGAACTACATAGTTTATACGGTTTACCCAACATTGTTAGGGTCGTCAAGTCTAGGAGGCTTAGGTGGGCAGGTCATGTAGCTAGAATGGAAGAAAGTAGAAACGCTTTCAAAGTCTTGACTGGTAGACCCATAGGAAAACGACCATTAGGAAGACCTAGGCGCAGATGGGAGGACAATATTAAGATGGATCTCGCAGAGATAGGAATACAAAGTAGAAACTGGATGCAATTAGCTAAGGATAGAAGTCAGTGGAGAGCTTTTGTGAACGCGGCACTGAACCTCCGGGTTCCATAGGTCATAGAGTTAGTTAGTTATTATATCTTCAACTTTGGTTTCAACTATCATGCTTGCTTACGATGAACAAAAGTCAAAAATATAATGTTTATATTATTTCATAACATTTGTAAATTATTACTATCATTTTTATTCGCTACCGAAAATTATATATATATATATATATATATATATATATATATATATATATATATATATATATATATATATATTCAATTGCTATGTTCATTTAAATTTATTTAGCAGTTTGATACACAAAATATAATAAAGTGAGTTTCACAATATACAACTATAGTAGATTACAAACTGTTTCGAATACAATACTCAAACTTGAAGTATTAAATCTATAACTACAGGTCGCAATAGAGAAATAAGGGAAAAAAAAAAGAATATGATGAATTGTATTGTTCCTCGGACGCTAAATCCAAGTTGGAAAGCATTATTCGCTATTTCTTACTGATTTTGGTCTATGGGCATTAATATTGAAACTGGTAGTATTAATTGGTCTATCACTTGGATGGAAGCAAAATCAAGTGAAAAAATAGCAAGACAATCCGTATTTCACTTGTTAGTTAAATGTCTTATGATTGGGGGAGGGAAATCTACCATTAAGGAATACGATATGCTTGTTTTCTTTTATTTCTGTATTTCACGTTTCACGTTTCTGAGCAAAGAAAATAACAATAATTTTGTATAGTAGTCTATCACTTCACTTTGCCTGTCTCCAAGCTTCATAGAAAAATACTTATTAGTTTTGCCACGTGAAGAAAAAGTGATCTTAAAGTCCAGTTATTGATTTGGAAACTTCTATAAAAGCATATTGTTGAAAGAAAATTTGAAGAAAGAATTGGATTTCACACAAAAGTCTCTCTCTCTCTCTATTCTCTATCTCCTCTCTCTCTTTCTCACTTTCTCTCTCTTACTTTATGTGTCTGTGTGTGTGCGTGAGCTTTTTTTTTTGTTCTTTATAAAACCATCTTTCAAGTAACCACGTCTTCCTCAGTGGTTAGAGATGCGAGATGTTTCATGGACAACGCTTTAAACAAGCTTCTGTTCCGGGTTAGGCTATTGATGGCGTCCATGACAAAGTCTCAAGAAGAGACATCGGCGTCGGATCATAAATCAAGCATGCCGTCGCTGCGAATGGGCTCCATTCGCTCAAGCCATGATAGATGACGTGCCGGTCAAGTTGGTTAAGTGGTCAGAGAAACAGGGCTTGGTAAAGGGAGGTGGATTCCCACCCACTTCAAGTGGAAGCAGTGAAAACTTTCAAACACCAAATATTGTGAGATCGATTCAACCTTGAGACATTATGCGAATAAATGAAGGAAGGGAAAGCGGCATTCATCTTTCATGTGGACAGTAATATGGTATCAGTCATTAATCAAACACATATGTCGAGAATACTCTGGATAGACAAGCAGTTAGTTATATCTTTACTTTGAACTTCTCGTGCCAAGAGTGGTATATCCCTTACCACTCATAAGAGTTAAAGTAAGGATACTTTTTTTCTTTTTCTTTTTTTTAATATTTTGATTGGCGTTGAATTTGAAAAGTCTCTGGGAAAGGAGTTTCTTTTTCTCTCTTAGGTTAGGGTATAGAACAGTCTACAGCTGAGCTTCGTCTTATAAATAAAGATATTTTCAATGCAATATCTGCAGAGGAACGCGGGTGTCTTATTACTAGTAGGCCTACGTTAATACCTGTTTAAACACTCAATACAGAGGTGCCCATAAGAATATGATATTGATCCAGCTCGACGCTCCTATTATTACAGTTTCTTCTTACTTTCTTCATTCTGCTTTTTTTTTTTGCATATTTGTTCACTTTGTTTTAGCCATTGTCAACGTTAAGTTTGATGATGTATTTGTGTTTTATCAGGGAACTGGATGAAGATGTTTATAAAGAAACTAGTTAGATTTTTTTTTCGACAGTGTTGCCTATTCCATATTAGTCTTTTTACATAACGGTCTATACAGTACATTTTATATTGTATATTATGGATTCAATTAACTAATTACTAAGTTGTTCTATGCCAGCAAAGTTGCTTATCAGACAGCCCAATTCAATCTATTCCATCACGTAAATCCAATTTTCCAACACATTAATCCGTTCAACGATTTGAAATATAGCTCGTCCACAGTTAAGTCTGTACTGTGGTTGCTTATTGGCTTTTACTTCTGCGTACTTATCCCCTTAAACAGAACATATTTCACTTCTGTAGTTATAATTTTCGTAACTTCTCTTTTCTTTATAAAGTATTTAATTTGCTTTTAATGGCTAGTTTTTGCATTTAAACTCGAAGGGGGAAGACACGATAAGCGTAACGGCTGCTAAAACGTTACCGGTGCATTTTCACGTGACTAAAACTGTCTGCCCAAAGATACCGTTGCCAACTGACGAGAAATTTCACCGTAGTGTCAACCTACATCCGTGCGCTCATTAGTATTGTCACTTCCACTGATTTCAAGTACGAAAAAAGGTAGCTAAATGGCAATGATTTATGAAGTGTTTCTCGGAACATCTGAGTTCGATCATTAATTATATATAGGCCTATGTATACCTCGTCGGGAAGAAAATTTCAGCGAGAACTGCTGCAGGAAGCATTTCATATTTCTTTTATCTTTCGTGCATTCAAATTTCTTTGGGAGTTCATAACTGACTGTGATTTCTGTTGGGTTTCATAATAGTATTGGTTTCAGAAACTACACCAGGAAACAGGGAGACCGTTTGGTCCGGTGGGTGGGGCCAATAGCTTACATATTGTATCGTCTATTGTCGCGCTAGATGACTCATATCAGATTACAGACGAAATTCTTCTCTGTTGTGTCTTTGCTATTGTGTAGTGTGTGGCGGAGTGTGGTCTCTGAACATTCGGCATTTTCTTGGTTGTGTTCATTTACTTACTGCGCTGTTCTGGAAACAAAATCGCTCCGTTTATATGTGCATAGGTGCGTGAGTGTGTGTTAATATATCAAAATGGAAGAAATTACAGCCAACACTTATTTAAGCGTAAGAGTGGTCAAGTGTTGAAGAGCAAAGAAATGGCTATTGTTATGAACGTGTTTAGTTATTTAAAGCAGAAAAAAAACAAACGGGTAAAAGTATAAGTTGGGTTGGGTTGGGATGATGATTATATGGAAGGAATTGATTCTTTCGAGTGTGATTGATTCAACGTGGTAAGTTGTTTATTACTATTATTATTATTATTATTATTATTATTATTATTATTATTATTATTATTATTATTATTATTATTATTATTATTATTATTATTATTATTATTTATTAATCGTTATGGTGTGGATTTATTTTTTTTTACTACATGAGTTGGCAACATCAGCCGGCAGTATAATAGAAGCGCGATCTGTTCTGCATTTGTGTTTAATGCTCAACTTGGCATCACTGTTCCCATAAGACCAACAGTCCACTCTTAAGACTGGATAAGCTATAGTTATTAAATACACACAAAAAAGACTATTTATGAAATGCACTTTCATTAAGTTAAAACTTGTTACTAAAAATTATGTGCCAGTACGATATGAGTTATATCACATAATGATATATATATATATATATATATATATATATATATATATATATATATATATATATATATAGTGGTGGATCAAGATATGATCAAGGCGGGGGGCTAAACCATAATTTGCAGCTTTATTCAGTGTAAAACAGGATTGAAGCCCATTTTATTCAGTGCACACCTGAGCGTCAAGGGAAATATAGGCGGCTTGGATCCGCGGCTATATATATATATATATATATATATATATATATATATATATATATATATAAACATCACGGTTAAATAGAAGGCATATGCCTATCACGTTCCCTCAGGCACATGGGAATGTCTCCAGTATGTGCCTTATATACTTCTGAGAAAGAAATCATATGGACGGTAATTGATTGTCACAGTCTATATCCGCCCCTAGGCACATGCCTGACATGTACCTGGGGAACGTGCTTAGTAGTCTGTGTTCTATGTATGTTGCCCATGCCGTAAGCGTCAATGAACCACATAATTACTCCCCCAAAATATGTTAAATCGCCTATATACGTAATGTGTTTACATTAAGGTGAGTCTAAACAACACTTTAAACAAGTAAAACAAAAACATAGGGTTACCCTAGGGTGGGAGCGAACAACCAACTTTTGGTTTACTAGCCGCGTGTTCTTCTGACTTGGTCACAGAGGCGATGAAGAGAACGTCGCTTGTAGAGGAACAAATTAATGAGGTCTTTAGCATTCGGCTAATCAGAGTGCTCCTTTAACCGCATATACTCAACTATAACCGTTTGGTATCAGATAAAATCTGCTCGCCATGTAACTTTATAACAAACTGACGGGTGTCTATTTACTTTATATCATGGTTCATCCATATTCACTTTCAAAATGATCGGCGACAGTTGCCATCTAATAAAGTTGAAGCGTTTATTGCTTCTAGTACACAATCGCTTAGAAAAAGAAGCAGCAAATGTATCAAATGTGGGAGATGATTTTAGAATACATAAATGGTGAATACCTAGCACATCTTGTGCTGTTAGGGTATCTGAAAGGATATGTACCTAAATGACGTACCTAGAACATGACAGATGTATGTCCCAAGTGACGATATAAAACACTTTGATAACTGACTGTTAGATAAATAACTGTTAGAGTACGAAACTGTACCAGGTATATAAATGCTATATTTGTAGTACATAGTTGCAAATATCAATTAGGTGTAACAAGTACATGAAACTGTAGGTAGGTGAACTACATACTTACCACATGAATATCATATGTGCAAAATGTCGGGTACCTAAAAAGTAGGTGGGACACCTAAATGGAACATGCCTAGCACATCTTGTGCTGTTAGGGTATATATATATATATATATATATATATATATATATATATATATATATATATGTATATGTATATTAGGGATGGGCACAAGTCGAGCTAAAACTTGACTCAACTCGAAACTCAACTTGAATTCGAATCGAGTCAAATGTAATTTTATCCCGAGCCGAGTCGCTGTTTTTGAGGTCGGGTTAGGGGTCAAGTCAAATTTGATAAATAGCTCGCAAGTTCAGCTCGTTTTAACTCGTTTCGAAATCATCCCTAACAGCACAAGATCTGCTAGGCATGTGTCACTTAGATGTTCCGGCTACTTTTTATGTACCAGACACTTGACACATATGATATTCATGTGCCAAGCTACACATGTACTTCATACGTACTTCAACTACCTACAGTTTTAGGTGCTTGTTAAAGGTAATTGATAATTGTAACTATGTACCACAACTATAGTACTTATATACCTGGTTCAGTTTCGCACTCTAACAGTCATTTGTTTATGTCACTTGGGACATATATCTGTCATGTTCTAGGTACGTCATTTAGGTACATATTGCTTCAGATACCCTAACAGCACAAGATATGCTAGGTATTCGCCATTTAGGTGTTCTAAATTCATCTCCCACATTTGATGCATGTGTTGCTTCTTGTTTCTAAGCGATTGCGTACTAAAGCAATAAACTCATCAACTTTATTAGATGGTAACTATCGCCGAACATTTGAAAGTGAATATGGAAGAACCATGATATAAAGTAAATAGACACCCGACAGTTTGTTATAAAATTACATGGCGAGCAGATTTTATCTGATCCCAAACGATTATAGTCGAATATATGCGGTTAAAGGAGCACTCTGATTAGCCGAATGCAAAAGACCTCAATAATTTATCGTTCTGCAAGAGACGTTCTGTTTGTCGCTTCTGGGGCCAAGTCGGAAGAGCACGCGGCTAGTAACCCAAAGGTTGGTGGTTGGTGCCGAACCTGGAATAACCCTATTTTTTTTCTTGTTTAAAGTGTTGTTCAGACTCACCTAAATGTAAACACATTACGCATATAGGCGATTTAACATATTTTGGGGGAGTAATTTTGTGGTTCATTGACGCTTACGGCATGGAAAACATACCTACAACATATTAGGCGTATTCCCCATGTACATGCCAGGCATTTGCCTAGGGGCGGACATAGACTGCAACTATCACTTGCCATCCATATGATTTCTTTCTCAGAAGTATATAAGGCATATACTGGACACATTCCCATGTACTTGAGAAACAGGATAGGCATATGCCTGCTATGTAATTGTGCTGTTAGGGATGGCCTGATTAGACTGGAAAGCGAAAGCCATGTGAAATGTAAGCAGTAATGTGGACTACTTCTAGTGTTGCTTACGAGAGGTGACACTGCTCACATCTCATCTCGTCTTGATAACTAGATGGCAATAGATTTTTATAATGAAATAGCCTCAAATGACGTGAGCACCGATATATCTATATACTGTAGTTCTTATCAAGGCAGAGGCCTGCATAGTCGAATTTTTGAGCGCCATTAACTTGTTCTGCCTCCAACAAATTTCGAGGTGTTTCTTGTGCATCGTTTTGTGCGTGTTTTGTGCCGTTGTGTGCGCCTATTCCCACATTTTGTTCGTCACCAGAAATTGGTCAAAATGGCCTACAAACATGGCGCAACAAGTTATTGCTGTTCTGCCACCAACGAATTTCGAGGTATTTTCCTTCATATTGTTTTCTGCGAGTTTTGAGGCGTTTTGTGTGCCTATTTCCAGGTTTCGCGCGTCACCGGAAGTGGGTCAAATGACTGTCTAATATGGGACGAAAATGACTTCTTGTTCCCCCACAATCGAATTTTGAGATAGATTCTTTCGCATCATTTAGTGATTGTTTTTTCACCGTTTTGTGCGCCTACCTCGATGTTTTGTGCGTCACTGGAAGTGGGCCAAATTGGGCCTCCAACGTAAAATGAAAATGACCCACTGTTCCACCAATATCGAATTTTGAGGTCACTTCCTTCACGTCGTTTTGTGCGTGTTTTGTTCCGTTTTGTGCGTATATTTCCAAGTTTTGTCCGTCATCATAATTGGATCAAAATGAGCTAGAAAAGTGCGAGGAAAGAGACTCACTGTTCAGCCAACATATCCTTTCGAGGTCGTTTCTTTCGCATAGTTTAGTACCTAGTTTGTACCGTTTTATGCGCCTATTTCCACGTTTTCTGAGTCAACGAAAATGGGTCAAAATGGGCCTAAAATATAAAAGAAGAAGTTAATGCTGTTATGTCACCATCGAATTTCGAGGTCGTTTCCTTCACATTGTTTTGTGTGTGATTTGTACCGCTTTGTTCGTCAGTGGAAGTGGGTCCTAATGGGTCTTGAAATTGGTATGAAAATGCCATTATCTGTCATATTTGATGGGACCTCTTTGACCCACTTCCGGAGGCGCACAAAACTTGGAAATAGGAGCACAAAACGATACAAAACAGACACCAAACGATGCGAAAGAAACAACTTCGAAATTCAATGGAGGCGGAACACTGGTTCATTTTCGCCCCACATTAGAAGCCCATTTTGACCCACTTCCACTGACGCGCAAAACGTGGAAACAGGCGCACTAAACGGTAGAAAACAGGCACTAAACGATGCGAAAGAAACAAACTCGAAATCCTATAATGGCGGAACAGCGACTCATTTTCGTTCCACCTTGGAGGCCCATTTTGCCCTACTTCCGTTGACGCACAAAACGATGAAATAGGAGCACAAAACGGCACAAAATTCGCACAGAACGATTTGAAAGAAACGACCTCGAAATTCGACAATAGCGGGACAGAATTAACTTGTTCCGCCAAATGTGTAGGCCCATTTTGACACACTTCCAGTGAAGCACAAAACCTGAAGTAGGCGCTCAAAGCGCCAAAAAACGATGCACAAGTAATCTCCTCAAAATTCGCTGGTGTCAGAAAGAGTTAATGCAGTTTTTTTTTTTTTTTTTTTTTTTTTTTTTTTTTAGCCCAAGTGGAAGCCCGATCCGGTAATGATGTCAACCAGCTTGGCTCTTTTCAGCTGAGGGAATAGCTCGAGCCGGTTCGGTTGGAATTAGACATAAATTCGGCTCGGTTGAGATGAGTCGCCGATTCCACCCATGTGAGCCATTGGCTGGAGCCAGCTCTGTTGAAATGAGTCCATCGGCTCGGTTCAACTGAGCCATTTCAACTGAGCCGATAACTCGAATCGGCTCGGTGGAGGTGAGCAATCAGCTCGGGTGAGACTTCGGCTTGGTTGAGTGAGCTGTTAGCTCGGCTACTACTCGGTTCGGTTCGATAGTGAATGAGCTGTGAGCCAAGCCGTTTGAGCCGTTGACAACTCTAAATCGGGCCTAGCAGTTTTGAACATGTTTGGCCTGCGCCCTACATCTTTTAACAATTTTTGGCTCGAGCCCGAATACTTGCTCTACCGAAACTCAAACCCAGAACCTCGTGAACGATGTATTTGCCTAATCAAGACTTCACGACGACCAAGATGGGCAGTGAACTAGCTTTTAGTATTCAGATACCAGCCGCATATCTTTCATGGTTGTACACTGTGGTGTTACAATAATAATAGTAGTAATAATAATGCGTAATAATAATAAGTTGCAATAGAAGTAGTAGTTTCATTGATAATTATATTGTCTATTTAGGATACTTAAAGAGAGTACTTGAAACTACACACATGATTTAGCTCGAATTGGCTCGTTTTGGCTCGACTTGACTCGAAACTCGAACCGAAGTCTAGTCGAGTTGGAGGAAATTTTTCGTGTCGAGCTCAAAGATGCCTGTTTCGAGTCGAGTTTCAAGGAAAACTTGCTCGTGCCCATCCCTGACACACACACACACATACACACACACACACACACACACACATATATATATATATATATATATATATATATATATATATATATATATATATATATATATATATATATATATATATATACTTTGAATGTGCACGAGAAATACGATAATTTCTTCCGATATTCGATAACTTTTAGTTACTGTGACGATAAATTTGTTTATGTATTCTGGCAACGGTGTGCTCGTCCCTTGAATTCTCCTTGGCCCAGCCTTAAAACTACATACATGATTTTGCTCGTTTTGACTATCTAACATAAGGAAATGATGAAAGATGTTTCATTCTATTTGATTATACTGAAATTAAAGGAGAATTCATCACCCCCCGGCCCCATCTGGCAACGGTTCTGATGCTCCTCCGGAATATACTCCCGGAACCTTGTGAACGATAACATTGCATCATAGCCTTCACGATTACAGATTTCGCAGTCATCTAGTTTTTAGTATCTTTCATGTTTATACACAGTGTTTATACGCACGTATAATAATAATAATAATAATAATAATAATAATAATAATAATAATAATAATAATAATAATAATAATAATAATAATAATAATAATAAGTAGTAGTAGTAGTAGTAGTAGTAGTAGTAGCAGTTGTAGTATTAGTAGTAGTAGTAGTTGTTGTTGTTGTTGTATTAGTAGTAGTAGTATCATTGATAACACTTAGGCCCTATATTGTCTATGTGGGATACTTGTAAGAGAATGCATGAAAATACACACAGGATTTTGCTCGTTTTGGCTAGACTCGGCGCGAAACTAGAAGCAAATTAGAGTCCAGTTTCGAGTGGAGTTGGAGAAAATTTTTCGAGTCGAGCTCAAAGTTGTGTGTTTCGAGTCAAGTTGAGTCGAGTTTCACAGAAAACCCGCTCGTGCCCATCCCTAGATGCAAACGAAAAATTGTATCGCAAAATGCGACGGATCTATGATAATAATTTATTACCGAAATGAATTATTGAGTTATTTTTGCAAAAAGAAAATTGTTTATCATTATATTTTATTTATGACAGAATGCTACTCTTTCGATCTTACATACAGTTAAAGCTCAGTGATTAGTCTTCTTAGTAATCCGTCGTTTACCTCTACGTGTCTCTTGACTCTCAGAAACACAATCCATTACTGACTACAATTGTTGGAAACAGATTGTAGAACTGATGACAGAGATAATATCCTCTTCGACACTTTATTCTGTCTATGAAGATAGTGACTCATTCGACTCTCCAAATTCAAGACTCGAGCTTACGTTCCAAAAACTAGATTACTAGCTAAAACACGGGGCCTTACCAGTACTCTTTTCTGCCATCCTTTTTTTTTTTCATATTTGTTTCACAGTATTGGCCTACAAATATATAGGGTATATCTGTTTTGCTATGCTTGCTTATTTTACATTGAAGTTACGGGCGCAAAATAGTGTTCACTTTAAAATGCTTAAAATATGGAAAACGAAACAGATAACAGTAGCAGTTGATTTCGTGTTGTGTAATTCCAATTACCCGTTTCTTCAAGTGATTACTGATTAAAAAGAAATTTGATATGGACACATTTCAAAACGGCTACCAGCTTAAACAATGTATAGGCTCAGTGGTAGAGTGTGCACTTCTGGTGCATTGGTTCCTTGGTTCGATTCCAGGTCGCTTTAAGTGAACTTTGTGGTGAATAAACATCGTGTGCATGGGTTTTTTTCGGGATTCTCCCGTTTCCCCCACTTTCTTCAATCCACCATTTCATTGATTTCTCATCATCACCGTCTCATTTAGCCTAGTCGGTATAATCGTGGGACGTAAAACCTAAAGGTTTCATTTCATTTGTAAATAATCTGCAGAATGGCAAAATTAAAACTTTTTAAAAAGAATAATTGCCGGTTTTTCCCTTACTTTGCTTTTCTATTACCGTAGTTATTTGTGATGCATAGAAACTGTTTACTGTTTCACTGTATGTAATAGTAATAATAATTGCTTTTGGCGGCCGAGAGAGCAATACAAAACTTAAAAATTGAGATGCAAATGTTATTTTTTTTTCATATTTTGCTACGTAAAATCAAAATAAAAAAAACTTATATATATATATATATATATATATATATATATATATATATATATTGTTCATTGTACAGAAACGACAAATTATGATATGATGACAATTCTCCAGTGTTTTAACATAAAAACAAATAATCAAATCTAGTTTGTGACTTTGCTTTAGGATAATATTAACATCTTAACTGAGTGGTAGGATTTACAATATGTTATCGAAGTACAATAGCTTCTGTATCCAGATTCCGTAGCTTCGTACAGAAATCAAAAAAAGTCAACATTTGAAAATACAAACAAATTGTCTGCTTTCATAAAACATATTTACAATATGTCTAGAATATTCACCTGTATAAACCGTTTACAGGTTTATATAGTGCATATATGAATTTTTCCATGATGATATATGCAGCTTATTAAATAAAGCAATAATTAAATAAACAAATGACAAATCCTAAGAGAACTCACAGGCAATTTGTGTGACTGAAATCAACATAACCAATAACTGTGGGGTCAGTCTCGTGGAAAATCGTCTGTCACTTACTAATACGCTGCACGTAAACTTATTTAGGTTTTCATGCAAAACAGTACATATAATAATTTACTTTGCGTCATGGTATTTGACCGCTTTGGGCCTCATGTCAAACAAATGGGCAAACATCCGGTAACTGGTGAGTCAGTCAGTGTGATTTAATATGCCTTCAGGAGGAACCAAATTGTGAAAACCATGTCGGTTTATTTTGTTGTAAAAAAAATGTAGTAACGATGGCGGGATCAAATAATTTCCTATATTTTGTAACGAAAGCGCAATGAGGGCGGGAGCACAACAGGGGGTGAGTGTTTGTAGGAGAGGAAGAGAGCTATGTTTCCAGCTGTTCTGGAAATAAACACTGTTATAGAAGTGCATCAAGTTAAATAACATGGTTGTGGCCTCAGAAAACTTTTAAAGACAAATATCACACATTCTATATATATATAAGCATTGTTTTATTATTAATTAGGTTTGCTCTGAATCGCTATATACATTTTAAAACAAATTGCATTTTATGGAAACGATGGAAGCGAATTCAATATTTGAAACCATACTAATGAGAAAGAGATATACAGTTGAAACAGATAGACCGCTTTAGCTTTCGTGTAAAACAAATAATAATAAACGAATACAATTGTCTTCGTAAGTGATGCTAGATCAGGTGAAACAGTATTTAGTTTGCATTTAAATACGTATATTCTACAAGTTTAACAAAAACACACAAGAATGAATAGCAAAGCAGTGAACGTGGTCTACAAAAGCAAGATAAGTGAAACACATCAAATAATGGATTATTTACTTTATTTTATTTATTTATTTGTTTATAATTCTAGGTAAAGGTGACATTTATTTTGCACTGGAAAATGGCCTTCCGGCTATTGATAGATATCGTTCAGAGCAGGGTTATTTAACCCGTCATATAGTGCAGGCCACACTAACAATATTGCAATTATGCTCGCGGGCCACTAAGCTATATTATGGTATTAGAGGTTTCCCATGAGACGAGACGAGACAGTTCTCTTTCAATATAGGCATATATAAGCTTGCCGAGACGAAAATGACTTTCACGACGACGTTTCAAGATGAGACATCTTTAACGCTAACACAATGCTAACAGCATCTAGAACTGGAAGATGCTGACATATTATTTTTCTATAATCGTGTTTTCATGTTATATTATTAATGCTTCAAGAAAGCGAAGGACAAAGCAAATACATCTACAGGCTATCCGTTGAATGCTCCTGCTATAGATATTATATATTTTAAATAATATGATCAAAGGAGCTAACAAATCATAGAAAAAAAGTGAGTTAACACAATCGGGTGAATGATTCGATCAAGAGACCTCTCAATTACAAAACAATAACACTATGACTTCACTTACCCAAAATTGATAAATCCAGACCTGGATTAACACCTAGGCTAAGTAGACTGGAGAGGTGGTAATGATGGTGGGTCACGGATCGCTTCGTCACGACTTTTGTCCTGGTCATCCGGGTTTGCGCCTGAACCTCAGACACGATCGGAGCCGGTGACCTGGCCAGAGTCCATGACACGAAGTCTGCTGAAATACTAACTCTACTACATTACTGCAGAATTGCATAATAGATTAATGATGTTCACCACACGAGCTGGAATGCTCACGCGTTTGACTCCTTGTGTGATGTGTCTTATTCAATCAACGGTCAAGACACTATTTGTTGACTATTTCAAGTAAAATTTTATGATCATTTATTCCGTACAGAAGAGTAATGCAAGAGTTTTTTTTTTTTTTTTTAACACAGACTTATATATTTGGTCGATGTATAAGTCGTTGGACGATGTTTTATTTGGGTTGGCAACAATGCGGCGTGAAGTGATTATTTATCGTTATTCCGTTGTTTTACCGTAGTTTGGAGTTTATGTGTTGTGAAACGCAGGTTTTCTTGATTGTGAACGTATTATTGTATATGTTTCAGACAAACTAATATGGAATGTCAAGTTGAGAAAAGTGATCATTTCCGTTACATTTTACTCTCTGAGTTTAAAAGAGGATCCAGCGCAGCAGAAGCTACGAGAACAATTTGTGCAGTGTACGGAAATAAAACAATTGTTGAGAGAACAGCACAGGGCCTAAAATTGAGTGGAGTACTCCACACTTTGTGGAACTGTAGGAAAGGAGTGTGGAACTATAATTCTTAAAGTGTGGAGTGGTATTAATGTGAGTACCTTACTTTTCTCGGATTATGTATTTAAACGCGTTTAGTGTGTCAAACTAAGTTTTACTGTTAATCCAATGTTCTCGGGATTGCTGCCAGAGTGAGTGTTGCTGTGCTGAGCTTTCGTTACCATACAGCGGTAACGAAAGCTCAGCACAGCAACACTCACTCTGACAGCAATCCCGAGAACATTGAATTAATAGTAGACGCCAGCAAAGCTTCAAGATCATAAGTTTTACTGATTCAATACATTCATTATGCAATGGATTACTCAATTCCATATAACTGTCAGTATATGACATTGATAAGCCAGAGTTAATAAGTACAGGTGTCTCCTAGATGGCAGGGAAAACCATTGCCAATTTTGAGGTGAAGGAACTTTTTAATTATATTTAGTTTTCAATTGTTTTCGGTTGCATTCATATAGTTTTAAAATATGCAACTAACTGCACGTTTATCTGCTGTTTCAATAGGACATTACACTTTTCCGATATAATGAAATGTGTTGTTTTGTAGATAAAAATTACACGATCCTTACAACCCGTTATAGAAATATATACTACCAGAGATAACATACGGTACATAAATAACCGCCAAAAATTTAGCCGAAGCACAGCATTACGAAAATCAGTAGGAAGAGTAATGTTTCTCAGAGTGACTTCGATAGTTACTAATAGTGAAAACATGAATACAGGAGAACACAAAGGAATGTGGAAATTGTTAACTGATGAAAGAGTGCTTCATGTGAAAGCCTGCCTCAGTTGAAACATTGGTGTGCTGCCCATCTCATTAATTTAGCATGGAAAGATGTCACCAAGATCCAAGAAGTTTCATCTCTCATACAAGCAGCATCTGGACCATGTGCTTTCCACCACTCTTCAGGGCAGCGAACGAAAGGTTCAAAAAATAATTTAGAAGTGTTGCACTACCCAGAATATTTTGACGTCAGGTGGACAAAATTTTCATTCAGTATGCCAGGTACGTAGCCAAGGGGTGGGTCCGGGGGGTCCGGACCCCCTCCCCTTCGGAACCAGAAATTTAAAAAAGTAAGGAAGGATGAAACAATAAGAAACGAGAAAAAGAAGAATCAGCGTTAAAAATATAAAGCTACAGCAAGCGTATGTTTACTCTTTCTTATGAGGAGCTTTGTGTAGGGGAAACTGTGTGTGTGTGTGTGGTGGGGGTATCAAGTTGAAAATGAATATTATTGTAACGGAGCATTCCAAATTCCATCTAGCCCCATGCTAATCCTATGGACAACAAATGATGATCGAGAAACCGGTTCGATCAGATAGACTCTAAGAAGAACTTATGAAACTCGGAATATTATATCTTTTTCAATACTTTTTTTAAAATATTCTTTTACTCGAGATTCTTTATTCTTTTACTCGGGAGATAGTTCATTATTGAAATACTTACTAGCATATCCTCATTTTATTGTCCTAACAAACCAATATACGTGTTGCCACTAAAATAGTTTAGATTGATCGAGCCCCTGGTGTGTAACCAGAGTATTTCATGTTATCCCCTCCCCCAGCATTACGAAATCCTGGCTAAACGAACCAATATATGATTTCAGTAAAATAGTTCAGAATGATCGAGCCCCTGGTGTGATAACCGCAATATTTCGTCACGGACCCCCCTATTACGAAATCCTAGCTACGTGCCTGGTATGCTCACTACTCTCCTAAAAAATTGGTATCCAAGCTGCCTTTACTTGTAAACGGAAAGCCATGTATGTAATAAAGCCAATGGTCATCTGCGTAAATGGATAGAAGTAGATCGCCTTCATCTTCTATGCCTTGTGACGGACGCTCTATGTGTTTTCAAGAACTGCCAGCAGAAGTTTGAGAGTGATAAAATGTTTCTTTTGGACATAATAACAAATAAAAATAGAACTGTAGCACAATTGGAGAGTATCAAAGAGAAATCTCTGTTAGTCGGGTGGGGAAAAACGTTTTTAAACGAACGTGTGCAAGAGAACTTCAACGGAGAAATACAGTACTCATTGCATGGTATTCAACTTCATCGTAACACACGTCACAATAAATCCCATAACAAATATGTCAGTGAGAAAAGAGATTTTACTGTAGTACGCTACGAAGTCCAGGATTCCATAATTAACTTTGTTAGTGAACGTTTGCTGTATGAAGACAGTATTGTTGCTTTGGAGCCTTTGCGTGTTTTGCAAGAGTATGTAACTGATGATGTCCTAAGAGAATGCCACAAAGTTATTTGTCTTGATACAGATCTTCTGCAGTTCGCAATGCAATATAGAGAGACATCATCGTGCAGTATGTTGAAAGGTCTGGACGCTAAAAGCCTTCTCATGAAAATTTGTGGAAATCAGTCATTTCATGCTCTGCTAACAAGTCTAGCCCGAGTTGTTGCTTCGAAACCATCTTCTTTGGATGTTGAAAGACTTATAAGTGACTACGACATATTGAAAACAGATAACAGACTGTCTTTAGCTCCCACTACTGTGAAAAATTACCTTCACGTTAATATAAATATGGGTCCGTTGGAAAATTTTAGCCCAACTCCTGCTGTTATTAAATGGCTGTCCAGAAAGAAAAGGCGTTTTGAAGTTGGTAGGAAGTGAAAGGAACAGCCCTGGTATGACGGTGTATTTGCCTTGGCAGAAAACAGACTGAGACAGTGTGATCATCACGGAAAAATGACAATAAAATTCTTATCTAAGAAAAAGTGACCTTTTTTTTCTTTCAGTGTGACTATTTTTCTTACCGGTTTTTTTCCTGTATTTTATGGTTTAATACAATACAATTAAATATGTATCCTAATGTGCCTTTAATTTTGTTTGCTCTGGATGCCAAAATTTTCCTAAATAATAATAATAATAATAATAATAATAATAATAATAATAATAATAATAATAATAATAATAATAATAATAATAATAATAATAATTTTTTGGTCGCAGGTAAACATGATGTACTGGACAGAACACTGATTATATGTCTAAACAAATGCTGACTAAACTACCAAATGCTGACTATAAAATTTTTACCAGTGTGGAGCTGTGATTTCGTTGAATTTTAGGCCCTGGAACAGCACAGAAAAGCTTCTCTTGACCAATGGCTAACAAGTTTCTTCCAGTCAAAACCAAAACAGTCCTTTAGGCGAGGCATTGAGCTGGTACCTCAACGTTGGCAGAAGGTCATAGATAGTTGAGGTAAATACATCACTGAGTGTTAGTGAGTTAATGTGAGTGACAATAAAGTGTATGCAATGTATTGATACACTCGTAGAACATGTTAATGATATAGGCCTATCTATGTAGTATTTGAATTTGAATTTTAACAGAACAGCAGAACAAAAATAAAATATAAGAACCGCACGAACTTATGCACATATATATATATATATATATATATATATATATATATATATATATATATATATATATATATATATATATATATATATATGTGTGTGTGTGTGTGTGTGTGTGTGTGTGTGTAACTGAAAAATGTTTTCAATTTACATAATGCTCGTTACGCCTAAATATTTAAACACATATCTTATCCTTTATAAGTGTGTGATATAATTGGATAGGCGGAAAAATCATCAGGGTAAAGAAGGATTAAGCTGAGCGTAACGGCATAAATGAAAATTGATTCTCACACATTTATTTGCCGACATGCCTTACAGTTATCTTTCAGTGCAATGCCTCGAGACACTACCATAAGTGCAGAAAATACTGATCTGCCAAGGAGGATCAAGGTTAAATTCCCCCTCGCTGGTCTAATGAATATCGCGCATGCCTTGAGTGCACATGGCCCCGAATCTATTCCCGGTGGGAAACTATTGAAGAAAATGAACGCATTACTCTGGTTCAAATTTCACATTAAACTGTATGTCCAAGTCTTACGTAGCCTGGAAGCTGGATGGGATATTAAGCTCAAATCCTATCAGACCAAAGTGACCACATTTCTCAAATCATAAATATTTAATTAGTTTGGATTATTACTTATTTATTTTTTTTCTAAATTTTTATTTAGAATTCTGACGATTTTTCTTCATGTAAATTTTTAACCTTAACAAAGCAAAAGAATCTGTGGAATAATGTGGTAAGACGGAATGAGAGATTTGCGAGAAAACTCGTGATTACGACGTTTAAGATATGTACCGTGTTATGCAAAAATGAACTAAGCACCAAACTTTGAAAATCCAAGTAAATGCGACGATTGGTTCCTGATACGTATTAGAACGTTTTGCAGAATCGAAAAGAGAGGAAAACTAACCCCTTTCCAAAAAAGAAAAGAAAAAAAAGAAACATAATTTCACTTTTGATTATGGCTACATTAATGTTCGACATCAACCTTTATACGTAATTTTTTTAAAAGTATGAAAATGGCGCTTAGTTCGTTTTCGCAGGACACGGTACATATGTAATTTGTAAGTTTTACGTTCCATGCTTATGCCTGCTAGGTTAAAGTAGACGGTGATGATGGGGAATGAATTAAATGGTGGAATGAATAAAGTGGGAGGAAACGGGAGTACCACGAGAAAACTAACACACACAATGTTTGTCCACCAAAAAGCTGAGATCGAATCAAGGACCCTATGCACCAGAGGTGAACGTTCTACCACTGAGCCACCGTGGCGCCTGTAGTTACAAGGTTTCCATCACAATATTATAAACTTTGTGTTGAATCAAAGATCTTTTCCACGTAATATAAGTACTCTCATAACTGTGCCGCCATGGTGACATCATACATTAATAAGATTTTCATAATTTGTAAAGAGGGAAATGAGGCTTCTTACATAATCTTATTAATATAAAACTTCAACAATATCAGTACGTACTTGAAATTTCCATAATGCTCCAATTTACAGGGATATCACACATATGCATACGTATGCAAAATAACAATAATGCAGGTCATAATATGTTCCGGCAATTGAAATTAAAGCTTGATTTGGATGTTGATTGAAATAAATGAAACACAAAGTGACTTTGAGCTTCTTCATTACTCACTTCATTGTCTTCATCGTCAGTGGTGAATTCAGATTTTAATCATAACCCCTCTCACATGTTAAATCTCCCGTTTATAGTTGGGTATAAGGAGTATGACGTTTTGGTTATAGTCTAGTTGTCATTGTGCTACCAATTCGTGTGTTCAATTTTCGATAGGAACACTTCAAATAGCCTAGAGGAAGGGGAGTTACAACAATAGAAAATCTCATGTATGGACATGGTAAAACCATGACTTAAAATGAGGTCAGGATGAGTTGAAAAAAAAAAAAAACTAGTGAGGGTCTTCCCCTTTTCAATAGAACTCAATGCATTCATAATGAAATCAGTGAGTAATCGCATTAAGGAGTAAAAAGGACTTCTTTTTTAATCCCAGGATCTATTGACTTCTGTACACTGTAGGTTTCATCATATTCCTCTCTATTAACTCCTCCAGAAGCTTGTCACAAAATCACTTTTTTTTTTTTAATTCAGTACCATATTTACGTAGCCTGTTAGTCCACTGGCTTTTCATGTCTTCAACAATAATCTCAGACAAGTGTTCTTACACCTTCCCCTTCCCACTAATAGTTTCCTTCCTAATGTGGGTATCACTGCAATTTCTTTTGGTATTGGTACTCTGAAGAATCATGTCACTTCATATCTGACGTAATATGTAAAATAATTGTAAAACAGTAGCATAAATATAATTGGGTTAGGAAGTTTCAAAATTGAAAATCCAACGAATAAATATACGTGAACAATAACGCATTATCAAACTCTAGTCAGGATGCTCAGCAGTGAGATCTGAAGCTGGCATTTCTAGATTACAAATTGAAAACATTATTCAGTCTGTGCAATGGGGTGTTATTTCTCCAAATGTGGAAAGGAATTGGTGATTTTTATTTGTGTGGTGAAGATAAAACAAAATATTCAGAAATCATAAAAATATTCAAGAGTAAGAAGGATCAGGACTGCCAGGTAAAATGTAACACTTGGGATAAAAATGTAGTATAATAGGAAGTACAATAGTACATTAGCTCAGAAATATAAATAAATCAAGGAAGAATTCTACAATTAAAACTAATAAAGTATAAAGGGAGAAACTGTAGCAATTTATTGTTCGTAAAGCAGAATGCATTCTTAATAATTACACTCACAAAAGCTGCAAATTCCCACAAACAAACAAACAAGCAAACACAAACACACACACACACACACACACACACACATATATATATATATATATATATATATATATATATATATATATATATATATATATATATATATATATATATATATATATATAAATTCGTCCGGATCGTAACACGACAAATTACGGATGCGTTAAAATATCGAATAATGCTTTTGATAAAGTGGATACCTTCAAATATCTAGGATCAATATTAACAGACCAAAACCACGAAGAAATTTAATATCGATAAAATGCAGGGAATTCCTGTTATTATTCAGTTCAAAATCTCTTGTGGTCGCGAATTCTATCTAGAAATTTGAAGCTTAAAATATATAAAACGATAGTCATGTCTGTTGTTCTACGTGGTTGCAAAACATGGCCCTTTACTCAGTGGGAAGAACATAGACTGAAAGTATTTGAGAACAAGATCTCGAGACGAATATTCTGACCCAAGAGGAACGGGAATGGCAAATGGTGGAAACTTTGTAACGAGGAACTACATAATTTAAACATTTTACCAAAAATATTGTTAGGGTCATCAAGTCTAGGAGGCTTAGATAGGTAGGTCATGTAGGCAGGAGGGAAGAAAGAAGGAACGCTTTCAAAGTCTTAACTGGAATCCATAGGCGCAGATAGGAAATAATATTAAGATGGATAAATAGTAGAAACTGGATCAGATTGACTAAGGATAGAAGTCAGTGGAGAGGTTTTGTGAACCGGCATTAAACCTCCATCATATATATGTGATGTGGTAATACGGTGTAATGGGATGCAATCTAAACCTCTATAACTCAGCCTCTTATTAAGCTAGGAAGATAATTTTAGTATCAACGAAGGACAAATATGTTCGTCGAAATGCATTTCGTGTGAGTGAAGGGTACCACGGCGTACGAGGGAAGATAAAGTGTGTATTTTTCGTTTTTTGAGTCACAATTTTGGGAATGGCATCCCTTCTCTCTTTGCGGTACACTCATAAAATTTGGTATGCGACGCAATGAAGTAGTCCAGTATATGGTAATATCCTGCATGTGTACTTGTTGCGTAGAAATCTTATATGGAGCCACCATGAAAATAAATGTAATTTTAAAACTGAGACTCTAAAAATTTGCCAAATTTGCCCTTCCCTTCTTCCCCATATAAAAATAAGTACACAAATACCGTACTACCATATAATGGGTTATCTCATTGTTTAATATACAAATTTTTATGAGTGTACCCCTAAAGAGGAAGGAATGTCATTATCAAAATCCTGATGCAAAAAACAGAAAGCACGTACCGTACTTTATCCTCCCCCGTCCACCGTGGTATCCCCCCACACAAAATGCATATCGGCGGAAAGCCTCATCCTTGAGGAACACATTGATACCAAAATTTTCTTTCTAACTGAGTTATTAAGGTTTAAATTGAATCACATTGATGGGCGACCAAAATATGACTACTTCACACCGTCAGGCGGCTCAATAGCCGTAACTCTGTAACGATGTATTTCCTGCCAAATGGTCATATGAACTTTTTGCTCATCCACCCATGAGGAATCTGCCCTTGGAATTTTTCCGTACCATTTTTACACCCTGTATATATACAGGGAGACTAGTAATTGGATGCATGCCTTGCAAGCGGATGTTCTACAAGTACTTTGAAACATTTTTCTCTATATCAACCAGGGGGCCGCAAGACAATAGTTTTTGACTAATTTGCACATTTGTGATATCTTTGAAATTTGCCGACTGCTGAGACTTGCGCGAGAAAATTTTACTTTGATCCACTTTTACATATCGTAGAGCGATGAAATTTTACATTTGTGATCCTGCATATCTATGCAGGTTGTCAGTGGTGGTATTCAGCCGGTACGCACCGGTTCTATAGAACCGGTTGTTAAAATATTTCCAGTTTGCAGAACCCTTTGTTATACCCAGATCTAAACGCACACACTCGTGACCTAACCAAGAGTGAAAGAAAGATACCAAACAAATTAGTGAAAACACCACTGAACTTTTTCCGCTCGCTTGTATTGTGAAATCAAGCAACTTTGAATTGTTTCAATTCAATTAAGAGACAAACTGAGAAAAAAATGTATGTGGCGTACGTAAAATTGTATATGTTACATTTGTAAATCCTGTAGTTTTTGGACTTAACGTACAGGAAACGTATAACTGAAAACCCATGTTTTAAAATATTTTTCCGTATAGTTTTCCATATGTACGTACTTTCCGTATGAAACAATGTAGGCGGCCAGGATCTCACATACAAATGAACGTATATAGCATATAGCTGACAAAGGTAACATACATATATGTATATAATATAAAGAAAACTGTTGGATATCAGACATCCTGCAACGGCATGATGTAACATCTAAAGGCAGTGCCTATGTAGCATACGGATAACGTATGATCCGTACTGATTCTGTAGTAAGCAAGAGAATTCCGTATATTTGTACAATATACCGCTGTTGGGCGAACGGATTTTTCTCAGTGCATAAATTTGAATGGGCATATAGAAATTTGAATATTAATTCCGGAATTTTGTTTGGGATACTGAGATCTGATAGTGTAATGAATGCGATGCGTATCTAACGGGTCGTCCCAGAGTCGGATTCAGGTTTCGTGGGGCCCTAAGCTATGGAAGGTAAAGGATGAAGATGAACGTAGGCACACTATACAGAAATAATAATAATAAAACTAGTGATTTTTAGGAAGCAGATCTGCAGAAGGGACCCCATCACTTACGCCATATGAGTTTACACAGCAAGAATCACTGCTGCTATATGTAGGTTTTATTTTATTTATTATTTTTTTTCTTATGTTGTGGAAATGTACAACGTTGCTTTCTTTAATTTTGGGGGCCTTCAGGAGAGTAAGGCCCTAAGCTATAGCTTGTTTAGCTTATACGTAAATCCGGCACTGGTTCGGCCACATATTACGATTTGTATCGTTGACCCTGGGGAAACTTCAAATACAGGAAGCATCCACAAAAAAGAGGTCAATGTCAATTCTCTAGATCCTGTTTTGCCTGCATCTTCGAGGAGCACTCTCTTCTTGTTAATCATCGGTGACCTAAGAAGTTGGGAGCGTTTCCTTGGGAAACGCCAGTATTGAATTTCGAAGAATTAAGACTGGTTAATTAAACAATCTTATGGGGTTAAAATAATATTAAGGTACTGTCATTTTCTAATACTTTGATTTGGTGGCAAAATATATATATATATATATATATATATATATATATATATATATATATATATATATATATATATATATATAGATTTATTAGAATGCAAACATTTTGTAATGCAAAGTTTTGCGATTAAAATTATTTTTATGGTGATAAAATAAACCAAACTGGTGATAAAACGAAAATAAAAAAAGCGTTACGTAACAAAGGGGGAGGAGCTCAGCCTTGCATTACGAAGTGATTGATTGATTTGGAGTTTAACGTTCCGTTCAGCAGCGAGGCTATATGAGACTTGGATCTACTGATTAACGTGGAATCCGAACCACGTAAGCTCCCGCCGGGAATCGAACCCGGGTCTCCCGCGCCCAAGGCGAGTACGCTAACCGCTTAGCCACGAAGGGTTAAAGGAGAGGGTAAAATTGATGAAAAACAGAGTTACGTAATATGTGAACGGCCTTTAATGGCTATTACGTGTGCTACCTATCTGCAAAACGTTTTTGAATGACTCCAATGTATTCATTAGTTCTCGAGATATGTACTTTCGAAGCAATATGTACAAAATAAAGCGGTGTTTTTACAGATAGCTCGACCGATTGCTTGTCGTGATCAATAGGAAGTCCGATTTCCTTTGGATAAGTAATAGCACTTACAAGTAGGAAATTTGACTTGTTAATTTATGTAGCAGTTAATTTTTCCTTATACTTGTAATTTATTCCATTAATATTTTGTATATTGTTATTTTTATAATTTAGTACGTTTATGCATTTCTTTAAATAATATTCTTTATTATATTGGATACTTCCGATATATTACCTTTTCTCCTTTCCTTAAATAAAATAAAAATAAAATACTATCATTCCTCAAAATGTGGCACTTTCCTGATGGGACACCCTATATATATACTGAACACTGCACATTACTTCACGTTCGGACCTACAACACAGTAATAGTGCAGAATTACGAGCTGTACATTACCACATGACCTATACAGGTACAGGTATACAGACATGCAAAATTTCATTGCTCTACGATATGCGGAAGTGGGTCAGATTAAAACTTTCTTGCGCAACTCTCGTTAGCTGAGAGAGCGAAATATAGCATTTAGGTCATGAAATCTTATTTAACTTTAAAGTATACTATAAGAAAGCTATTTAAATATAAAAATCATGAAAATGAAAAAAAGCCAAAATTTCCAAAATTATCGTTTTTTTTTTTCAAAAAAGCCAGCTTTTTATGTGCAAAAAAACATCGATTCAAAAAAGCCGGCTTTTTTGCATCTCTAATCTGCACTAAGTGGGGAGGGGGATTGAGCCGGGCCGCTGTTGCAGAAATTACGAAAACATCTGTTTCGCTTAGAACTGGACCACTGCTCCCCGTTGCTCCACAATGCCAATGGCTATCCGATCTTACAGAAGTAGTATATCTGCCTATGACTTGAGCCGGTGATTCCAACCTTTTTTGAGTAGCGAGACACTTTACTGAACGACTAGTCATCACGACTGATTTGTTTGATTTTTTTTATTAATACTATAATAAATTATAATAGTGTAGGTGTATAATTTCAACAAAATAGTGATCCTAGGTGACACTAAGCATTGTTGGTGCCGCTCTAGGTATTGGCTGTGCAGTCTTGTCTTAAAATTGATTTAACTAAATATTAAGTGTTTCGTGATTTTCAAGTTCAATGATTTCTTGACACACTCTATGGGACTCCGCGACATACCAGCTGGGAACCATTGACATAAGCAATAGCATATCGATAGTAACTCTCAAACATATCCAAATGTATTTCCCTTTAACGTCTAACTTTGCGTTGACTGTTATACACCTTCGAATTACAACTACCCAGCACTATTCCCAATCTTTCAATCGTCTAGACACAATTATAACTTCTTGTTTGTCAGGAAATTGTACATTTTATCTTATTCCATACATAGAGAACAACTCCTTTGTTGCCATTTGATGAAACTTATTTTTAATTCTCGTTACTTCTTATCAGCTCTCTTTTGCTTCGTTGCGAGATTAACTTATATGTTCCTCATGTTCAAACATACATTTTCATCTATCTTATCAAATAATATCTACTATACACTTCATTAACACATAAGCTTCTCCGAAGTTATTACGAAGAAGATGCATTACTTAGCCAATGCAGTGTTGCTCACGAGATGAGACTAGACGATATATATATATAAGTTTCGAGACAAAAGGGTACCAAATCTTCTTTCATGGACAATAATAATCAACAGTAATAAACAATGTACAGTCTAACATTTCGATACCGATATAGTATATTGATTACATGTAAGAATGTTTCATCTGTTATAGTACAGCTTGCATACGTTACAACAAAAACTGAGTAATAGTCAAAGTGTATACTCCTGTGATCTATTGACAGTGTATGTATCTATTGACAGAGTTGGAAAAAATAGTTTTATTATTTTTTTTTAAAAAAAAGAACAAAACATGCGTTTAAAACATGGAAAATATGTTCAAAATATTTTAAACATGTTTTAAAACACACACACAAAAATGCATGCTCTAAACATTTTGAAAGTTTAAAACATGATTTTGAACATATTTCAAAATCGCGTAATAACGTATTTATTAAGACTTTTTTTTTTTTTTTGTTCTTGCAACCGATCTTTTCATTTATTTTATTCTCGTTAAGGCAACACTATGTTGGGTACAGCATATTTCAGTATAGATTAGTAATTATCAACTTATTTCATATCACGACCCCCTTTTAGTACACCCCCTTACCAGTGACTCTCATTAGTACTTTCTTGGTTGTAATAAGCTTTTTAGGTAGATTTTAAAATCTACCTACCATGGAGATTTTACACAATCTATCAATATGCATGGCAAAACAAAAATTCTCACCATCCTTGTGTATTGAGAACGGGTTGAGGGAGAATGATGAAACTTGGAAGTGGTATGACACATCAGATGATGCTATCAAGCATCATGGCGGACATCTTTGATTGGTATTTGAAATTTCAAATACGACGGGAGTCATATTACATGTTTTAAGGCTAGAATTTTATCAGAAATATGGTTGTGTGGTTATTTTAGCCCTAAAGCAAGTTATTTCGGAGTTCTACTTCTGAAAGTTTTCCAGTTATGTCTTTAGGGGCTAAGTTCGCATTTCGTGGAGGCGGGTGAGATTTTTGTTGCAAAATTTTATTACTATTTCAGGACACTGATGCTAATAAAATTATTTTAAAATAATAAATTTCGAAAAGTAATGATTGAAGCATACTTCATGTTGCGCTAACTTTAGAACATTTTCAGCAAATCTATGAAATTGGTTGTTTTTTGAGCCAATAATTTATTGAAGAAATGTAATATTTCAGAGCACAAAGGATCCAAATCCATTTTCAATAAGGTCAGTTTTGCTCAGCAAATTAACTCTATTTCAAAACGTAATATCTTCGCAGTCAAGAATCCAAAACAAATGGAACTAAAACCATACAAAAGGCGTGGGATAGTTTCATATGACAGCCTCTAGACAGGGACGTCATTGGGACAGGAGGGCAACTACCCTATTCCCAACCTGAATTTCAGATTTTGGGGGCAGTAAGGCAGTTTTAAAAATCTTTTATAAGCAAAGTCCAGCAGAACAAGCTTGAGGTCCTTTCACCGAATAAATACGGAGAACATAAAGATGTTTAAAACTGGAAACTTGTTTAGGCCCAATTTCCAGAATTTTAAACAAGCTCGAAACTTCAAGGTAGAGCCACCTTTGGAATTCTTGGACCAAAAAATATCAAGAGAGCAATATAGGCCTATAGCTCCTTACGGTCAATGGAAATTGATTATAACTGATCAACATCCGTATTTATTCTGTATAAGAACTTCAAATTTTTATGTTGCACTTTGCTCAGCAAAACGTTTTTTAAATCTGCATAACTGCCCCCAAAATCTGAAATTTAGGTTAGGGACGGATGACCTCTAAACAAACGCCCCTTTCTGTAAAATTCTAGATTGTATCTTGTCATGTACTTTTTCTTTCTTTAATCTCGGATTCGTCGTTGTGAAAATATGACGTTTTCCGTCGGTGTATACTTTTGGACATACCCTGCAATTATTTAACTTAATTATGCATCATTGACTATGGCATTCGGAGCTTGACTTGTTAATCATTCTGACCAGTGTTTCTTTCAGATATGTTTTTAGGGGGCACTTCCCCCAGAAGCTCTGAGAGTCCCCCCGGAGGAGACCAAAATAATACGTCTATGATATAATAATAAATAGAATAATACCAGCAATACCCATCCGAATACTAAGTGTGCCCCCCGAAGCATTTTCTCTGAAAGAAACACTGATTCCGACGCTGCAGCGTATAAAATATAATGTTATTATCTTACATTTATGAGCAAATAGGGGGAAATTAACCCTCCTCCCCATTCCATTAACACCCTTGTCTAGCGGTTGTCCTACAAAACTCTAGTCTACAACCTTTCAAATGGTCTTTGTTCCATTTATTCCATACTCTTGGCTACGAAGATACTACGTTTGCTGAGCAAAAGTGAACCTTTCTGAAAATGGACTTGGATCCCTTGTGCTCTGAACGCCCCATATCTAAAAATATTTTATAAAAACTGAGTTGGAGCCAAATTTATCCTGAAACCAAAGTTTGTTCGAAACGCATAAAATTAGTTTTAGTTTGATTGATTACAGTATTGCATCAGTAGAAAGGCTATATGAGACAGGGCTTTTTGTTAAAGTGGGATCCGAACCAGTAATTTTGAAATCGGATTGCAGTCAAAATCTATACAGAAAATTCCGATGTTTGGTGCCTCTACCCTACAAAAAAAAAAAAATAAAATAAAATAAAATAAAATAAAATAAAAAAAAATAAAAGACCAAAAATTGCGCCCTGTAGCATGATGCATACATATAGACAGACGAGCAAATGGAGATCAGATTGTTCCAGTCACTGATGTTCGGCACTAATGTTACAATAAGCATCACGCTTTAATGGTTATTTACGCTGTCGACTGCTATACCTTGAGCTTTCATGCCTATTCCCTTCATACAAGCTATGCCGGGGTGTAAAGTTTTTAAAGAAAATTTAGAACTGAGGTGGGGAAGAGGGACGAAATACAATTTTCATAATTCAATGAAAATTATATTGTTGATACATAATTAATTCTTACCTGATGTTTCCGATTGCATTCCAACCACATCACTCATCATCAGAATCATCAGCGTTAGAATCATCAGAAGCAATTTTGGGATCAACAGCTTTACCACTTGTTTGTGTTTCCGCTTTTTCACAGCGTTGCATTTTTCATAATGAGTCTTCATTCTTTGAACTAAACCAACCATTTCTTTGTTACACGTTTTGCAACGAGCTCGTATAGTCGTTTTCTTATCTGATGGAGTTTAAGTTACTTTAATAAATTTGCTCGAAATGATGTCCTTTCTTTCTCCCCGTAAAACTCATGGTAAACGATTGCAAGTTGCAAGAAGACTGAGAACCAACACGTACTGTATCAACGAATGACTGCGATATTTTAATTTCAGAACTGCAATTTAGCAAATAAGCTTTTGTTTGTTTACTGAATACAAAACGCAAGCATTTATTTCCATGATAATTGTTTTATTTAGTTTTTAATATCAGTTCTACAAGTAGTCCAACTTTCGACTACGATACTTTCTTGCAGGTTAACTGAAAAGCATTTAAACAATACAATATACGTTAAAAATAAGGGGGAAAAGGAGACAAAATAAATTGTAGATCACCACATTGACTTGCTGTAGCCACGAGAAATCAAAACATTCACATCGGAAGAAAATAGTCTTCTAAATGGTTAGAGCTTTTTGACAATATTCTTTCGACCGCAGATTTTATTTTACAAAAATAAAATAAAAATAGACATATGTTTAAAACGAGTCTTAAAAAAATACACGTGTTTAAAACAAAATGTTTAAAACGTATACAAAATTTGTTTTAAACAAAATCAATTGTTTAAAACTAGTTTTAATCATTTGTTTTAAACATTTTGTTTTAAACAAAACAACCCTGTCTATTGATTGTCTGAGGCCTGAAAAGTATATGCCGCGTGGCTCTGATTATTCTATTATAGGCCCAATCTATGATTTCTATAATTTTCGGAACGGCCATGTCCGTCCGTCCGTCTGTCTGTCTGTCTGCTTGTCGACAAGTATTTCAACAAGAATGGTAAAGTATATGAAGAAGCGGTTTTATTACAATCGATTAAACCTCGTAATAATATGTTTCACATCTTCCGTTAACGCTGTATTCAAACCGGAAGCGGATTAAATTATCAATTTTCAGTTTCAACATTTATCGCAACAGAATATTAGGGTAATAGATTTTGAGAAGCGTAATATATGAAACAAATTTTTGCTACATGGGGAGTTAATAAACAACACCTCCGTTATTGAGCCCCGGAAAACCTCAAATCGACGGATCCGTTTAAAATGGTTGGAGCAAAGAAAATCATGACGTGGGGAGGAATATGGGGAACATGTATCATTGGTTATTTGCTATCTGTCGCACCTTAATTGTAGAGCGTCACGTAGACCTGTTAAAGCAATTCATTCTTCCCTCAGTGCAGGCCCATGGGTGACAGTTTTCCTTGTTTTACCAACGTGATACGGCACCAATTCATCACGAACTACAGGTCCATCAGTATTTGGATGAACAATTTCATGGTCGATGGATTAGTTGACGTGAGTCAGTGAGATGGTCTGGCAGATCACCTCATTTACAACCATTGAACGTTTACCTGTGGACTCACCTAATGACAATGGCATACAAACAGTGCCGTAACAAATCTCTTCGGGGCCCCTGTGCAAAAGGATATTTGGGGGCCTCATAAGAGAACGTATTTTTCAATCTAATAGTAAAAGCATCAAACATGATATTACACACACACACACACACACAGAGAGAGAGAGAGAGAGAGAGAGAGAGAAATACTTTCCTCCAAAATAAGCTTAAATAATGGAATAACATAAGATAGAAATTGTATATTTACATCTACAGTATTTCACAATTTATGATAATTTTATAGAGCTTTTAGAAAGCACAGTATCGTATCCATCGTCCTTTCAATATTAGTCAAAATGAAAAAGGTATTAATCAAAAAAAAAAAAATAATAATAATAATAAAGAGAAAACAAGAAGTCCAAGAAATGATGTTATTCATAGTATACCGTAGTTATTATACATATGTTATTTATAGAAAAAAAAACATCATGGTTAATAAATAAAAAGGGGATATCATGGGTGTTGCATAATTGCTGAAACAATTTCAAAATAAACTTATTGTAATGGATTCAATACTACAAAATACTACAAAAATTTAATGTTTCAAAAAGCTTTTTTCTCATGCCTTTAGCATCAGCAAAATCTGTCTATGTTTAGTCTTAAAGTTTGTTTTCGTTCTACATTTAATAAAACAGCATATGTTAACCTTTGTTGTAAGGTACTACTTCTCAAGTAGTTCTTTATAAGCTTTAATTTCGAGAAGGAATGTTCAGAAGCCACAATTGGTATTGCTAGAAAAAATCCACATGCGATATGCACATCAGGAAAAGACCTAGAATACTCATTTTCCACTAAGAATAAAGCTATTTCACGAATTGTTCGAATGTTACCTATTTCAGCCCTACTATAATCTCTGAATACCAGTATTTGCCGTGGAAAATCTGAGCTTACATCACTAGTGTACTCTGTAGCAAATTCATATCCAGATTTGTGAACGTTTTCCTCAGATGCAGACAGCAATATTGTTGGAGTGAGAAAAGAAAAGCTGTTGAGCACTTCAATCATTTCGTGGAAACGGGCACTAAGTTGTGACAAAATACAATCCAGAATAGTATAAAATACAGTGACACGAAATGTATCTTCTGATACATCTAGTCTACTATGCGTTGCCAGTTAACCAAAATATTTCTTTGAAAACGGTTTGCGTTTCTCTTGAAATGTTTCTGAAATACTCAATTTCGAACACAGGTCTTTTGTGGATTTCACAAGCTCGTCATTTCTATTTCCCCGAAGATTTTTCATTTCCTGAAGTGATTTCTTCAGATTTTTTGTCTGCTACTTGCAGATTAATATCAGAAGACTGCAAACTTTTGGAAATTACATACATGGACATTAGGATCTTTTCCCAAATGAATAGGATCACACAAATTCAAATGCCTCAGCTACTCTCAACTCATCTGGTTTCTTACTTGGCAGACAAATCGCAGTAAGGAACTTTTGAACATCGGTAATTCTCTTCTTCTTGCTGATAACAGCAGTATATTTTGTTTCCTACCTAGTTATACATATTTTTGGAGTTTCCCTCTTTAATTTTGGAGCCATTTCATCACCAAGAGCTAAAAGTGACCATCTAAGAGTACTAAAACTAAAAAGAAAAATGAAGGAAAATGCCTTGAAGAACAAAAAATGGAGACATATGTGGGAACCAGCATCGGCAATAACAAGATTCAGATTATGCGTACAGCAATGAACGTACGGAGCGTTTGGAGTAGTATTACTAATTTTTGCTTATAAACCACTATAAACTGCGCTTATCACTGATGCTCCATCATATCCCTGCCTTATGCACCGTTCTATGTCGATTTGGTTGCTGACAAGTGAGTAAAATTTCACGAACGAGATGTTCATAGTTCTCGGCATCATGCTTATCTAATGCATAAAATTCTACGAAACTTTCTTTAATTTCTAATGTCGCTTCTTCAGAGTTAACAACAACGTATCGAAGAATGACACTAACCTGATCAGTTTTTGTTATTTCCAATGTATCCACGATTATTGAAAAAAAAAAAAAATGAGATTTTCGAACATCTTCAAAAATATCTTCATGTTTATTTCTTCCACATAAGGAATAAATAACATACTATAAGTATTCAGTATCGAGTAATTAACTGGGCCTCATGGGTTTGAAAACTCCAAGAACGAAAAAAAAAATGTTACGAAAGTTACTAGTAATCTAGAATTTCACCACAATGATTATTTCTCATACATAAGAAATGGCCCTATAGGCTGGAGGCTCCCCCCCCAAAAAAAAAATGTTACTAAAATTGCTGGCAATTTTAACATTGACAATGATTTTACCTATACATAAAAAGTACTGAAGGTTTCTAGGCTTGGGGGCCCCAAAAACAAACAAATAAAAAAATAATAGGTATTGCTGACAATTTTAAAATTGACAATGATTTTCACTTGTACATAAGAAATTAATAATAAAATTAGCAGCCAACTAAATAATTAACGGGTTCAACGGGACTCCCTAGGACTCAGGGCCCCGTTGCGTTGCACCGCTTGCACCGCCAATTGTTACGGCACTGTATATATGATATTATATATATATAATGGATCTGGATCATTTAAGGCAACAGATAGAAGATACATTTGCGCACATCACACTTGATACATTACTTACTCCATTTTCTTATAGCTTAGAAGACATATGTGCAAACATTCATAGTGCAATACCGCCAGCACATTGGACACATTTTGTAAGAGGTAATCTGAGATTCAGGTGCTTCTAACTTGAAAGTTATTACAGTTACGCTAAATCTGCCTACGTCATTATTTGTTTTTCTTAAAATTCCAGCCCTGTTTGATACATCAAGTGACCCGTTCCTATTTGAACTTTTTGACCAAGATTCCACATGGCGGTCGTTCACTTGACATGCACAATGAAGGTTCCCCTTCGGCCTAATATGTCCCTGCAATTACCAATTCCGGATATCTACATTCGCTTTTATGTTATAATGGGTAGTAAGGAACTTTTTACTTACCCTGTATATAATTGAACAAACAATAGGGCAATATTCCCTTACTGTGATGCTGATGCTATATAAAGTAGAACAGTAGTAATGTTAAAATTATTTTTTTAAAAAGAGATCATGATTATTTGTGTTCGTTTGGTTACACAACATGATTACGCTCTCTGTACCCTGCTTGGGCATATTTTGATTTTGTCCAAATAAACAAACTGTCAACCGAACTCAGAAACTTTCGGAGTGCAAATCCGTGGAAAATATTCTCTGTTGTGGAGGTGAGCTTCTCCTTGGCCAAGCCTGGCCAACAAATTTGTGGATATTTAGTTTCTAAATGATAGGCTACTTGGGCACCGAATTTCGTCCAGATCGAGTTAGTAGTTAATGATAAAGTGCAATATACAAGGCAAGCCTAAACGAGCTGAAGTCAGAAGTCAACCGAACTCAGAAGCTTCCAGAGTGTAAATCTGTGGAACGTAATATCTGTTGTAGAGCCGAGTTTTTCTTTGGTAAAGCCTGGCCACAAAATATATCGATTTTAATTCCTAAACGATAGGAGACTTGGTCACCGGATTTCGTCCAGATCTGGTCAGTGGGTAATGATAAATAAAATACAACATACAAGGCGAGGTAAATTAAGCCAAGCCTGTTCCTGCAGAGCCCGGTCACCAAATATAGCAATTTTTATTCCCTGGATCATGGGTTATTGGCCCATTAAATTCGGTTCAAATCCAGACAGTAATTTCCGATAAATAAAGTACCAGATGCAAGGCGAACGAAACGAGCCTGTACCTGGCCGAGCCCATCTATGAAATATATCGATTTTTATAACATAGATGATAGACTACTTGTCCACCGAATGTAGTATAGAACTGGTCAATTATTACCGATAAATAAAATACAATATGCATAGTGAGTCGAACCAAGACGAGTTTGTTCCCAGCCGATCCTGACCAGAAAGTATAGCATTTAATATATATATATATATATATATATATATATATATATATATATATATATATATATATATATATTTGGTCATGGGGTGTTTGCTCACCAAATTTGATTTAAATTCGCCAGTAGTTACTGAGAAACAAAGTACCACCTACAAGGCGAGTCGAGCCGAGTCGAGCCTGTCCTTGTCAAGTCCCCCCCAAAAAAATGTAGTACTTTTACTTCCAAATTTGATTTATATTCGGCCAGCGGTTGCGGAGAAATAAAGTATCACATACACACACATACAAAACGCACAAACGTACACACATATACACAGGGGCGGATCCAGGGCCGACTTCTAAGGGGGCGGTGGGTTGTCATGCTGCTACTTTTAAGGGCTCCAAACTTCGGGTTGAGTTTTATTTATTTATAAATATATATATATATATATATATATATATATATATATATATATATATATATATATATATATATATATAAGAAAGTTTTCTCTTCTGGGGGGGGGCGATCGCCCCAATCGCCCCCCTCTGGATTCACCCCTGCATATACATACAACTGAAGTGAAACTGTAAGCTCCTGATGCTTACGCCAAGAGTTAATAATGGAAAGAACAAAACTGAAAATGCCGAGAATAATAATGAAATACATTGTAACACGTGAATAGAGAAAATGAACTACAGCGTGAAAATTATGCGAGAAAATCATTTTTACAATTGAAATCATGACGCTATACTCAAATTATGAATTGAAACCAGAAGAAATAACAATTGACACTAAAGCTGGTGAACAACGAATAATATATCAAGCGCATTGCCCAAGAGATGTCGACTCATTGCACGTAAGCAGATATGATGGATTAAGAGAAGAGAAACAGGTGGAAGCAATAACTCAAAGCAACATTCATAAATGTGAATTCATATACAAGAAGAATGAAAGAGAGGCGAAATGTGACGATACGAACATTGTAAAATGAAATGAGTGACAGATACAGATCTCATATCTCATAAAGTATCCCAGGAGATTTCTACAAGCAACCGTATGCTTCGAAATGACAAACATTAAACAAAAAAAAAAAAAATGTTTATGAAAGAAAAGAAAAGAACACATCACTCTGTCTATACTAGAACAAAGGAAAATGCGATTTGTGTTATCTAGGTAGACAAACTTTTTTGTCGGAGAGCGTTGTGATACGATTAAATTTGCGAACCAGTAACTAGTCATTTCGCTGTTGATAATGGCCAGTTTAATCTTCGCAGTCCAGAGCTTATCTATACTTCTTTCTTTTCCTGCTAGGTGGATTGGTCAGGGGCGTATTAATCTAAGATTAAGATAATTTTCAAAGGATATATATACATACGCCGTGATTTAATTTTTTATATATACAGTCATTGTCAAAAATCATATACAGTCATATTACTGATTTTTCAGATTATTTTTCAAGTATCCATACAAAATACGGTTTGTTCGGTTTGTTACGTAAAACAAACATCATTGTTTATATTAAAAAAGCTTTGATTCCACTAAGGCATATTTATTATGTTTGCCTTCAAAGAAATGCCGATTCTTAGCCTTCTTTAGAGTTTTGTAAATTTTAGGCATTTCTTTGATTAATTTCTCCAACTCTTGGGAAGCTATGCGACTTCAGTAGCTTTGAAGAACCTTCCAAATGCTTTCAGCATGCATTGGCATCTATTTACGGGCTGTCTTCTCAAGTTCATCTTGCAAGAAATTGCATAGTAAATCTCGATGCATAGTAAATCTGGTCAGTGTGGCGACTATTCAATTTGTTAGTATTTTAATCGTTTTCTTTGCATTGCAGATAATTACTACATAGCTTGAAAGAAGTTTGGGATGGTAACACTGCTATAGTACAAAGCTACTAACTCATATCCGCGTTCCTGATGGAATCCCATACCTCATTTAAATGTTATGAAACACATTTTTGTGTACATTATTCCATTAATTCGAAATAAATTATCAACTTGATAGTGTGCAAATCATCCTCAAACAGTGACAATACCTCATTCGTACCTTGCTGTAGGTATTTTAGGGTCCGGATGAGAGAGCTCTTCGGGCGACGATGCACACAAACTTCCATCAATAAAATGCGGAAAGTTGGAATTTAAATTCGGAAGTCCATAGTTTTTTCTTCTGTTGTTCGTCGTTCCGGGGCCTAGAAGTATTCTTTTTTTAAATACATATTTACTTTATTTTATTTTTATTTCATTTTATTTTGTTTATTTTATTTTATTTTATTTCTTCTTTTTTTCTTCTTGAAGGAATTGTTTTCTTACAACAATCCTATACCTAAGACTATAAATTAGAAGGCGTTGGACCTCCGTCCTATTTGATTGTAATTGAAAATGGATAGTCCATAGTTCTATTGGTTCTTCCGGAGTGATTATTGTCTATCCCATTTGCTTGTTTTTCAGTAAACTTGTTCTTAAGGGAAGGTGCTATTTTTCGAACGATCATTGCGTTTCCCTGTAATATTTACGCCACTTTGTGACTATCTTTCAAGACCTTAACACTGAGCGAGTCTTCGCAGATAATGACTCTATTCTCTCAAGATAATAACTTGGACACGTGCTTCAACTTCTAGTTGATAGTTAGTCTTCCAAATTTTAGAGCATTTGCATGTTCTTCACACTATTCAACTGGTTCATGCAAATGAAAAGAATAAGATTGCATGCCACAGATTTGCACCTAATTTTGCCCATATTACGACACAACTGAATAGCGCATGCACAACTGTTTGTTGAAGTGAAAACTTCCGACAAAGGTCCATACATACACCACCAGGAGTCGCTGACAAAATACATTATCAAACAAAGCGTGACGTTAGATGTCTGTTCATTAGTTATACATTTATTGCCAAGTTATTTTCTTCAATACATTTGTCTCGATGTCAATAAAACTATGAATTTTGGTATTTTTATATGAAGAACGTTGTTTATTTTTTTAACGAGTCCAATAAGAATGATCTTACATGGGCACAGTCAGAGCTGCATTTAGTGGGTTGCACCGGTGTACGTGCACCCCTTCGTTGCAAATATGCACTATCTAAAATGAAAAGCTAGCAGCGAAAATAACAGTGCTTTCCAGAAATTTGTCATCAAGTATCCGTTTGGGACGCACAATAAATCGGAGTTTTGCTAAAGGAACAGTTTGAGTCGATTTTCTGATGGTTGAAAGATTCACTAGGCAAAACAACACAAAATTCCTCAAATAGGGAGGAAAACAGAAGCCAGGAGGAGAGAAGATTCTTTTCTCTGCATGCCACTTCCGACTCTTTAAAATATATATTCTCTGTTCTATGCATTAGCGTTGTCAAGAGTAAAGAATTGTCACATGTCACTTTGAAGAGTTTCAGTGCAATTGATTGGTAGTTATTGGATGCATCTCCCGTCAGAGAATCCTGGATCCGGACCTGGACACAGTGTCTTTTATTTGGAAAGTTCTGAGAAATCAATATTGTTCTCAGGCTCTTGACAATGATTATATATATACATTTAATATTTATTGTTTTGTTCTTGGAACATTTTTTTTTATTTATTTACAAAATTGATCAACTGATCAATTACTACTTAGGCATTAAATTTATACTGCATTTTGCTCAACTTTTACTGGTACATAAACCATAATACGCGGTGGCTCAGTGGTAGAGCGTTCACCTCTGGTGTTTGGGGTCCTGGATTCGATCCCAGCCCCCGTCAAGTGAACTTTGTGGTGGACAAACACCGTGTGCGTGGGTTTTCTTGGGGTTCTCCCGTTTCCTCCCACTTTCTTAATTCCACCATTTCATTAGTTACTCATCATCACCGTCTCCTTTAGCCTAACCGGCATAACCGTGGAACGTAAAACTCAGAGATTTCATTTCATTTTTTCATATTATAGTTTATTTGCAAGCCTACCTTGAAAATTTTAGGGGGCAGTAAAAATTTAGGGAGGCTGCCTCCCGTAAATACGGGCCTATTTGAAGGGGAGAATAATCTAACAATGAAGGGTCACGCAGTGGTTCCGCTGAGATCCGAACGAGACAATTGCGTTTGTATTTGGTATGCTATAACTAGACGAATCCCAAAGTTATATGTGCCACCAGGCGGAATGTCGTGAGTTACAACATATTTTGTGATATAAAAGCTACAAAGCTGGCAGAATATTTTGAACTGAGACATTGTTTGGAAACGGTTGGGTAAATGGAAAACTCGGCCAACACGTATCCCATCATTTTCAAGGACACACTTTTTCGGATAAAAATGTTTGCCCCAGGGTCCTCGCGGGGTCCCAGATGGGGTCCAACTCATTTTTTTTAATGGCAAAGGGGGTTAAGTAGCACATCGTTTGAAAGCTGTTGTAAATTGAAAGGAAATGCAGGAAGTCTCGACTCTTTACGACAACCCTGTGCAAAATGGCGGAGGGTCAAAATGTAAACAAAAACTTAATTGAAAATTCCATGTCACCCCTATAAATCGGAAACGGTGAGACAAATATGAAAATAGGAAAGAGAGTGTGGCATTATTTTCAAAGTACAACAATTAAAGTTAAAGCGTCTTGTCCCAGGGTGCACACAGAGTCCCAGGTGGTGTCCAACTAAAAGTTTGAAATGGCAAGAGAGGTTAGGAAACTCATCGTTTGCAAGATCTTGTTAAATGAAAGTAGATGGAGCAAGTCTTGACTTTCTACGACAATCCTGTCCAAAATAGGGGCGGGTTAAAATGTAAGCAAAAGCTTAATTGAAAAACTATGGCCACCTTGAATCCAAAATGGCCGCTTAAAACCTATGTCATAACAGCACAAATCCAAATCTCTATTTTTCTCTATTATGTATCTAGAAATAATAGGAAGACTAAAGAACAATTGAATTTCGATTCACTTCAACTATTATTTCATTAAGTAAAACACATACCGGTATATGTTTTGTGCTTGATGCACGTTCGTCACGGTTCTCTCGACATTATTTACTTGAATATAACGAATATGCGATGAACACACAACTCTAAAATCCTACTCATACTGCTAAACGAAAGTTGAATACATTCGGGTATTTTTCTAATTTAGTTCATACACAAAGAACTTGGTGCACCAGTAGGTTGGGAACTGTATTGTAACGTATCCGTAATGGTTGCATTTGTATGTCATTCGTTTGTTTGATCGCAATTAGGGATGCGCTCGAGTCGAGACATGTCTCGAATCTCGACTCGACTCGACTCGAATTCGAGTCGAGATTCGAGTCGAGACACACTTTGTAAAATTCGAGACGAGTCGAGACAAACGTATTTCTCGACTCGAATTTTCGAGTCGAGACACGAGTCGAGTCGAGACGGCTCTTAAAAATCTCGACTCGACTCGAATGTCTCGAAAATTTTTCTATAATTTTTAATATTATTTTGAAGAAAGTATTCACTCAGAAACAGCCTTGAAACCAATTCCAGCTTTTATTCCTTCAGAAAGGTACAGAACGCATAAAATTAATAATTAATCTTTAAAGATCAAGATTTAATTTTCAGCTCAATTCAGTTAATTAGAACTAATTGTTAATGTTGTTGTATTTGGTTGTACTGCAAATATAATGATAATAATAATAATTGATTATCTAGTTTGTATAAAACTATTATCCGTAGTTTAAATCTAGTTTGTATAAAACTATTGCGATAAAGTGAACTTCATAAATTCTCTGAATGAGCAGTTGAGAGTCTATAGTAATTTAGCATAGTTATAATTATTGTTTTTGTTCCCATGAACGCAATAGGGTTACGTAACTTCTGGATTATTCGCTTGCCCAACTATTTTGAGGCTTTAATATGTTGCAGCATATCAAGAGCTACGGATAATATATAATGAAACATTTGTTGTACATCACATATTGTGATACGAGACTATTTTACATAGTATATCTTATCTAATATAAATAAAATAAAGAGTTTGTTTGTGAGTTTGTCTGTCTGTTTGTGTGCGACCTGGGGACCAGACGAGTGGACCGAGAGTTCCCAAAATTTGGTCACGGGTACCTTGGTCCAGGCCCCAGATCAAGACGAAGCGTTTATTTTTAAATTTCGAACCAGGGGGGTCTCGGAGGGGACGTTTACTGGGACCGACCTGAGGACCAGACATGTTGACCGAGAGTTACCAAATTTTGGTCACGGATACCTTGGTCCAGGTCCCAGTCTAAGGCAAAGCGTTTTTGTCAAAATTGTAACCAGGGGGTCTCAGGGGCGCGTTTACCGAGACATGTAGTAAAAGTAATCCAAATTGATCGACATTAGTGTCAAATCCATAGTTTTCACGGTCGCTGAGATCAATGGTGACACTTCCATCAGCGATGACTTGCAAATTGAGCTACCACTGTACGTGGGCCGGGTGTCAGCGGGTGAGGAATACCGAGACATGTATAAATAGCCCATATTAATTGATACTAGTGTCAAATCCATAGTTTTCGCGGTCGGTGAAATGAATGGTGATACTTCCACAGGTGTTGACTTCCAAATACAGCCCCATGCTAAGAATGGGTATATTAAGCTAGTATTACAGTAAATGGACTGCTTGGATGCCAAGAACTAGTACAGATAAGTACCTTTCACTTCTGTGAATAGGTATTTTTTTAAAGGATTTTTGTAAACACTAAATTATAAAACAATGAACTACATACAGTAGTTATGGTTTTGGTTCCCAACATAAAAGAAATATGAATTGTTCATGAGATATTGAACTTTAACTTTCACTCCTGGAAAATTTCAATTTTGGAGTTAGGCCACTTGGCATCGAAGCAGTTCACTGTAAGATAAATACATTCCGCACATTAGTAACATAGTTGTTCAGGAGCCTTCGATTTCCATCCTCTCAAATGAAAGCTGAACGATTGCTTGGTACATGCTGACTATATAGGAGAAATAGTGTATTAAGTTTTCGAGCTTTGGTGCGTATCCGTATTTACACTCTGATATAACTTTAAGTTCACACTCAAATCGAGCTAATTGTTTAATACATTTCGAAAGCTTTTGTTTATTGCAGCTCATTAAGGAAAATCTATTTCGTAATCGTAACATTTATGTACTAAGAAACTATGAACGTAAAGTGGACTCGACCTAGCCTCGTGGCTGCTGTGACTCAGTGGCACAGCTTTTACCCTTGGTGTGTGAGGACTCTGATTCTGTGTGTGTGTGTGTGAACTCCGTGGCTAGTGTACGCGTCTTTGTCGTGGAAGACTCGGGTTCAATTCCCGGCGCGAGCTCATGTAGTTCGGATTCCACGTTAATCAGTAGATCTACACTTCATATATCCTCGCTGCTGAAAGAGACGGTAAAGTCAAAATCAACTCAACAATATATATGTGTGTGTGCTTATGTGAATTTCCTCGTGGCTGTATGGTTAATACATACACCTTGATCGCGGGAGACTCTGGTTCGATTTACGGTGGAAGCTCATGAAGTTGTTACCGGTATTCCACTTTAAACTGTAGATCCATGCCTCATATAACCATACATATAATATATATGCCTTTGATACACTTATTTTCCGACTTGAAAGCCATCGAAAATTTCCGAACACAGGGTCCCGTAGACCGAAAATGAGAAACATGGCTACAGAGTAAAACTGCCATAGAAATTTAAGCTTTTTAGGCTAACTTAATCCTTATATATAATGCAACTAGCTTGCCCAAGCTATAATGAAGGAAATGCTATCATTTGCAACACTCTGAGAATAGAAAATGTTCGCCAGGTATTACTATCCTCCCCTCTCCTGCAGAATGAAAACCCTGAAAAAAAGTCAATATTATATATATATACACAGTGGCGGATCTAAGGGGGGGCTATAGGGGCTATAGCCCCCCCTTGACGTTTGGGTATACACTGGATAAAATGGACTTCAATCCTGCTTTACACACTGGATAAAACGGAAAAATATGGTTTAGCCCCTCCCTTGATCATATCCTGGATCCGCCCCTGTATATATATAACTATTTTGTGTAATGTAACAAACAGTGGCGGATAGTATTCATGTTTTCTTGCAGAGGTCCTTACGAGGGTTCGCTTCCATCTTCCTCTCCCCAAGAACTAATAAATTAAAAAATTGCGATTACTTGTTAATCTTGTAAAATTGCGATTACTTGTCAATCTTGTACAAAGGACGCAATTAAAGTCCCAGTGTAACACCCCTTCACATTTAGATTTTTGCCCTGGAAGAAAACCAGTTATTATTGTTTCTTGATTTCTCAGTCTCACCTACATAAACATACGAATAGAATTAAAGGATAGGACATGTTTAGAGTGCTTGCACGTGACATCTAACTATATTTCTCATCAAATGTGTCACAGATGAAAATGTCCGTTTGTACTGCCTCTATTTTCTGGTACACATGTTTCATTTATGTTATGTTGCTAAAATTCGTTAGGAAACAAGTACAGACTGCGCCTGTGTGCCTGACAAAACGTAAATGTACTGGATAATTATTTCTTCACTTTCTTAAAAAAAAAAGTAACACATCTAATGTCGGCTAACAAAAGGAGGTAGCGGACCAAAGATAGCCGTTGTTTACCTAAGGTCGTTACACAGCAGGGGTTTCACTCAGTCAGAGAGAGAAAAAAATAATTTAAAGTTTCTACATTTGTTTTGAACTGCAATATACTTCTTCCTTTTATTTTAAGAACCATTTCCTTGTCATTTGTCTGCATCAGAAAAAAATGCAAAAAAATCACTAGAATGTGCCTATTTACCCAAAGTACGTACTAGATCACTAGTTCAATAGTAAAATCACTAAATCTAGTATTATACGAGATCATAAATGTGGCATCCCTGGGTTGGAGCGAAAGTAATGGTTGAAGTAAAAACTAGTCCGTATTTCTACTGCGTTCTGTTGTTGAATTCACAGAAATGTTCAAAAATAAATTCAAGAAGTAAAACACGATCCTACAAAAGACTGTCTACTTGCTCACTGGTTTTAGTATTGTGAACTGAAACTCAAGTCGCAGTCATGTTGAATACTTCTGTCCCTTTCTAGTAGTTTCTACTTTACAACTTGAGGTAGGATGAGGGTCGAGTCGGAAGCGGTATGTATTGTTTATACTACTTACAATGTTACCCCCCCCATAAAATATAAATTCACCCTTTCTCCCTTCCCTTTTTCGAATACAATGAACCGACTCTTTTGCTGAAGAAAGATGCTAAGAGAAAATTGAAACATCTGTGTCTAAACTTTCTTTGAAGCGCATTCTTTTGTATTTGTAGGGTTTTGCGAGTGTTTTCACGTCAATATGAAGAGATAGTTAGCCAAATCTTTTACCATGGACTCCTGCTGCGAACTGACCGTGGGTAAACATAAACACCCGATCTCGCTGTGCTCAATTTCTCTCGCACACGTGAAATGGGTGTTGTTGTTTCCAAAACAAATAGGAAGTTATCTTGTGCTTTTGCATTTCTGCACGCACACAGGTACCATTGCTATATTTTAATGATCAGAAGAAATATCAAAACCATCCAATATATATGATACGAAACAGCTAACAGAGGGAAGCAAAGATTATAGTATACCAAGTTTTCCGCGTGGTACCATTATGGAGAATAAATATTTGATAAAGTCACGTAGATGCGCTTAAACCTATTCCATCTGTCCTTATAATTTTTCTGGTCTCATCAATTTCTCAGGAAAATACGTACAACATATGTCCAAATTCCATATATACTATTTCTAAACTAATGAGTAAACTCATTAAGAACACCAACTGATATCAATAAACAGGAAAGAAAACAATACTTTATACTTCTATCATTTGGTACACATCTCTATGAAGCACATCTTGTTTCTTTTCGAAATAGCTCCTTCGTGTCACAGCTGTGGTTAGTTTTGTTTTGTGTTAGGATGAAAGAGAGAAATGCAACATTTGCTTCGCGGTGAAGTTATATATATATTATTAAGATGAGCGGTGATAAGCGAGGTTTAACAAAGAGTGCCTTTCGGATGCACAATTTAACGGGTAGTTGCAGTCCGTGTTGAGAATTGAACCAAAGCTATGTAAGACATGTCAATATTGAGCTCTTTTGTGGTAAAAGTGAACTTCAGAAACACACAAAAGACTTGAAACATCAAACTAATGTAAAGCAATTGAAAAATAGCCTACCTATCGCTGCATCTTTTCTGTGGCTAGGAACATGCAGTGTGTAGCAACAAGAATCGTGTTAAGGACTTTTTTTTTCGAACATAACATTCCCTTCCACACCATAAAAGACAATATAATGTTTGTTAAAAGAAAGTGCACATAATATTTTTAAATTTTGTTTGTGATCCTATCATGCATAATTATAAATAATGCCTTTCATACTACGAGAATGAGTTCAACTATACGTCATGGCCCCTCTAAAGCGGGGCCGCGGTGGCTCAGTGGTAGATCGTTCACCTCTGGTGCTTGGGGACCCTGGTTCGATCCCAGCTCGCACCAAGTGAACTTTGTGGTGGACAAACACCGTGTGCGTGGGTTTCCTCGGGGTTCTTCCGTTCCTCCCACTTTCTTCATTCCATGATTTCACTAATTTCTCATCATCACCCCTCTCCTTTAGCCTAACCGGCATAACCGTGGGACGTAAAACTCAAAGATTTCACTTCATTTTTTCCCTCGAAAGCGATATCTTTCAAAATTATTTATTGTTAGATATTGTAAATTTACGGTATCTATTTTAGTGGACGGGAAATTTTGCATCTAATCGGATAATTTCATGGCTTCTAACAGGAATTCGCAGTTGCGAAATTTGCATCACTGTCTTTTGAAAGGATGCCTAGAAAAAATACTACTAGAAAATAACTGAAAACACAAAATGGATTTGATAGCCAAATTCACGTCATCTTGGTTCGTCATCATTTTTCTTTAAATATTTGTATTTAGTATTAGATTAGAGTTTAGTGTCCCTTTCAGCATCAAGGCTATATGAGACGTGAACTTACAAATTAACGTGGGTTCAGAACCATAGGAGTTCCCATCGGAAATCGAACCTAGGTCTCCCGCACCAAAGACGCGTACGCTAATCATATGGACAAGGGTGTTCGATATTTAGTAATGTGTACATAAAGTTGTGAAATTGCGCTTGTATAATGGAATGCAATTCCTTCTACTGACATAAACCTTCAGAATACTTAGCTGGACAAAGTATCTTTAAAAAGAAAATGTCACTCTTTATGTTTCAGTTCCTGGTTCGACTGAAGGATGGAACAAATTGCAATGAGCGTTTTTGGATCCTACGTTGTGTAGTTGATTCATCATAAACTTGGTATTTGATACGGATATGAACTATTACACTTATTTGTTGTTTATTTCTAAATAAGTCCTAATACAATTTCATAAAGTTGTAATTCTTCTTTAGTTTATATCACTTTACACAATGACAAATCCAAAAGGTGCAGTACCAGTTTTTCACGTTTTTCAAAATGTTCCAAAACCCAAAGAATAATCTTTAATTTCTGATATTTTAGTCGTCACAAATTACAATTTTATAATGTAGTCAATGTAACGTCCCGTTCAGCAGCGAGGCTATGTGAGACGTGGACCTACTGATTAACGTGGAATCCGAACCACATGAACTCCCACCGGGAATCAAGCCCAGGTTTCCCACGCCAAAGGCAAGTATACTAACCATTAGCCACGAAGGAGCTCCACCATAATTTTAGTGGGCGATAAGAAATATTTCGCCAGTGCTTTTACAATAAATAAAATTTTATAAGTATTAAAGAATAGTGGTAAGAGATTTTATAATAGCTCTTTTATTTATGAGATATGAGTATTTAAAAAAAAACAACTAAAGAATAGGTTGGCGGAACCACAAAAGACTCGTAAAATAAACTTTCTTATAAATACATACGCACCTTACTCACCTTTTATAATTGCTATGCTTACGTTCTCCATAAAAACAGAAATTCTCTTTTAATGATACTTTACTCAAGATCATGAAGTGGGTTCAAATTTAATTAAAGGCAAAATACAATACAATAATCCACAAATATTGCCTCAAGTGAGTTTAAAGATTTCTAAACATTAGTGCGAAACCGGGCTCTGCCGTTGCGATCGATTTACAGGTCTTGAGACGAAAGTAAGAAGGGACTTACGCACACAGTAAGTAAAAACAATTAATATGCCTGTAACTTTCCCCCAAATGGGTGTATCTTAAAACTAACCTCACCATTATTTTTCTAATTAAATTCTAGCCCGAAATTATGTATCATATTACCCTATTCCTATTTTGAAAACTTGACCTTAATTCAAAATGGCAGATTTCAAGATGGCTGCCATCAAGGTCATATCTACCATACGACTTCCCCCAGGACTTATATGTATCCACATGGTTTTTCTTCACTTTTCTTCATTAACGCTCCGTTTACAAAGGGTAGTAAGGGACTTCTGTAGTAATCTCTAATAACCACATCACAACTCTTAAAAGGTATTTAAAAAAATAGAAAACATGCACCATGGCAAAAATTTGTCATCACAAGTAATGATGCATACATGCCTTCTATCAGCAAAAAAAGTTTCATTGAAATTGGAGCCGTACATTTGAGTGATGTCCCTTGTGGGATGTGATTGAACGTGACGTCAGAACACATCGCCCCCCTTCCCGGAATTTACGGGAATTAGGTGACCTGAGTGAGCACATGTGGTGCCAGCTCTCTCCAGCGACCTATCAAGGATCATTGCGTGTATGCCAAGACGTGTCGCCGTTTTTATCCATGCCAAAAGTCGACATACTGACAATTAGGTAGGTAGTCATGATGGTCTGGCTGATGTGTGCGTATATTTTAACTCGTACATTTTGTCTCGACTCGAATTTCGAGACGTCTCGACTCGAATTCGAGTCGAGTCGAGACAGAGACTGTCGAGTCGAGACACGAGTCGAGACAGAAACATATTTTCGAGTCGAGACACGAGTCGAGACAACATTTTCTCGAGACGAGTCGAGACAGGCTTAAATCTCGACTCGACTCGACTCGAATGCATCCCTAATCGCAATACTTTAAGCAATACCAAATATACAAAAAATAAAAACAAAAAATAAAAAAAATCATTTACAAGACTGGCGAGTAGCACCAAACATGTTTAAGTCATTTCAATACATCGAGTTGCGTCTAACTTTGTTGGTTTGGTCACAGTGTTCCAAGAAATAACATATTTATATACAAACTCAGTTTTCACGCTGGCAGCCACATTTGATTACAGATTATACTCCTTGATATTTTGTGGATATCTACTATTAACCATAAATGTTCGCTTCTCCAACACCATTGGTATGAGCTGGATATGCGTTCGATACATAGTGCGGCATTTTGAATTCAATATGTCGCGTTTTTGAACATTTTGCATATTTTAGTCATTTACTAATCAACATTAATTCCAAATTTGTTTTCCTAGCTTCAGCACTTTGGTATGCTTATCCTTTCGATATAGGATTTAAGCGGCCATCTTGGATTCAAGGTGACCATAGATTTTCAATTAAGCTTTTGTTTACATTTTGATCCACCGCAATTTTGGACAGGGCTGTCGTAGAAAGTTGAGACTTGTTCCATCTTTTTTCACTTAACAAGACCTTTCAAACGACGTCCTACCTCTCTTGCCATTTGGAACTTTTCAGTTGGACCCCACCTGTTACCGTATGAGGGCCCTGGTACAATACGTTTTCACTTAAATCGTTGTACTTTGAAAATAACGCCACACTTCCGTTCCTGTTTTCACATTTGTCTCACCGTTTCCGATTTATAGAGGTGACCATGGACTTTTGTTTACACTTTGACCCGTTTCCATTTTGCACAGGGCTGTTGTAGAGAGTCGAAACTTGCTGTATTTTCTTTCATTTTATGACAGCTTTCAAATTATGTGCCACTTAACCCCCCTTGCCATTTGAAAATTTTGACTTGGACCCCGTCTGGGACCCTGCGGGAGACCCTGGGACAAAGTGTTTTACCCCAAAAAGTTTATCGTTGAAAATGATGAGATACGTGTTGGCCGAGTTTTCCACTTACCCAACCGTTTCCGAACAAATGACTCGGTTCATACTATTATGCCAGATTTTTTTTTTTTTAGTTCTTCCATTACAAAATATGTTGTAACTCACGATAGCCCGCCGGTAGCACGTATAACTTTGGGATTCATCTAGTTAAGACATATCAAATGCAAACACAATTGTCTCGTTCGGATCTCAGTGGAGCCACTGCGTGACCCTTCCTTGTAAGTAAACTTATGTGTGCATACTTAGAAGACTATTTCGTGTGAGGTAATAGAAAAGAAAAGGCTGAAATTCTAAAGTAACAACATAAGTAACACACAATGAATTTCTGTCAATATTCCTCTTGTTCAGGTTCCAAAAACCCTGGACGCCAGGTAGTCAAGGCGATTGGAAATAGGAGTCTGGATCATAAATAAGTTAAATCAAAAATAAAATTATGAAGGCCCATGTATGAAATTGTATTATTTTGTTGCCTAAGTTTGAGAACCGGCGCCTAGGTCACAGAAAAAAATCTCGAGCACTTATCTTGTTTATGATGGCCTTTCGGTAGCCTAACCATATGTCTGCCTCTATTCGCTACAGCTTTATTCATCTTCAAACCACCGCAGGTGACCACAAAAGCATTTCCGTTGTAGATCTATAGTAAGAAAATAAAGCGCTATATAATACGATTCTTGTAGCATTAAGATAAAACTAGTTGTAGCAATGGTATGGGGTGACCAATTACTAGTATGCAGAATAATTGTAGAAAAAAAATGAAAGGTTGTAATAGGATATGAATATTTTTAAAGGAATTAAGAGCTTTTTGGTGCAGAAAGTGCTTATTTGTAGCCGTAGTATAATAACATGGAGATTCACGATAAATCTTCAAAATAAAGAAAAGCTGTATAATGGCCTAGATATTTTCACTCTGCGCATTAACTGATATAATGCTAGACTCGAATGTTTTTGGGATAATACAATAGTAAAGCAATACTGCTTAAGTATATAAATGTTAAAATATTTGTAACGATAGAACATTACAAATGGTCAATAATGTATTTCAAGCCAGCAAAATAGGTCTTATTAACACGTTACGTTTATATACAGTAAGTATATTACTTATTTTGCCATTTTTCCTTTCACTATTCTACAAAATTTATTTGTAGTTTGCAATAAGAATCTACAATATGAAAATATTCCCTGAAGCTTCCAATGTAACTCACAAAGTGCTACGGATCTGTGACGTCACGCCAAAACCGTTGTCCGTGTTTGCCGTGACGTAAGCAGCTCATTTTTCCATTGTTTGAAGCGTTGTATCTCCGTAACGAAGAAATATTTTTGCTAAGATTTTTGGTATGTGGTATATTGAAGACTAGTTCTACACGATGGTGCCTCTATATTACAACCTTTGATCAAAAATTAAATGTTCATTAACAAACTTTTGAACATTTAATTTACAAACATAATTTACAGGTGTAAAAATAATGTAACAGTATTGCACAAACCATGTACAACTCGATATTTATGTGCATTGTATAGTGCATACTTGAGCGGTTCTGGAAAACATATCAGTATGTCACATATTCTATCATTCGAGTCAACATTCCCATGCAATTAATTCAATGCAATGGCACACACCAAGGTAGCTGTTCCTCCCTTCTGCAGGTACATTCTCAAAATTAAAGTACCTACATACTCTTATGTGGTTCGACATCAACCCATTCCACCTAATAACTCGATTTCACCCGTAATGGTGCTTACCATTACATTTTCCCGAGCCTCTCAATTGTGTTTCTATTATTCGTTTTCCATTTTCTAATAGTATAATATATTAAAACAATTTAATTTAGTGTCCCAATAACATAAATTTTCGCTTGGATTTTTTTTACATAAATTATTATATTTGGTTTGCTTTTAGTAGAATTATGGTAAAAAAAAAAAAATTCAGATTAAACAGATGGTAGATAAAGTTGTCGAAACCGACGAATTATATAACACACTTCAATGAATATTTGAAACATTTCAATGTAAGTTTGGATATTTAATTGTAAACTTTATAACTGAAAAGGTAGATACCTTCCTCCACGCCAAAGAGAGTGTTTTGTAGATATGTCTTGTCTTTGTGAAAATTCTTATAAAACAAAAGGAAGATTTTGGATCGAACAACCCTGACAAAGGGATTTTTATTTTACATTGTATTATAACATTACCTACAATCATTATGTTGTAAGACTTTATTATGATACACCTTACTGCAATTCCCAAGGTGGTCCGAAGGCCAATAGAGTCCCTTAATTTGGTAGTAAGTAATTAGGGATGTCCCAGGGTCAAATCGAAACCAAGGGATAGGCTCGGGAGAATCTCAGGGTCCAGTCCCAGCCAAGACATCGGTGTGTGGTTTATCTCAGGGCCCAGCTGCAACCAAAAGAGGGTAAGGTAGTTCAAAGGTCCAGTGTAGGCAAGGGAACGTAGGTGAGATGACCAGTCCCAATGCAGACCAGGTTTTTTTTTTTTTTTTTTTTTTACAAAATGTTTAAAACAAATGATTACAACTTGTTTTAAACAATTGATTTGTTTAAAACAAATTTTTTATATGTTTTAAACATTTTGTTTTAAACATGTATTTTTAAGACTTGTTTTGAACATATGTTTATTTATTTATTTCATTTCTTTTTAAAGAAAAAAATAAACTGCCAGAGAAAGAAAATGGTCAAAAAGTGATCCAAATTCAGAAGACAATTTTCTTCTCATGTGAATGTTTTGGATTCTTGTGGCTACAACAGGTCAATATGGTGATCTACAATGTATGTTTTTCTCTTTTTCTCCCTTATTTTAAACGTTCATTGTATTGTTTAAATTCTTCTCAGTTAACTTGCGAGAAAGTGTCGTAGTCAAAGATTGTACTACTTGTAGAACAGATATTTAAATAAAATAAAATAAAATAATTATCATGGAAACAAATTTTTGGGTTGTATTTAGAAAACAAACAAAAGGGTATTTGCTAAATTGCGGTTCTGTAATTAAATAAATCGCAGGAATTCGTTTATACAGCACATGTTGGTTGTTAGTCTCCGTTCAACTTGGAATCGTTTAACATGAGTTTTACGAAAAAAAAAAGACATCATTTCGACCAAATTTATTAAAGTATCTCAAACTCCATCAGATAAGAAAACGACCATACGAGCTCGTTGCAAAACGTGTAAGAAAGTAATAATAGTTGGTTTAGGTCAAAGAGTGAAGACTTGTGAAAAATGCAATACTGTGAGAAAACTGAAAACCCAAACAAATGGTAAAAGTGTTGATCCGAAAATTGCTTCTGATTCTAACGTCAGTAATGTGGTTGAGATGAAAGTGGAAATTTTGTATCAACAATATATCTTTCATTATATTATGAAAATGTTATTTCGTCCCTCTTTCGCCCTCCGTTCTAAATTGTCTTAGAAACTTTACACCTTGGCATAGTATATATGTATTAATGGACTAGGCGATAAAGCGTAAGGTATGGCAGTCGCCCGCGTAACTAACCATTAAAGCGTGATGGTTGTTGTAATATCAGTGCCGAACGTCAAAGTCTGGGACAATTTGATCTCCATTTGTTTGTCAGTCTGTCTGTGTGCATCAGTGGCAGATCCAGGGGGGATCGGGGGATATATATAAATGAAACCCATCCCAGGGTTTGAACCTTTTAAATGTAGCTTTAAGTATCATTATTCCAACCCACCGCCCCCCTCAGAAGTCCGTCTGGATCCGCCCCTGGTATGTACCACGCTACAGGGCGAAATTTTCGGATTTTTAACATTAAATTGTGAGAATAGAGGCACGAGACATTGGAATTTGCTGTATAGATTTTGACTGCGATCCAACGTAAAATTTCAAAATTTGCGGTTCAGATCCCACTTTAAATAGAAACCCCTGTCTCATGTAGCCTTGCTACTGATGCAAGACTGTAATCAATCAAACTAAACAAACTAATTTTATGCGTTTCGAATAAACTTGGATTTCAGGATAAATTTGGCTCCAACTCAGGTTTTATAAAACATTTTTAGATATGGGACGGTCAGAGCACAAGGGATCCAAGCCAATTTTCAGAAAGGTTCACTTTTGCTCAGCAAACGTAATATCTTCGTAACCAAGGGTACGAAATAAATGAAACAGAAACTACGTGAGAGAGTGTGAGCTAGAGTTTCTTAGGACAACGGCTAGACAAGGGCGTTGATGAAATGGGGGAGGAGTGCTAACTTCCCCCTCCTTGCTCAAAAATTAAAGATATCAACATTCTGTACACTGCAGCATGGGAATGATTAGCAAGTCAAGCTCTGAATGTCATAGTCAATGATGCATAATTACGCTAAATAAATGCAGGGTGTGTCCAAAAGAATACAACAACGAATATATTCACAACCACGAATCCAAGATGAAAGAAAGAAAAACTACATGACAAGATGCAATCCAGAATTTTATTTGACTGCCGCTAGAGAGGGGCGTTCATTTAGAGGTCATCCGCCTCCTACCCTGAATTTTAAACTTTGGGGGCAGTAATGCAGATTTAGAAAACTTTTGCTGACCAAAGTCCAAGATAAAAAAAAATGAGATCCTTACACCGAATACATACGGATTTTGATAAGTTACAATCCGTTTCCACTGGCCGTAGGGAGCTATAGGTCTTTATTTCTCTCTTGTATATTTTTTTTTGGCTTTAGGATTCCAAAGGTGACTCTACTCTCGAGTTTCGGGCCTGCTTAAAATTCTGGAAATTGGGTCTAAGCAACTTCTCAGTATTAATCATGTGCATGTTCTCCGTATTTATTCGGTGAAATGACCTCAAACTTGTTCTGTTGGACTTTGCTTATCAAATATATATATATATATATATATATATATATATATATATATATATATATATATATATATAAATTGCCTTACTGTCCTCAAAATGTAAAATCAAGGGTGGGGATGGGAGTGATTGACCTCCTGTCACACTGACGCCCCTCTCTACCGGCTGTCATATGAAACTATTCCACGCCCTTTCGCATGGTTTTAGTTATATTTGTTTTGGACTCTTTATTGCGAAGAAATATTACATTTTGAAATAGAATTCATTTGCAGAGCAAAACTGAACCTTGTTGCAAATGGATTTGGATCCATTGTGCTCTGAACGCCTCGAATAATACCTTTCTTCAATAAATTATTGACCCAAGAAACAACCAATTGCATAGGCTTGCAGAAAATATTCTCAAGTTAGCACAACATGAGGTGTGCTTCAAACATTACTTTTCGAAAATTTATTATTTTAAAATTATTTTATTAGCATCAGTGTTCTGAAATAGTAATCAAATTTTGCAACTGAAATCTCACCCGCCTCCACGAAACGCGAGTTTAGCCCCTACAGGCATAACTAGAAAACTTTCAGAAGCAGAAACTCCGAAATGACTTGCCTTAGAAACTAAAATAATCGCACAACTGTATTTCTGGTAAAATTCTAGCCTTAAAGCATGTAACATGACTCCCTTTGCATTTGAAATTTCGAATACCAAGCAAAGGTGTTTTCCATGATCCTTGATAGCACCAGCTGATATGTCAGACCACTTTCAAGTTTCATAATTCTCCCTCAACCCGTTCTCAACACACAAGGATTGTGAGGACTTTTGTTTTGCCATGTGTATTGATGAATTGTGTAAAATCTCTAGTGTACGAATTAGATAATTTATATTAGGGGGGGTAAAATTAAGCCAACAGCACGTAGCGTCTGATGGTGCAAAATTCAAAATGAGTCTTACACACACACATGTACTTAAATATGACATGACATATGTAATAAATAAAAGATTTATTAATTCAATAAACCTACCGACAATAACTATGTATATATTGTCTGAGATGCACACACAATACCTAACCTTTCTGAACCTTTTTATATGTAGTACCCACTCGTGTGCCCATAGCTCTGTAAGGTTTATTTCCTTAATAATTCGGCCTATTTACTTCCCTAGTCGTTTGCGTCGAGCATTTGCATTTTAGTTTGCGGTAATCGGCATAGCACTTATATACATATATATATATATATATAATGTTGAATTTTTAGCCTTGCTTTGTTGTACGCAAAGTTTGTGGAAATATGGATCGAAATGTACATCTATATATAGCTATTCACTGAATTCTTTAAACAAAGAAAAACATTGGCACAGGCATATCGCTTCGAATCGAAGTACCTGAATAAGATGATTGTGATATACGAGCTCATTTCATATGGGTGTCCTAAAAATTTGTGTATTACAATGCAAAAAAATGCAGATACCCATTACAAATACTATGCCAATTACCACAAATTAAATGAAACTTTTGAGTTACGCAGACGCAAACTAAGGTATAAGGGCCATGAGCTACCAAAGAATACACTGGAAAATTAAATATAAGAAAAAAAAAATAATAAAACAAGATGATAATCGATACAAATGAACATGGTTGAATATGACATGTCAGGTCTTCGCCAAGTTGTTCTTGGACAAACGCTAAGAGTATTTATAAATCCATATATGACTGTAATGTGCATTCAAATTCAGGAACGACGACGGTCTGGAGGATACGAGGATACAGTTGGAAGTGACAACTGTAGTCATAATAACTCCAAGCTATAAACGTCACCAATACCTAGTGGCCCACTTGCCGGTAAATGTTGATTGTCGATGTAGCGACGCTTAAAAGGATTGCCGCTAGTGTGCCACTGGCGGCAGGGTTTCATCGAGTCGAAACAGATATCTAGAGTTGGGGTATTAAAGTTACTACCGCGTAGCAGCGATAACTTCATTTTGGTCTGCGCTCCTCCGATTCGACGTTTTGAATAGCGAAGGGGCCAACACGAACTATCGTCCGTCATGTGCATGCGGTTATTATTATCTAGTATATATATATATATATATATATATATATATATTCCTGATGAATTGTTCCTAAAGTGAGCTCCGGGGGTCAAGAGTAGAGTCTGCCTTTACACTATGAAGTGAAAAATCTTGAGATGAGTGCGTATAATTATATGAATTTAGGCAGCAAATGTCGCCGATCATTAGAAAGTGAATATGGGTAAACTATGAAATAAAGTAAATAGACGCGTATCATTTTGTTATAAAATCACATGGCGAAAACGTTTTATTTCATCTCAAACGGCTATCGTCGAATATAAACGGTTAAAGAAGCACTCTGATTGACTAAATTAAAAAAAAAAAAAATCTCAATGAATTATCCCTCTGCAAGCGAGGTTTTCTTCATCACCTCCGTGGCGAAGTCTGAATAATACGTGCCTAGTAATCGTAAGTTTGGTGATCAGCGCCCACTTCGGGGTCCTTTTTCTTAGCACTTTTTTTGAGTGCTTTATAGACTCACTTTAATGTAAACAAATCACACATATAGACGATTTAACACATTTTGGGAGAGTAATTTTGTGGTTCTTTGGAGTTACCTCGTATCTCTGCCACTGGTGGGTCACTGGTTGTATAATTGTCAACACGGAAGTGGAGCCACCGCAGATCGTCGCTGCAGGGCCACCAATTTTTGGCGAGAGGTCGCTAGTTGCCCTTCGGTGGTCCACTGACGCTAGCAACATGGGGGATATAGTTCAACTAAACAACAATGAAAATAGTGGGGAAATTAGAAATGACCAAACTGAATAGTTTGTAAAAATAGAAATGAAATTAAAAAATAAAAATTATTTGCTTGGGGTTTTGGGTTCGTTTTCCGGGTGTCACCATTGCTATCATGTGAACCACCGTTAAAGTCTCTCTCTTCTCTGAATTAACTGGTTTATGACTGATTTCACGGTTTGGAAAATCCTATCTCCCCGCGGTGTCCCAGGGCTTTAGGGAAATAAGATCCCCTAACCCGAGAGTAAACGAAAATGAATTTTATTCGCACCTGTATCCATGTATCCTATCCACATGCTGCAATGCTGAAAAAAAGAATATTGCTCTAATTTCTAGTTTGTAGGGACGAACTAGACTGATTTTCACTTCCCATGAAAATTGAATAATAATAATAATAATAATAATAATAATAATAATAATAATAATAATAATAATACAAGAAATAAACAAACATCTTGAATTTAAAATTTTGATTGAAAGATCATGAAAATCAGTTCAATTCAGTCCATGGTAGATAGAATTAGAAAATTGCCTATGTTGCCTTAATAGTTTGACCAGAAAAAAAAGTGCTACCGTTGAGGTTAGGGATGCAATTTGTTTCTGAAAGAAAAAGTTCACGAATTTTAGGTTAACAAAACAATAAAAGCTTTAATGAATAAAAACAAACAACAATGTTTAGATAAAAAAAAATCGAGTATGATCAAAATTAACGCTGCATTTGGAATATTGTGATAACAAGTGTGAAAAATAAGGCAGAAGGCCTTAGCACCAAAATTAATTTAAGTGAATTACATCTATTTTCTTTCTTGACCTCCAGCTTGAATGACTTATTACCAGTAACCTGACATACATAAACAAACTAGTGAGATCGATATACATAAACAGTCATATCTGAAATTTACGATTGATTATCCTTTCATAACGAGTACAATACAAGCTGGCTAATTTATGACCTTACATTTGAAAATACCTATTTACGTAACATTGGATAATAAAAGATTAGCGTTGATCAGCTGATACTTTATGACCAATTATATTCCTAAAATTATGAATTTAAGATTGGTAAAATGTGATGGAACCTGAATTTAATTACCTACGATATAAGTTAAGTAAAATTAATATATATTCCCGAATAAGTAGGAATATATTGAAATAGCAATAAATCGAAATAAGTTGAAATAGGTCGAAATAAGTTGGACTAAGTCATGACTTTGATTTAGAATTTAGTGAGAAATTTGAGAGAAAAGTAGAATGAGCTAAATAAAATGAATAAGCCTAAGCCTGACTTCTAATTGTTCTTAGTTATCACTGAGAATTGGAGATAATTACACCTGATATTAAAATTGATATCATCATAAGCAACAAGAATACCTCATACATAATATCAATGTGATTAATATAGTGATTTAACCATGCATAACACACATATATATACACATGTTAGCGAATATGGCAAAATATAAAGACACAAATATACACAGATAAATCATAGATATAAGCATGCATAAATACACAAAATACAATTTATACTAGAATATTCATAATAAATGCAAAGACGTCTTTGAAAGAAATTTGTAGACAAATGTACATATTTTTCATGATTTCTCTTATGTTGCAACAGTAACATACGCATGTATCCGTAGGTTGTCGTAATTAGTGTGGTCTATGCGCATAGACTTCTGATCGCTCTATTATTTTGAGGATCAGAATAACTCATCCAATGCAGCTTTGCTTAGCCTACTTCATGGTTATTACCAATACATACTTTTCATGATTGAATCTAACAGCTGTTTTCGTTCTTAATAACGGATTCCGGATCTCTAACAAAAATGACTAATCGTGAGATTATTCACGTTTTTCTGATTAGTAATTAACATTTAAGCTCTCTACGTCGAATACTTTCATTGAGACATGATACAGATTTTTATAAAGCTCCTATGACCATATTGATTGAAATGAATTTACTCAGTTACCAACTCCTTTGTAAATGACTCTACAGACATAATGCTTCCATACAATTTAAACAATACACTGATTACACTTTTAAAAAATATCAAGCTTGGTTTTTAATTATCTCACATTAAAAAGAGTGCCTGTCAATAGCTTAGACGCATTTTCACTGCATACAAATTTAAACATTCTAATTTGAATACTTACTAGTCATATATTATCAAGAATTGCACAATTCGAGCCACTAAAAAGTCTACATATATTTTGTTTACATCTAGTTTATCTCTTTTTATCCTTAATTATGTTTCATGAGTGACAAAAACAAAAAATGTAGGGATTAATATATCTTGAATGAGAATGATGCGGTCACTAATATCACATACTACATAAGTAAAATTGGCAAAGTGTCTCTACAGTTCAATGTAGGCTGACTTTAAGGTAAAAAAATATATATATATATATATATATAATCGTTGATAGCTCAAGTTCGAATTATAATGTCTATTCTCAATGCGATGGAATTATGTTTGGAAGTCTAAACTATTTCCGCTCTTTAATTTTCGTAGAGAGAACGTCTTGCATTCTTACTTAATGCTGAGAATTTTTCCGTTTTCTACCAATAAATAATTTAGATGGATCCTACCTTTCGTCGTCACCACTGCCTTGACCACACTCGTTGTTGCCACTGCGCTGACCACTTTTGTTGTTTCCACGTCGCTGACCACATATCACAGAGGTCGTGACGTCTCCTCTTTCCATGCCTGCGCGACGGATGTCTTGGGTCCTGAGTTCTGACTCCTGCTGAGCCTTCCTCCTAAACTGCCAGGGGCGACGCGCTTTGGTCTGTCCACGTCCATCGAAATAAGCACTACTCCGCTGATTCATCTCTCCAACAATGCACCTTTCTGCACTAAAAATTCCAATTATTACACTGCACCATCACTCTTTGTGTCGTGAGTGTTGTGTCTCACGGACTAATTATATTAAATGTTTTTATGAAGTGTTCATGACAATTCAAACTAATTTCGTATTGTTAGGGCTAGTCTAACTGCTGTTGGAAGGTGTGTAGGCAACGTTCAAGCTTGTTTTCACGTCTAGTTGGTAATCGTAGCGTCTTAGTGAAATCAGTTTATCAACGCGTGCCTTGCAAGATTTTTCATAAATGTATGTGTAAAAATTAGATCACTCACACAAAATGTCTGTAAACTTTTACTTAGTTGCGGAATGTTTAAAGTATTAGTTTGTTGCAGAAGATTTAAGTATAAATGCCTATACTTTAGTGTTGTTGAATAATCGCCCACCGGGCTACTTGTTAACCTAGCCTCGCATACTGTTTCTTAATTGACGTTTGACTTAGTGTAGTGTGTGTGTGTGTGTGTGTGTTCCGGGTAAAAGTTTTTGAACGCACTGCTTCTTGACTACGACTCACTGACTGACTGACTGACTGACTGACTTGGAATTTTTGAATTCTCAACTTCTCGATTGTTTAAGACACGCCTCTAACTGCGTTTTTGCTCCCCCTAATTTTTTTCATTGCTCAGATTATTTTGGTGTCCTCAATTTTTATTTTCTTGGTCTCCGCCTATTTACGGTGTTCGAGCGTACTTGATTTTTTTTTTTTTTAATTTCACATGTTATATAGAAAATTTTTATAGGGGTTGATTCGGCGCCTCGTAGTCTCGTGCGTGCTTTTGAACCAAGTTACAGACCTGTGTCAAAATTTTACCTAGGTTCTACGCGGCGTCATTCGGTCTAGGATGCGATTTTTACAAATTCATAGAGATTATTTTCCACTTTGATTTCTTTCAACTTGTGCAAACTTTACTGTGTTTCTTCCGTTTCGCAAAAAGATGCTAAAAACTGTTTTGTTTTCCTTCTTTTGAGCTCACGGAGGTCCTCTGTACGTGTGGTCTTTTTTTCTACGCGTGTGGCTTAGGCAGCGTGAGTATTAAGAGACAATAAAAGGGTCTTTCAAATGTCCTCGCCGCAACGACAGTTATACAAAATAAAATAAGAAAACATCTTACTCTCGGACAGTGAAGAAAATAAAGAATGTCCTTTGCTTTTTTAAACACACAAAAATAAAATGAAAATGATATTCACTAACGTTGTTCATAATTATATGGAAAATTGAATTAAAAGATTTATTTAATAATTGAATAAAAATGGTGATGATTCAACTGTCACAAGTTTACGTCGCTCATTTCGAAATACAGCTAGCAAATTAAACTTACAAGGAATGACAAAAATTAGTAAAATTTGGCATTATACTAAGCATAGTTTTGGAGGGACCGAGCATCCCCGGTAGGAATACTTCAGTTGATATTTTTGGGGTAAACAAAATGTGATTGAGGAGGAAAATCCTCCACATTTCCCCGGTAATTCGCACCCTGAAAATCTCTATAGTAGGTAGATTTTAAAACCTACCTTAAAAAGTTTATTACAACCAAGAAAGTACTTATGGGAGTCACTGGCAAGAGGGTGTAATAAAAGGGGGTCGTGATATGAAATAAGTTGAGAATTACTAATCTACACTAAAATATTCCGTACCCAACACAATGTAGTTTCAACGAGAATAAAATAAATAAAAAGATCGGTTGCAAGACAAAAAAAGTCTTAATAAGTACGTTATTACACGATTTTGAAATATGTTTAAAATCATGTTTTAAACTGTTTACAATGTTTAAAACATGTTTTTGTGTGTGTGTGTTTTAAAATATGTTTGAAACATTTTGAACACCTTTTTTCATGATTTAAACATATTTTTTTTCTCTTTTTTCTTAAAGAAAACTACTTTTTCCAACTCTGATGCAGACTGATGCCTTCGAAGGTGCTGCGTCGTCTTATATACCATATACCTCGTAGATCCTCGTGTTGATGATGACGTTTGTCCTTTTTCGAACTACATGTTGATTGATGACATCCGTCGTCGGCTGGGTGTTATTGTTTTGTTAATCACATGGAACGTAGTCATATGCAGAGGATATTGTAATATTTATTGATGAAACTCTGGAACTGACTAAAGGAATCATAAAGTAACAATGTCTATGCTCTAAAGATATCTCTTTCAATTAGTGTCTGATGAAGACAACGTTAAGTTGCCGAAACCGTTATATTGTAATTTAGTTTTTAGTAAATAAGTGTGTATAGTCTGGTCAGAAGTGTTTATTATTCCTTCATTTATGGAAAATAAATATTAAAGAAACTTGCATGGCTTCTGACCATACGAATATATACTCAATCATGCTTAACATAAAATCCGTCATTTTATCTGCTCTGAGTTGCTACAACTATTATTCACATAATAAATATATTGATACATAATCTCATCAACACAGTCGAAAAAAAAATAATGCACTTACTTCCAAACAATATGAGGAAAACATCCAAACGGGAACAATTTAATTAGGATAATTAAAAAGTTCCATAAATCAACTTCAATTTCCTCATAAGTGCAATTATATTGTGTTCAATCTTATATTCTTAGAAATAACATGAAAATAGAGAGCACTGAACAAAATAGCGGATTAAACTAAAACTGCTAATAATGTACACTATACAAAATACAAGCAAATTTCACTTAAGAGCTTTTTAGTAATATGATTCAGTTCCTCTTCTCAACTTGAAAACCACTTCCAACATCCCTAGTTGTTCTCCCTTGTTAGAACTTAGGAAACATCTCACACAGCATGAATCATTTACGCCTTGCTCTTTGTCTATCACAGTAGCACTCTGCTCCAATCAGCTGTTTTATTCCTCACCTAATGAAGTCGAGGTTGTTTCAAAGCTTACTTGCTGGGTCCTTCTATCAAATGTTCGAACTTTCAAAGATGTTTTTCTTTTCCTTTCTTTTTCACTCGATGCCTAATGAGAGAAAACGATTGTTTATTTATGAGAAATAATTATTAATGAAATTTCCGTGGCTTCTGATTCTAATTAATATGTAATTAATGCGTCTTTTTTTTTAAAAAAAAAAAACGTACCTTTTTCCTCTGTGTTGTTTTTCATCGTTATTCACAGAATACTGGGGCAGTAAGTGAGATCGATATACACTTCATCAACGCAAAATGACAAGAATCTATAGACTTAATCTCGTAGTAAAGTTGATGGTACTAACGTTTTAAAGCACTTTTGGTCTTATTTAATTAGCTTTTGATATTTTATAAGATGTAGTGCACACGCACTCAATATTCAGTTTTTAAATGAGTTTGAAAGAAGAAACGTATTTCCTTAGCCACGAAAAATATTACTTAATTTCCTAGTATTCCGCTTGACCATGCACATCTCTTTAAAATTCCATATAATATTACCCTTATTAGGAAATAAATCAAACGAATGGAAGTTTTCATTCAAATTATTAAATGTTCTAACATCCGGTTCTGAGATTCTAAAAAAATCATGTATCCTTTTTTGGAACTACATATGGAAAATTCAATAGATGTCAGGACACGCAAATCCAAAAGTATTTCCTAATATATGATTACTGAGTTTTTTAAGACTAAAACGTGTTTGAAAATTTCGAAAGGTACAAAAAAAAAAACGTCCTATATCACGTGAAAAAATTTCCCAGTCGTTTTCCTTTCCTTCCCATCCGTTATTATTGAACACACAAATACAGCTACTATTGCTACTTCTACTACTACTACTACTACTACTACTACTACTACTACTACTACTACTACTAGTAATAATAATAATAATAATAATAATAATAATAATAATAATAATAATAAAGTTGAAATGCATAAATCAAACAAAAATTATTGAAATATAATACATTCATATCATAAACTAGGTGAAGCAACTCAACAGAGTTTTCTGCACAATGGTGAACTAAAAGCAGTGGGAGATTTTCGGCAGGTATGGGCCTGTAAGACAAAAAACAAAAAAAAAGAAAGAAAAAAGAAAGAAAATACGCGTTTACATTTGAGAAGAGACCTTTGGCTATGAGCCTTTGAAAATTGATCTATATATCTGTCTAATATATATATATATATATATATATATATATATATATATAGATAGATAGATAGATAGATAGATAGATAGAGGGATGCATGTAGGGTAAGTATGCCTAATTTCGCAGTACCACGTAAACGTGAAGAATTACGAACTTGGGGAAGGTTGTGAAACTAGTTCTCCGTATGTATGAACAATTGACGGCGGGTACTCCTTTGGAATAATAATGTTGTCCTGCTCTGTCACATGCAGGGTCTCTCAGAAACTAGATGCAAGAGAAAGAAAAACAGTCGAATTTTTCGTACTCGTTGGTACTTGAAGTACAGATGCTTATTCACCAGATATTCGTAGTATAGATATTGGAGCATAGTATATCATGTATGTGTAAATGTGTAGGAGAAATCACAAGGAATGTAGTGGTATATGCAAAATGTCCCTAGGCACCTTATAAAGCTCAGCACAGTTCGGTACGGCTTTTTGTAGCCCCGGTACACGAGAAACAAATACAAAGAGACTTGGCTGTAACAAGTTCTCTAGGAGGCAACGTTGTCAAACGTAATGCATAGCGTGGATACCTTACTGCTCTATACGCTCGCTGTCATTTAGAATGATTATTACATTTAAGAGTTTTACTGGGGAAAAATAGAACTGTTAAGGAGGGGTAGGAGTGTACATTCAGGAATATGAATGTAGGGAATCTCTAAACTGAATAAATTGTAGTCGTAAATTGAATAGAACATTTCAAAAATGACAAAGAATATGTGAAATAGATCCACTGTCACCATAGATTGGATTGGTTCCATGAACTCTGCCAATGTTTAACCCGCAATGTGCCTGATTTCATGTGCTTTAGTTGCAGGAAGAAAGATGATTGGCTTTACTGTGCTTTGAACATTCGATTATCTTTCATTTGATTTGGCATGTTTACCAAAGCCAAGTTTATTTATAGCCTTACTGAAACACTCAATCTTCTTGGTGTTCTATTGTTTTATATTGTAGCAATTTCATCAAATTTAATGTTTTAGAATTGATTTCAGCAATAGCTTTTGTTTAGTTAAGATAATTTCATTTCTTGTGTTTTTACCATTTGATTTTCTAGCACTTGCTCTGCCATGCGGGTTAGATAATGTTTATCTACATAAGCCTGTTTTGTGTTTAGCCTTGCTAAAGCACTCAATTCTCTTAGTGTTGTATCATTTAGTATCACAGTTAGGCCCATCGTGTGTAATGTTTCTGAATTGGTTTCAGTAGTAGTTTTTTGTGGTTGTTGTTGTTTAGCTTGGCTAATTTACATGAAATGATTAACGTTGAGTTTACTTAATAATAATAAAATGTAGCTATGATAAAAAAATGGTGTGTTCACATGTGAAATTCAGATTCTATCAGTTTGTAACACTTATGCCAAATAGGCCTACAGAATAGTGAAATTAGTAACAAACAGGCACTACTGCGAAATTAAGCACCCTTAATTGCAAAATTAGGACACATAACTGCGAAATTGGGACCAATTGTATTTTGTACTTCAACGGAACATTACTAAATCTCTAAACGCAGCAAGAGAACAACAACATATGCATGTAGTCAGGTTAATATGCACCTCCAAAACATTGAAGTCAGCTGTTATTTGGTAATCATATATTTGGTAATGTATATGGAAATACACAATTTATAACGAACTTGGGCATACCTGCAATATATTAGAATCATGATGTGCACAACTATGAAACTGTAATGTGACTTAAGTTATGCATATATTTCTTATTTCACAGTTAAACTATTCGATGTCACTTCCTGACAGTATTACTCAACTTTCGAAGTATAACATGAGAGGTAGAGTAAGGGCGAAGAATAAAATATAGATACTTTTAAACTTTGAAATATTATCATGCGCGTACGGATACAATGATATTGTACTTCATATGTTAATGCAACAAATCGCATTACTTTTGATCTCCCCTTTTCTATATAGTTAAATAACCTTCGCGGAGCATACAGCAAATGGTGCTTCCGAAGATAACACCGTTTGGGGCAAAATAAGATTATAGGGGGAGCTTAAAAGGAACACTAAATGCATAGCAAAGTCCTCAAATAAATTTCATAGTGCATTAAGCTACATGATTTACTACTATGCTTCAAGCTGAGCACATATACATAAATTACTTATTCAATCAAAAAGTCACTTTTCTTAAAACCAGAACGCCTTTTCTCTGTTCTCTTAAACATTAGTAAGAACCAGTTATATACTTTCCGGTACTACTGTTTTCGACCCTCTTTAATGACCATCGTCTCGTAAAATATATTTTCTTAATGTTCTCTGCATCTTGGTAGTAGCAAGTTGTCCGTATTCAACAGGTAGACGAGATCATTAGCGTCAAATTCATTTCCCGTTTCTTTTATATGAAATTCGAAACTTTTTATTTTATTTTATTTTAAATATTCGATACCAGGCTAATTTGTATTGGATATCAAATGGGATATTGGATTCAGATTTTGAGGATATCAGAGGTAAACAAACTTACAACTGGATAAATATATGTGTGTGTGTGCATATGCGATTCAATGTTTCACGAACACAGTAACGTTAATAAATAATGTATATATATATATATATATATATATATAACATGCATGATCAACAAACCACAGAAATGCATAAAATACATACACCACATAGGTAGTGTTATATTTAGATCGATACATTTTTTGTTGTTACTATCATGATTTCTCTAATATTGCACTAGGCATCTTGTTAAAACAAATATTCATAATGGAGTTACTTATTGTCAGTGAGCACACAAAGTACAAATGAACTGCTTTAATTATTGCATAAGACAGGGTGGCGTGGAGAGCTGACTGACAGATTTCAAAGTAGAATATTGCGCAGTGGGTTTCCGGTAGGAAATTGAGAGAGCATAGGATGCAATTTTAAAATAACTCTGAAATAGTTACCAGAACATCGTTAGAGCGTTAAACGACTTTTTCTTTATTTTCACATTTATTAAGAAATGAAGTCAGTTGTTAAAATGCAACAATTGTTCAGACAATATTTCACTGTTAGTTGACATTAACCCAAAGGTCAATTATAATTGTTACCGTGTTCTCATAAAATTGCATCCTATCCAATTCCCATCTTTCACCCCAACCACTCCAATCTATCATGCTTACAACTTCAAAATGTGTCAAACGGCACTGTGCCACGCGGGAGGTTGCTTTCGTCGCACAAGCTCATATCGAAAGCCCAAACAATGATGCTTGAAAACTGAACAAAAAGGACTAACTGAATGCGCAGGAAACAAACGAACAATTGGGATCTAAGAAGGTAGGAGATGATATTGGATTATTAAAAATAGTCAGTAATGTCTCATAGAAAAAAAGAAAGAAAGTAAATATGTATAGCGCTTATTGATTTAGAGAAAAAAAAACATAATGAACTAGTAAGTTAGAAAGATTTGATGGTCATTCTAAAGAAGGTTGAGTTGGAATGGGATGATCGAAAGGGAAGTTTGATAGAAATTACACCTCTCACCGATGTTATTTAATATGTATCTAGAAGGGATAGTGATCAAGGATCTATGTAGGGGATAAAACAAATATTTGAGTAGAAAGCTAGATGACTAGGTGTATGCGAATTGAATTTGACATGGCTCTTGTTGGATGTCTGAATATGAAATTAACATACTAAATGTTTACCAGAAAACTTGAGAAAATCTTTAAGGAACATGTAGTACCACTAGATCACACATGAAACAACAATGTAAAACAAAATCAGGGGTAGGAATTCGGAAATACCTTTTTATGACAAAGAATATTGTATTTTCTGCTTTTTTTTATTAGAAGCATATATATATATATATATATCTTGTATGTGTGAAGTATTATAGTATGCAGTGCACGAACATTGATTTCATGCAAAGGGTAAGAAAAACAAATAGGTGTTTTCCAGTGTGGATATGGACGATAATTAAAAGAAAAAAATAACCAAGTCAATTAGGGAGTACTAGGGTGGTAGATTATAAAACAATTTTATTAGATAAAATTAATATTAATAAGAGGCATTAATTGGAAATAAGCTATGTTTTGGCGAACATCACTGAAAGAATGATTGAAGAAAGAAAAAAAAAAGGTCTGGGAAAAATATTAAAAAGAAAAGAGTCTGGAATTGAATGAGGGAATTAAAATTGATAATTGGTATGTCGGAACAAGGGACTAATGACTGGGAGGTGCAACTCAATTCGCGACAAGTGATCTAGCGTTAATACTTATGGCGATTATTTCTTACTTTATCTTTTTTGCTTCCTTATGTTTCGTTTCTTTTACTCGTTTCCATAATTTCCTACGCTATCCTCTGACATACTATTATGATATCTTTTGTTGGGTATATTTAAACTAAAAGATAAGCTGTACCGTTATTCAGTGGTAGAATGCTTACCTCGTACGCAAGAGCTACATGGTTCAATTCCAGACCAGGAGAATTTGTGGTGGACAACATGTGTTTGTTGGCTTTCTTAGTTTTCTCATGTTCCCTCCTGCATTGTCATTCCACAAATTTATTCACAATTATTCACATTGATTAACCATACATCTCCTTTAGCCTAAGATGTATAACCGTTAACAGTTAAATGGAATATTTAAACTTGGTTTTAAACTAAACTTTTTTTATATATATATATTACAACCTACAAAAAAAAAAAAAAAACTATAACAGGCTTGATGTGTCATACTCAACTGAATAGTCCTAACTTATGTATTTCTAGATTGTTGTTTTCTACATCTTAATGCAAATGGTTCCCCAATCGCTTTGCAATGTTTCTTTCTTTAACTTCTCTTACTTACTCATTCTTTTTACATTTCACCTTCCTTGTTGATTTCTGTCCTATTCTTATATTGTTTTCTTTTCATTTTAGTTCCCTTAATTGCTCTATCATGGATAGAAAGGCAAATTAGTGAAGACGTAATAAAGGAAGCTAATGAAGAACGATAGATCACGAAGACAATAGGAGAAAGAAGAAACATCATGCTTAACCATGTTATTCTGCACTCCGGTTGGATCACCGTGTTGATAGAGGGAAAGGCAGAAGGAAAGACCAAGAAGTGGCAGAGCAAGGATATAATATCTACATACAGTTACGAAGAAGAATCCTTATCAAAGTATAAAACAGCTCTCCCAAGGAAGAAAAAAAAAATAAAATTTGCATGCTATCCATCAGCTTTGATTGAGGTGAACAAGAAGAATAAGTGTATTATATAAAGGTAACCAAAAAAGTTCTGTCGCTTTGTCACCTATGACATATCTGGAAGATCAAAAATAGCCATCAGCATCGACGACCTTCTGCCAACGTTCTGGAAGGAGATGGACTCCATCGCGGTAGAGCTTGGTTTGCCGTGAAGCGAATAGGGTATCAAGTGCATTTTGCAACTCTACTAGGGATTTGAACTGATGTCCTGTAAGGTGATTGTACAAGGACTGGAACAGTTGATAATGTCGGACGGTGCAATGTCCGGGGAGTATGGTGCATGCAATAGTGTTTCCCATCCAAGGCGTAGAATGGTGTCCCGGGCCATCCAAGCCACATGAAGATTAGTGTTGTCCTGTAACAGGAAGGCCCCTTTGCTAATCAGAGTTTTGAGTTTTTTTCTTGAACATGGATTAATTGCTGATAGTACACATTTGCATTGATGCTCTGTCCAGCTGGTAGCAGTCTGCGGTGCACGATGCCGCGAACAGTCCACCAAACACACAGATGGACCTTATTCTGGTGCAGTGCTGATTTCGTCTGTTTTAGAACCGTTTCGTGGGATCCTAATCCATGATGACGGCGCCTTTGAGCTTCGTACAGGATCAATTTCTCATCACATGTCAACACCCTGTGCAGAAATGACTCCTTCCTCAGACGAGACAGCAAAGGAACACATGCGTCTGCTTGCGTTGTGTTCTGGTCCGGAGTCAAATCATGTGGTAACCATCGACCCAACTTGCAGTGCTTCCCAAGATGATGGAGCTTCTGCCGAATGTTTCTTCCACTCACACTGCATTGTAGCCTCAGTTCCTCACATGTCTGGACACTGTTCGCCTCAGTTGTTGAGTAAAGATCTTCATTTTATACATGTCTTCCGATACGTGGTACGTCTTTGGGTGTTTCGTCACTGTCCTTAAATTTCCTAAAGCACTGCTACACTGTCCGCGTAGTCACGACACCCTCACCAAATGCCTGACGTATCTTCCTCTCCGCTGCAGTGACGTTTAACTCCAGTTTGAACTTGTACAGCATACATGCCCTTATGGTGCTCTGTGGAGGTCCCAAGCTCACTATGTCCCTACGTAACTTCACGGTGTAACTGAATTGGCACAACCAGGTAGTGTGTCGGATATACTCACACCAACAACTGACCTTCGCCTATCTCCATTCGCATTCAACTCACGGTATGAGAGCCAATTGAGCACATACATCTAAAAAAAAGCGGCAAAACTTTATTGGCTACCCTTATACAAATAAACCGTGCAAGCAATGCGATATTTGGATTTAAACTACGGTCGGAAATAATAACAATTTGGTAGAGCAACAGCTTGGCAGTATGGGATATCGTTGATTCAATGTAGAAATCCCTTTGAGTTAACCAGTTGTATTTTCACAAACCACTTATTTCAATAATGATTATGAAAAACGTATTACTTTTTTATCCAGTCCTCCTGACTTTGTGAAAAAAAAGAAAGACATTAGTTTCTCTTTGTGTGATATTAGTTTTATTTGCTTCCTACTTCGCTATTTTTTTTTCATTTTACATGTTTTCATTTATCAACATAATGAAAACAACTACGTTCATAATTGGCAAGTTAAACCATGCATCCTTTCATTATCCTTTATCCTAGGCAGCTAACAGCTCCTCGGAGAGGATTTTAAAAAGCATGCATGCACAGAACAAAACGCAAACGGATTCAGCTTTGAAGATCTCTACCAATGAAGCACTGGATTATCTTCGACAATGATAATTCTATACGGTTGTACTAACAGCAGAGGTCAGTGAATCCATATTTTAATACTATATTTGTTTGCTTAGGTTACCAATTTAGTACCTTTGAAATGAATTTGCTTCGTTTCAATTCGAATGTAACATTTTAGTTTTATTCTTTAAAGTATCTGTTTGTCATGCTATATCTACACTCCAAATACACTTCAAAGTTCATGACAAGAAAATAGTTGCTATAATTGATTTATTTTATGTGCAAAATTTAAACATATTACTATACCCAATTTTGGAATGCATTATGTCTTAGAAAATACGACCATATATATGCAGGGTTAATAAACCACGTAAAACTAATTACTATCATACGATTGAAATTGCAATTTAATTGTAATCTGTCACCGCTTAAAAAAAAAGAAAGGAATACAAACTCTTGTCTTGCGTTCATTTGATTTTTTATTAAATAAATAAATAAATAAATAATAGATAATCATTCAGAAGGACAGCATGCGAACCGCTTACTGCAGAAAGCAAACATTCATATTTCGTAAAGTTTGCAGGAGAGGCAAAACAACTGAAGAAAAATACCTTTGCGATATTTACACCATAACAACTATTTTTTTTTCCTTTAACGATAGAGGTATGCGTGATTAAGATATGATTGCAAAATTTGTGTATGATGTAATGGAACAGAGGGGGACCATTATCGTCACAGAAAAGGGAATGTGTAAATGTTGGACATGTTTGCTTTCCGCAGTAAGCAAATCATATTTGTACGCAATTGATAAAACTAATGGAGTTTTTACAAAACTTGCCATGGTTATAAATCTTGGCCACGTTAATGTGCATATGAAATATGGTGTCAGGTATTCGGTTCTCGAGTTATGAGTTATAATATTTTGGGTTTATAGTTAGTCAAACTTTCGAAAAAAAATCTAATTGGTTTTTAGAAACAAAGATACGCAAACCAAACGTGTTGAACGTTATGTGCAACTGCAATAAAGTAAATGATGCGGCAGCTGATTAGTTATGTTGTAAATGCAGTGCTTACTTATAATAAATATTTCCTTAAAGAGTCAATGAAGGACTTTTTCTTTAACAACAGCAAACAAATTTGATAGTTGAAGTAGTAAGTAGTTTGAATGCCATTTGAAGAAAGTTACTTAGAAATGAGAGAGAGATTGTTTTCTACTGGAATATGTAGGACCATATTTAAAATAGTTTTATCAATTCTTTGGAAATTTTGTTTTAACAGTGTTTGAAATGTCTACATATATAAATACAACGCGAGGTTCTTAATTTAGATATGTGGGTGTTCCATTAGAAAACTTGGCCTTATATAGTCTACGCTGTCTAAACTACTATGCTCTAAACTATTTTTTTTCTGTTGCTTTATTCAGTTCAAAATTGAGCCGTTCATCAAAGGTGTTTAAGTGAAGCTCATTACTTCTCTATTTAGTTTCCTTTTGTTCATTGGTTCTCTTTCTTTCCTAAATCCTTAAGAAAAAAATCATTTTCTCTCCTTCTGCTTTTATACATGCTTTTTTTCTTTCCATTTCTAAACATTCATTGTTACTTTTCAAATATAGTCTTCTTTTTTTTTCTTTCTAAGCTTTCTTTAAAACAGAACAAACCTAGGAAACTTCATTTAAACAATTCTAGTCGTCCACTTTTCTAAACAGACAGTTTTGTATTCATGTGGTAGTCACCTCACGTTTTTGTATGTTGCTATGAAAGGTCGCCGCATTGAGACAAGTCTTTATCTTGAAGTTTTTAGAAAGAGTTCAAAACCCCAAAGAGAAAGAATGGGAGAGAAAAAAATCTGTCACTGTGATATAATGCCCTGCTTGATGTCTCGGGTATGAATGAATGAGACAGTTAGTAGATATGACTATACTTTAAATATTCTTTCTCATACTTAGGTGGGAGAAAAGTGAAATAAAAAAGAAGCAAACTATATAATGTGTTGAACCTAATAAAGTTATTCTTTTTTACTTTCTTTCTTTTTTATTACGAATAGAGCATTTGTCATTTTTAATCTTTGTTGTGGATTAAAAATATATATATATAATTTTGAGCTCCTTCGTGGCTAAGCGCTTAGCGTACGCATCTTTGACGTGGGATCCCCGCGTTCGATTCCCGGCGGGAGCTAATACGGTTCGAATTCCACGTTAATCAGTAGGTCTCATCTCATATAGTCTCGCTGCTGAAAGGGACGTTAAGCTCAACTCAACTGAACACAATAAATATAGTTTTAAATTCCTCAATATTTCAAGTTGCAACATATATATTAACTTGATGAACGTGTATAAATGAAATATATATATATATATATATATATATATATATATATATATATATATATATATATATATATATATATATCAAATTCGGTATGTTCTTACATGTAAAATAGTGAAATAATTCCCAGAGGGTCGCATCGTAAGACGAAAATGAAATCAACTGCAATCTTTGAGTTTAACGTCCCACTATTATTGATATATTGATTTTGAATTGAATTGAATTGAATTGAATTTCTCTTTATTTCAGCGGGCGAGGTTCAGCCGGAGGCTGCTCTGCCACCTAACCCTTGTCATAATTACAAAGAAAAGAAAGGAAAAAAATAAAGACACAAATAAGATACAAGATACAAATAACAACATAAAATGATACATTCAATAATACTAATGATAAATAAAACACTTATCATATGATTTATTGACATATAACACAACAAGCGCAGACCTAATTACAGTGTTATATAATATATACATTATACAGACTACATGAATTAATAGAACTATTGGTATTAATTACAATCGGCTTACAGAATTAATAGACTTCTTAAAACTATCTATGCCAATTGCCAGTACATCAAGGTTGAAATTTTCTTTAACTAACATGCTATAGGTTGCGCTAACTCTCCATATAGGAGATCTGCTTAAGATGTTTGTTTTCTCTGTCGTACAAGATATATACGCACTCTACAGTGTGTGAATGATGACCTTGTGTGTGGTGCAAAAGTGTGCAACTTGCAGGTAGTGCAAAAGTGTATTTATGTTACAGTTATCTGTTCTGTTCTATGTTAGAAATATATTTTATACTTCAAAGGACAACTATAGTAAGTCGAAATCAATTTTGCTCTTTTGTTATCTGTGTACCGTGAGTCGACAAATTTATAATATATTAGTGGATATAGAAGTTGAACTTGTACAAGGGTGCTTGTACCAATGTTGTCAGTTAGTTACTCATCACGTTACAAATCTCAACTGGACATGATGAAGCTAACAACTTAACAACACGATGAAAATGCTAAATTTTAAGCACTGTTTTATGAAGTGTGCGTTACGTGATAAATACAAAAGCGCCTATGTTAGAACTGCATTTATAAGGCAATTTTTTCCCATACTGTTATTTCTTCTTTACTGTAAATTTAGTCATCTATGTTCTATGGTATTTTATTTTATATTTATCGGTAGAAAAGGCAGTCATCATGCCATGTGTGTCAGTGTAGCCTTTCGGTTTCGTCAGAGCTCAATTACTGCTTTAATGGTGTTTTTTACATACATTTCAATTATAATCTTTGTATTTGAATATGGGTAGTACAAACATAAACAATGTGGGGTTTCAGATCCTTACTCAATCTGCTGCTTCGTCAAATTTTAAGATTATGCATGCAAATGTCCGTTCTCTTTTTCCTAAAATTGACGAAGTACGGCTACTTGCTGTCTCCACAAAATGTTCCATTTTGATTATATCGGAAACATGGTTGGACGATTCTATAAGTACAAGGCAAATTGAGATTCCAGGATATTCAGTCATTCGCAGTGACAAAGGGAGGGGTGGAGGCATGCTGATTTACTACTTAAAACATATTAAAGTGAAAGTTGTTGACTTTCAATCTAACGATGTTTATCAAGATATAGAAATATTAAATCTTGTTGTTAATGTAAACCACTTGTCAATTGGTATTACTGCTGTATATAGATCTCCCAGCATACCATATAGGGAATTGTCAGCGATCGAAGATGCCGTATTGGAACTATATCCACAAGTCGACCAAATATTCGTTGTTGGTGATTTCAATTGCGATCAACTCTGTCCAGATAAACAAGAAACTATTTACTTGAAATCTATTATTAACATATTAGGTTTCACACAGTTAATAAATGAACCCACGAGAGTCACTGAAACTACCGAATCTTTGCTAGATTTAATTATTACTGACAACCCGGAACAGGTACACTCGTTTGGAGTTAGTCCACCCATTGGAACATCAGACCACAGCGTAATTCACGTCACTCTCAAGCTTCATACAATATCCAAAACTCCCAGTAGAGTAATTCAGTGTCGTACTTACGCTTCATTTAATACCGAATCGTTTTATCATGATGCACAAAATTACAACTGGGATGATATTATTCAAATGAAAACAATATATAATAAAGTTGAATTTTTACAAAACTCTATACTTGACATTTTTGATAACCATGCACCGCTCAAAACGAAAAGGCTATCGAAGAACACTCTTCCCTTTATTTCAAGTAACACAAAACTTTTAATGAAGTTGCGTGACCGTGCTTACAGAAAATATAAAAGAACGAAGAATCAGTTGCATTGGGAGGATTACAGACGTTTGCGTAACTTCACAACTACTATTGTGCGACAAGAAAAGACTGCGTATTTTTCTGATCGTATGATATCTACTAATGATGTACGTAACATTTGGAAAACTTTGCGTGATCTTGGTGTAGGTAAAAGCAATTCATGCTTGATTCTTCCAGATGATGTAAATGACATTGAAGCTATAAATTCACATTTCACAAGTGTCTATAAAATGTCTGAGACAAGCACTGAAGTACTTGATCAACAAACGCATTGGCTATCATCGCGTAAACTAAATAGCAATATTGAAACGTTTAAGTTTCACACTGTAAACGAAACAGAAGTTAAAACTGCAATACACAGTATTAAATCCAACACATATGCATTTGATGGAATAACAGGAAAAATGCTTCGACTGTCTGTTCCGTTTATTTTAACTCCACTTACTCACATAGTAAATTACTCATTAACTCAAGGTTGTTTTCCAGAACTGTGGAAGCGAGCGAAGGTGGTTCCACTGCCCAAGCAGACAGTTGTACAGTCGCTTGATGAGCTTCGTCCCATCAGTATACTTCCAATTATCTCCAAAGTACTAGAAAAGGTAGCATTTCAGCAATTAACAACTTTTATCAATAAAAATGAAATATTGCCTGTTACTCAATCCGGCTTCCGTAAAGAATATAGCACAACCACAGCCCTTTTAGAAATTACAGATTCAATTTTGAATTCAATAGAAAATTCAATGGTAACAGTTTTGGTCTTGTTGGATCTTTCGAAGGCTTTTGATCTAGTAAATCATGAACTCCTACTGGCCAAAATGAAATATTACAACTTCTCGGAATCAGTTATTAAATGGTTCCACAGTTATCTCTCTTGTATACAGCAACAAGTAATATTAAGAGGAGAAAAGACTCAGGTATCTACCCCATCCCTGATAAAGGCAGGAGTTCCGCAAGGTTCAATATTAGGTCCCCTATTATTTTCACTCTTTTCAGCAGATCTTTCTACAGTCATAAAACATTCATCAGTTCACTTCTATGCGGATGATACCCAGATCTTCATCAGTAGTACGCCTGGAAATATTATGGACTCAATAGAGTTACTTAATGCGGATCTTTCAGCTGTTAGCAACTGGTGCCTTAAGAATGGTCTTTTACTTAATCCATTAAAATGTGTTTTCACTGTATTGGGAACATCACATCAGTTGAGCAAAATCAACCCTGATGACCTAAAAGTAACTGTAGTGAATTCCAGTATTCCATTTTCTCCCTTTGTAAAAGATCTAGGCTTAATAATAGACCAAGGGCTTAGCTGGAATAAACACATTTCTGAACAGTGTATTAAAGCTAAGCGCATCTTACGACAGCTTTATAAATTGAAAGGCTATTTATCGCAAGAAACAAGACTATATCTTGTTAACACTCTGATTTTGCCTCTGTTCGATTACTGTGATTCAATATATGGTAGCTCTCTCTCCACTCAAAATACTAGAGCAATTCAGAAAATACAGAATTACTCTATACGCTTCTCTCTCAATTACAGGAAGTCTCAGCATATTCTGCCGGTACTTAATGAAAACAATATCCTAACCATGTCCCGAAGACGATATCTCCGATACTGTTGTTTACTATACAAAATAAATTCACATAAAGCACCACCTTACTTGCATCATAAATTAACATGCAGATCAGAAATTCACCGCTACAATACCCGAGGAAGTAATAAGCTGAATATGCCCCGGCATTCTTTAAAAATAACAGAGAAGACATTTTCAATCTCGGCAGTAAGAATCTGGAACTCCCTACCAAAGTTAATCACTGACAAACCGTATAATTTATTTAAATCATCACTCCAAACATTATTATTTAGAGATCAGAGACAAAGCATTGGCACACATGACAGGTTTACTACAGTTTGAAATTGGACTGAAATTGGTATGAAATTGGACTAGCAGTATGAGTATAGTTTTTTTTTTTTTCATTTACATTTACTGAGTGTTTTATTTATTATTAGTATTATTGATTGTATCATGTTATGTTGTTATTTGTATCTTGTATCTTATTTGTGTCTTTATTTTTTTTTCTTTCTTTTCTTTGTAATGATGACAAGGGTTAGGTGGCAGAGCAGCCTCCGGCTGAACCTCGGCCGCTGAAATAAAGAGAAATTCAATTCAATTCAATTCAATTCAATATATATATATATATATATATATATATATATATATATATCGAATCAGTGCGCAATTTAGTGGATGATACTTGGATACATATTTGTTCGTTAAGATCAGGTCAGTCATTTTGCCATGAAAGAGTTTATATAAAAACTATAAATCAATCTTTCTTCTCCTGAGTTCTAAAGTTTCAAATTTAGAATTTTCAACTAGCTTAATGTAGCTTTCAAATTTCGGGTAGAATTGTGTTTTCTTAAGTGTAAGAAGCTTTAAAAATTTATTTTTAGTACGCTTATTTTTAGTATTTCTGTATATTAGGGTTCCATATAGTACTACATTATGCTAATTTCGACCTGATGTATGCATAATACAGCACAATTAAAGTTTGGTCATTTTGGAAATCTTTATTGACTCCATAAATATACCCAAGATTTTTGTAGGCTTATTTGCAAATAGTTTCAATATGCTGAATAAGGGATAATTTTGAATCAAAAATAACTCCCAAATTCCTTATAAAATCGATCTTTTTTCAGTTTTTCCCCTAATAATGAATAATCGCATTGAATATATTTTTATTTTCTAGTAAACGTTCTGGATTTACGAACATTTAACTTAAATTTATTGTTTTTACATCAAGTTTCAATATTTTGTAAGTCACTCTGAAGTTCTAAACAGTCCTGAATTGTTTTAATTGTGTTGAATATTTTAAGGTCATCAGCAAAGTGTAGATTTCTAGAAAATTGAAAGCACTCAGGAATACCATATATCGCCAAAATTAAAAGTAAAGGTCCCAGATCCGAGCCTTGAGGGACTCCAGATGTTGCGTGAAAGATTTGAGATTTGTGATTTCGATACAGTGCAGTTTGTTTACGATTTTGAAGATAGGAAGCAAACAATTGCAGAGTTGACTTCGAGAAATTAAAGGATGATAGTTTGTTTAAGAGAATGTCATGGTCAATGACGTCAAATGCTTTAGAAAAGTCGGCATTTATGACATCTATTTGTCCTTGCTTGTCAAGTTCCTTCGAAATATAATCTGTTATTAGTGCTAGATTTGATGCAGTAGATCTACCCTTCAGAAATCCATGTTGACTGACAGACAATGCAGGTTTAACATGATCCGTTTTTCGTTTATGCAACATATATTCATACACCTTGGCAAACGCAGATAAAATAGAAATTGGTCGGAATTTTTCAATGTTACTAGCTATGTTCGTTTTGGGTATAAGACACACAACTGACTCCTTCCATTTTTCAGGAAAGGTACATTTTTTATAGATAAATTAAATATAATATCCAGAGGTTGTAAAATATATATCTGAACACCCTTTCACAATGTTCACTCATGTTCAAAATTATTGTCGCATATCTATAATTGTCTTCTTGTAAGAATATAATTTGATAATGATTTTGCAGGGTATTTTTAATACTGATACTATGTGTATAATCGGGAAATTTATATTTGTGATAAATTTCATAAAACAAGAATTATAAATACGAAAATTAGAATGAGTAAAACAAAATGTTGCTAAATTGAAAAGAAAGTTTTCTTTTTGTTTATTGTTCTTATTTACTGCTTTTTGACACGAAATTTGCAACATACATATCTTTACCAATTATACATATACTAACATTAGAACAAGTACCGGGCGAATTCGTTATCAAATTATATTCATACAACAATATATTTAGAGACATGCTCGATACGTCATATTCCGCTTTTAAGGAGCCATAGACTGAACTAAAATGTTGCCCGAATAATTTAGCTATGTCCCTATCATCAGTAAGGTCGTGACCATTGTACTGTATGCAATTAGAAGACAAGTAACGCGATTTATTTTTAATGAAGGACCATAACAATTTCGGATCATTTTTTAATTTATATTCTGTACTGCTTAAAAAAAATATTTATAAGCAACAGTTATTTCTGCTTTAATTTCCCTACGCAGTTGACGGAATTGCTCTTCATGGTACTTAGTGTTGCCTACACTGAGACGACTTCCTTTTTACGATGATACGTTTTACGTTTAATTTTATTAATAATATTCGGGGTAAACCATGTAGGGTAGATTTCATTAGTTGCTCTTTTATGGGGAAAGGAATAATCGAATATTTGATACAGTACTTCATAAAATAGATCCACAGCTTGATTGATATTCTTAATATTCTGCAAAATCCCCCAGTCCGTAGCTAATACGTTTCGGTAAAGTTTTTCAAAATCTGCTTTCCTAAAATTATAACCTAATGTGTTAGGCACTGTTTTAAGTTCGGTTGAATACAATGCTGTAAACTGAATAAGAAGGGGAGGATGATGTCTATCTTCTGTTACAAGTGGATCACATTCTCTTTGAACTGTTACTTTTGAGATGTTTGTAAAAACAAGATCTAAGGTTCGGCCATTGCTATTAGTAATGTTATTGATTGAAATCAAATTAAAGGGGTACATAAAGTTTTCAAGACTTTTACATTTAGCTGATGACGTCATTAAATCGAAATTTGAACTAGTTATTTGTCGTAGATTCAGATCCCCTACACAAAGAATTGTCCAACCCACAGGACAATTTGATTCTACACATTCAAAAAAGAGAAGAAGAAAAAAAGAAAAAAAAGAACTGTTCGTATATATGAAGTAGGCTCTATGTAAACAGTATAAATATACATGGTAATTAAGTTCAAAACCAGTTTGACAATTACACTTTCAAAGTTAGTTTCCCAGCTATTTAAATTTTTGAATATTATATTTTCTAAGCGCAGCATGCAATGCGCCCCCACCCGTTGCCATTTTTGTATTGCTCAGTATTTCTATCTTGCCTCCAGATCACATACCTATCATCAAATAATTCTGAGTCAGAATGATTTATCGTTAATGAAGTTTCTGTCAAGCTAATAAAGTCATAAGATTTAGATAAAACAGCATTATGAAAACAACAGGTTTTAGTTCGCAGACCGTTTACATTTTGGAAGTACAAAAAAATGTTTGGTTTTGATGTTTTGATTTTGACGGGTCGTTGATTCTACCAGAAGAACAGTTACTTACTGGAAATGTTGTCTTCTGTTGTTTCTAATGGCCATTGCATCCAGACCTATGTGATTCATCTCTGGTCGGTGCACAGTTGAGGATGCGGTTTTATCCTGCCATTTATTTTGGCGCTTGAACTGCACCCTTAGTGCGAAGATTCTGTTTTTTCCCTGCCCCGCCTTACGCTGCCTTCCTTTTGTACCTTTTAGGCTAAGGGATATGATCAAAGTAAGTGAGTGATTAGTGAAGAATTCGTGTAATGAGAAAGTAGACGGGTGAACGGGAGCATCCCGAGAAAACCTATGGACACTCTATTGTTCACCACAAACTTACTTGGCCATGGATCGAACCAGAAATCTCACGCCCCAGATGTAAATGCTCTACCACTGAGCCACCGTGCCTCCTAGCGTAAGACGAGTGGGCCAAGAAGATGAAAGAGGCAAATAGCACCTGACAACTCGTTACACTGAAAATTCTTCTAAAAGGCAAAAATTTGAGCTTCAATTCAATGAATTTCATTATGTTTCTAGTTGTTTCTATTATCTAAAGAAGCACGTGTGCCCGTTTATATCGAAACTAGCTCTATAATACAAACGCAATTTTCCATTTCTATCCAAATGCGGATCAGAAGTTCATCCGACTACTACCAAATAAATACCTGAGAAGTGAGGATGTAAAGACAGCTGGAACGTCTTGTTGAATATACATGACGTCTTTTATGGGCTGAGATTACGGAAATACTGACTCTTATATTCACATCACCAATGTAGGAGACACGGTGGCTCAGTGGTAGAGTGTTTACCTCTGGTGAGTAGGGACCTTGATCGATCCCCGGCCAAGAAAATTTGTGTTGGACAACATAGTGCCCGTGGGTTTTTCTCGGGTATTTCCGTTCCCTCCCACATTTTCATTCTACCAATTTATTATTGGTAGAATGACAATGTGAGAGACAGTTATGATTCTGATGATTGAGTGAACAAAAATGGGTTGAAATAGAAGAACCCCGAGAATATTTATGTACACGGCGTATATTTATCATTAAGTTCTTTTGGCGCAAGATCAACACAGGGACGAAAGCTCTACCAAATATTTTAAATATTAAGTGATTAGCTAATCCTTTCTTAATTAATCTGTTTACTAATTATCATAGTTTTCATAGTTTTTTTTTTTACCATTGACTTTAGCAACAGGGACTTTGAACAAAGTAACCTCGAGGACAATTAAAAACCCGATCTTGAGAGGGACTCAAACCCTCAATGGATTGTGCCTCGTGATCCGAAGCCTATCGCCCAAGACCGCTTTGGAACTGGTTATCACTGATTCACCTTACAGAGTGGCACAAACTAAAAAAAAAAAAAAAAAATGTTTGAGTTTTACGTCCCACGGTTATGCCGATTAGAAAAACTTAAAACAAGAAAGGAAAATGAATTAAATCAAATGTTTATTTTCTCCCTCGGACAAATTAGCTGGCAACGTGTGTTGATTACTAGTTAAGGCCATTAAAACTCTGATATCAGAAAGCTATGATGATAGCAAGATCCTGGAGAATCGCTGTGGTGTGAACAAGTGGAGGACTATTTTGAAATGTTTAATAAAGGGTCTTTCCTAGGAAGATAGTGAAATCGGCCCTTGATCCAAATTGTGTCGCTATTGACCCAAAAGGTTACCCTTGACCTAAAACTACCTAAAAAGATGACTCCCTCCCCTTTCCGAATTATCGTATCATACATGCTCAATATTGAATATTTTTTTAAAAAAATTTGGTGGGGGTGGTCGAAAAATTTTGAAAGTTTCGCAGATTGTAGTTACAATCTAGGTGTAAATGTGCATTTTATTAAAAAATCATCGATGCATATTTTCTTTATTTTTTGCGTGTTAAAAATTTCAAAAAAAAAAAAAAAAAACGTAGATTTTTTGTGGGGGGACACGTCGCTGATTTTTTTGGGTTAAAAATTTGTTATATTGTTAGGTACAACATATTTTCTTTTTTAGGGGCCTGAAAGTGATGGTAAGATTGTCAAAAAGAAATAAAACTTAAAACAAACGTGTTTTTCGCACAGTTTTTCCACCATTTTAGGGCCGTCAAGGTGAGGGCCTCTTCAAACAATAATTTGTCAAAGTTCACGATTTTCCTTTCTCTTGCGTCCCTTCTGCTTCTGTCGTTCTTCGGCTGCTTTGATTGTGCCCCTTTCGGAATAGAATCACCAAATATATCTCCGTAACGGTGCTTCCACTTCAACCGACTCTTGCACAACGAAGTTACACAGCTCGCGGTAGAGAGCGCGACCGGCAGAGAGCGCCACTGTGTGCGGCCAGTGAAGCAGGCACTGATTGCTTGGATTGCTGATTGCTAATACGAGGAGCCGACGCGAGGTGTGTGTAACTTCGTTGTGCAAGAGTCAGTTGAAATGGGCGCATTATTACGGAGATATATTTGGTGTTTCTATTCCAAAATTGACAGAATCGAATGAGCCGAAGAACGACAGAAGCGGAAGGGACGCAAAACAAAGGAAAATTTAAAACTTTGACAAAGGATTGTTTGAAGAGGCTCCCACGTTGAGGGCCCTAAAATGGTGGAAACTCTGTGAAAAAACACGTTTGTTTTCAGTTTTATTTCTTTTTGACAATCTTGCCATCACTTTCAGGTCCCGAAAAAAATATATGTTGTACCTGAGGGTATAACACATTTTTAATCAAAAAAATCACGTGTCCCTCCCCCAAAAAATCTACATTTTTTCTGAAATTTTCAACACCTAAAAAAATAAAGAAAATACGTATGATGGTTTTGAAAAAAATGCACATTTACAGCTAGATTGTATCTACAATCTGTGAAACTTTCAAAATTTTTCAACTACCCCAGCCAAAATTTAGAAAAAAAAAAATATTCAATTTTCAGCATGTATGATACAATAATGCGGTAAGGGGAGGGTGTAGGGGATCATTTTTTTTAGGTAGTTTCAGTTCAAGGTTAAACTTTTTGTGTCAATAGCGACCCAATTTGGATCAAGGGCCGATTTCACTATCTTACTAGGAAAGACCCTTGAATATAATAATAATAATAATAATAATAATAATAATAATAATAATAATAATAATAATAATAATAATAATTATTATTATTATTATTATTATTATTATTATTATTATTATTATTATTATTATTATTATTATTTCTATTATTTTCTTGAATTGAGTATGAGTAGAACTGTTTTAGTCTGGTCAACGTATAATGTTAGAAGTGATATTTAAAAAAAAAAAAAAAAAAAAAACACATTTATAATCAAAAATACGAAAGAACAGATTTTTTTTCTTTTAATGATGACAATAAGTTGCATGCTTTCCATTCACTCTACTTTCTTTCTTCCTTATACAAGATTTATAAATGAAGATTAAAGTTACAATATATTGGTGCAAATAAGAAAATAGTGTTTTAACCAACAAACAACAAACATGTTTTAATCTCAAGACTTGTAAAAAATTATAATCATTGTTTGTCTTAAAACTGTATTTAATTTGTCTATTTGTCTTGACTTAGAAATGATTTTAAGTACACACACACACACACACACACACACATATATATATATATATATATATATATATATATATATATATATATATATATATATATATATACAAGGGTGAGCTGATATGTTCTCCGCCCGACCCAGAAGGACTTGAGCTGCAGGCATGAAAGTGTGAGGCTATTCAACGTAGTCCCCTCGAAGGTCAACACACTTGGAAATTCGATGCTGCAACTCCAACCCCTCCAAAAAAAAAAAAAAAAAATACTCAAGGTCTGCAAAAAACTGTTCCGCAGCTGTTATCACCTCTTCACCACTGAAATTTCTGTCCTTTCAATGCTGTTTTGAGTTTTGGAAACAGATTATAATCATAAGGGGCAAGATCTGGTGAGTAAGGTGGGTAGTCAATGCACTGAAGCCCTAGGTCCCTCAAAAAATCCATTGTTCTGCCAGCCTTGTGGACAGAAGCATTGTCCTGCAAGAACAAGACACCTCGTGTCAACTTTCCCCCAGCGCTTTTCTTTAATAGCGTCCTTTTCCTTAGCGAGCAGGCTGCAGTAATACTCTGCAGTTATGGTTTGGCCCTTTGGAAGGTAGTCTGAGAGCAAAACACTATCCTTATCCCAGAATATTGAGGCAAGCACTTTCGCTGCGGACTTTAGTGCTTTCAATTTTTTGGGCCTTGGAGATCCTGAGTTGCGCCACTCGCATGACTGCTGTTTGGTTTCCGGATTAAAGTAATGCAACCACGTTTCATCCTAGGTAACAAGCCAATTCAAAAAATCGTCCTTGGAGTTCGCAAAATGCCGTAAAATCACCTGCGATTATCTCACACATTCGCGTTTCTGATCCGCGTTCAAACATTTCGAAATCCATTTCGCAGAAAGCTTGCGCATGTCCAACTGATCATGTATTATTGACCCAACACGTTCTTTGTATGTGTGCGCTTTGTCAGCTATCTTCTAAAGCGAAATTCGTCTGTTGCTCAAAATCAGGTCATGAATCTGGTCCACTTTTTCCGGAGTTGACACAGACACTGGCCTGCCACACCTGTCACCATCTTCTGTTGAAAATTCACCATGCTTGAAGTTCGCACACCATTTCTTCACAGTGGAGTATGAAGGGCACTGTCCACCCAATGTGTCTAGCATTCAACCATGGATTTCCTTGGGCGACTTCTGTTGCAGGAAGAAGAACTTCATTGCACCTCGCAACTCCTCTTTGGTGAATTTGACATCTGTCTCCGCCCTGGTTCATTCAATTACCTGTAAAATAAAAACCGTTCATGGGAGAATCGTGAAATTTGGTACTTAAGCATGTAAAATATCAACATTTCACATGTTTGTGACTCTTAATCTCTTGAACCGACCGACCGATCTTGATCAAATCTTCAACCTAGATGCGGCTCCGCCTGGGAGTGTTTTTAGCTATTTTCCTTGACGGAGCACCTTAGGGGAGGGGTGGAGGGGACATAGAAAAACTAAATAAAACTTATAACTCTTGGACCACCCGACCGATCTTGATCAACTTTCCAATATGGATGAGATTCGGGACTGGGGTGATTTTTATTATTTCACTTTGACGGAACAACGTAGGGAAGGGGTTGGAGGGGAAGATATACAAAAATCAATAAATATAAAAATAAAAGTGGCTATGTTTGTGAATTAATTACCTTTGAACTACCCGACCGATCTCAAACAAATTTTTAACATATATGAAGTTCAAACCTGGAAAGTTCTTTATTATTTCATTTTGACAGTAGATCTTAGGAGAGGGAGAGGAGAGTAGGGGAAATATATGAAAATGAATAAAACTTAATAACTCTTGAACCACCCGAGCATTTCAATCAAATTTCCAACATTGATGACGTTCGGGCTTGGGATATTTTTCATCATTTAACTTTGTGCAACGTAGGAGAGGGGGAGAATAAGGCGGAGATATATGTAGAAAATAAACATGAAAGTGAATGTCTGTTTGTCTTCACTCTTGGACCACCTGACCGATTTCGACTAAATTTTCAACATAGATGAGGTTCGGGTCTGAGATGGTACTCTTCTATTCACTTTGACGATAGAACTTAAGGAAGGAGGTTGGAGGGGGAGATATATACAAATAAATAAAAATTATTGAACCACCGAACCGATCTCGATCAAATTTTCAACCTAGATGAAGTTCGAACATGAAATGATTTTTGCCATATCACTTTGACGATGTAACTTAAAACAGAGGAAATTCATTTACAAATGATCGAAAATGACCAATATTAGTATCGAAAATATTGTTTTAAGGTCACTGAAATGAAAAGTGACACTTCTGATGCTATTTAAATCCAAATTTAGCCCTGCAAAAATGTTGGAAGGGGATCTACCTATCTATCTATCTATCTATCTATCTATCTATCTATCTATATATATATATATATATATATATATATATATATATATATATATATATATATATATATATATATATATATATAGACTGCCCGGGAGAAAGAGTATAAGTCAAAAAACACAGTTTTTCAGGAGGCGATTTTTTTTATTTTACTGAAATACGTTACAGTTTTGCCGAACACTGTCGTAACGGAACATTATTGCTAGCAAGTAGAATGTTGAGAAAGGATGAATCTTTCACTAATATCAAACGGTCTTTGAAATATTTGACTTATACTATTTTAACCAGCGTTTTGATGTGGACTTATTCTATTATGCACTATTTTACATTACGTGATACACATGTAATATTCGTCATATAAACGAAATTCAACTTTTATTCTTCGTCAAAATGTACTTTTAAAAAGGTTCCTGGTTGTGCACATATTAATAATAAATATTGAAATATACGTTTAGAATAGTGATGTTTCCTTTTAATGGCTAGGAGTATTCTATTCCAAAAGAAAGTTATTTTCCTTGGGAGTAGAATATTTCTTGCCACTAAACAGAAACACCATTACTCTACATGTATTATTTCAATTCATTTTATAAAATTGCTTACACTTAGATTTCTCAAATGTTTACAATAACTGTATTTCACGAAAATTAAATGAAGATGCATAATAAACATACAATGTTTATATTAAGCATTTCTTTGTAAATGAACATCAATATCTGAACTTCATGTTCATTCATTGTTCTCAAAATAAAATTCGTACACGTGACACTGCAATCTATTTTCACTCATTTTCTTCATGCTCTTCTATGTCTGGATATACTTCTGGGATATCTGATATTTTCAGTCCTTGTTAGAAGGCGTGGAATGTTTCAGGTGTCAGTGGAAGAAGAGCCAAAAGGTCCTTCTTTTCCCTTGTGATATGTAATGTGGTAATGTAGCATTTTGGAGGCATCAAAGCAGCTTGGGAACATCCTCTCCGGCTGAAATCGATGGTCCTGAAAGGTTCGTTTTCATCTAGTGTGTTTTTATAGTACAGTTTTCCAAGTTGCTTGTCATATCGGAACCATTTTGCACTATGCCAACTAAATTGAGCACCGTCTTCATCTTTTTTGCGAAGAACAAAACAGTTTTGTAGAGATCACCGAAGTCGATGAAATCACTGTATTTGAGTTCTGTAACATTGAAATTGGTCTTTTTGCCTACTGAACGCACCAATTGATACCAATCATGAGGGTGGGAAATTGGTATGTTTAGTCTCTTCTTCTGTTTCTCTATCAACCCATGGTCGACGTCGCATTCCATGTGGCTGTGACCGCTAACCAAAAATTTAGGTCAATGCATTCAAGGTGTTCGTTGTCTTGCATAACAACAAAAAACACAGCAGCTACATGCGATTTTTTGTTTTGGCCGGCGCAAGTATCTGAATATAACACAACATGTTTCACATCATGAGGAAGATACATCAGTTCTTTGTATATGTATGTGGCGATCTGGTTTCCCCCCCGAGCACCCTCAGTTTCGTTCCACATGTAACAGTTCACACTTCCAGTACTCGTTTCGTGCGTTGTAAACTGACGTTTGTAAAATGCCACGGGCGTATTCAGATAAGGGGTTGGTAAACATTGTTCAAGGTCGAAAGTGTAGCATCTCATTGACGAAGTCTGTTTCGCTATTTCTTTGTCCTTGTCCTTTGCACGGTATGCAAGTTCAGCTTCTAAATGATGTTGATTCTATTCTTCCTGAGCAATGTTCACTTCTTCATCCACAGCGATAGACTTTCGTATATGTAAAACATCACACTTGTTGCAGGTATCAACTTTAGGCTGCTTAAATTTCAGATTCATCTTATGAAATTCTCTTTCCTATATGTTACGAGATACCGGATTCAAATATTGCTCGGTGTAAAGCTTGTACATAATCTATAAATTCAAATGTAGTGGCAAAAACAAACGACAGCTTCTACGTCTTGTGTAATGCGATTCATATGCTGGGAATGGAGAGATATGGCGCTTTACTTCATCAAGTTTTTCGTCGGAGTGTTTGTTTCTCGGCGCACTGTGGCCTCCTTTATCGTCTGATGCGGTTCCAGAAACAGATGTGGTTCCATCGGCAATAGCCCATGTAACAAACATTTGAGTTTCATCCAATGTTAACATAAAACAACTTCTCCACACACGTACGCGTTTACCGTCAATTTTGAAATGGAAAGTGTTTGTCTTTGTTCTGCTTTTGGCTTCAAAAAGTTTAATGTGCAAGCATACTTGAGGAATTCCGAACCATGATTGGAAAAAGGGGATCAGATAAGGGTGTAGCCAGAAAAAATAAAAAGGGTGTTCTCTAAAAATGAAACTTACACAGGTGTTTCGCGAGGTCGATTGTTCGAAACTTTTATAAAGCAACTATGGAAGAAAACCGCCCATTAAAATCGACTTTAATAATAATGTCTTCATTTTTCCACATTTTTAACTTTTACGTGGGGTTTCACTCCTTCCCCTTGTCCGATTTTCTTTTGTATCAATAAACAATCTCTGGAAGTTCCATTCAAATTGGTTCACTCGTTCGGCAGTTGTTATGACACCTCTCTCTGTCACACACACACTGTAAACACAAATGACCCGAGTTCAATCTTAGGCACTCGCTTCAATCGTTCAAATATAGAAACAGTCAATAATAAGGTTACTCGCAATGCTGCCAACCCATTTTCATCTTCCTGGAATTTTAACACACTAAACCAAACAAAAACACCTTTGTTTAATGCATTAAAAGTACTAGATTCATCTCTACGTATACTACCGTAATCATACGATATTGGCTGGAAAGTATTATTCAGGACGAGATTGAATTTTGTCCAATCCATTTAACCTCATACGCGTTCGGATGGCTCAGACAAACAAAATCCTTAATAACTTTATTCTAATGGTTCTGATTTAAGTACGTAGTTGTTAGCCTAAAACACAGCTAAAACTAGTTACGAAGCGAATCCAGTGCAAGGGATTCTTAAAACTTATTTGTCTGTGCCTTGGTAACGCAACCTAAATCTTATTGCACACCAGTTACGAGAGTACTCTTGATTTTACTAATTCTACAATTCTTTAGGAAACATCATAAATTCAAAAACAAATGTTTATGAAAGTTTGAACAGAATTTTAAAATAATAATATATTATTTTATGTTGTATACCGGATCTCCAAATTGGTATGCTTGGGTCTATCATTTAGATATACAAAAGTGCTTTAAAAGTGCCCTCCAACATCCTAACCACTATGAACATAAAATAATACAGCACATTATACTTCTTACTATTTGTACCGATATTTGGTTGCGATGCTTTCACCAATTCTAAGATTTTCTTCGCCCTGAAATCCATTCCTTTTAGCCTCTAGTAGTTACCTTTTACCAAAACAAAACAAACAAAAAAAGAAGAAAACTGCAATACGGAAGGGGAAAAGGCGGGAAGTAAAGCACACTGCTTGTCGATTGTTAAACACCGTTGCAATACCTTCACCAATGTGAATAAAACAAATGCGATTAGAAAAAAACTGCATTAGACAAAACTGAATAGGCTTCAAAACGCATATTATTGATTCGATTAAGCAGCCGTGATTTAAGATTTAAGTAGCATTATTAAACATGTGAGATTAGAATCTATTATCTGATAATAAACAAAATTAAAATATGACTTATACTCTTTCAACACACATAACTTCTTTGGCTTTATAGTATATGTTGACTTATACTATTAAGTCACAAGTTTATATGTTGGTCAAAACAATATAAGTAAACATATACTCTTCTTCCCTACAAGGCGTAAGTATGAATGACTTATACTAACAGTCCCAAAACGCGATTATTCAGTTCACGTTTAGAATTGACGTATACCGTGTGAACAGCAGCTGGAGCATGACTCATAGATCTCAAATTTTGACTTATCTCATTTTGGCCAATTTGTGACTTATACTCTTTTTCCTGGGCAGTCTATATATATATATATATATATATATATATACTTCCGATGCCGTGACCCGCAACATGGGGAGGAGAGGGGATATATAAAAGTCATGGAAAATGACCAATATGAACGAGCGCTTTAATAATCGTAAGAAGCGACTGATTAACGAAACATATTATTATTTTGTCTTAATTTATAACTTTTCTTAATATATATAATTTAGCTTTTAAGTATTTCCTAATTGAAACTCTTATAGGGTAAAAGCGTTATGTTACATTTTTTTTCTGAAACGTTGAATTCTGGCGGTTCATGCATGTGTTATATGTCAGTCATGCTACATAACACATCATGTAGTGAGTCCTCGTCCCAGTGAAGAAATTTAGGAACGATGAAAAGTGTATGTTAACAGACGTTGTTTGAAAATCACTTTTCCCGAAATATACAATTTCTTACATACCACATTTATCCTCTAATTGCTTAAATTCCCTCATCTGTTGTTTAACTGGCGTAATATTTTCCGTCGTTTTCTGATCTTATTTTGTTTTATAGTTTTAAAATTATATCACTGAATTATAAGATCATTTGTCTTTTTTCCTTGTTTTTAGTTGTTTTCAACACGTTTATTATTATTATTATTATTATTATTATTATTATTATTATTATTATTATTATTATTATTATTATTATTATTATTATTATTATTATTATTATTATCCATCTTATTGAAGTTTCAACTTCTGTGAGGATAATATTGCTTACTGTTTCACACCGAGATTTCCGAGTTGCTATAAGGGTAGAAGTTTGAGTCAGCAATTTCATTTCAAAGTTCCTGGCAGTTGTGCATATCGCTAAACTGGCCCAGCAATTTCTCGTATTCAAATGTAAATTTGCTCAAAGCTTCCCCTTCCTAAAACTGGGTCTCCGTGACAAGGAAAACGAAGGAGAGAGAGAGAGAGAGGTGGGGAAAGTTGAGAAAAGGAAAGATAGAGATCTTGAGAAGAGAGAAATTTACAAGATCTCATACAGAGGAAGGTAGTTTGTTTTTATTTTCTTTATTTTGTTTCTTTCTTTCTTTCTTTCTTTCTTTCTTTCTTTCTTTCTTTCTTTCTTTCTTTCTTTGTTTCATTTTACTCCTCCTTTAGGTTACAAAATTTTAGCAAGCAATATTGATATATTTTCCATTTACGTCTTCCACAAGCGGACATTTTAATAATATTACTTTACACAAGGCACTCATATATTTCTATATTATGTACTCAGAAAACTAACTATTTCGTTTTAACTGCTTGTAAGCCTGCTGTCTAAAGTTTTCAATCACTAAAATTATTAATATCACCCTAATGAGCCCTATAACATAACGTATGTCCGTTACTCCACAGGATACGTCTTGAACGAAAGCATCTTTTAAAATTATTTTTTTAAACTACATAATATTATTATGTGGTTTAATGTTTTAATAATATTACTTTACAGATGGCCCTCATATATTATGTACGCAGAAAACTAGCTACTTCGTTTTTACTGCTCCTAAGCCTGCTGTCTAAAGTTTTCACCCACAAAAATTATTAAGATCACGCTAATGAGCCCTATAACATAACGTTTGCCCGTTGCTGCACAGGATACGTCTTGAACGAAAACATTTATTTCGTTTTTTTCACGATAGATATCTAGACCTATAGTAGACAATTTGTAGGTTTCGCATACTCCCCTTTAATTACTGTCTTTAGCATAGTTTATTAATATTGGATTTTATTAGGTTCGGGAGATGTTGTATATTATCGTAGGGTATATCCAACTTAGATTTCAGGATAGAGATGGTCTGGATTTTAATTGAAGGTACTACTTCAGACTATGGACGAAATTAATTTCCCATTCATATACAAATTATATTTATGCATTAGGAAACACATACAATTTGGTCCATAGTAATGTATATAATGATAGAATGACTGTGGTTTTTGTAATTCTAGATATATAAAAAAAAAAGTTTCGATATGGCAACACTCTGTGGTCTGAGAGTGGGGATAATAGTCACTGGAGTTAGAATCGTTATTGTTTACTAGACAGTGCGAGAGTCGCTGAACGAAATGTTTCCAAACCGCCGGATCGATCCACGTGGGTCTATGGAATGGCCAGCTAGATCTCCTGATTTAACACCACCTGACTTTCTTCTTATGGGATGTTTTAACGGGCAAAGTGTATCAGCATTACATAACAATTTGATCGAACTACGGAAAGCTACAAGAGAAGAGCTCCGCAGGCTATCAGTACGAGTCGGTCAAGCTGCTTCTGACAACGTTGCTCTTCGTCTTGAGACCGATTTGGATGTTGCGTTGTTGGGCCATGTCATGGGAAACAGAAATTAAAATTATTGTAAGGAAAAGTATGAGTGTGATGTGTTTATGCTCAATTTTATATTCAAGTTATGTTGCTAGTTTCTTTGTCTTAGTCTTTGAAATATATACGTAAATATTAGGGATGGACACAAAGTTCCGGTTCCGGCGGAACCGGTTCCGCGAGGAACCAGTTATTAAAGATCCGGTTTTAAGAACCGGTTTCTGACCTGGATCCGAAAACCAGTTCCAGAACCGAATCTTGGGAACCGGTTCAAGACATGGGTCCGAAACCCCCAAAGACCCGTAAAGGAGGCACACAGTTCACCTTCAAAATTGCAAAGAGGACAATGCGCTTGTGTCCTCCCCGCCCAGACACGCTTGTGCCCCCAGGAAAAGAAATTGGTCCACCAGTAGATGTTTAGCAAAATGAGTTGGTCAGTTTGCCTGTTTAGCCAATGAGTTTGTCAGTTAGCCAGTTTATTTATCCAAATGAAACAAGCGGCCGCCGCCTGGGCGCCTGCCTGTCGCTTCCACCATTTCATCTAGTACACTGTCCACAGCCTGCCAGCAGGTCGGGTTTAGCGTAGGGATAGTCACAAATTTCGGTTCCAGCGGAACCGGTTCCGCGAGGAACCAGTTTTTAAAGATCCGGTTTTCCGAACCGGTTCCTGACCTGGATCCGAAAACCAGTTCCAGAACCGGAGCTTGGGAACCGGTTCCAGATCTGGAACCGAAGAACCGGTTCCAGACCTGTATCCGAAGAACCGATTCCAGTACTGGATCAGAAAAAACGGTTCCAGACCTGGATCCGAAAAAACGGTTCCGGAACCGGATCTTCTAGAACCGGATCCGTTCAGACCCGAAAACCGGTTTCACCAGGAACCAGTTCTGGCCATCCCTAGTAAATATGGGCCATCCTGTATAGATATGTATATACGTACATGACATCAAAATTTTAACCCACACTTTAAATATGTGGACTTTGAGAACGACCACTCCCAATGTGTGATGATTTTTTAAAAAAATGAAACAATAAGTATGAAACTATGTACAAAACTGCAGTAAGTAGCCTTCCCTGGTGGTCTAGTAACTAACTTTGGAGCCTTTGGTGCATGTGGTCCCGGATTCGATAACCGCTAAGAGACCATTTGAAACACTACAGCGATTCCTATTACATCTTAAACTGTATTAGTACGTCTTGGATAGCTTCGATGCTGAAATGAGACGCACAACTACACGACTTAGCAAATAAGTACACGTATTTTTATCATTAAGGCGTATCTGTAACGTTGCCTGGAAACAACTGATTTGAATTTATTCTGCAATATTCTATGAAAATTATATTTCATGTTACTAAAGTGGTTATATGTCCACTGCAAAAGTGAGCGAGCAAATCAGATACGTGTGCTAATTGAGATGTCTGAAGCCAGAGTTTACTACCTACATTTTACTGCTGTGGAAAATTAGATTTTATAGAAACAATGAACACTTGACACGAATTACTGCCATTAGGACAGGGGCCTCACATTACCGTTGCGTAAGTTTCTGCACTTTTTGTGACATAAGGTTTAGCGTGAAATATCTGTAACTGCTAATATATTAACGGGTAACGACAATTTTAACGGTAGCTATCTATATTTTATACACATCTATACAGGATATTGATTTTTTTTTTAATTTTGCAAAACGATTGTATCTGCTGTTTATAATAAAGTAAATCCATTAACATCTTAACGGTTGATGGTGGTATTCACTGTGGTTACCCCGCATATCACATATAAGAAAGCATGAGTTTTATTATTATTATTATTATTATTATTATTATTATTATTATTATTATTATTATTATTATTATTATTATTATTATTATTTTACGATATACAGGCAGAACAATTATTATGTTCTAGTTCATTAATGCATTCAGTCAATTAGTGTCGTAACAGATAACGGTGGAAACATATAGCCCATATATTTAAGTGTTGCGTGATCATATTTACTGTATTTGCAAGAGTTTATTTGTTTTACTGTTTTACGTGGATATGAAATAATAACTCATGGACAAAAATAATCAAATCTACTTTGGATGGTTCATCAATGCTTGTAGGACCAACTCTAGGCTATTTACCGACTCGTGCAATGACACAATTTGTCTCCCCCTTCTCCGGAAAGAACAAATCTTAAAAGCCACGATTTTAAGTATGCTACGTTATCATGAACAACGAACGAGAGGGAAGTACCACTCGCACTCAGAAATGCCCAAACACTGCAAATACAATATTGTTGTGTCTATTATTACTTTAAATAATAGTATATTATGTTAGTGAAAGATAAAGCAAACACACCAGCAGAGAAAAAATGGTAATCCTTTTTATAGAATTCAAAATCGAGCTTCAATCTCAATAAATCAGTTCACAATTCTAGTACAACCAGGAGTAATAGTGAGGGGGAACGCGGGGAGACGTCGTCCCCCACTTCCAGAACATATATGTGGCGTCCCCCCGCTTTCTAAAAAAATGCAATGGGCAAAGATAGCACGGGGGACGGCTTGATTTCATGCGTCCGCCTATCTTTTAAGATTTATTTTTACCACTGAGTACAACTAGCTCTTTTATTTCTTCTTTTTCCTCCTACGCATGTTAAAAAAGATAAATAAGACTTGTTTGTGACAAAGGAAAAACTAGTTTTCATATCAAAACTGTGATAACTAACTAAATGGAACTGGTGTTCGCTATTGGTCGAAAATTGAGTTCTTGTACAGATTGACAACAATATCAAGTAATGCATACAGGGATTTGTTTCGCCATTTGCTTTAGCACAATCAAAGTAACCTTAAACTAATGCGACCTAAACATGAATTATGAATGTAGCGTTCTAATAGAAGATCATCTTAGTAAATTTAACTATCATCATCATGAAGTCTGTTTCCAACAAGAAATATTTATTTTAAATAATATAGTTATGAACGATTTTTCCACCCCTCGACACTTTCCCGTGCAAAGACACATGTTGCACATATGATAGAGCCTGTCCTGAATGCTTGTGATTATTTGAGCTGTTTGAAAACAAACTGAACCAACTACATTTTCACCGATCTCTGACTTTAAGAACGAAATACAAGTATTTCACGCCGAATCATATGCCAAAAGAAATTAAGTGTAGCAACGGACACAACGGTCATGTGAAGCTCTTATATGCAAATACCTGTAGCAACAGTTCATATCAAGATACCACTATTTCCATAAAGGCTAATTTCCCACAACCGAACATGTTAACTTTGGCTTTAAACAGCTCAGTAGACTTCCAAACATGTGCATTCGTCTTGAAAATCGAACGTGCCTCTTTTCCGGTAAAAGCAAATGCGTTGCCCATTCAGGAATTATTAATTATTACCTGCAAAAATACAGGAAAATTGGCCAGGTAGAAAGTGGAAAACTATCATTTTTGTCAATAAATTTTCGTAGTCAAACTGTTTAAGATCTTAACAACCTATCACGGTTATCATAACTCCGCTAGTACTATACAGACTACTTCCATCTTCAGCAATACAGTAATTCTGATGCTTCTACAGTATTTCCAACTGAGAGCTCCAGTATTATCTGTTTCTTACATTTTGATATATTGTTTGCTATTCTACCGTGTAACGTGGGTTCCTGTCACGACGGCATGGCGCGTCCTCAGGTTGCGGATCGAGGAGAAGGCCTCTAGATATAGAGGTTAGCTGCGAATATACTGAATAAGCAGTCGCGGACAGACGACTAGGAGTGGTCCTCCAGCTTGGGGGTTTGGGTAAGGCTAACACCCTCATCCTGTAAAAAAAGGTACTTGTTCAGAAACATTCACAAAAGCCTCGGACAAGGACTGATAACTTGGCACGACATCAGCAAAAGAAAATGGACATGAGATTTGGAACATGGAATATTAGAAGTCTTTATAGGGCAGGCGCGTTAAAATCTGTAACGAGTGAGTTAGAGAAATACAGGATGGACTTAGTAGGAGTTCAGGAAGTTAGGTGGGAAGGAAAGGGATCTGAGAATTCCGGAAATTTTACGTTCTTTTACGGGGAAGGAAATAAAAATCACCAGTTAGGAACAGGGTTTTTCGTTCACAAACGAATATTACCAGCAATTAAACGGGTTGAATTTGTTACTGACAGACTTTCTTTTATTACTCTTAAGGGACGGTGGTGTGATATTATTGTTTTAAATGTACATGCTCCAACTGAAGATAAGGGTGACGATATAAAAGATAGTTTTTACGAAGAAGTGGAACGGATATTTGACCAACTTCCGCGATACCATATGAAGATTCTATTAGGGGATTTCAATGCGAAGGTAGGACGAGAGGATATTTTCAAACCGATCATAGGGAACGAAAGTTTGCATAAGGAAAGTAATGACAACGGTGTTAGACTCGTGAACTTTGCAACATCCAAAAATCTAATCGTGAAGAGTACAAAATTCCCACATCGCGACGTTCATAAATACACTTGGACATCACCAGGGGCGGAAAAACACATAATCAAATTGATCACGTTTTAGTAGATAGAAGAAGACAATCTAGCATAATTGACGTCCGGTCGTTTAGAGGGGCTGATTGTGACACTGATCACTACCTGGTAGCAGCGATAATACGGGAGAGATTATCGTTGAATAAAGGTAATACTCAATGTCCGAAAACGGAGAGATTTAATTTAAAGAAATTAGAAGAGAGCCAGGTAAGAGAGGAATACCAGATTGAAGTTTCGAATAGATTCTCGGTTTTAGAAGACTCGGAGTGCACTAGTGTTGAGGATACTTGGATTGAAATTAGAGATAGCATTAAAAGTTCAGCAATAGAAAAACTGGGACACGCGGAAATACGTAGGAACAAACCATGGTTCGACCAAGAATGCATTAAACTAGTAGAGAAGAGAAAACAGGCAAAATTACGGTGGCTACAAAATCCGAATGAAATAACTACACAAAATTTCGCAGATATCAGGCGGGAAACTTCCAAAACTTTTAGAACAAAGAAACGGGATTTTTTGAAAGCTAAAATTAAGGAACTTGAAGATAATAGTAAAAATAAAAATATTCGGGACATGTATAAGGGGATCAGCGAATTTAAGAAAGGCTATCAACCTCGTGCTTATATATTAAAGAAATCTGACGGAACAGTTCTCACTGATACGGGTAGCCTCTTAAATAGATGGAAAGATTTCTTTGACGATTTGCTGAACACGCAGCCAAAAACTAATGTGCGTGGAGAAAAGGAGATACACACCGCAGAACCGTATATTCCAGAACCCAATCGAATAGAAGTGGAAGCCGCTATAAAGAAATTAAAGAAACACAAATCTCCGGGTGTAGATGAAATTCCGGCTGAGTTAATTTTAGCTGGAGGCGAAAAATTGTGGAACAAGATACACAAACTCATTCTCCTTATCTGGAACAAGGAAGAATTGCCACAAGAGTGGAAAGAGTCAATCATTGTTCCAATTCACAAGAAAGGCGACAAAACTGACTGTAATAATTATCGAGGCATTTCTCTTCTGTCAACATCCTATAAAATCCTTTCAAATATTCTGTTAGCAAGATTGACCCCATACGCAGATGAAATTATTGGAGATTATCAGTGCGGATTTAGACGAAATCGATCGACTATCGACCAAATATTTACCATTCGCCAAATACTCGAAAAGAAGTGGGAATACAATACCCCGGTACATCAACTATTTATTGATTTTAGAAAGGCTTACGACTCGGTTAGGAGAGAAACATTATACAACGTTCTTACAGAGCTTGGAATACCGAGAAAGCTAATTAGATTAATTAAGATATGTTTAAGTGAATCCCAAAGTAAAGTCCGGGTAGGAAAATTCTTGTCCACGAGCTTCCACGTCGAAAATGGCCTGAAACAAGGAGATGCGTTGTCGCCATTATTATTTAACTTTGTGCTGGAATACGCCATAAGGGAAATCAAAGATAGCAACCAGGGCCTAGAGTTGAACGGTATTCACCAGGTTATGGCATATGCTGATGATGTAAATTTAATAGGGGATGATAGGAGAACAGTAGAAATAAATGCAGAGATCTTATTAAACGCTTGCAGGGACATGGGTTTAGAAGTAAATGCAGAGAAAACTAAATACATGGAAGTGCGTCGGGACCGTAATACGGCAAATTGTGGAGGCGTTAAAATATTAAATAATACTTTTGATAAAGTGGATACTTTCAAATATTTAGGATCAATATTAACAGACGAAAATCATATTCACGAAGAAATTAAATGTCGTCTAAAAGCAGGGAATTCGTGTTACTATTCGGTTCAAAATCTCTTGTCGTCGCGAATTCTGTCGAGGAATTTGAAGCTTAAAATATATAAAACGATAATCATGCCTGTTGTTCTGTAGGGTTGCGAAACATGGTCGCTTACTCTGAGGGAAGGACATAGACTGAAAGTATTTGAGAACAGGATCCTGAGAAGAATATTCGGACCCAAGAGGAACGAGAATGGGGAATGGCGGAAGCTTCATAACGAGGAACTACATAGTTTATACGGTTTACCCAACATTATTAGGGTCGTCAAGTCTAGGAGGCTTAGGTGGGCAGGTCATGTAGCTAGAATGGAAGAAAGTAGAAACGCTTTCAAAGTCCTGACTGGTAGACCCATAGGAAAACGACCATTAGGAAGACCTAGGCGCAGATGGGAGGATAATATTAAGATGGATCTCGCAGAGATAGGAATACAAAGTAGAAACTGGATCCAATTAGCTAAGGATAGAAGTCAGTGGAGAGCTTTTGTGAACGCGGCACTGAACCTCCGGGTTCCATAGGCCATAGAGTTAGTTAGTTAGTTAGTTAGTTTGCTATTCTACAAGTAGGAGTTAGAGAATGTCGGGATATTTAAATGAAGGCTTTCAAGAAGTATTAAACACCAAACGTTTTGAAAATAAATTCTATTAAACTTCTTTTGATGGATTCATAAGTGTGATTGATACTTCCTGTTCGTAGGAACCGGAACACGAAACATTTATAAATACATATACATTATCATCTTTTATCCTTTGAATTCAAGTAGAAATACCCTATTTGTTCCCCTTCTTCTTACGTTCCTGTTTCCTTTCTTTTTCTCTATATCCTCATTTTAACTCCTGAGCGAGTATACCAGACCGAAGTCTGGAAGTAGATGCTATGAATTCTAATAGGACAGGATCGGTTCTTCGTATAGAAGCATGCTCCTTGCAGACCGTCAGCTATCCGAGAAACAACATCCTTCTACTTTGACTTACCCCCATCCAATTCTTCTCCACCCATCCATCTAGAACTGCATCAAGCGCCTGAGTTCGCTCGCTGTGTCCTGCAAACAAAACGGTTCTTATTTTGTGAAACAGTAAGATCTACTTGGGATTTTTGCCACGTTTTCACAACGCAGCTCTGTCTTGAAAAGAAAATAGATAAAGCATCCTTTGTGACTCTTCAACAAAAGGATATATCAAGTAGCTTTAGTGGGGTAAAACAGAATTTCTGCTGTATTCCGTTGAGGCATAGTGCAAGGTGAAGAAACATTCTACATCTACTTTAATCGTAAGTTTAAGCTAAGAACACCTATTTAACAAGTGACTCGTTTCTTTTCTTTTCCTTTATCTTTCTTTTTTTTTTTAAAGTGAGTAAATAGCGGAAAAGATTTCAATAACTATTTCGTCAAATTTCAGAAGACTTCAGTATTTAGATTTGCTAGAAGGTCGAAAATAAATGAAAACAACTGTATAAACTCTTTCTCATTTAGTGTATATTGATATATAGGTGTACTTCCACGTATCTACGAGGTACACACCAAAAAGTGCGTACCGTTTTGTTCTAATTCCCAAGAAGAAGAAAATACCGGGAAACAAATCCGTGTCTATTTCTTAACAAATTATCCCTCTTTATTGATACACAGTTACCATCGCTCCGTACATTTTGTGTAGCATTGGTATAATCATCTTTGGAGATATATTTCAGATACGGGAAAATAACAATCCCCTGGGATTATCTGCTGCAAAAATGGCGTTCACGAAGAAAATTCTTGAGGTCTGGGAACAACTAGAAATAATTCGGGGCTAAGTCTGATGAGTAGTATGGATGTGGAAGAAATTCAATATCATGGCCAAGCAAGAGTAAGGTCACAACATTAGCACGGTGTGACGGTGCACTACCCACGTGGAGATGTTTTTTTATTTTTATTTGTCGTTTGTGATTATTTCTCAGTCAATTTTAACAAAATTTTGTGTCTGAAAGTATACAAAAGTACTGATCCATAATTGTATGACCTTTCGGAACAGGATTGTAGAATATCACTTCCTGGGAATCCAAAAATATAACTTAAATCATCTCCTCATTGGATGCCACCATGCCTTTTTCTTTTGGTTTTATTTTGGCGTGGCGAAACTATGTGTTTGCACTAAATCAATGACTTTTTTTTTATGTTCTGAGGTAGAATAATTGAATTTGTAATTCATCCATTGTCACAACGCTTTACAAGAAATGGTGTTCCTCTTTTTTGAACCGTGCCAAATTTTCAACACTTGATCTAATCATTACTTCTTTTTGATTGTAATTAAGATTTCGTGGAACCCAACGAGAAGAAATTTTCCTTAGGTCCAGTTCGTTTGTAATTATTCGTTCAACTGTTTCCGTTGTTAGACCCAGTGTATCACAAATATCCTGCATGATGATGACACACCTATCTTCAATTATTAATATTTAAAAACAGGCAATGTTAGCGTCATTTTTTTTTCTTTTTTGCCTCTATACCTCTGCTAATCTTTCACATTCATTAACCTGTTTTGAATTCACGCGCCCACCTCCTAAAAGCGTTTACCGCAAGAGTACTACAACCACACACACCTTCCAATTAGCTGTGGATATTGGCTGTACAATGTGCAGCTGTAGTGAGAAATTTCACAATTATTCGTTATTTTTAACCAAAAATTTCATGTCCTAAGCAGTGACGACGCGTAATTCCACAAGTACGGTAGGCCCGATTAATTAATAACACAAATAACATTTAATGTATCATAAAATGTTCAAAATATAGTCAGAATTCTATTTTCCTTATTAAGTTAAACAAAAAGGTACTGTACCAAATCTATTTATTTTAAAGAACTTTCTTAGCTGTATTTCTAACACTGTTTAGAGATAAATTTATGTGCATGTTTACATAGTAGTTTGTTGTTGCTGTTTAATTAGACTGGATATTTATAGAAGTAAAAGTAGAGGGAAATCAGCCTATATTATTATTATTATTATTATTATTATTATTATTATTATTATTATTATTATTATTATTATTATTATTATTATTACTCAACAAATATTTGCAAGAGGAAAACACGCAATATATATTAATGGAATATTCTCATTTAGCTCCACTACAAATATTTTGAAGTGCAGTTATATTTTCTTCTGTGTGGGATTTGCAGGGGGATTAGGGGACTTTCCTCCTCACTTGCTGTTTTCATTTCCTGCATATTTGGAAATGGAGAGAGAGAAGAAGAAAGCGCATTTTTACAGTTAGGTGACGAATTTTTGGGTAAGCGCTTGTTACTTGCATCTCTCACTTTAAAGTTAATGCAATACTCCATTTAATTAATGCATCACATGATAATGACTTCACTAGAAATGTTCAGAAAGAACTTCATTTGAATCAACGCAAGACATTTAATATTGTATTCTTTGCAGTGACATGTTCAGGGGATGGCTTCCGGGATTAAGCACTCACCGAAATTTTATCGCAACTTTTTATTGGTTTATATATATTACAGAATTTCCACATTTCCAGGGATAAAGTTAGCAAAGCCACTCCCGAAACAAACAATGCCCACCGAAACAAAATCCTAAATACCCCACTGATTCTATGAAATGGAAAATTCAACGAAAATTACACACAAATATTACTATTTTATCATGTACGGAAGCGTTTGGTAAAATTATACATATACTAATGTATCAGACGTATATTCTACAAGCTATTATAGACCAGGTCCCATGTAAGAAAAGAAAACAGCTACTCTGAATATCTCCTGAGAGTTTATATCTAAATTAAGCAAGTTATTACTAATAGAAATGCATAATTCTACACAGAAACTTCTTACTCTGTGTTAAGGAAATCGTTTTATAACATATTAGCATTAAAAGCTGCCTTGAACGTTAAAACTAAACTCCCAGAGGCGTTTCGCGCCTTCCCAACATTGCGTGCAATCCGCAGCGATAATAGCTTCGCTCCCTGGATAGCATGGCCCGTAAGCCTGCCTAGTAAGCTGGTGAGGCTCAGACGAAAGGGTCTCCAAGTGTTTCCAACCCACTATTTTGTTATACAAAAAACGGAATGTTGAACTACCGACTTTATTTTATAAATAACCAAAGATAAAGAAATATACGGTAGAAAATAAGGTAGACCCGGCCTCAGAGCCTCATAGTACGCTTCGCCACTGGTTCGAAGGCAGTATCAGAAAAATGTTTTACTCATTCAGACACCGTGACTCAACTGCTGCCATCAAGTTAAAAAAAATGCTTATAGGAAGGTTGGAGTTATCCGACGCCGCACTTGTTTTCCTGAAATGTTAAAAAGAAAATGTTGATTAACAAAACGGCACGTACTTTTGGTGTGCACTCCGTACAAAAAAAAAAAAAAGTATTTCTTGCAGAAAATTCAATATTATGCTTTATTTATGACTACAAATCGAATTGTTAGTTCTTGCACTTAAAATATGATAATAAATATTCCTTGTTCATAATGAAATTAGATAACACAATTGGAAAAATTATAAGTCATGTTTACTAAAAATCAATAATTGTAGTATTATGAGCAAAGAGTAACTTTCTAAAAGCAAGAATACATATTTTCTTCACCAAGCATTTTTTTTTCCTTTACCTATGACCGTTGAAGAATCACCAAATCTTGCTGTGTTCTTTCCAAGAAAAACTAGCAGTAATATATAGTATATTAACATATTTTGAGTGTCATATTGAATTTATGGTAAAAGGAATTCAATTTCAACCACGTCATGAGGTATATCAATATTTTTTATGTGCTTTCATATACGAGTTTATGTGTTAATACATTGATAATTTAGTAATGTTAATTAATATTAAGGATAAGAATATCATCGAAAAATAAACATGATCTTTTGAGATGCCTGCTAGAGTTAGAAGCATTTTTCCAGCGGTTCTCAAAACGGCCATACCACAAGCGCTCAAAATACATTGCGGTGGTGTCACATTGCGTGAAACAGCTTTTGGTATTAATTGACTGACTTTTCATTACAAAAGCGCCATCAACTCGTACTAAAATACAATATTACATGTTCTTGTATGCTTACTCCAAATATAATAAATATTGCACATTTGAGAGTGAAAAATCATTTGTGTGTGTGTGTGTGGAAAGAGAACACAATGAAAATAAAAACTATAGGCCTAACATATTCTACGAGGGATATTTGCCGCATTGCGCTTGTTAGGTACAAGTTATGCTCATTTTAAACGTAGAGGTTAGTACATATATTACATTTTATGTTTTTGATTTCACATTGTTGTCGCTATGGATAGCTCAGAAAATACAGAAGCGGATCCAGGGGGGATATAAGGACTAAAGCCCCCCTTGACTCTCAGGTATACTGGATAAAGCGGCAAACTATGGTTTAGCCCCTCCCTTGATCATATCCTGGATCCGCCAATATATATATATATATATATATATATATATATATATATATATATATATAAGTTAACGGCTGTATGTTATATTAGTATTCAGTATAATTATTTCAAATTGAACAACAATGATAACTGCACTTAAGTGTAATTAAAAAAGCATGTGTTAAACTTGTATAAATCTGGTGCATACACCAATCACAGTATCTTCTCCACAAAACATATTTTTAGCAGCATTTATATTGTGGTGGTAGCCTGTGTTGCTCACATTTCATATTTGGTGCGATAGTAAAAATTAATCCTAAAAATTTACTCTGCGTAATTATTTACTACTTAGAAATAAAAAAAAAACACTTATTTTAAATAGAAGCATATTTATTTTAGTGATATATTCTATTGATATATTTTAAAATGAATGAGTATTCAATTCAATTACAATTTAATTGAATAAATGACGAGCAAGGCAAAATAGTCTCAAAAATGAGTAATTAACTAAGTACTAATTTGTGTTCTCTAGAACAGTAGTATCCAACCTTTTTTGACTTATGCTATACCGTCTTTTTATTAAAAGTTATATAAAAAAATAACAGTCTAAGAACATAAGTTTCTATAAAATAGTGACTATTTGTAGTGTATTCTAGTAGTGACTGTATGCATAGTTTCTACCCAAAGAGGTCAGGAGAATGAGGTGAGGATAATTATGTACGAAGGAAGGAATTCATTCAGAGGAATTCATTGAATGATATGTTTAAGTCATCGGATAAATTTATTATTTGCTTTGTACGATTTCTTACAGTTACTGTATGTATACCCAGTGTCAACATCCTAATTTCAAATAAATACATTAATTGTGTTATAATTAGCGTTCATTGTACTTCTTCTTATTTGCTTCTTCTGCAAAAAAAAGAAAAAAAAACTAATCCTTTATCTACATTTGTCACAAATCAATAAATTGCAACGAAGTGTCAGATTTTGTGCGTTAGTGGATTGTACTTCTCGAAACATCACATTTGGGAAATAGTATTAAAGTTGGATGTTGTAAATATGTTATTGTAAATCACTTTAATATATGATGATGATTATAATGATTATTATTATTATTATTATTAATATTATTATTATTAGTATTATTATTATTAATGTTATTAAGATATCCACATATTAAGTTTATAACATTTAATACCGAAGTCCTTAAATCTTGAACTCTAACTTATTCTTACACTTAACTTATTCCTTTTTTTTATTATTGTACTTTAAACATGTTGTGATCAGATGTTATATTTCTTGAAGTATGTTAAGGTCTATGTGCGTCTAAAACTTATATCCGTTTGCTATTGTCATTGATTCTTCCTTCAGATCTAAATAAAATTTGACACAGGCGTGGTCAAAGAAGAGTCCTTTATTCTTAATAGTCCATAAAAACCAGTTTAGAGCAAGAAAAGTCTTCAAACTTTGTTTTATTACTTTTATAAACTCCATAAAACTTTTTCCTTCAATTCGTTCTTACACTAGCTTTCGACAGAGCATGATATTTACGAGTTTTAGCAATGGCAGGGAAGAGCTGTGAAGAACAGATTAAAAGCGAGAAATTGGAAAAATTTCTGACACCTTCCGTAGGTTGAATTGAAAATTTATTACAAAACATCTTCCCATAAATTAAACACGTTCCTCATGAAGAATGTGTCTCCTACCAGTGTTGTATATAAGGTATTTTGTGTATATATCAGACATTATATCTTCGACTTTAAATAGGTTTTCTTTTTGTAGTTTAGTGAACTCATTCATAATATAATAGAAGTGGAACGCATATTACGTAGAAGTCATTATATCGAACTATATTTTGATATTAACTACAATGTGAAAGGGACAAATGTTACTGAGATTTAGGGGGGAAATATATCTGAACCAGAATTCATCAAGTGTCGCTCATTGAACTATACGTGTATAGAAGGAGATGAAGTCTATGGAAGTTCGGAGGAAAGAAGGGGTATTACGACGACAGTAGAAAACAAGAATGGAAATGTAGTCACCAAAACACGTGACGTCCTAGAAAGATGGATATAGCAAATTGAGCTATATATGAGAACAGATTTAGGCTTTGTGACGTATATGTTGAAATATAAAATAAAGTACAAGAGGATGATAAAGGGTTCAGTGTTTTCAGGGATGGATTTGAAAAGGCTATAATCGAGACTATGAATTAAAACGCATGGGAGGCAGGGGAAAGAAAGAATTGTTCCGATTCTGCAACGAAATATATGGAGCAGGAGAATGGTCAAAAGATTTCCTGAATGTGAACATGATATTGATGCTAAGGAATTTAACCCAGAGAGATGAGACATTTATAGAAGTATTACTCTCATATCTCATGCAGCAAAAACAAATTTAAAAAAAATGCTTCGAATACTGAACACAAGGTTGTGCGAAAGAAAAAAAAAGTGAAAAAAAGTTGAGGAGGAAAACTTCGCTTTCAGGAGAGGAAAGGGCACAAGAGATGCAATTGGATTATTAAAAGGAGTCAATAACAAGTTTATAAAACAAGCGAAAGATATGTATTTTTTACTTAGCAAAGATTTTTGACAGCACGAATTGGCAATTGTTGCTAGGAATTCTAAATATGGCTTGGTTAGATTGAAAAAAAAAATGAAGATTCATAAGAAATTTATATGTGAACCACCAAGTAAGTGTTAGAATAAAATAGGAAATGGCAGATAAAAATGCAATTGTCTGGGGAGTTCGACTCTTGGCAGGTCACTTGTTGCAACTCGGAAGTTTCGATATACGATGGTCCTCATCTAATCTCTTCGCTTAGACGTAGCAATTTTCTGTTTTTATACCTTCCTTCAACTACAGTCTCCTTTACCCCCTCCCTCTCTTTTCTTCCACCACATTCTCTAGCATGTCCCTCAGAAAGTTCCTCCTCAGCCAATGTCCCGACCAGTTCCTTTTCCTTCTCTTAATTACATCTAAAATTATTTTCTCCCCTACTGCTACTATTTCTAACACCTTCTCATTCGTTTTCCGTCCAACCCAGCTAACTCTCCCCTTTTATCGAAAGCCTCCAATATTTTTTTTTTCATCGCTTCTGCGTTATGTCAATGTTCCTGTTCTATAGAGTACATATTGGAATCAGTAAAATAAAGTCTCAATATTTAATTGGAAGTTTGTTCAATTCAAATATTAGCTAATCTTGGTTGAAAATAAAATAAAAAAAAATAAATTCTGACGCCTTTAGAGTGCAAAAACAATTTAGCAACTTATGCTATTTCAGGAATATGTGCCGTTTTGACTTTCTTTCATGCTTTTCCCCAATTTGGGAATCAGTAGGGTATTGAATCTGTTAAACATATATATATATATATACATATATATATATATATATATATATATATATATATATATATATATATATATATATATATTACAAAACGTTGTAATTTATCTTATAAGTAGAGAAGCGTGGGAAACCATTTTTTTTTTAAAAAAGGTTATCACCTATGTTGCATACTATCATCACACTTACACGAAAGTAAACTATATTTCATTTAGAAACATATGTACATTGTATTTTCGTTACTATTGGCACATTGTAGAATTTATCCATAGTAAAATTTACGTACGAAAGCCATAAGATTTCTTAAAAGCAAGATTTGCAAGACTCTTGCAGCAAGACCAAGACCAAGACCAAGACCAAAGGTTCCAGTGCAAGACTGCATGTGCAAGACCAAGACCAAGACCACCCAGGTCTTGATCTTGGTCTTACATTTGCTCATCACTACTCGTAGACGCCAAATTTTTTTTTCTATACAAGTTGTTTCTTTTTCAATAATACTTCCAATAAAATTGAAATTGATTCTACTTTTCATTTGAAATTTTGTAGTTGACACCCCGTGGAAATATTTACGCTACGCCAGTGGATACGAAAGTATCACGGTTTGATTCTCCATATAAAATTTGGTCATTCATTTTTTTTTTTTTGTTTTGTTTTAAGTATCTACGTGCACTACGAGCCGAGAAAAATGCCTGGGACGTGTGGTCTGATACACCCAGTATATAAGCATTTTTTTTATTAAAAAAATTAATTGCATCGTAATACAAGTAAAGGTTTACAATTTACTGTAAATTGTTCACCTTTATTACGTACCTCCTCACACGACTCTAATTTTACATTCTCATACTAAAAGTCATATCTCGTAATGCGCAAAAAACAAACTACTTTTTCCATTGTATATATATATATATATATATATATATATATATATATATATATATATATATATATATATATATATATATATATATATATATATATATATATATATATATACACGTGTGTGTGTGTGTGCGAATATATGTATGTATATTAGAAAGTTTCAATTTGTTTAAATAAATAAATAAGCTATCCGCAGTACTTGTAGCTTTACACATTTTTTAGGAACATAAAGCAAATAAATAAAAATCCTGACAATTTCAATATTGAGTGTTAAGTAATTACAAATATAAAGTGTGTTTGTTAAAAGTAAAAGTTATGACACGTGATATTCTAAAACAAAAATATGTACCTAAAAAAATAAAATAAATCTCAATACCGACAATGCTAAAATATATATTTACTTTATTTTAATCAACAGATTTCCATTAATATTTTCCACTATTGGTGATTTACGAACATAATATGCAGTCTAGATTTAAATAATTGTGATTCATTTTAAAGATAATATCACGAAGATGAATTCAACTTAGCAGCTGTACAAAATATTTTGCATTAGTGTATTGTGACAGTTGCCTCATAATCATTTTCGTATTTAATTTTAAAAAAATTCATTTGATTTTATTATGCGTGTGATTAAAACAACTTTAGTGAATGTCATTTTAAATTTTGTGCGTAAAAAAGCAAAGGGAGCTGAAAAAATAGTTTTTATTTTCTTTCCCTTTCCAAACGTAAGGATTTGTTTTTACTTTTTTTTTTTTACTTGTATACCTCTTGATGCGGCAAGGAAGAAAGGCCAAATTTATTTTGTTCCTTATAACAATGCTTAAGCCAAACGTGTAGCCACACGACCTCATACACACAGAAAGGGCCGTTCAAGAACCCAAGTAAATAAACAGAAGGGCTTTTCAGCGTCTTTTTGTGAAAGAGGAGAAAAATAGTGAAGTCTACTCAAATTAAATATAATCGAAGTGGAAAATAATTCCTGCGAATTTGTTATACGCACATCTCAGTCAAGATGTTTCCATGTAAAAAGTTAGATAAGATTTTTGCACATATTTGTAAGTTGGTCCAATAGCCCGAACCAGACGAGACGACTCAAGATGAAATTTCATTATTTATATATATATATATATATATATATATATATATATATATATATATATAAACGACTTGTGCAACTTAAAGAAATCGTGTACCTTGGAAAAACGACGCTCGAGCACCGCAAATGGGCAGACACAAATAATACAAAATTTTAGGACGGAACGAATAGTTCGACGAATGAGAGAAAAAGGAGGAAATTAAAAACACAGTTAGAAGCATGTCCCAAAAGTTCGGAAAGTTGAGAATTCAAAATTTCGGTCAGTCGTAAATAGTAATCGGTAATGAGTCGAAAACTATGGATACAGCACTAATATCAGTCGTTTTCGATCGTGCATCGTCAAAGTGAGATGGTAAAAAAAAAAAAAAAAAAAAAAAAATTCTAGATCCGAACCTCATCTATGTTGAAAGTTTCGTCAAGATCGATCGCGTAGTTTAAGAGTTATTAAATCACAATTATAGCCACTTTAATTCTTATTTATGTAAATAAATTGTCATTCCAAATACTGCCGTAATTCTCGTAATAATCTGCATTTTAATTTAAGAATACCCATGCATTGTCAGAAATCGGTTGAAATTTCACAGTTAGTTCAAAACTATTAAAATAAGTATTCGATATGTTGCCAATATATTTCAAAATAGGTAATATGTTTGCTTTACTAGCATTTCTTAGGTAAGCTTATGTTTCTGGATATTGAAATTTGGAGAAAGGTCTTACAAGTACTGAGAAATACAAAATCCCCTGATAGTCCCTTGTGACACCTAAAGATATTTTCCTAGGCCGCAACTTCAAGCCATTGAAACTTTAAAACGTTTCCGGATTATATATATATATATATATATATATATATATATATATATATATATATATATATATATATATATATATATATATATATATATATATATATATATATATATATATAAGTACAAAAACTATAAGAAATTTGCCCCAATCGGATTTTGTTATCTTCAGATATCACTGATCCGTCTTCATTAGGGATGATGGAAGATGGGAAAACTTCTCTCTCGGAATCCTCAGCGTTCTGTCTGTCTTGGAGGACTTCGTTGCAGACCAGGAACTAAGCGAAATTTTTGTGTCGTTAGACGTAGGGCTGCTGTCGATAACTTATTGCGGGTCGATCAGTGTCTTTTGGAAGAAGCTTCGAGGCAAGCAGTGATTGATGGCAAGGGTGTTAAGAACTGATAAGAACATGTCTGAAGAAAAGAAAGAACGAATGGAAAAGAGAGAGAGAGAGATTTCTTAGTTTTTTTGAGGGGAAATGGGAAGGGAAACATAGTTTGTCGTTCTTCTTTGAGAGAGAAAGATGCAGTTTTCCTGTGAAGAGAAGATAACGAGCTTGAAAACTGGGTGTTAATTCCGCAAGAAATGTTTCTAGCGAATTGGCTCATTTCAACTAATACAACGTATGATAAATGTGTAATTTACTCTTACAAATACACAAAAAGTAATCTTTACCTATTGCTTTTGTTCTAAGTAGAATTTTGAGCGTACAGAATATTACCATATTTCTCGCATCGTATTCTAATTTCACCCCAAAAAATAATTTGTAAATAATAGGCTATCATCCTGATAAAGTTTTAAAATAATTTTATGAATTTTTCGAGGATACGTTTCACATGGACATACCTACGTAGCACTCTTGACTTTTGCTATCAATACTTTATTTATCTGTTTATTGTCATATTACTTATTTCCTTTATTAATTTATTTGCTTAAATTTCACATTTACTTGAAATAATAATGGATAGGCGCCGAAGATGCCTTTATTAACCACAGTTCCAAGAGGAAATTGCAACTTATGCGTGCAACTCCACAAATCTTGGTTAAACTGAATTTACTGAACCCACTGTGAGTGTCTTCTGCCTTAAATCTAGCATCTATAACTTGACAGTTAACTATTATCTACTTGGTATTAGTAGGAATATTTTGCATAGGGCCTATACATTTGAATTGCAACTAGTGAATTTATATATTTGCCTATAATTTCGTATTATTGCTCCCACAGTAATATTTCGGAGGTAAATGCAGTACCCTGCCGTGTACTGAGAAAAGAATTGTAGGTGGCGTACTTGAAAAGGTAGGTTACATGCGTAATTCCTGTAGTTTCTGGACTTCGTGCAGCAAGCGTATAACTGAAAACGCATGTTTTATAATATTTTCCTTAGAAGTGTTCTACCTATACGTACTTTCCGTATGAAACAATATCTGCGGACATGATAGCACATATAAAGAGATGTATATAACATATTACTGAGAAATGTAACATAAGTATATTCATGCGATAAACATAAACCTGTTAGATGTTAGACACCCTGCAAAGGCATGATGTAACATCAAAGCACATTGCGGATGTAGCATATGAATAACGTATGGTCCATAGTGTTTTCTGTAGTAAGCAATAGATTCCGTATATATGTATAGTATACCGCTGTCCAGAGAAGGGACTTTTCTCGGTGTGGGGGGAGTGGGGCATCGGCCTCGGGCGCCAAAGTAAGAGGCGCAAATTTAGGAGGAAAAAGCAAAGAAGGAAAGAAAAAAAGATAGAGGAAAAATAATTGAAATATTTTAGAGCAACAGTAGTATTCTTCAGTCTGATATTGAACTTGACCAGGTTAGATTTATACCTTTTGCGTCCCTAGAAGCTTGCTAAAGGCGCCTCACTCGTCTATTTACATCCGCATACCTTGAGAGGGGGAACATATCTCATTTCTATCAGTGATGAAGATTTTGATGCCCGCAATTTAATCACTTCTACTACATAGAGGCAGAGGCATAAATGTATTAATTTAACTAGTTTTGTCAACATATCACCACAAACTAGTATACAAAGTATTTCAAAACAACACCGACAACCTTTGGGAGGTGATTCCTGACACCAAGATAAGACAAAAAGTATAGACTTGTAACGGTGTTCGAGTCCTAGTTCGGGGGCGGAATTTGTAATGCTGGGGGAATCAAATTTGTGACAAGATAAATTTGATTTCCCGTCTTGGTTCTGAAATTATTTGAATAATTTCGTAAAAATTATGTTCGGGTTCGCCAAATACTATTTATGAATATGCAAATTGTTTTTGCATATTTACTCGCCGCCCTGGCAAGTTATAACATGCCTAATAAGCAGAAAGCTGAAGGTACATGCGTTGATCCATGAAAGCCTGATTTACACCGCACGAGGCTCGAATTTTATAATCCTATTTTCCCCATACGGTACTCCAGAGTGCTAGGAAAATAGGTGCGTAGTTAATTAGAACATATTTCAAAAGATAGTCACGTGCTGCATAGCTGAAATAAAATCACTATTGTAGTTTTATTGGGAAACAGCTGTACTGACCGTCACTTCGATAAGCAAATAAAATTGTTGCATAAGTTAATTTAGTTATGAGACTAAAAGAATTTATGTAAATGTAAAACATAAAATTTACTATAAATACTATTAACTTTATCTGTGAGGGTCAGCTAAGCTAGGTTCCCAATTGTTTCGAAATAATATACGAAAATTCTCTAATTGGCCTAGAATAGGTTGGGAAATCTGAATTGTTTTTGAAATGACACTTTAACAAAATTTAAGTAACAGTGATAAATTTTTAATTATCCAAACTTGCAATAAAATTTAAATTGAACAACAATAAAAAAATGAAATGACATGATCATTTTAAGTTGAAATAAATTGAGACAAATGTCACTAAAATAAAATAAAGATGAAATATGGAATACGTTGACTGAAGAACCTGAAGGATTCTTATTTTCTTTACGTTGTTTAAAAATAGGTCTTAGGCAATACTTTCAAATTACAAAGATTTGAATTTAGTGAGCAGTTTACCTTTCTTTTGTAACTGCTTATTATATAAATTACAAACAATATTTTCTATTTTCCACTTTTTAAAGATGAATATTCTAGATATTCCAAAAAATTAAATGTACATGGTATCATTGTTTCATCTTTCCGATATAACCTTTTGTGTGTGATTTATTTAGTCCAGAAGACAATATTTTATTCATCAAGCACAGAAGGAGAAAGTAAAAAAAAAAAGTATGCTTGAGAAATAGATCATTGACGAAGGTGGGAAAATTAGATGATTTTGAATGCTAGCAAGATGACTATTATTTAGATTAATTAAAGATGAAAAGATAGTGAAAACTTTGATTTGAGCAGTGCACTGATTTGACTTTAACTGTCTACTTTAAATTGAAAATTCTCAACACATATGTATAGATCTAAAATAATAATAATATCCAATAATAAGAAAAATACATTGTAATATAAAAACAAACAATTATATATACTTGGACACATATACTAGATAGTCATATGATATATACACAATGATTACTAGAACACATATATAGATATCAGAGTTTATACTTAACTTGGCCAATATTCCTTTCTAAATGTCGGTACCTTATATTTGTTTATTTTACTTTGCGCAATATTTTACTTCATAATTATGAAGATCTGTCTGTGCGGCGTTTGCGCAGACAGATGTCTTTTTTTATGTTTAGTTGCTTATTTACGAGTTAATTTTGTTCTAATGATACTTTTCTCTATTTACATGCTTAGGGCAAGAATTATACTCTATGCCTTTCAATTTAGGTACACCCTGTCAATACAAATAAAAATACCTATATCTAGCAAACAGATTACACTCGTCTTCTAACTGACAATTACGAGCTTTCTGGGTATGTAAATAAAAAAAATCTTTTGATAGAAATACATGAAAACATAAAGATCATTCATCCAATTAATACTTGAATAGTAATGCTTTTCTGACACATTAATCTCGTCGTGTAATAACCTAACTTTTTATGTCACACAATTTTCTACATATAATATCTTTAAATGAGCAAACAACGCTAACATTTAGAATATAAGGAGATAATTTTCAGAATCTAACACTAATTAGCTGTGTGAATATAAATGGTTAAAATGACAAAAGTTAATCACAAATAAATTTTAAAATATCGATTTCAGTTATAGTTTCTTTAAAAAAAATAATAATAAAAGATAACTGTTCAGTCCGTCAAGGCCGGATTACCACGATTCAATTCTCGTTTCGATACATTAGTGAATTTGGCCAAGGTAAGAGGATGCGCTCGCCCACGGTAATGTGGCAACAAATTCCAAATTGAAAATTGAATAGAAAGGTTTTGTCCTACCTTCCAGTGGATTCCCATGTTGAAGCTTAGTTTTCGATAGTCTCTACCACTTTTATTCACCACGAAATGACCACTTACAACACTCAAGTTCCTGTGTTCATGTGACTGCAGCATCCCGTTCAACTCCCGAGATGTGTATGGTCACCCGCCGATCTCTGACGCTCTCCTCCTTAGGCCTTTGGCTCTCTCTGGATGTTTAGGACGTCATCATCGGACTGAAGCATCCAAATTCCTCCTCATATCTAGGCGTCTCGGCGTCTCTTGATAGGTTGTCTCGGTCAAAATGATTATAGAAGTCCAATATTGGTGAATCCAACTGATACACTGATTAACAAATTATGTATCCGTAAACTGATTAACAAATAATGTATCCGTATATATGTTAATCACGATTATCACAATTGGTCACAGTCACAAATCAAACTTTAGTTGCACTCTGTTATAAGTCGATATAAATGCAAAATAGATTATAGTTGGGAGAACGTTCGGAATTTGATTTAACTGTATCAGTGTTTCTATGAGTGAACTCGTTGCGGCACTATTGGGTGTGTTAGCACTTCATTGTCTATAGTTGCTCAACACGATAAAAATAATTAATAAAGTGTGTGTGTGTGTGTGTGAGCTCTGTATACGTGTTGTCGGTGTCACTTCTCAAACTTAACTGCCCTTTCTTTTAGTATCTTGCAACCGTCTTTCTATTAAAAAAATAACGTATGTTCTCCCAATTCCAGTTTTAAAATTTTAAAATTTGCCAAAATAGGTTGTTGTTTGTACGTTGCCTTTTCTTTCTTCCTAAAATGTTAAAATATGCTAATGGACTTCTAGCTTGCAATATCGTGCCGGTGTGGTTCCTTCGGTTTTATCATGCGCTTGCGAATATACCTCTTTTCTACGATAGCTATTGTAAAGATTCTCTTTCTAGACAAACTGTCTAGCTTTACAATAGAACTTGAGTGTGTCTCCTGGCTGTGGGTGGTCGTGGTGAATAAAGACTTTTAAAGAGTTCCGTTGCTGAGGTGTCTCATTTACCGCTGAAAGGGTGGATACCGTTGGAAAGCAAATAAAAAAATACGCGTTTGAAGGAAAACAGAAATATAGATTCTTCATTTTAAAAGAAAAATGATGTCTCAAAATATGCATTAAAGAATATACTAATAAATGATTTACTAATTAATTGGGTCACAATAGCAACTGTCACAGACTAACCTGAGTGCACAAATGCTTCCTTTCGGAATCATAGGCTGCCGAAAACATGAACAAATTTACTTTAAAGGTCCATAGCTCCAAAACTATGGGACTTACCGTAATCGGGTCAAGACTTCACTTAGGAACTAGTATGTATCATATCCAATTATCAAATTTCACAATCCTGGGGTACTTCCGCAAGATTTCTTATAAAGGTGGTTGGTGATTACTTCAAATTATATGCCCATAGCCAAACTCTCTCTATAAAATTGTTGCGTGAGTACCGCAGGATTCTGAAACATATATTTTTCGATAGTGCACATATTAGTTCCTAAGTGAAGTCTTGACCCGACTACGGTAGGTCCCATAGTTTTGGAGCTAAGGACCTCTAAATTTTATTTTTTTCTTGCTTTCAAAAGCCTATACCATAACTCCGAAGGGAAACATTTGTGCACCCAGGTTGGTCTATACTTTTCGTCGCATTTTGGTAACAGGAATCACCTCCCGAACGTTGTCGGCGTTGTTTTGAAACACCTTGTATACTTATATTATATTCTTGCTTTAGGAAGTGGTCCTATAATGTTAATCATGTTAGGAAATTGCAGCACACATATATAATGGAAGGGAAAGAAAGTAATAAGAAGTGATGACAATCAAGGAAAAGCAGGGCAGGGTTTATTTTTGAAAATTTTCTTTCACATCACGCTAACCATGGTGGTGTTTCGCGGCTAATCTGTCGACCTCACTCAAATGCACGGGGGCGCCATAGTATACTCTCGCCCCGGACGTTGATTTTCCATGACACTCCCTGGTAAAGGAATTTAAAATGCAATTCAAGAATGTTCGTTCGTTTCCTAAGTGCTCGTAAAAATAATAAATAAATATAAATATAATTTAAGAAAAACGTCGGTTACTATTAAATTCTTAAATTGTAAAGTGCATTCAGAAAGTGTTTTTTCCCCTTGATATACACTAATTTGTATATGGGGGTTGCAAAACAAACATTACTTTGACAATCTAGTGCGGTGTCCTCTCGTCCTTGAAACAGTAAGTCTTTTCCCGCGCCAAGCAGACATATCGTCCTTCATCGTGTGGAGTGCGCAAAAACAAAAATGAAATGAAATCTTTGAGTTTTACGTCCCACGGTTATGCCGGTTAGGCTAAAGGAGACGGTGATAATGAGAGATGAGTGAAATGGTGGAATGAAGAATGTGGGAGGAAACGGGAGAACCCCGAGAAAACCCACGAGCACGGTGTTTGTCCACCACTAAGTTCACTTGGCGGGGGCTGGGATCGAACCCGGGACCCCAAGCACCAGAGGCGAACGCTCTACCACTGAGCCACCGCGCCAGTAAAGTTTGTCCTTTTCTTTGGTAAAACAAAATGGTCCTTTGATATCCTCCATCCCGGGATGCTTATTTAGGAACTCAGAATACGGGGTTCTTCAAGGGCATAACAGTGGCCGAACTAAACAGCGTTTTTTTCCGTGGAGTGTGGTAGCGTTTTGTATAGTTTTATGCTGTTTTAATTTGTGTTGTATGCTGATTTGCTTCCTTTTTATCACAAGAAAAGTAAGAAGAACCACAGGCAAAACAGAGATTTTTAAAATGATTTTCTGAAGAGAGAGGTTGATTGTTAAAACCCAAACAATGTGAAACAAGTACCGGTACATAAGCACTTAGAGTTACTGGTATTTCAGTAAGTACATTGAAACTTGTTTTGAATGAATAGGAAAAGTTAAATTAATAAAAACGAGAATAAGATGCGAGCACAAAGGAAAACAAAAAAAAATGCACTGGATGATGTTGACAAGTATGTTATTCGTCGAACAATTAATGAATTTCATATTGTTCTCGATCAACGACTTTACGTAAAAGCATTGTTGCAAGTACTTCGAGAAAAGAGTAATTTTATTGGAAGTACCTGATATTTACAGAAAATAATCTGGTTCTTAGAATTTCGTTGAGTGTTTTGATTGAGTGGGCAAAAGTCTTTTTGTATCCAAAGAACAAAGATTAAAGGTGAAAATAATCCGTCAATGAGATTGGCTTATTATGAACTATATATTAGTACAGAAGGTAGAACCGGCCTACTTACATGGATGAGAAATATTTGAATGAATAGCATAGAAAAAAATGTTGAGAGATAAGAGTAATAAAGGTTTGTTTCCACCAATATCCAAAGAACAACGCATAATAATCATGCTTACCGCCGGAGAATCTGTTTTTGTTAAGATGGATCAGTAATATTCAAATCTGAAACAAGGCCTTGCTATTATCAGAAAGACATGAACTAGGAAAACTATATATAGTCAGACTTACCTATATTACTAGCAATCACTTATTTACATAACAAAGTTCCATTAATATCGAATTTACTAAAACAAAAAAAAAAAAAAAAGTAAGGGCGAAGACTTGTCCTTACAAGGGATATTCTGAGTGGCAGGCAAACACAGAAAACAACTAAGTCAGAACATGTATGACAAAGATAACATCAAGTATCGTTCCTTACACCATGTTACCAACTCTTTCATGGAGATCGTTCAGGGTTACAGATTACATATTCAAATTAAAATTTTTATTCAGCCGTTCCTAATTCGTATACATGAACAAATGTCTATAATTAGTTTTTATGTACACTTTTTTATATTTATTTGGAAGGTACGTGACGTTGTGACTAAATTATAGAGTCACCACTGAATATCAGAATGTAATAAGTAAAACAATTTATTCATTTATTTTTCACATATACTTTTACTGTTGTGATTTAAAAGGTACATCTGTCATGTGTGTATTTGATTGGGAGTTCGAAAAAATGAAATTAAATCTTTAAGTTTTACGTCCCACGGTTATGCCGGTTAGGCTAAAGGAGACGGTGATGATGAGAGATGAATGAAATGGTGGAATGAAGAAAGTGGGAGGAAACGGGCGAACCCCGAGAAAACCCACGAGCACGGTGTGTGTCCACCACAAAGTCCACACGGCACGAGCTGGGATCGAACCAGCGACCCCAAGCACCGGAGGTGAACGCTCTACCACTGAGCACCGCGCCCCTGTGATAGGGAGTTCGATTCTCAGTTGGATAGCACAAATAATAATTTCACAGTCATTCACTATTATTAGTCATCCGTATCCTTTCGTCTAAAGGACATTTCCAATTCATTTTTTTTAAACTGTACAAATAAATCAAATCAAAAGAAAATAATAACATGTTTTAAAGCAAAACTTTACATTTTGTGATGTTTGAGAGTAATAAAATGAATCTTGGCATTCATTGATTTTACTTCCACAGTAAAGGTTTGAAGCTGTAGTATAATAAAAGTTCTCTGTAGAAAATTTTAAAATTAAATAAGTCTCTTCAGCATCTCTTCCTCTGACAGATCCCCGCAGAGGTATGGGTGTGTCAGACGTCTTCCGGAGACACAAACACTCTTATCACTTTCCGTTTGAAAGTATGGTGCAGAAGGACGACAAGCGGAAGTTTTTGGGTTGAAAGTCGGGAATCTCCTAAGGATTCGTATCCGAGAGAAAATATTGCAGTCCCTAAGAAATTACTTCCTTCCTCAAGATAGCGCCAAATGAACTACCTCCTCTCGTTTCTATCTTCTCTCTCTCTCGCTTACCCTCTTACACACACACACACACACACATGCATACATACATCTAAAATTGTAGTGTGCTCACTCCTTCCTAGTTAAATGTTCCCCCTGAACTAAGATTTATGAAAATTGTGCAAGGTATAAACGTAGACTATCTTTGCACCTACTTACCTAGCCAAAAGTCATGTTAAGAGAAAATACGTGGAAACATGTGTTTAACAGAAATTGCATAGTGCTTTCCATTGTGGACAGTTCATTTTTCTTAACACTATATTATATTAGCCCCTATATAAAATAGTAGAAGTGGGTGACGCACCATAGCCAATCTTACACTATTGTAGGTATTAACGTGAAATTAAAACAAAATGTATGGTGCACGCTCAGAATTTTTTGTTGGGAGATGTCGAAGCTTTGAAGGGGTCCAATACAACAAACCACTACGTCTACCTAGCATTGAACGGATATTATTCTACACCCGAAATGACGATAAGTAATTGTAAGATACTTTCATTTACGTTTTTTTTTTTTTTAATGATATAACTAGATTGTTTTTCATATAAAAGAAGAAGGCGTACAGATAAAGTGTCAGATCCAATTGTTATACTGCACTAATCATTTTCATGTTAAACAATTGAGTTATGAAGTTCTGGAGGTGATGGTTCGGACCCGGTAAATGCACCCCTGAAAATAATACTCCATTTGTCACGAAGTAGGGGATACAGATTTTTTTTTTTTTTTAAATTCCATTTCTCAGGCAGGAAAAGAGGGTTAAAAATCTCATCCAAGGATAGTGTATATCACGAATCCTTTGCATTAGAAAGATGAAACTTGGCATGTGAACTCTTCATTAAAATTAAAGGAAGACGTTTTACAGCGTTTTTGTTTTAAACTCAGCTCCAAAGAGGGTAAAGAAGAGCATTTATAGAATACTCAAATTTTACTTTGTTTAATTACGAAGTGCTGAATGTGCGTATTAACTTTGTTGGAGGTCTAAAAATTCGATATATAGAAGTTTAATAAAAAAAAGGAAGAAGAATAAGAAATAAATAAAGAATCATAAGCGTTTCCGATAATTCCACTCCAAGGGGGGAAGAGGACAATTTCAACCCATATTAATAGTGACCTATATTTGTTCAGAAAGTACCGAATGTGAGAATTTGCCTAAGTTGTAGTTGTAAAATTCGGTATATAAACTTTTGAATAAAAATGAGAGAATACCTATTTCAGCGTTTTCAAAAAAAAAAAAAAAAAATCGGCTGCTTCTTAGGGGGACTTTCCTGTGATACCCAAATGTCCCTTTCTTAAGTAAGAAAGGAAGATTCACCTAAGTTGAAGATGTGAAATTCAGCATATACACACACAAATGAAAATAATAATACTAAAAAAAAAAAAAAAAAAAATGCATGTTATGTGTTTTTAAAAAATTTGCTCCTAAAGAAAACGGGGTAATTTTAATAATATTAAAATTTCCTTTTACTTATTCATAAGGTGTTATATGTGGGTATATGCCTAAGTTACAGACGTGAAATTCGCTAAAATAACTCCTAATTAAAAAGAAGAAAAAAACACGTTTTCCAAAATCCATCTTTTGGAAGGAAAAGATGGGGTGCAATATGTACGACTCTGTGGAAGAGTGAAAGTGATTCACTGCAAATTTAGTCCATATTAATATATATAAAAACATGGGAGCTCGACAGAACTCTTCTTTTGTTACGTTAGCAATTAATAAGGAATTTTATTAATATTGTTAATAATAAGATTAGGAATAATAAGCATCCTAAGGGATGCAAATCAGAATAGACTAACACATTAATCTCTGAAGTTAGGGGAATCAGATTCAGCATGTAAGATTCTAATAAACGGGGACTTTTCTTTCTTAAATCTTGTTTTAGGCCTAACGAGGGAACCTATCCAAGTGTAACTCTGACTTCGAGTCGAGACTATGTTCGTTGGATACCTTCTTCCAAAAGAACATAACACGAAAAGGGATACATACATCCTCGATCGCAACCGTTGCGGAGATATAAGCGTGAAAAGTTAGAAACTGAGCTCCATACTATACATTACAAAGTCAGATTCCGGGTCAGATTTTTTTTTTTTTTTTGAAACGGTCGAGTAAGGAAACTCAGCGAATACATATCAAATTAGTGTGGGGAGCACAGCACCTTTTGAATGAAAAATTTGTGTCCCCCGGGGCACTCGCAGGGTCCCAGGGGGGTCCAACTCAAAATTTGCAAATGGAACCGGGTGTCAAGAATCATATTGTACGAAAGCTATTGTTAAATAAAAGAAGATAGAACAAATCTCAACTCTCTACGATAACCCTGTGCAAACGGGCAACTGGTCAAAATGTCAATACAACCTACATCAGAAAATGTGTCCACGCTTCTGAAACATGATGGTGAAGACGAAAAGGAGTAACCTTGAAGCTGTGAAGCAACTTGGAGAGGAGTGGGGTTGGAGAAAACTGGAATAATGGTGCAGAAATAAAATAACTCGGAGGGTGCTTTTGAGAGAAAGATTCTGCAGCAATTTGCTTTACTTCAATACCTTGCACTTCTAAACGTGTTTTTCTGTTTTGTTATTGTCGCAACTTTACGGATTTAGAAGCGTGAACATAGATTTTCTGATGTAGGTTGCATTGACATTTTGACCAGTTGCCCGTTTGCACAGGGTTATCGTAGAAAGTTGAGATTTGTTCTACCTTCTTTTATTTAACAATAGCTTTCATACAATATGATTCTTGTCACCCGGTTCCATTTGCAAATTTTGAGTTGGACCTTTCCCGGGACTCTGTGAGTGCCCCGGGAGACACAAATTTTTCATTCAAAAGGCGTTGTGCTCCCCACACTAATTTGATATGTATTCGCTGAGTTTCCTTACCTGGCCATTTCCAAAAAAATCTGACCCGGAATCTGACTTTGTAATGTAGAGTATGGAGCTCAATTTCTAATTTTTCACGCTTATATCTCAGCAACGGTTGCGATCGAGGATGTATGTATCCCTTTTCGTGTTATATTCTTTTGGGAGAAGGTATCCAACGACCATAGTCTCGACTCGAAGTCAGTTACACTTGGGTAGGTTCCCTCGTAAAAGGAAAGTGACATTTTCTATTACTTTTTCCCTCCTCATTAAAAATATTGTTGTCTTTTGTGTGTGTGTGTGTGTGTGTGTGTGTGTGTGTGTACGGGATACTTTCTGAAGACTTTGAAATTAATTTTGGGACATATTAAGTATTTACCTCGAGCTAGGTTTTAATCCCCACTTCGGTGAAAGGACATTTCCTAGAAGAGTATAAAGTTCAAAATTAATGAAAAAAAAAATAAATATTATTTCATGAGCCTCTCAAGTTAGGAAGGTAAAATGTATATAAACCCAATATTTAATTTAAGTGGACACATGACCCACCATATTTCAAAATTATGGTTTTAAGGAATGAAGGTCCAATTTCTACATATTTTCGTCATATTGGAATAGATGTTGTCTCTTGTTTGTGATTGAATCACGAAAAACGACTTTTTCGTTTAAAATGTATCTTGGAACAAAGTTCCTCACTCAAGATTTCGATCGTGGCACATTGATTAACAGGAATATTCTAAGGGAACAATGATACACACACACACACACACACACACACACATATATATATATATATATATATATATATATATATATATATATATATATATATATATATATATATACATCAGGCGTTCTAATAAATGGCGCCCACGGACCACACAGCACTATTCTACAGGTCAAAATAAAGGGAAAATATTATATGATGGAATCACCTCCGGGGCCTCCTTCAGCTGATATGGAGAATCAACATTTCACTATGTGATAATATCGAATATTAACTTGGAACCATTAGCATTGCTCCACATCCATGAAACAATTACATCGATTGTTAAGGTAATAAGTGGTCCTAGCGTCAACGTCTATTGACTTCAACTGTCATCTGACAAAAATAGATGTAATTATTTGATGGATTGGTAGATCAAACGTATGGTCCTCCATCTACAACCTTGCAACATAGTGTAAGTTGCGTCTCCAGACGAGAACCCGGAAGGTATCCAAATACATATATATATAGCGAAAGAGAAAGAGAGATACCCCATATCATTTGCTTACACCTACGTGATTAAGAATGTAGTATCACAGTAGAATAGCAACTGTAGTTTTGCATGTTGAAAAAAGATAATAATCTCTAATGCAACCAATATTGTGTTTCAGAATGATGTAAGCTATAAGTTCTTCCTTGAACACTAGACAAATATCAACTATTAAAATTGAGTTTAAATACATTTGACCACATCTTGGAGTTTTTTCTTTCTTTCTTTTCTTTTTACCTGTATGGTAGTAATTTGAAAATATCCTACCAGGTGTCAAAGTGATAAGTTGCAAGTACACTACCTGTAGTGCAGTTAAAATATTTTACAACTTCATATTAGTCGGTCTGCTGTGATTGTTTAGAATGAGATTCGTTCAAAATTTCGTAAAAATACAAAGGCAAGTGGTATGACCAATTCAAGGCAACAGGATGTATTTACAAGGGAAGGTCGTTTGGTACGCCTTCCACGTTTGAGGCAGAAATCAAGAGTTTAAGCTAGTTTCTAACGAAGTTCTCAATAGTGTACTGCTTAAGCTAGTAGAAAAAAAATCATATGTGTCCAACAGCTGTGTGGTGCATAGTGCTTAGATGGTTGCAGATATATCCCTATCAAGGGCAGTTGTTAAAACATTTAATACCTGATGATCGCAAGTCCCGCAAAGAATTATGCATTTATTCCAAGAGTTGTGCAGTTGCAATAATTTGTTTTGAACAAACTGTCGCTCTACGTGGCAAAAAAGTTAGAAATATCGTGTATATCTGTCTGTCCATTTATCTATCTACAGGGTGTTTCAAAACAACACCGGCAACGTTTGGGAGGTGATTCCCGACACCAAGATAACACAATAAGTATAAACCAACCTCGGTGTACAAATGCTTCCCTTCGAAGTTATACGCTGCCGAAAACATGAAGAAAATGAACTTTAAGGTGGATCACTACCCGGAAGTCAGTATATGCATTAGTTCATTGTCTTAACTAACGCGTAAAGAAATGGCACATATTATAAGTATTACACTATAAAATAGAGTTATGCGTCAGCTACAACATGAGATACTATTTTCTGTGCTTATGTATTCTGTTACCGTCAAATGGGGTGAATAGAAACATGGGGGTGAATAGAAACAAAACTCCCAGATTAGTTTTGGATTTATCTGGACGATAAATTAATCAAGAAAACTGAAATTTCTTAACATAGTCTTATACGGCTAAAGTGTCCAGGGCAGAGACAAAATGTTTTACTGAGTTGGGAACACTGAGGTAGACGGCAGTAGCATTAATGTGTTACTGAAATCTTACACGGTATTTTAGCGTTCCTTAAACTTTCTTGGTAAGTATGACATTTTCATATTTGTTGCATTTGAACATATGCCTATTTTGTAGTTTGTTGTTTCATTTACTGACGTTCATAGTAAAAGTTTTCCTTTTGAAAATTATTTTTAATCAAAATTTAACTTTACTGGGTTATTGTTATGATTTTTAATTAGTGGGGTGAATAGAAACACTTCTTGGGAAATTCTTGAAATTCCTCAAGGAGTGGAAAATTCTTGAGGAGCAGAAAAAAGGACCTGATAGGAACGTATCAACCGTCTCTAAGAACAAATTTCCAAGTCTTCTTAAAAAAAAAAAAAAAAAAAAAAAAAAGTGTGAAACTGAAGGAGGAAAATATCAGGGCTGGATTTGAAAAGTGTGGAATTTTTCCCCTTTGTCGAGACCAAATACTGAGGATGTTGCCAAAAAAAGACAATGAACGAGAAGAAACAGAACAGCAAAAGTCATCTCAGACTGTAAACCGTTCCCTTATGGATCTTCTCAGGAGCATGAGAGAAGATGAAAAAATTAAATAAGGGAAGAAGAGAGTACGAATAGATGTTTCTGGTAAGAGTTTTGGTTTGTTTTCTGAAAATGATACATTTTCATCAAATCACAACGAAACTCAACCTACCTTTGTATTGTCGGAAGAGGAGAAAGACAACACTCCAGAAGACAACATTCCAGACGATCACGAACTAGATGATGGTTTTCTAAAGCTGGTGATTTTGCGTGGTAAAATGAGAAGCTAAAACTCGATGAGACTATTCAGCACCCAAGTGCAAAAATGGGAACATGATGCATATGTGGGAGTGTTTTATAAGAGAGCACATAAACAATGAAATTTTCAGAACGAAACTGTTGGGTTTTATTAGGAGTTCGTCAGCACGCTTTAAGTATATGATAATTTTCGGGCCCCTTCGTGGCTAAGCGGTTAGCGTACGCGCCTTTGGCGTGGGAGACCCGGGTTCGATTCCCGGCGGGAGCTCATGTAGTTCTGATTCTACGTTAATCAGTAGGTCCACGTCTCATATAGCCTCACTGCTGAACGGGACGTAAACCTCAAAATCAACTCAACTCATGATGAGTTTCCCTGATGATTTCAGTGGTTTAAATCTTATTCAAATATCATCAAAACTATATGGTCGTTTATACCTATATTGTGCATTGTATTGTTTTATAAGTTTGTAACTTATGTAATACTGGTCTTGTTGAACTAATATCTTGCAGGTATCAAATAAATCGTTCGTTTCAACAAATACGCTGTTTCTTTTTTACCTTTCCAATAGTATAAAAGAAACAACAATGAAAATAAAGTAATTGTTTCTATTCACCCCATGGGTAGGGGTGAATAGAAACATTAAGAAAAATCAAGGTGAAGAAAAGTGGAGTTGATAAATTAATATGACGTTTACTGAAATTCATTAGCATATTAAGACCTTTCTTTTGGAATAATCTGATACGCGAAATCTTTAACATTACCAGACTTATATTCTCATATAGCCAAAAATGTGTTTCTATTCACCCCATTTGACGGTAGCTAAAAAAGTAACATATAAGAGAAAAACTTGATCAGTTTTAAGATGAGTACACAAGATGGCGCTTGCTGTTAGATTTTGCTACTCCTGTGCTCAGTTTTATGAAATTTTTACTTACAAGCATAAATTATTTTACAAGTAGTTGTCTCATTAGGGAATATGGATATTATATTACCGTTTTTCGTGTTATGTTTTACATTTTATTCAAATATTATTTTGTGTTTACGGAAATAGTTTTAGCGGCTGAATCTCATGCTTACGCAGGACGCCATAATGCTTCGTTGCCAAACTTACATGTGTACTGTTGCAGTCACAGTAGTAGGGCAATTCCTTGTTAGCGTTTGAAGTCCAGGGGCGAAACATGTGAATTGTGACAAAACTATTATAGTTAATAAAAGTGGAAAATGGGGAAAGGGAAGGAATCATATATATATATATATATATATATATATATATATATATATATATAAAAGAAAAATCCAACTCTAAGTAAAAGATCGAAGAGCCAAAGGAAGCAAAGAGAAAGGGAGAATAAATTGAAGAAACAGATAAGCACTTTTCAATTTTTAACTGTTTGTTTCCACGTAATACAAAAATAATAATACAAAGATAGTTTATTTTGACGATCATTTTGAACGTTAAATATGCAGCCTAATATGTTTTCTTTCTTTTTTTTCTATTCTTTCCTTTCTTTTTTTCTTTATTTTTTTCTGAAACAATTTGCTTAGGTAAAATATTATATCTTCTTGAAAATAATCTATATATGTTTTTGAGCTTTCATACATACACGAATAATTGCCTGAACCCGTTAGTGGAAAATAGTAATTAATTCCACTTACTAGGGAAGGTCGTGGGGTGTTACTCTGACATCATATTGATACTATGCTCAGTCGACTCCTTTTTACATATGAAACAATTAGGCAACCGGAGAAATCCTCGATCGTAAGCTTGTTCGAGAGCGTTAAAATTTCAAAATTGAACAGATTTTGAAAAAAATTGAAGAAACCATTTTTTGAGATACATGCTTCATTTTTTGGTACTGGGGAGTTTTTTTTTTTTTTTTTTTTTTTTTTTTAGGTTTTGAATATATGCCACTATAAACAAGAATTACAGAATTCATACTTGAGCTTATTATTGTTGAAGATCATGTGATATATGAAGGACAGCAATCAAGGTGCAAAAGCAAGTACTTTCAAAACACTTGGAGAAATGAAGTAGGTTAAATATACTAGTAGATTTTAATAAAATTTGCTGTAAATAGCTTGGTAGATAGATCACCTCTGGAGCACGAGATCGCTGGTTCGATCCCACTTTTCGCCAGGAAGACTTTCTGTAGGACCCATAGTGTGCGTGGATTTTCTCGGTGTTTTCTCACTTCCTTCAGTCCACCATTTCTATAATCATCGTCACTGCTCCTTTTAGATTCGGATTATAATCGTGGAATATTGTATTGTATTTATTTTCTTTTGTATGAACTTACAAGTCCGAGGAATGTCCTCAAGTAAGTGTAACATGCGTCATATTTCAAGAAAAAAAAATACATGAGTAAAATAAACTAATATTACCTTGTCATGACATTTACGTACTCCTCAATCGTATAACAAGAATTTTCTAATAGAAATAATTTTAACTTTTGTCTGAACCTTTTCATATTTTCTTCATACTTTATATCAATAGGCAACATGTTATACAACTTAACACCACCATAACTTACACTTTTTTGATATATTGCTGACCGGTGATTGCACAAATGAAAATCATTCTTATTTCGCGTATTATGATTATGTACATCCTTATTTGTTACGAATGCCGATGAGTGTTCTTTCAAATACAAAAAGAGACGATACAAATATAAACTATCCAGAGGAAGTATATTGACCTCCTTAAACAAATGTCTACAAGAAAAATTCGGCTTCTTATCACAAAGTATTCTTATGGCTTTCTTCTGAATTTTGAAAACATTAAATCTCTGATTTGAATTTCCCCAGAACATGATACCATATTGCAAGATAGAATTAAAACACGAATGGTACAAGGTTTTAGCTAATTTTAAATTTACCTTCTTTCTAATAATCCTTAGTGCATAACATATTCTATTTAATTTATTAATAACTGACTCTATATGAAATTCCAATGTCAGGTTATGATCTATAGTAAGACCTAAAAACGAACAGTGTGTTGTATAGTTAATTTTATTTTGGTTCAGATATAGGTTAGGGTATATTGGTTTACTGCACTTGTTATGAAAATTTATAGCAACGGATTTTTCAACATTAACAAAAAGATTATTGTTCTTCATCCAAAGAGATACTTCATTTAGTGTTTGCCTAGCATTCTGTTCCAATAATTTTTCATTTTTTCCACTCACTAGCAGAGTGGTATCGTCAGCGAAAAGGGTAACATCTGCCGAAGATATGCTTTTTTTCAAAATCATTAATATATAAAAGGAAGAGCAATGGCCCTAGAATAGATCCTTGTGGAATTCCGTGTTTTATATATAATTCATTTGATAAATAGCTTTCTACAATGTTATTATTCTTATGCGTTATTTCTACGACCTGCCTACGATTTTTTAAGTACGAACTAAACCAGTCCCTTGCTTTACCACGTATTCCACAGTTCTCCAGTTTGTTCAAAAGTAAACTGTGTTGTACTGTATCGAAAGCTTTAGACAAATCAAGAAAGATTCCTATACAGTTTTCTTTCTTATCTACAATATTTCTTACTTTCTCAATGAAATTAAATATTGCCGTGTTTGCAGATCGACCTTTAAGGAAGCCATGTTGTTTTGTTGAGATAACATTTTCTTTCAATAAAAAAATAATTACCCTGTTATACATAATTTTTTCCAAAACTTTTCCAACGACAGGTAGGAGAGATATTGGTCTGTAGTTATTTATGTTTTGCTTTTCACCTTTTTTAAACAATGGCTTAACTTTTGCAATTTTTAACTTTTCTGGATACTCGCCATTTGTAAGTGATATATTTGCTAAATGACAAAGTGGCTTTGTCACCTGATTGAAACATCTTTTCAATAAATTATCTGAGATTTCATCTATTCCAGCTGTATTAAACTAGAAAATTTCAAATAGCGCCTTCGGCATCCTAACACCCGTGCTAATCGCATAGTTTTACTCGCTGCGGGAACTTATGCAAAGTCATTCTGACCCATGATTACTAAAGAGTTCGACTAATATATGTTTCCTGCAGTAGTCAGGCCTTTAGTATGACGCTAATCATACGTCAAAACGACTGCATAAAGCCCTATCTCAGATTCCTCATTCCACCTGGATTGTGGAACAAATCTGTGTATGTAAATAAGCAACCTAGTAAAAGTTGATGATAGTTTTCATTTAACGTAGCCATGTTTGGTGCAGAAAACGTTGGAATATTAGCCATAATGATTATCACCCCGGTAGCCACTCCAAATTGTAGGGGGGGGCTCGGCTGAAGTTAGAGGGGGCTCGATCCAACAATATTATAGTTCATTTGCAAGCCTACGGTGAAAATGTTAGGGGGCCCGGCCTGCCTATAACCCCCCTGGATACGGGCCTGATGATTATGCAATCTAAAGTAAAGTTACACTAAGACATTCAACTTACAAAATATATGCACTGGGGAACACAACTTACAAAATACCTGCACGGGAATACAACTGACAAAATACCACGCTTGAAGGAACTAAGTCTGTTTTGTTGAAAAGACAGGATTTGTTTAATGGTTTTGTATTTGGATACTTATTCTTAATTTGCATCTTTTAGACATCTAGTTATAGATAAACGTATATCTTTGTAATTTGCAAAGAAAATTTTACCTTGCAAATAGTTTTCGTTACCCCTAAATGCAGTTTGAGTCGAATTTTACCCCAAAAAACGCTGGAATGCTAGCCAAGATATTTAAGCCCCTAAAGTAAAGCTGCTCCAAGGATTGCAACTTCGCCTATAAAATAACATTTTTGAACCTACTAAGAATATGTTTTGTCCTATCTACCTAGGTAATGATTTTGTATTTGTACACGTATCCTTAATCTGCACCGTAGAGGCATCTAATTATAAATAAATGTATAACGTTTAACTTCCGTTTTCTAACAAACTATTACCATAGAAATGATATAATTTTCCCCTAAATGCAAATTGAGTTGACCTTTGACCAGAAAACAATGGAATTTTAGCCATGATATATTAAATCTCTAAAGTAGAGATAAGTTTTACACCAAGGATTACAACTACGCTTATAAAACACCATTTTTGAGCGTACTGAAAGTCTGTTTTGTCCAAAAGATGACATTTATGTAATGATTTTGTATTAGTATAGGCATTCTTAATCTGCATCATAAAGACATCTAGTTTAAGAGATACGCATAACGTTTCATGAGTTAAAAATCACTTCTGATCAAAGAATATAATTAATTCCTTTTTTTAAAGCAGGCAGTATTGAGTAAAATGGAAATAAAAGCTCTCATTTCTCTTTGTTGTAAATCATGTATAAAATGCGACCGTGTCTAAACACTCTTCTACCCGTAACTCATGTGGCAACACCGCATGTGTCGCAATGTGCTCTGCCATCTAGTGAGAAAGTTTTACCCTAAATGTGACTACCGATCCAGCTTAAAGATGTATAGCTCCAAAACTATGGGACTTACCGTAGTCGGGTGAAGACTTCATTTAGGAACTAGTATACACCCTATCTAAATATCCATGTTTCAGAATACAGCAGTACTTCCCCAAAAATTTTTATAGAGGTAGTTGGTGAGTACGTCAAATTATATGCCCGTAGCCAAGCTCCCTCTATAAAAATTGTTGCGTGAATACCGCAGTATTCTGCAACATGCATTTTTGGATAGTGCACCTATTAGTTCCTAAGTGAAGTGTTAACCCGACTACAGTAAGTCCCATAGTTTTGGAGCTATGCACCGTTAAATATCATTTTTTTTCATGTTTTCGTTAACGTATAACTCCGAAAGGAAGCACTTGTGCACCCAGGTAGGTCTATACATTTTGTCTTATTTTGATGTTAGGAATCACCTCCCAAACGTTGTCGGTGTTGTTTTGAAACACCTTATATATATATATATATATATATATATATATATATATATATATATATATATATATATATATATATATATATATATATGTGTGTGTGTGTGTGTGTGTGTGTGTGTGTGTGTGTGTGTATGTATGTATAGGAGATAACGAGTTAGCTGAAACTGAGGAAGAGAAAATTTCTTGCTTTTTCAAAGGAAGAAGACTATCAGAAGAATTTGAACAAGAAAGGGAGGGTCCCTGTGATACAAGGTTTTCGAAAGATGCATAAGAAGGTACTAAAACTGAGGTTGGTGCTTGGTTGCACAAATAATTTGTGTGAAACTCTGAAGAAGATGAAGATCGCTAGGTCATTAAATGAAAAAAAAAAAAAAAAAGAGGAGAGTAGTACTGAAAAGCAAAATAAACTAAGAAATTTAAGAACATGCTGGATATGATTGTATTTAAAATAAATAACATCTGTGGTAAAGCGATGTTACCAAGCCTTGAAAGGAAGTGCATCTTAAAAACTGTGACTGAGGAAATGCGATACATTATAGTACAAGAGTGGAGTGCTTTAAAAAAAAAAAAAAAAAAAAAACTCAAATAATAATTGAAAATCAAATGGAGAGTAGTTTCTGCGTTATAGATGAGAAGCAAGCAAAAATCAAGGAAAGCCTTAGTATCGGATCTAGGATGACTCCGGTTTTCGCGGGAAACATGGGAAAATACGCGAATGATCAAATGATATAAATTGATTTTCTTTAGAAGATATGTCGGTGAATTCTTCGGAATATGGAAATGTATTAATGTGTAACTTAGTGATGAAACAACCTTTCTTAGGTATTTAACGTCGGCACTGTATGGAATTCAAAGCGTGATACAAATTGATGATGGTCATTTACTTATCAGTTACAGAGGCATTGAAACTGAACATACAGGAGAATAGGGGATCCTGAGAAAGGCATTTAATTGGAATTCAAATTTGGAAGAGAAATTGATATTTCATATTTTTTGAATATTGAAGACAAACAAGCAAGAAAATAAGTTGCTCACATATTTTACCAGAATAATTGTGCATCGGGGAGCAATTGTCATCAAAATAGTAATGTTTACTGCACAACGAAGAATAATTTGATAAATAATATACGGAGAAGAGTAATAGTGAACAAATGATAGCAGAGCAAATCAAAGAGAAATTTGAAAATCAACTAGGAACGAATATATATATATATATATATATATATATATATATATATATATATATATATAAGATGAAGAAGAATATAAGAACGTAAAAAAACAAGAAAAATAAAGGATAGATGCTGATTGCCACGCGTGCTGACTGCCACAGCCAATTATTGGTGCTGACTGCCACGACTGTCGCTGATTGCAAATATGAAGGTGCTGACTGCCACGACGGCGTGCTGACTGCCACGAGCCTGGGAGAAACTGTATTTGGAAAGAGAGGAATTAATCCCTCATACTAAATTTGTGATTATTAATTAATTTAGTAGTGATTAATTTAGTAATCATCACAGCAAATCTATGTGGCATCCTATAAGTTACAAAGTTGCTCACTAAGTGGAAGGACATACACTTGGATGTTTATAAAGGGATTGTCTTTTCTGTTATATGTACAATTTGCACATTTCATTGTTTATATTAATTATTTTATTGTATTATTTAATGGATATGATGGTCTGAAGCCAGTTGACAAGAGAAGTTTGGGAGAAGGACTCGCCTGCAGAGAAATAAGCATGTCATTTGAAGGACCAATTCATGCTGATTACAACAGGTAATAAAACTCCTGTACGTTGAGAACTGTTCGAGATATTCAGCTTGAAAGTATATATGAGAAAATGAGTGGATGCACGTTTCAATGCGTTAAGTATTCTCACCCATGGCGAAGCCTGATGATTTGAACTTGCTATTGCTTGATCACTGGAGTCCATTCACAGACAAATTGTCCATTACAAGTTGCATGGCGGATGGCAAAGACCTAATGGTTGAGAAGATACCAAAGAATTGCACACGATTTGTGCAACCATTTGATGTGTTTTGATTCCGATCAATCAAAGATTATGGCAGGAGATTTGTACATAGTATGAATCTTCTTCATCTGGACGTTATAATGTACCAACGAAACAATCAAATGAAGTTCGTGTCCATGAATCACTTCCGATCACCGCGATACATTGGATTGTTCCAGTTTGCGTTCTACAAGGCAGGTTACGAAGAAATTATAGGCCTATAACTTTTGAATCACTTGTCGAATGTGCTTTTTGCTTTGGTTGTGCGAACTGTTCTCTTGACGGATACAACACAATTGCACATATAAAATGTTCATGGTGCAAGGGAGTCTTTTGACTGCGTCATTTCTTCATAAAACAGAAGAACAACAGTGATCAATTTTCATCTCTAATCTATGATTATTGTGAACAATGTAATGACTAATTGTATCTAACAAACCCGTTAGTTATTGGGAAACACTTTTTTTCTGTCACTTCCGATAGCTTTCAATTTGTATGTCAATATTCGTTACTAATTTTGTTGTACTTAACGCGTATAAATGCGTATATCCTCATTTTCTCATATAAACTTCCAAGTTGAATATCTCGAACCGTTCTCAACCGTACAAGAATTTTAATAGCTTGTTATAATCAGCATGAATTGGGACTTCAAATGGCATGCTTAGTTTCTCTGCAGGCGAGTGCTTTCTTCTGAACTTTGCTTGTGAGGTACACCAGCAGTGCTTTTTTGATGGAACTTTCAAGAGCTGCTCGAAACAATTTGCACAGCTGTACACAGTTCATGCTGACATAGGGAGTTCAAGTGAGAATACATAAATAGTACCAATTTTGTACGCACCGCTCCCTGACAAAACTGAAAGTACACTCATGTCCAGAATTATTGTCGCATATCTATAACTGTCTTCTTGTAAGAATATAATTTGATAATGATTTTGCTGTGTACTTTTAATACTGATACTATGTGTATAATCGGGAAATGTATATTTGTGGTAAATTTCATAGGGAAAGAATTATAAATACAAAAATCATAATGAGTAAAATAAAATGTAACTAAATGGACAAGAAAATTTTGTTTTCCTTTCATTGTTCTTATTTACTGCTCTTTTGACATGAAATTTGCCACATACTTGTCTTTGCCGATTATACACATACTAACATTATAAGAAATACCGGGCAAATTCGTTATCAAATTATATTACTAGAACAACATATTTATAATCATGTGACAATAATTTTGGACATGAGTGTACATACAGAGACCTGTTTACCTTTGTTAGGTGTTGTTCTGAACAACACGATCCTAAGGATCATCTAGTTTCTTTCATGCTTCTTGGCGTCCGGTAATGTTACGTCTAGCAACTTTCTCTCAGGCTCGTGGCAGTCAGCACGCCATTGTGGCAGTCAGCACCTTGATATTGGCAATCAGCACCAATAATTGGCTGTGGCAGTCAGCACCCGTGGCAGTCAGCACTCGTGGCAGTCAGCACGCCACCAAAATAAATGAGGCGTGGAGGAAGAGAAGAAGGCGTGGTCTGACGTAGAGAATATGGGAGAGGGCACGGAAATAATGAAGAATATTTAACAAAATGGGAAAGTAGGTGAAATGGATTTATTAGATTATATGGTAACGATCAGCGTTCAAAGCCATTTTACGATAGTTGTGTGTAGCGATATGAAACTCTCTCTTACATTATAATGTGTGTGATGAAGCCAAAGGTTAATTAGTTGACGGAAATATTACACAACGATATTTCAATAAAGTATTGTGTTTGGCTCAGAGTTTGTATGTCCTTATGTTTTTATTTTATATTTCAACATAAACTAATTTCTACAAAATAACAAATCTACTTGTTTGGTCTTACTTTTGTTTACTACATAGTAACATACATGCCTAGTTTTGTTGTATTCTGAAAAGAGAAATATTTTGAAAACACATGAATTATAACTTTCCAAAGTTCCAAAGTTGGAAAAGGCATTTAATGAAAATAAGTTGTATTTTTTATACGATTTCAAGAATAAAAGGAAATATACGCTGAATTGAAGATGAAATTTTTGAGTTTTACGTCCCATGGTTATGTCGGTTAGACCAAAGGAGCAGGTGATGATGAGCAATGAATGAAATGGTGGAATAAAGAAAGTGGGAGGAAACGGGAGAACCCCAAGAAAACCCACGCAAATGGCGTTTGCCCACCAGAAAGTTCACTTGGCAGAAGGAGGCTTTGAACCCAGGGCGCCCATGCACCAGGGGTGAGCGCTCTACCACTGAGCCACCGCGGCCACCAGGAAATATATGCATTTCAAGTTGATTTTGTTTCTTCTTCCCTCGTAATTACTGTTCCCCTCATAAAAAAGAACGGAACAAACACGAAAATGTTCAGCTAGAGTGTTTATTTCAAGCACCTGAGGTCCCCCGTAGTTTGCTAAATTCTCTGTGTCGCACCAGAGCTGCGATTACATGTCACTCTTGTGCAAGGTACCTCCTTTAGCAAATATTGTATCAGTGCAGAACCTTCACTTTGATTTTGCTCCCCAGATTATTATTATTATTATTATTATTATTATTATTATTATTATTATTATTATTATTATTATTATTATTAGGAAGAAAGCCTATACATCATTGTTAGCTGCATGTTCTTGCTCAAATAGAAGCGGCACCACAAACTTTGAAAATATGTAATTGTAGATAATTGCATGTTTATTTATTTATTTATTTATTTATTTATTTATTTATTTATTTATTTATTCATAACACATTATATTGCAGCCTTAATTCTACAGCTTGTTTAAAACCTGAGTGTAATTTAATTTAAAGCAGCCGGCTTTTATTTATTTAGCTATTAGTTTTACGATATATAGATAGAAATGGAATTAAATGAAATCTTTAAGTTTTACGTCCCACGGTTATGCCGGTTAGGCTAAAGAAAATGGTGATGATGAGAAATGAATGAAATGGCGGAATGAAGTAAGTGGGAGCAAACGGGAGAACCCCGAGAAAACCTACGTACACGATGTTTATCCTCCATAAAGCTCACTTGGCGCGAGCTGGGATCGAACTAAGAATCTCATGCACCAGTGGTGAACGCTCTACCACTGAGCAACCGCGACCCCGATATGTTGGTAGAGAAAGTATTCTCTTTACGTTCTGTTTCGTTAAAGAAACACAAAAGAGTCACGGTTTTATTTGAAAGAAGCGCAAACAACCACTTCTGGATTTGCTACTGATCACAGATAATTTATACGTCTTAATTATTTTGTGCAAAGGATTGCAGTTTTGGAGAGGGCGCAAAATAGTACACGGTGTAACAATTAGGGATGCTGGTTGGTTTGAAGTAACAATAGATCGAGAACACATTATTATTCTAATATATTATCAAACAGTTTTTTTTTTTTTTTTTTTGTCGTCTTGTCCCTTGAAATAACACAAAAGGGGTTAATTTTACCTTTAACCGGGAGTGCGTCCCCCTTCTGATTCCGCCACTGGGTGGATGGTGAACAGACCGGACTGTTCTTCATCCTTATATACTTGGAGGGTCACAATATAAAAGAGGGTGATATCGCTCAACGTTGTCTTGATATATGGAATGGACGGAACACGAATGGCAGTGAAACCAGATTTGCAGAAGTGAATGTTATTTTCTTATGATGTATATTTTATTATATTGGAATAAATATAACATGTTAATCAGTTTTAAATAAATAAATACATAAAACTTATTAATATTGTTACAATAATTTTGGGGATGGAGAGTTAAAACAAGATTACTCTAGAAAACTTTGAATAAAATGCTGAGAAAAATACTTATACAATGTTTCGTATGGAGTATTGAGCTGTGTGGGTCAGAAACGTGGACATTACGCAGAAATGATGAAGAACGACTGGAAGCTTTCGAAATGTGGGTATGGAGAAGAATGGAAAATAGCTGGGTGGAGCTGAAAATGAATGAGATGATGTTAGAAATGATGGGAGAGAAAAGAGCAATTTTAGATATTATTAAAAAGAGGAAGAGAAACTGGTTGGAACATGGCTAAGAAGGAAATGTATCATGATGGACGTTTTAGAGGGTATGGTGGCAGAAAAGAGAGGGAAATGGCGGAGAAGACTACAATTAATAGACAATATCAAAACAGAGAAATGGTATGTGAAGACGAACAAGTTATCGGAAGATTGTGGAGCATGGAAGCTTTCCAGTTCCAGCAAGTGACCTGACACTAAAAGGATACCCATGATAATGATGATGATTCTAGAAAACTCATTTTTGCGCAGACGCATACACTACACATACACACACAAATACACACACAGAATCCCACACACATATCAGAAAATAAGGAGTGGAAAAGAACTGCAACGTACGTGTTCCTATATAGATGATCTTACCGTGTGTTGCTTCCCTCGTATTGGAAATCTATTAATCTAATTTTGCGTGCCAGTAAAGTGTGAGAGAGTCTGAGTGATAACGTGAGTGATGGCAGTATTGATGGGGGATGTTTAAGAGAAAGAAATCATCCCCATTTTCTTAGGTGAACTTTCCTTTATATATTGAGCAAACATTATAGAAGTGGGTTGCAGATGGTTATTTCTTTCCAGAACTGGTCGATTTTCCAATGCGACAATGCTGGCTGGTTCCCTTGATCCCTACCAACAAACAAATGTAATAAAGTTGAAATAGAATGTGGGTATCAGTCAATTTTTTTTTTTCTGTGTGTGTCACCATCCAACAAAGTTGATCGGTATAATAACTGAAATGAGATAGAGAGGTTGCACTCTTTTCTGTTGTGGCATTATCTGACTTAGTGCTGCTCGTGTTGTTATAGTACAAAAATATATTACTTGTATACTGTTATAAGCATGTTACGATATCAGACTTGTAATGTGGGTATCTGAAGGTGCAATTTTCTGAATTTACATCAATAAAATATTCCGCTAATACTAAAAAAATAAAAAAAAAATCGACCGACAACAGAAGACCAGGAAGTGATTGCGGAAGAAAAAAATGGAAGGCAAGATTTCAGTGGATTTACACGTTTCATGACATTATTAATTTTCGGTATACCTCTGTCTGTTTGTCCTTATGTATGTACACTCAACTAGAGGCCATTTCCTTCAATGCACCAAATCATATTTTAAACTTAAGATTTTATAATATTCACCCATTATATATATATATATATATATATATATATATATATATATATATATATATATATTGCAATGAAACCATGAACTGAGAATTTAAAAAAATCATTTTTTCATAAAAATTATAATGGCAATTTGGTAGGTGAAGATGGAACTAAGTTTTCTGTAATATTTTAACTTTTGGATACAAGCATCACATTATTTTTTAAAAAATCACAAGGACAGGACTTGTAATCAAGAAATCGTTGGAAGCAGAAGCAAAATAGTCAAATAACATTGCCTGTCAGTAGTAATTAACAATTCGGATAAAATCACGAAAAAGATGAAAGCAAACCTCAGGGTAAATTAAAGCTCAAAAATACTTATTTGTACATCATTAGACAACAACAATATTTTGTCAGGAAATGTAATTAGGACTTTCCTAAGATTTTGAAAATTTTTATGTTGGCTTTTGGCAAAGTTAAAAGAAAAAATAATTAAGGCAAACAAGGACAATAGTCCATATAAAATGACCAAGTTTGCAACTAAAAAATCATTCTAGATTCTGCATTCTGCATTCTGGGTCCTGTATCCAGAATCGCAATGGAATGGTCTATACGAAATTACAAATGCCGCAAGAAAGACCATTGTCCGGCCAAGACCAAGCGAAATATGCAATAAGGTAATGTATGACTACAGAGAACTTTAACTGTCTATTTTGCATGTGACATGAAATTAGGAGGTCTCTGAAAGTGACAGGCAGATTTCAATGTTTAAATATTTAGCTTATTTCCGTTTGGTTAAGCATTGAGTAAAATTATAATGATCTGGTATACAATTAATCTGACATACTAATCTGATAATCTGTATTCAGTACTCTTGGATGTTCACTGTTAAATCATTTATATCGTTACAAAAATTTCCACTATACTACCATTGTAAGTCAGTTGTTTCATCAATAAAATATTGTCATTTTATGACAATAAGAGATTGCAACCACTAGTTTAATTGAACTCTTTTAATTGATTTAAGAATTCACTCTTTCTTTTGTACGATACATAGCTCCTTAGGCAAACATATGCTATCATGTGACATGCCAAATAGATATGTTGTTTTTCTCTGTGTCATAGAAACAATATCGAATTATTTTCATTTTTTTGTAATAAGTTTGTTATCTGTTTAGCATAGTGTTTGTTTGCTAGTATACGTGTTTTCTTATACACAATCGCTCACAGTAGACTTAATTATTTATATCAAACTACCGCCTGCGTCTCTCGTTTTCGATCGTATAATACTAATATAATTATAGACTTGCTTATTTCTCTCAAACTATCGCCTGTGTTTCTCGTTTTCGTTCATATTGTACTAACATAATTCATCTTGAGTACTCTCAACATTTTGTTTCTTGTACTAAAAAAAAAAAAAAAAACTAATCATTCTCAGGTCAATCCTATTCATTTTCATAACAGGTATATTTTGCTTGAATATTTCGTTCCGTTGCAAACCATAAACAGTACTGACAAAATTGAGTTGAAACATACTGACGAAACGTGGCGTTTTGGGGGGTCGCGTCACGGGGGTTCGTATTTGAATTTCCTCTTTTGTCAGTGGGAATCGTGCTTTTATGATAGATCGAGGTAAAATATCCCTGGAATTGGGGTGTGCAGGAATATTTTACCGCCCTATATTAGTCTTCTTTGTGGGGGGAAGACTAATATTCAACTCCTATGCTCAGATGATAAAGTCAGTGTATACGTCAATTTCATTATCTTAGGACTTACCTGAGACATCATAATCATAACATTATAGGCACAAAATAACAATATGATAAATCACTACATCAGCACAAGTTAAATCACTAACAGTCGCAATTACGCACAGGCAATCGCACTCTCACGAGGACATAACATCACAGGACACTTTTCACTTTTCAGAAAAACACACTTTCTTCCGCTACAATTCTAATCATAACATTCCATCTAATAACGGTTGGAGTGTCATTCTTTCGTTTCTGGGTCATTAACCACAAGTAAACAAACACAGTTGCTGCGAAAACTTCCTTGTTCTTATTATATAATATTTGTCAAAAACGAAATATTTCTCAATAATAATACTTTAAACATATCTCTACCATAAATTTTCGATATTGTTCGATTTTACCTTACATTGCAATACGACAAAAACACGAAAAGTTTTAAAAAAAATAAAAAAACTAATGCAATTTCTTTTGTCATTATGCAACTGCAAAGAGATGTCACTGCAGGAGGCCAGTTCCTTCTCCAGCAAAATGTAGTCCACCTGCATGGGCACATCCTTCTTCGAGATGGTCCAGTTCCAGATGCTACTTCCAGCCTCTACAAGGGTCATCTTCCAGACGTTCCTGTACCAGCATTGGCATGCCCGCTTCTGTTTCTCCAGCGCTTCTCCCATGCAGATCCAGCCATCTTTCTCCAGAGCCAGAACGCCTAATGGTCAACTAGTCCTTGCAGTTATGCCGAGCTTCTACGTCAGCTGTTCCAGAATCACCACCACAACAGCCAGCATCTCCTTCCGTTCCTGTTTCACCACGGATACATCGTCACTTTCATCATTCAGCAGCACCTTGGCTCCAGTTGTTGAAATGTTCCAGTGCCACAGCTGTCCCATCATCATAAAGGTCCAGGGTTCGATTCCAGAACTTGGGAAACCAATCACCGCAGCTTTAGCTCGCCTCCAGTCCACACGACGTACACCGAGACGCCAAGCTGTTTTTCATCCGTCATCAAGGGTCCTTGGTTTGGCCAGGACATCGTTAATTCGCAGCTTCCAGCAAAAGGTGACGCCCAAATGCCACACCAAATGCGTAGCTGTTCATCATCCTTTACTACGGTCCCGAGTACATATCAAGAAGAGGACCATCTATAGGAACCACTATCGGTTGCCTCCTGTTAGTCGCAGCTCTCAGCCCCTGTATTCCCAGAGGCCTAGCTGCAAATCACTTCATCACACATTTCATCGTCTTCACTTTGATTTCTGTGGAGTAACTAGGGACATTCTTCGTTTATCGATGGCCACGATGAGGACAATTAGAAGACCCTGTTTTTCACCTCCCAGTGTTCTGAAGTGAGACCACAATCATTCAAGTGGACATTATTTTCACCCCCCAGTGTTTTTCACAGTGTTTAGTATTTGTCAATTTATTCAATGTTTATTCGAACTAAGAATTTAAAAACTAATGACATACGCTAAAGGTACTGTTCAAGAATTTTTCTTCCAGTTGGTGGGGTAATGTAATGAAACCATGAACTGAGAATTTAAAAAAATCATTTTTTCATAAAAATTATAATGGCAATTTGGTAGGTGAAGATGGAACTAAGTTTTCTGTAATATTTTAACTTTTGGATACAAGCATCACATTATTTTTTAAAAAATCACAAGGACAGGACTTGTAATCAAGAAATCGTTGGAAGCAGAAGCAAAATAGTCAAATAACATTGCCTGTCAGTAGTAATTAACAATTCGGATAAAATCACGAAAAAGATGAAAGCAAACCTCAGGGTAAATTAAAGCTCAAAAATACTTATTTGTACATCATTAGACAACAACAATATTTTGTCAGGAAATGTAATTAGGACTTTCCTAAGATTTTGAAAATTTTTATGTTGGCTTTTGGCAAAGTTAAAAGAAAAAATAATTAAGGCAAACAAGGACAATAGTCCATATAAAATGACCAAGTTTGCAACTAAAAAATCATTCTAGATTCTGCATTCTGCATTCTGGGTCCTGTATCCAGAATCGCAATGGAATGGTCTATACGAAATTACAAATGCCGCAAGAAAGACCATTGTCCGGCCAAGACCAAGCGAAATATGCAATAAGGTAATGTATGACTACAGATAATTTTAATTGTCTATTTTGCATGTGACATGAAATTAGGAGGTCTCTGAAAGTGACAGGCAGATTTGAATGTTTAAATATTTAGCTTATTTCCGTTTGGTTAAGCATTGAGTAAAATTATAATGATCTGTTATACAATTAATCTGACATACTAATCTGATAATCTGTATTCAGTACTCTTGGATGTTCACTGTTAAATAATTTATATCGTTACAAAAATTTCCACTATACTACCATTGTAAGTCAGTTGTTTCATCAATAAAATATTGTCATTTTATGACAATAAGAGATTGCAACCACTAGTTTAATTGCACTCTTTTAATTTGAGGTACACATTCGCTATTTCTTTTGTAATTGATGTAACAAAATTTATGATATAACAATTTATTTTGATTTTTATTTCTTTAATTTTAGTTTTTTGACTTACGATACATGGCTCCCCGGCGGGAAATCGAACCCCGGTCTCCCGCGTGACAGGCGGGGATACTAACCACTATACTACCGCATTATTTTAACATGGCTCCCAGACGAAAGAATACAGCTGGGGTCCTATATTAAATGACAGCAGTTTTCTTTATACCAGACATAATTTTTTTTCTTTTCTTCCTTTTGGACCTTTTTTCAATAGTGGTATAGTTTTTTCAGTGCATTTGCTATAAATATTTTCTTTTTATTTTGGTTCCCCAATATATTTTGAGTGTATTCTAGTTCCCTATAATGCCAATTACACATAGTCTTGCGCAAACAATGGACATGAACGGTCACGTAGTAGCTCCGCAGTCTTTGACGACTCTTCCTGCTACCTCCATTAACCTGCATGCTAACAGCACTACACCCCCTTCTATAACCCCAGAACCTGTAATTCATACTCCTTCCCATACAGTTTCACAACCTTCAGCCTCTGTCACGTTAGGCTCCGCATCCGTTTCGGTTAACCCCAACTCTCTTACAATATTTGCGGGCACACCTTTAGAGAGGGCAGATTTGTTTCTAACCAATTTTGAACGCACAGCGAAAATATCTGGTTGGTCAGAAGATAGGATGAAAAATATTTTTTCATTGTGTCTAGCAGATGTACCCTTGTACTGGTACCAAACCACTGCCGGGTTAGACGCTTTGTCCTGGACAGAACTTAAAGATAAATTTTTGAAACAATTTGGTCCTAACAATTTACCTATATCAGCCACAGAAACATATAGGTCTAGGGTTCAGGAACCCTCGGAATCTCTCTTGCATTATTTATACGCCAAAAAATATTTGTCTACCCAACTAGAAAACCCGCCTAGCTTTAATGAATTTTTATTAGATGCTATTACAGGAATGCTGCCACATCATATAGTTGAATTTTCACAAAAAACAATTCACAACTTTGAAGAGTTAATTACTCTAGCATCTACTAGGGAACGAGCCGATCGATTAGCGCAAAGACGGTTAGCAAGCCTGCCTACTGTTTCCAATATACCCCAGCCTCCCCACAGTATTTCCCAGGTGGCGAATGATTCACTTCAAAATATCATCACTCGCCTAGATGCCCTCCAACTACAAGTAAACACACATCTGAATGCCCAGCCAGTACAGCACACTGTGGCATTTACGGAGGATGCACACGCTAGTTCACTTAACCGCTCCTCATATCCGCATTATAGCTGTTGTTCGGACAATTTTCGCAGGTCAAAACGGGCGTCCTTTCATCAATCTCCCAGTAGAAATAGCGACAACCAGCAGTCTAAAAATACGGCCACAGATCATCATTGTTGTTCTAATAAGCACAGGCAGTGCGCCTGTGATCAAAAGTCAGACGACGCAACTAAGAAGTCTGAGGTCAAAATTTGTGCCTGTCAGAGCAACCCACAAAATTCTAAATCGCAGCCCACGAACCAATCAAAACAGCAAAAACACTTTAAGAAAAAACAACGGCCTTTCTCTAGAAATTCTCAGTTCATGGTTTCATTACATTGTCAAAAACAAAATATTTCTCAATAATAATACTAATATAAACTTTTAACATATCTCTACCATACATTTTCGATATTGTTCGACTTTACCTTACATTGCAATACGACAAAAACACGAAAAGTTAAAAAAAAATTAAAAAAAAACTAATGCAATTTCTTTTGTCATTATGCAACTGCAAAGAGATGTCACTGCAGGAGGCCAGTTCCTTCTCCAGCACAATGCAGTCCACCAGCATGGGCACATCCTTCTTCGAGATGGTCCAGTTCCAGATGCTACGTCCAGCCTCTACAAGGGTCATCTTTCAGACGTTCCTGTACCAGCATTGGCCTGCCCGCTTCTGTTTCTCCAGCGCCTCTCACATGCAGATCCAGCCATCTTTCTCCAGAGCCAGAACACCTAATGGTCAACTAGTCCTTGCAGTTATGCCGAGCTTCTACGTCAGCTGTTCCAGAATCATCACCACAACAGCCAGCATCTACTCCCGTTCCTGTTTCACCACGGATACATCGTCACTTTCATCATTCAGCAACACAAGGTTGCTCCAAAGTCTGACAGCCCTTGGCTCCAGTGGTTGTTGAAATGTTCCAGTGCCACAGCTGTCCCATCATCATAAAGGTCCAGGGTTCGATTCCAGAACTCGGAAAACCAATCACCGCAGCTTTAGCTCGCCTCCAGTCCACACCACGGACACCGAGACGCCAAGCTGTTTTTCATCCGTCATCAAGGGTCCTTGGTTTGGCCAGGACATCGTTAATTCGCAGCTCCAGCAAAAGGTGACGCCCAAATGCCACACCAAATGCGTAGCTGTTCATCATTCTTCACTAGAATCTCGCCTACATATTCAGACGAGGACCATCTACAGGAGCCTTCATAGGTTGCCTACTCCAAGTCGCAGCTCCCAGCACTCAATTTACAGAGGCTTAGTTGCAGATAACATCATCTCCCATTACATGCAGTCTTCACTTCGATTTCTGTGGAGTGACTGGGGACATTATTTGTTCATCGATGGCCACGATGAGGACAATTAGAAGACTTCGTTTTTCACCTCCCAGTGTTCGAAGTGAGAGCGCAATCATTCAAGTGGACATAATGTTCACCCCCTAGGTGTTTTCACGATGCTTAGTGTTTGTCAGTTTATTCAGTGTTTATACGAAGTAAGAATTTTTAAACGAATGACATACACTAAAGGTACTATTCAGGAATTTTTCTTCCAGTTGGTGGGGTAATGTAATGAAACCATGAACTGAGAATTTAAAAAATCATTTTTTTATTAAAAATTATAATGGCAATTTGGTAGGTGAAGATGGAACTAAGTTTTCTAACTTTTGGATACATGCATCACATTATTTTTAAAAAATCACAAGGACAGGACTTGTAATCAAGAAATCGTTGGAAGCAGAAGCAAAATAGTCAAGAATCACCTGTAGTCAAATAACATTGCTTGTCAGTAGTAATTAACAATTCGGATAAAATCATGAAAAAGATGAAAGCAAACCTCAGGGTAAATTAAAATTCAAAAATACTTATTTTTACATCATTAGATAACAACAATATTTTGTCAGGAAATGTAATTAGGACTTTCCTAAGATTTTGTTGGCTTTTGGCAAAGTTAAAAGGAAAAATAATTAAGGCAAACAAGGACAATAGTCCATATAAAATGACCAAGTTTGCAAGTAAAAATTCATTCGGATTCTGCATTCTGCATTCTGGGTCCTGTATCCAGAATCGCAATGGAATGGTCTATACGAAATTACAAATGCCGCAAGAAAGACCATTGTCCGGCGAAGACCAAGCGAAATATGCAATAAGGTAATGTATGACTACAGAGAACTTTAACTGTCTATTTTGCATGTGACATGAAATTAGGAGGTCTCTGAAAGTGACAGGCAGATTTGAATGTTTAAATATTTAGCTTATTTCCGTTTGGTTAAGCATTGAGTAAATTTATAATGATCTGGTATACAATTAATCTGACATACTAATCTGATAATCTGTATTCAGTACTCTTGGATGTTCACTGTTAAATCATTTATATCGTTACAAAAATTTCCACTATACTACCATTGTAAGTCAGTTGTTTCATCAATAAAATATTGTCATTTTATGACAATAAGAGATTGCAACCACTAGTTTAATTGCACTCTTTTAATTTGAGGTACACATTCGCTATTTCTTTTGTAATTGATGTAACAAAATTTATGATATAACAATTTATTTTGATTTTTATTTCTTTAATTTTAGTTTTTTGACTTACGATACAATATATATATATATATATATTACAGAAAAAAGACAATAGTTAAAGATGAAAATTAAGAAAATGCAATTATCTCGAAAACAGCGTTAATGATTATTTTTTATGTTCCATATATCGTCATGTCAATAATAGCTCTGTAACTTAATATAATATGTCGTCTTTCATTAGAAAATTTACTTTTGATGACAAATTCGTTTCAAAGCATTTTCTCAAAAATGGCTCATTTGCTTTTGCTCATATTTCAGGAATAATGTTTTCATTAGCATTCCTATAATAAGATGTAATTTGTTTCTCATTGAAACCAGACACAATGTTTAACTTACACTTGAGTTCTTTTTTTGGAAGGGGGAGGGGGCATTTGTCTCGAACACGACTTATTCGATGTTGTTCATATTTTATTACCCGACTACCGCGAACCCAAATTGAGAGTATTGTGTTTGGTATGTTAATATGTGGGTATGTGTGTATCCATGCCCATCAATTCCATTCTAGAGCTCAACCACCTGAACCGATTTCAATAAATAAGGTATCGTTGAAATTGTACATCAACAGTCTAGATAACATACCATAGGCAACGTCACACAAAAGCCAATTTAGTGGAGGTTAGCCGCCATGTTTGTCCCTCAACTCCTTCTAGCCCTTAATACTTATATATTATTGTATAACATTGTTACCATCATAAATAGTAAAATGAATGACAAGGGACAACTTTTTCTTGAGGTGACTTCTGTTTGGAAAAGAAAAAACATTCCCGGAAACGCATTTTGTAATTTTAGTTATATTTCGTAAAAAAAAAAGTTTCTGCATTTAACGTAACGTGGCATGATATAATTATATAATTCACTTTAATATTAACATTGAATAACTAAATAATTACTTTGTATATATATGTTGCAAACACTTTGCTTTATTCACGACACATTCAAATATATAGTTGCTATTAAACACAAGATTTATGTAGAGTTTTCTCATGTAACGTATACGGACACACTGGTGATGAATCTTGGTATGTGTCTTCCTCCTACTTGCAGGAATAACCCTATAGTAGTCTCCGTATGTAACCCATCAATAAAGGGGTAAAGGGTTAGTAGGCAAATTGGATAAAATCCAATCCTTGTTGCAAGTAAATACATGAATATGGAACACACTTATCCAACATAAAATGCATTTAAAAGATGATTATTACAAAACTTGTGAATATTTTCTTTATAAAATTGTGAATATCCGCACAACTTGGGATTAAAATTTGCCAAGAAAGCAAAGGCGAATCTCCCTCGCCTCAATTTAAGAAATATACTGCATTATAATTTTTGTTTAATAATAATAATAATAATAATAATAATAATAATAATAATAATAATAATAATAATAATAATAATACTGATACTAATAATAATAATAATAATAATAATGATAATAATAACTACGGTTAAGATTTATAATTAGTTTAGAAGCTATGTTTTGTGATCTCATTTAAGACAATGTTTTTTTTTTTCTATTGCATTAAACCTAATATACTCATTTTAACAAGGTATCCTTATGATAATTGCTTGCCCATATTCGAAGAAATTTCAAACTTTATTAAAAAAAAAGGATGAAAGGAGAATGTTACAAAGTGTCACTTCTAGCTCATGGCTTCCGTCAGCGTGTCAGAAAGGTGAAACCCAGATATGTAATTCAGGAACAACTTCCTCCTCTGCATCTTAGCTTCCTTTGAAGTATCTCACCTACTTCATTTTTATTTTATATTACACAGAATATTCTCCTTTTGACTGACAAAATAATCCCACTGAAATTGTATTTTTTTCCCTATATCAAAAAAAGGATACATTTTTAAAATTACTGAAATTCTCTTATTTGTATAAAGAAAGTACTTTCAGTTCACGTTGATGTCAAACACCCACTTAGTATCTTCTTATTTGCGAATATTGCACGTCAACGTATAAAGGGCGTCAGGCACCTTTTGTACAGATGGGTATAATATCTTTATTATTGGCAATATGATGATGACATTCTAGGTGAACATACTTTGATCATTTTCCTTAAAAATGCTAATAATTGTTGTTTGCTTTTGTTCACAGAAAAACCATAATGGATATTGAAGTAGATATCAGGACTCTGCAATAGTTAGTAATTGAATTACTCAACTGCTGATGAATTACTCATATCAATTCATAGGAAGTTACTTTCGGTTTATGGGGATCACACGTTGGGCCTTACCGATATCCAACGTCAGTTTTAGCGATTTTTTTCGACTTCTATCATGACAATACCAACTCTCACACAGTCATCATGACAGCAGGAAACCATGAACATGGACAGAGAAGTTGTCTCTCAGCCTCCTTATAGTCCATAGTTGACTCCTGTCGACTGAAGGCCAACCTACGAGGATAAACACTCGACACTGACAAGGTATCCATTGCTTGTGTGAAACAATGGTGTAAAAGTCAGCTAGCTCAAATTTGCAAAAGTGAATTCAAGGAATGAAAGGAACGTAGGATGAGATGCATCACAGCAGGTGGAGGCTACATTGTGTGACATGATCTTGTAGGTAAAGAACCAAAGACATTTATCTAAATTTTCATCATATTGCACCTGATAACAATATAACTATTTGTGCACAACTTATAGAATACCCCTAAACATTTGTGCAAAAATTACTGAATGCTTCTTGTATATAACTCTGTGACTCAATATGCATACAAAATTGATAGTTGCACACATGCGGCGTTCAGATCATAAAAGATTTAAGTCCGTTTTTTGGTCATTTTGGAGATATTTCATATTTAACATATCTTCCAGAAACTCATTTCAGTCCTTGAAACATCTAAGTCCAGTCCATATATTATAAATAAATCATACAGTGTTAAGAACAGTGTTTACTTGTCCATGCATTTAAGCATGACTCACAAACTGTACGTCTATTTTTCTCATAACTTCTGTAATTCAATGTGGATTCTGTTTGTTCTAAACCACCTATATTATGTAGTATTCGTAATACCATTTGAATTTCAAATTCAGCCAAGAAGAAATTTGAACTGGATTGATTTCAAGGTATCGTGCACCTAACATTTCTCATACACTTTGAGAAAGTTTCCTACAATATTGCCTATCCTTCATTTATGTTTCCCTATCATAATTCTCAGTTGAAAGGAAACTTAGACGCAATGATCAGTTCCTCACTTCAATCTTGCATTGATCTGCGCTTTAAATGGTATATTTCTTGAAACGAAGCAAGCGATATATGGCAAATTACATTTTTTTCCCTTTTTAATTTTTTTCCGAATCAATTGTATTTGAACTTACGAATGTTTATTTAATTTGACATCATTGGTCCTTTTTACTATCCCAGAATATTGCTATTCCTTATGTTACGTATTTCACGAATGAAAACGTAATACAGTTTTTTTAACACTTCAATAATACATTGATATGTGTAGAATATAAGACAAATTGACAAAAGTTTATTGTCAAATCAAACAAGGACACAAGGTGGTTCAGCGGTAGGCGTTATTCTCTGAGATCAAAGATTGCCGGTTCTTTTGATCCCAGATAACGAAATATTTTCAAAGACACTCATATGTAGGTTTTCTTGAGGTTTTTCTATTTTCTAATTAAACAAATTCTCTAGTTTTCTAAACCTTTTTGCACTTTAATTATTACCCGTCTCCATTACCCTAAAGCGGAAAATGAAATTACTTTAAATTAAAAGTTGGTATTTTTACAACATAAAATAACTAGCATTTACAAATTACAAATCGAAACTCTTTGATATATTTTTAAGATATTTTCTAGGCATTTTTTTCGTACGATTTATGAGAAACTTTATGAACTGGTTGATTTAATTAAACCATACTGAACCTTGGGATACAAAAATAAAATACAGGGTGGCCCAAAGATAGGTATACAGTACCGTACTGATCAGCCCATTACATGTTCTATAATTCCTTATTGCTATCCATCAGATGGACTTATTTTTTACTATTATTTGTGTTTAATGCCCTTTTACTTATACTTTAAGCTCGGAACAGTCGAAGAAAATACACCCGAAAACTACAATGTTATACTTGATCAATGCAGGGGTGTATACCTACCTTTGGGCCACCTTGTATATGTTGGGAGCAAATGCACAGACTACCCATCGCCTTCCTGCACACATGTCATCTAACCACTCATACAAGCGGGCTCGGTGGCTCAGTGGTAGAGTGCTTACCTTTGGTGCATGTGGTTCCTGGTTATATCTCCGGTCAAGTAACTTTGTGGTGGACAACATCGTGCTCGTGGCTTTTCTCGGGGTACTTCCGTTTCATCCTACTTTCCCATTCCGCCAATTTTTCAATCATCAATCACATGCTTCATTTATCGTCTCCCTTAGGCTAACAGGCATAATCGTGGAATATTAAATTCAAATATTTCATTTCGTTTCTAACCACACATACCAACCGTCTTGTGGGTATTTGCATCATAAAGTTTACTTTTAGATATGCATTTTATTTTGATGCCTCTTTTCTTTAGACATAAAATTATTATTGGTGCCAGAAAGGCAGATTCATTTCGGTTTGCATAGTCATATACTGTATATCGTTTCACATAGCACTGTAATGGTGCTAGACAACTTTGATATATTTTGCTCTTTTGCAGATATGACACAATATAATATATGACATATTTTTGAAACCAAATATTTTCTATTATTTTGTACATGGTCGACTTCTAGATAAGCTAGTAAATTCAGTTGAACACCAATAACTCGAATTCCTTGATATCTCGATTTTTTTGTTACATTTCCTTCATAACAAAGTTAAAATAATCTCTTTAACTCGAATGTTTAAAAATTACAACCTCGATAAGTCGAATTTTTAGATGTTTCATGATCATATAAAAAAAAAAAAAAACAATGTAACTCGAACTCTCTTATTAGCGAACCCCTACGAGTCGAAGTTTACGTCGATAAGTCACATTTATTTTGACGTGATCTCAATAATTTGAAGCTATAGTTCTATGATTTTACGTAATTGTCATTGTTACTGCAATCCTTTCATTGTTGCTAGTGTGCACTATACCTCTGTTTTACTCATGTCTAGTGTTTTGTTTGTACTAGTCATCTCATTTAATTTAAGGAAGTTTCACAACTTTCGAATTATAGGTGTTGAATGAATAAAACTTCGAATTATGGAGGTTATATAGTTGCTTCACAATTAAGAACGCGGAAACTCGGTATCTCGAATTTTTGTTGTGGCCAATTTGATAACTCGAACCTCGGTAACTCGACTTTATATATATATATATATATATATATATATATATATATATATATATATATCAGCTTCGATTTATCGATGTCTCACTGCATATTCATAGTGTTGCCCACGATACGAAACAAAACAGATTTTTTTTCTGATGAGATATAAGGAGTCTTCCAATAAAAACAAATATACTTCTCGGGGAGAAACATTTTAACTCTTGCCTCGTGTGAAGCACTAAATATTGTCCATAAAATAATTTTGTACAAATGGTCAATGAACAACTTATATATTATTATTATTATTATTATTATTATTATTATTATTATTATTATTATTAATAATAATAATAATAATAATAATAATAATAATAATAATAATAATAATAATAAATATTTTGAGCTGAAATTGAACCCAAAGCCCTATAGAAAAAATGTATTAAAAATAATTTCCCTGCAATTCCTACTTCATTTTTTTTTTTTTTTTTAAGTATTGAAACCAACAGACAAGTATGAAACATTTCCCTCTATTTTTCCAGTTTTGAATTTGCACTCAGGGACCTTGTTTGGGATCAATATATATATAGGAGGAATGGGGTGAAAAAAGAATAAGTACGAGTGTTTCGTCTGAAAATACAGTACTGTACTTGTATGTATTGGTTGCTTGAGAGCACAACAGATAATAAACTGTCCAATTACCCTTAAACAAAGGAAAAGTACGTTCTTTATTAAGGCATGGAGCATTTATAATACACGAAAATGAAAGTTAATGAAACGAAATTAAGTGCAATCTTTAAGTTTTTCATCCCATGGTTATGCCGGCTAGGCTAAAGGAAACGGTGATGATGAAAAATGAATGAAATGTTGGTTTGAAGAAAATGGGTAGAAACGAGGGAATCCTAAGAAATTAACCGCACACGGCGTTTGCCCACCACAGAGCTCAGTTGGGGCGAGCTGGAAACGAAGCAAAGACACAACAGGTAATTCTCAAACCGTTGAGATTAGGACCAATGTTCATATGAACTTTTTTTTTGGTTAGAATCACCCATACAACCACTTCCCAAAATATTGCTTCTTCCTCCTGGGACACCCTATGTATATCCCATCGTTTAGGCTGTAGCTCCCCCATTCTTTGCTTTTGTGGGAAATGTTTTGGTATTCCATGAGAGGAGAAATTTCGTTTTCTTGAATACGTGATAAGCGGAGGGCACTTCAGGAACTATTTGAATACGTCACTGCAAGCACCTCCGAGAAATAAATGTAATTATTCTCTGTTGTGCATTCGCGCTTTCTTAATCCCATTAATAACACTTCAAGTACTTCCACTGTTTTTCACGGAGAAGACGAAGTAATTCTTTCCCTAATTTTTGTTGTAATATCAGCATAATTTATGACTTTCTTCATTTTTTTTCTATTTTTTTCTTGCGTCTGTTCTTCGTTAACGTTCAACATAAATCAATGAGGGCTATACTTTATCTTAGCACACGTGTGCTTTTTTTTATTCTTATTCTAGTTTGTGAAATATATATATATATATATAATCAACGAAATGTAGATAAAACCGATAAACCAGTCCATGTCTTCCTCCTTTCCATACCTAATTCATTAACACGTAACGTTCGCAAGTAAAAGTAAAATCTTCATATTATCTCTCACTGTCAGATTAATATTTTGATTGGTACACTATCAATTTCAACGAAAATCTGTCATGATTTCATGAGTATTTTTTTAGATTTAATTAAAACGCGTAGAACGTTTCTTAGCACATTTTCTACCCGATTTTATTTAACATGATTCCTTGCTAACTTAATAGTTAGTTATATTTTAAACTTGCAATGTCCAGTTAAATTCAAAATATCACAGCGGATCTTCTTCGATATGGATTCCAGTTTTTTTTTTCCTTCCGCTAATTAAGAAAGAACAATAGTGCAAAAATGTTGTATTGTCTTATATATACAGGGTGTTTCTTAAATCTCTTGACACAGCGTAACTCTGTTATGATCAGAGTTACAACAAAATGTAAAATACATACAGTAGAGACTCTAAAACTCGGTACTCGATAACCCAGTTCATTTCTGTCTTATCAAGTAAATTACTGTATAGTGTGTGTTCATTAATTTTCATGTTCATTTATCGTAAAGGCTGCATGCCTTAATAAAGTACGCACTTTTCGTTTATTTAAGAGTAATTGAGCAGTTTATTATATGTTGTATTCTCAAGGGATCAGTACATACAAGCACAGTGCTGTATTTTCTGAGGAAACACTCGAATTTATTCTTTTCTTTTAAACCGCATTCCCGTTAAACTGGCATTTTCACAAACTCGGCCACCCTTCGATCCACATTAGACCTTATATAGGCCTACATTAGTTTCATCCATTAGTCATCATTAGATCCACATTAGTTTCATATGTGTACTTGCTACAAGGTCATGTGGATGAACGAACAGAAACATGATTGGGCTGAAAAAGGTTACTTTTATTATTGCTGGAAAATTCTGTTCAGTAATCCTCCAAAATAAATAAATCAAAACTATCACCATCACTTTTTCGGAAGTTCAATAAGGAACATTTTTATTCCTACATAGCATTGCCGCAAATTAAAATGTATACACTTTACCTTGGTCTTCTAAACGAATACGTAACTCATGCGTAATAGCATAGTGCCTACGTGGAAGTGCATAGGTATTTGGTGTAGAGTGACACATGTTCTTATGAAGAGTGAGTGAGTGAAATATATGATTTGGTTTTTGGTTCCTTTTCAGAAGTTAAAATTATTCGTGATGATTTTATTATGTAAACTGAAATTTGTATTGAATATTTCAATCAAACAAAGTGAAGTGCTCTATTATTTACATTACTTGTGCTAGGTTATGGGGACCTGAGTTCCAATGCAAGGGGTTTCCAGATCTACAAGTCGAGTGTTGAATGACCGTAAGAATAAACTACTAATAATAACATAATTGACTTCTGTTGGTTGAATTCTATATCTTCTCGATACCTCCAAAACTTTAGAGGGATTTGCACGTAATTAATTACAGCTGCTTTTATGCACAATTTAAAATTTCCTATGAGGCTGTACATAGTGCAAATCCGCAATATAAATATTTATCTTAAAAAAAAAATACTTCAATGGGAAGAGCTGTGCTGTCTTTATACTTTGATAACCAAATTAATTGAATCAACAAATTGATTGAATTACAGAAATATTACAAATAAATAAATAAATAAAAAGTAATGGAGAACATGCTACATCTGCTGCTTAAGTTATATATTTAAAGAAAAATGAAAGTCTGCCTAGTTGTGAAGTAAAACGTTTACTAGGTGATTCTCTATTTGTCGGAATTAGATTGGAATTTAGCTGTTACATGAAACAATGAAAATATAACACTGAACTTTAGGTAACAGCTATATAATTTTAATTAACAAAACATAAAATACAATTTGTATCAAATGAGAGGAGAGGAGAGGGAACGGTGGCTTAGTGGTAGACGGCTCGCATCTGGTACATGGGCTCCGTGGTTCGATTCAGACCAAATAAGTTTGTGGTGTACAAAGTCTTGTCTGTAGATTATCTCGAGATATTCCCGGTTTCCCCTATATTCCTATTCCACCGGATCCTTCCATTATCTATCATTTGATTTAATCCTCTGTCTCCCTTAGCCTAAATCAAATTTCATGCTGTACCCCTAAATATCAATAAGATCTTGTTAAATTTAAACTGAAAATTCTACACTTTTTAAACACAATACGATCTACAATACAAGTACAGTGGTATTTATAGCCATATTGATAAACTTTCCGAAATGTACTTCAAAATGAATTAAGATCTGTTCAGTAAACCTAGCATTTACTCCCTTCTTGACGTTATTCTGCAAGCGGTCGAGCAGCATACTTTAAAAAATAATAATAATAATAATACGAAATAAATAACTAAATAAATGCTGTTGAGTTCCCAAGATAATAGAACAAATGCGTTGAAGAGATGGAATAGTTACCGGAGTAAGTGAATATTTATCAGTATTTTATTTCGAAGCTACAGAAAAAAATAATAGAACATATATAATATAAATAATGTGTATTATTTTGTTTAGAACTTCGTAACTCTAAAGTGTGGAATATGTATATGTTTCTATGTGTATAATACTCAAAATATACACACTACCAAACTACCAAACTACCGGATTATGGAGGTTCTACTGTATAAGTTACACTGTATACAGTTATAACATGAATTGTGAGTAATTTAAATTGACGTAATCTCTCATGAACGCAAACATATCATTTACGGATAATCATGTCCTACGGACGGGACCGTATTTAGCATGTTTCTACACCGGACAATTAGAAAAAGAACGAAATTTTACATGAAAATTGTAATTTGCAAAATATGTTACCACAAAATTGTAATAAGTAATTCAATGACTAAAAACTGAATTTCAATTTTTATTTAATTATTCATTTATTTTAATTTCTTATGTGCATGATTAGAATTCAGGTTCAGATGGGATAATGATTAAAATAATAATTTAATACCTGAATCAAAGCTGTGATTGTTAAATGTGTAGGAAAAATAGGTACCATGCTATACATGAATTTTAAGTAAAATCTTTTATATATATTAAAAAATGCACATATAACTGTAACATTTACTTTTGGTGCTGAAGAAAACACGTGTTTCTCAGATCAAAATTTCTTCCTTGCTAAAATTTTGAAATAAATAAATAAAGAAAAAAAAATAAGTTGTTTAAGTTGACAGAAGCAATATCTCTTTTGTGTGTAGGATTAGTGATTTTCACACGGTGTAATTCTTTCTTCCAACGAATGTCTGGGAGCTCTTCAAATTAAATCTGCGTGAACAAGTGGTTCCTTTTCTTCCTTATCCACTTCTTTTTTTATTTTTGTTCTTCGCCGGTAGTTTAAATCAAAAGAAGAACATTTTCGTGGTATATGACGAGTGTGCAAATCCTAGTTTTTGCACTTGTGCAGCTGCTACTTTTTTTTTTCTCCTGGTGCTTGTGGGAATTCTCATTTGATGCGTGAAATGTAATTTTCTTTTCAGAACGATGAAGACAGAGAAAAGTGAAATTAAAACAGCATGTCATCTGCTGTAACCTAAAACGACTTTCAGTTAAAGAGTTGGCTAGTATTTTTAGGACCTTCCAGGACAGAAATAGCAGTTACTTTGTCTCCAGTGTTACAATGGACTTATCTTGAAAGGTAAACATAAATAAATACATAAATGCAAACAGTTAAATACCTATATTATTTTGATAAAACAATCAATTACACTTTTACGTTTAATTGATTGTGGCAACATTATGTGTGATGCGTGGGGTTGATTCGGGTTTTTGTTTGTATCATGTTATGTAGTAAACATAATACGAATGATTCGTTTTAATGTAGGAAATCGATACTCAAACTTCTATGGCTTTTGTTTTTTAATTACCAATTTTGACAAGCTTAAGTAAATTATTGATGACTTTTTTTTTGTACATATAACATAACGAAGCGAAATTTACAACCCAACACATATAGTAAATTTACAAGGATCATTCCTGTACATCATGTGGTCAAAATGTTGAACATTATGTCGCACATATTCTTCATAGTGGTCCCGTAGATCGATGAGCATATTAGTGAACACGGTTTCCTGGAATGATAGAGCAAATGACCGAATCTTTTCTCTTAACTCCGGTATAGTGGTAGGAAGTTATCTGTTCGGAAAATTGCTTCCTTCAGTGGGAAGGATATGGAAAATCCGTTCCACAGGAAATCAAGCGATGTCCAAACTCTTGTGAGCAGATGGGTAAGTGACTCACTTGCAGTGTAGGCAATAGCTCCGTCTTGCTGCATCCATTGTTGTTATAACGACAGATTTTTCGTGCGGTAAAAGCCGCACAAAGCATGCAAGACAGGGTCAATAATAAACTGTCGATTGATGTGGCGATCAAAGTATACATGGCTTTTCATCACTGAACCATATGTTACTGATGAAATCTTCAGTTACACAACACTCCAGACCAATACAGTAGACGTCCACGCTAATCCCCTGCAGTGAGATGCTGCCCCACACCGTATGAGCGGAAATATTACTCGAAAATAAGTACCTCCTCCTCTGTTGTGAGTAACATTATCTTCGCTCCAACTGCACACTACGCTAGTCCACACACATATGGCACTCACAGCTCATAAGACATAGCATCTGAGCGCTAACCGTACGCGAATTTCAGTACTGTTTATTTTGCCGCATACTATATATATATATATATATATATATATATATATATATATATATATATATATATATATATATATATATATATATATATATATGTATGTATGTATATAGTGGCGGATCTAAGGGCTATAGAGGCTATAGCCCCCCACTCTTGACGCTCAGGTTTACACTGGATAAAATGGGCTTCAATCCTGCTTTACAGTAGATAAAGCGGCAAACTATGGTTTAGCCCCTCCATTGATCATATCCTTGATCCGCCACTATATATATCGGCTTAATGTTGAGTATTCAGTGGTCATTGATCATTGAATAATGTATAGCTTCTATCATTATATATTGCACTTATTACGGATATTATTCTACTGCTGTATCTGGATATCGAATTATCAGATACTAAATATGACACTGAAAAACAAGTTTGTGATTTTGAACGATAACTTTTAATTTGATATCTTCCTATTGCTTAATTTCAGGGAATTTGATTATTGTGCTCGAACATTTTTACCGTGTCGAAAGTCTGGTAGACTCTAGTGCTAAAGAAACCGAAGATTGAAGAGTAGCTGGTATAGGATAATTTATAAGTAGAGTGGTCCAAATGATTTATTCCGTCCAAACATTTCCCAGAGTATCAAAGTGACACTGGATGAACATTTGTTGTGTTATCGTTAGAGACCGGATATTTAGGCATTAAAAACCTGGAAAATATTCAGACAAATAGCCATTTAATTAAAAAAAAATTGCAGCAAAATAGGCACTAAAATGGAACTCGAAAAAATGAAAGATAAGTACTAAATACAATTTTAAAAAAAATAAATTCAAATCATAGATAAAGTCCAAAGTATATAAGCATACCTGTATATATATATATATATATATATATATATATATATATATATATATATATATATATATATATGGTGTTAATGAACTATACCGACAAACTGTAAAAGGTGATTCCTCACATCAAAATAAGAGAAAAACTTCATATGGACCTATGGAGAAAAATGTATAGTTTCAGAGCTAGGGCTGTCCAAATTCGCGAAAAAGACAAATTTCAATAGGCCTTATTTCGAATTCCAGAAACTTGGATGGTGGTTCTTATCAAAGTAAAGAAAGCCACACATAAAATTCAAAAGTGCTTATTTCATCAATTGTTAATAGGTGTGGAGGGTATTCTCTTCAGTGTGTAATTCTAAGATATGTTTTCAATAGAGTTTTCAGATATGCACCTGATTTCAAGAAGGGTCCAAAGTAGGGAGGAGGTCAACCTTGACAACAATGGACATCCAATGCTTCGAAGGGAAGGCAGGAGTGTTAGAAACCGGCAGCTCCATGTTTCTTTGTGTTCAGAATAACGTGTATTTCACGGTATATTTCACCATTTCTTCACTTATAAGCGTGAAAGGAAACATCGCACCATGCGTTTTCCAGAGACGAGAGACAGTACTACTGACGATCCTTAATCTTCCAACATCGCGCTAAAGGATTGTGCGTTCATTGCTATCAAGGCTTATCGTTTTCCTACTTGGACGAATCATAAAGTCAGGGCATATCTCAAAATTCGGTTGATGGTATGTTTGGGAATTTCATCCTGCAGGGGATAATCTGTACACCCATTGAATAATAATGAAATATGCATTTTTGGATTGCGTATGCTGACTCGCTTTACGTTGATAAGGACTACTATTAGAGATGCAAAAAAGCCGGCTTTTTTGAATCGATGTTTTTTTTCACATAAAAAGCCGGCTTTTTTGAAAAAAAACGAGAATTTTGGAAATTTTGGCTTTTTTCATTTTCATGATTTTTCTATCCAAATAGCTTTCTTATAGTATATTCTATAGTTAGATAAGATTTCCACGACCTGAATGCCATATTTACCTCTGTAATTCACCATCAAGATGGATGGAACACATATTTTACGAATTAAAGCTAACATGAAGAATGTAGTATTTGAGGGCAATTTTACAGGTTATTTAACTTTATTTTAACTTTTGAGTTATCGACATTTTTTTTCCTTCTCTAGATCATTTTAGTTTGTCATCCGTGTTTCATTTCTAAGAGCTTAGTACTCCAGCTTCTAGCACGAAAGTTAAACTTACGTTTTTCTATATATCCGTCAAAGCATACGTTTTTCAATATGTCCGTCAAACCGTATTTGCACATTTCTGTTATACTGTAGTTGTGCAATGATTTAGCAATAATTTTCCAGATACAACCTTGAATACCAATTTATACAAATAATTAATAGCGGATTTAGAAAAGTACTTTGGGAGGGGTTTCTCTGATTTTTTCGTTTTCTAAAAGGTCCTAATTTTATTTGGGAGGTGCTTGAAGTTTATGAGTACAGGCATAACTAATATTTCGTTTCGTTTATATGTTTAGCAATAATCTTCCGGATACAACCTTGAAGATCATTTTATACTGAGAATCAGTGGCGAATTTAAAAAAGTGTTTTGGGAGGGGTTTTCTTACTACTAATGTTTAGTTTTTCTAAACATTCGTGATTTTTATTTGACGGGAGCTTAAAGTTTATGAGTAAAGGCATAACTAATAGATATTTCGTTCGTTTTAGACATTCCACAACTTTGGAGAACAGGCTTCAGTCCGAAAGACCGATCCTCTAACCTTCGCAAAACCGTCACTGCTGGTAATTAGTAATAATAACGATTTAAAAACAATAAGAAAGGAAGTCGGCCAACTCCTACACTCCTAGTCGGCCAGTACACGCACTATTTCTACATTCTCAGATGGAATGAAGGAAGGCTTTGTCAGAATGGTCGAATGCTGGGTTGAATCCCGGACTTCCCGATAGAAGCGCAAAAGCCAACCACTCAGTCACGTTTGTTGAGCAGTTGTATTTAGCTTAACTTAAATATATTCCGTAGTCTTTTTTTTTGTTCCGTAATGATATGTTGAATCCCTCTTGTTAAAAATTCAGAAAACTTGAGGACTGGGTAAACTGTGATGGTGGTCAAGGGCGCCCATGTTGTGGTTTCCAAGGAGGGGAAGTATAAGCGACGTTTCAAAAATAGTTTCAAATTTTGCTGTAACTAATGTAAAAATCCTATTGGATTTTCAATATTCTGAAGTACATTTTCCTCTAGGGGGGGCAAGCGCCCCCTTAACCCCCTGATGGGCGCCCTTGATGGTGGTTATAAAAAACTTGACTGTAGAATTTCAAGAATATACAGAACCATGTGCAGCCTTTAATTGTATCATACAAATCTAAGTATTTCTCTTATGTTTTATTTTAATTTTATTTTGTTTCAAAAAGAGGGTATGGAATATTTTGAAGTAAAAATACTACATACAATTTTGCTAGTTATTTGTGTATTTTTTGAAAGAAGTTTTTACTCTTATGGTTGGCTCGTTTACACCAGCTGTTTTTTTTTTTTTAATAACTGGTTTAAACTAAAAGAAATTAAAAGAACAAAAATGCGAATCGTGTGAACTTCATAGTGACGTTTCACATGTCAAACCATCTGCATTAGTCTTATTTCCATTTCACCTTTTAATCAAGGTGTCCCATGTTCAATTGTCGGTCGAACCACAACCCTTCTTTCATGTGTAAACCAAGTACTCTTTCGGATGTCACTTTAAGCGAAAGTCTTCTCCTTGATAACCTCGGTATTACGTAAGGATGTTAAGCCTAAACATACAAAACGAAACCAAATTATATATTTCTGCATGCCTGTTGTTTTATAAAGAAGCGAAGGTTGCTTAAATATATTGATTAAAATTGGTAAAATTTATCGATTGCCTACTTAGCTTCCAACATTAGCTTGGATTGGACTTTCAATGATACCTACATACTAAATTTGTAATTTAATACCTCAGTTTTAGAAAAATAAACACACTGCTGAACAAGACTGCACTTATTTAATATAAAAACACATTTACACGTGACGTTTCGATCTTCTATCCAAGATCCTCATCAGACGTACACTCACGTCTGATGAGGATCTTGGATAGAAGATCGAAACGTCACGTGTAAATGTGTTTTTATATTAAGGGGATGATCTACCTTTTCTCGGCACAAACATTTTTATATTGGACCTTATGGGGAGAACATGGCTACCGAATTTCCTCAGTTTCTAAGGAACTAGGTATCTCTAATGGAAAAGAAAAAAAATTGCAGCATTCTACAGAAGTTTATTAACGGGTTGAAATACTTAAATTGTATATTTGTCTGCTAGTTTAGCAGAAATAAATTATTAAAAAATAAATAAATTAGTTTATTTTTATACAAATTAAAATATGTCTAACTTTGGAACCAATTATGGTAGAAAGATCAACTTTTTTTGTTTTATTCCTTGAGAAGAAACGACTCTAATAGTTTTAATCACAACCATATCTGATACGCCAATTAAAAAATAGTATTTTAATATAAGTATTAAAGTCCACCTGTCAAGAAGTTTGACGAGGGTAAGGCATCCGCGCCCACCCTTTTCTTTTGTTTTCGTCCCGCGAGATATGAAGGGAAGGGTCTTCACAAATCTCTTTCAGCTATGTACACAGACCGTTTGCACAGCAGGTGTCAATGCGAATGTAAACATCATGTCCTCACGTTCAATAGCCCAAGTTCGGCCACTTTCTCTCTCTCTCTCTCTCTCTCTCTCTTTTTTTTTCTCTCTCTTCCGAGGAGGTGTTTCTACCCTGTAAGAAAATTATAGGTATGTACAGAAAATGGTGATCAATTATTTCTGATAGCCAGATGATAGACAAACATTCTAAAATGCCTTCGAATTCCAAAAATGTATCGACCATAACCTTTACCATCTGGTTATTTTCAGGAGGCAAAAGTTATATTATTATTATTATTATTATTATTATTATTATTATTATTATTATTATTATTATTATTATTATTATTATTATTATTATTTGGAGTTAGAGTGCAAAGCCACGAAGATACAAATGGCTCCATTGGCTAAACATACACATAGCTGCCCCCATTCAGAACATTCCTTTGTGCGTTAGAAAACATGCTATAACAATGCGCCCCTCGCAAAAAATCTAATTCAACTCTTATTGACCTCAGTAGCGCTTACTAATAGCGTAAATGCTATAAATCAGGCATTTGCAAGTAGGAACAGGGATTGGCCGAGTCACAGAAATCTTACTGTCGTCACGGGCTGTAAAAGGTAATATATGACATTTTCACAAGAAATAATTATCGGACCTACTGTAGTCGGGTCAAGACTCCACTTAGGAACTAACAGGTGCGCTATCCAAAAATACATGTTTCAGAATCCTAAGGTACTCACGCAACAATTTTTTATAGAGGGGCTTTAGCTACGGGCATATAATTTGAAGTAGTCACCAACTACCTCTATAAAAATCATTGCGGAAGTATATCGCAGGATTCTGAAATTTCGAGTTGGTCTATACTTTTTATCACGACTAGCTATATACCGTTTATATGCTAGTCAGTGGCGGATAAGTGCAGTCTTGTTCAGCAGTGTGTTTATTTTTCTGATTTTATTCTCAAGACGTTGACTATGATTGTGTGTTACTCAGTTTTAGCGTACTGATTATAATACGTTGACCTTTAAATTTTACATGCAAATTAAATTTTACAGGATTTTTCCGTTATTGTTTTACATTTAAAAGAATGACGGGATTTTCCCGATGGCTAGGGCGGGAATTTCTCAATTTAAGAAATTTACTGACCGGACTTCTTTAAGCTTATGGGACCTCTTCCAGCATAACCCCGTTGTTGAATAATAACACCAAGGCGAAACAAACTTATTTATGTGAATATGTAATACAAATACATAAAGCAAAATATCTAAATCAAAAAACCTGGTTTAAACCCCAAAAAAGCCTGGTTTAAACTGCCCCCCCAAAACGGGTTTTTGGCATTTTCAAAAACAACCATGGTTCTTGCCAACTCTGCTTACTTTTGTATATAGGAGGTTAAAATGTGTTTATTATATACATTGGTTAATCCTTTGGAATTCATAATGTAAAAATGTTGAAGTAAAATTGTTTAAAATATCTTTTCGAAATTCATGGTTTACTTTCGAGGTTTTATATTATTATCGGCATCAACCACTAATTAAATGACTTTCTGTGTTATAGAGAAGCGAAACAAAGTCTGCTTTATCGATTTAAAGCAGAATTTTGAAAAAAAGCCCAAAATTTCCCAAGCAAAAAAGCAAAGCAGAAAAAAACGAGTTTTTTTTTTCAAAAAAGCCGGTTTTTTTCCGAGCCCTTGCATCTCTAACTACTATCCACAGTATCTAGAATTCGTAATAGGGCCTCTTGAAATTTTGCTTTTTGGCGATTTTGGACAACCCTAGCTGTCCATTAACACCCTATATATATATATATATACGGTATATATGAAAACGAAACTTGGCATGTATTCCATGTATATTTGGTAAACACATTATCTACAGCACTTTATCGCTACACATAACAGACCAAATATTATACACTTTATCAGTACAGGTAGCAGTCTAAAGTTTTACATCTTATCACTACAAACAACACTTATATTTCTTGGAAGAGGCAGAATCCTTTCTTGGCATACTTTATTACATATTTTCCTAATAAAGTATTGTTTTGAAGAAAATGCATAGAATAGGCAATTTTAGGCACTAACGCAATTATATAGGAAGAAATGGGGAAATAGGCAAAACATTCGAAATAAAATTGACTTAAATTGAAACTATAACCCCCATATAAACTTTAAAACGTTATTTTAAATCATGTTTTAATATTAAATACACTGCCGTTTGACAATTGCTATATCACGTCTGATAGAAGAAACAATTTCGTGAAAGGAAAAAAAAAAAAAAAAAAACACTTGGGTTTTCTCAGCGCGACGATACGACCATGCTCTGTAGGTTGCCACACAATCGCAAAATAGACGTTCGCGTCGTTGTTCTTGTATTGCAGGAGAAGAGTGAGATTCAAACTGTAAACTCCCATAAATAACTACATTTATTTTTCGATGTGTGACCACTTTCTTGGGATTTTCAAACTAAAATCAGTATGATATTAATACAAATACAATTTGTGTTACGATTTTTTTTTTAAAATTTTGAATTGGACAATGCACACAGGTTGGATTTGAAATTAATGCATCCATTTTTAGTCCCTTGAAGAGCGAAACACCGAAGACGTCCGTTATTTCTGGATGCAGATACAACCTACCCTCATTTTACTAGCAGGTTAACTTGTAAGCAAAGGCCTGGAACAATAATTTATATCGTTGTGATTGTGATGACGATTATTATTTTTTACGCGTTACAAAATAAACCCCATTCATCTGGGCTCAATGTAATTTGCACTCACATGATTTGCGGCCATGGAGAAAATTTATGTCCAAATGTGTCAGTTGCGACCGTTCGTGGTTATATTTCTGCAAAGACACAAACAAATCTCCGAGAGTCTACTTACATGATGTTTCTGAGGAACTAATCTAAAATGACGTAGGTCGGTTTCTACGGAACTCATTTTGCAATATTGTTTCAAGTAGTATAGTGGGACAATCTACTTTTGAATCAAAAGTAGTATTGCAAATGAAAAAGAAAAAAAAAACGCTTGTATTTTTTTCAGAAATTTAAGTTTTTTTTTTTTTTTTTAATAAGGAAAAGAAACGTTGCCTCTCGTTTTTCTTCTAAATTTCGTTGAGTTTAATCACTGTATTTTACGAACTATAAGATGTGCCTCCCTCTTCCAAAAATTGCCTCCAAATTCAGATGCGCCTTAAAGTCGAAATTAATATAAAAATGTTCAGTATTTGATTTAAATTTCCCGCCAGTCTTAAAAATGACCATATATTCGATGTCGCGGGAAACCTCTCTGTATCTGGCAACATTGGATTCAACTGGCAGCAGCAGTGTACCAATGCGACGAACATGAGTTGCGGGGATTCACAAGCTTGTTAACACTGTCTGTCTTTGCAATCTAACAAAAATGGTAAAAAAGTTCCGGTATTTTTTTCTCTTTTTAATGCTTAACAATTAAGGCGTGTCTTATAGTCCATAAAATACGGTAGTCTTTTGTAATGTATCTAACTTCTATATACGTAAGAATGATTTGTATGTAGGTGGTTACCCTAAAATGCAACATAAATTAAACACTGAACACTGATACGGTACAAATATTTTACAATATATATGAAAATGGAATCTTTGAATTTTACGTCCCACGATTATGCGGCTACGCTAAAGGAGACGGATATGAGCAGCATACCTTCTAATAATCCGCGTTTCATCAGTGTTTCGCCAATATCAACCAAGAAAAAAAAAAGTATAAATGATTTTATTTTCGTGAATGTTTCCCTTTAGTAAATGAAATGAAATGAAATATTTGAGTTTTACGTCCCTCGGCTAGGGCTAAAGGAGATGGTGATGATAAGAAATGAGTGAAATGGTGGAATGAAGGAAGTGGGAGGAAACGGGAGAACCGCGAGGAAACTCTCGCACACAGTGTTTGTCCACCACAAAGTTAAGTTGGTGCTTGCTGGGATCGAACCAGGGACTCCATACAGAAGAGGTGAACGCTCTCGTATTGAGCCGCCTCGGCTCGGGAATTAATAATTACAAAAATAATATAACACATAGTATAAAATGCAAATAACATGTCCAAAAGTAAAAACTAATACAAATTTGCCTATTAGTATTTTTCTAAATATCACACATACATAATTTGTAAATTAGAAACATATGATTTGTAGGGCCGGGTCACTGGCGCAAATCCCGGGGAGATGAAGGGGACATGTCCCCTTCAACCTTGGAACTGAGGTGATATGTCCTTCCAATAATCCGATTTAAAATGTGTTTTTGGGGAGAAATTTGATGGTTTTCGCCCGATTGCCACAAAGGAACGTGAGATGAAATTGATTTCCCGCAGAATAAGCCTCAAATCTACCCGTCTCCCAATGTTGAAGACAACTCTGCTCCTCTGATCCTCCACATTGTTTTTCAACTTCATAAATATTTTGGATGTCGAAAAAAAAAAAACATGCGGGAACGGTCTTACCCGTCACCAGTGGCGTATTTACGATTTTGTTTCGGGAGGGGCTTTGCTAACTTTCGGGGAGGGCTTTGCCTGGAAATGTGAAAATTGTGCAAGATATTTCATTTACTTTACTATACTAAGATTTCGGGGAGGGCTTAAGCCCGGAAGCCATCCCCCTAAATACGCCACTGCCCGTCACCCTTATGTTGAAGACAGATTTGCTCCGCTTGGTCGGGTATATCATATATGCGACACGTGCATTTCCACCGGCTGGCAAATTTGGATGAGCTGCAAAATCTCTCATAAATATATTTTTAATTACATATTTCTTGTTGGAAACAGACTTCATGATGCTGGTAGTTAAATTTACTAAGCTGATCTTCTATTTGAATAATACCTTCATAGATCATGTTTAGACCCTAGGTCTCTTTAGTTTAAGGTCGCATGGACAGTGCTAAAGCAAATAGTCCAATAAATCCCAGCATAAATTGCTTGATTGTTGTTAAATACAAGAACTCAATTCCCGAAAACCTTTTCCATTTACTTAGTTATCACAGTACTGATATAAAAGCTGGTCTTGTCTTTGACACAAACAGGTTCCTTACCATTGAAGGTGAAAACATTTTTTAAAAAGAAAAATACCAGATGTAGAAGGATAATCAAGAAATTCACACAAAAAAGCTAGTTGCACTGAAATTACAAACTGATATATTGAGATTGAAAGTCGATATTGAATTCTAAATAAAAAAAAAAGAAAGAAAGAAAGAAAAGTCGCCATGTTTCAGGTGTGTTTCCTTATCTTTCACTAACATACTGTATTATTATTTAACACAGCGAGATTGTATTCGTACACCTTAATTCTTTCTAGTGCAACTGCACTTTCCCTCCCCTTCTTTCTTTGAGTTTTACGTCCCACGGTTATGCCGGTTAGGCTAAAGGAGACGGTGATGATGAGTGATGAATGAAATTGTGGAATGAAGAAAGTGGGAGGAAACGGGAGAACCCCGAGAAAACACACGCACACGGTGTTTGTCCACCACAAAGTTTACTTGGCGGGGGCTGGGATCGTCCCCTTCGTTGTTTGTGCTAGAATAACATACTTAAAATCGTGACTTTTAAGATTTATTATTTCTAGAGAAAGGGGGAAGCGTTAAATGATGCCGTTGCACGGGGCAGCAAATTGCCCATAGACAGCCCTGATATATACATACAAGACATGAATATAGGAAGGCATGATTTGAAGTAATGCAGGGTGTTTCAAAATGAATATTAGTGTTTTGAAATAGTAGTATATATTACAGTTAACTTACAATTATAAGTATCAAATTAAAGAACAACTCAAACAGTTTTGTACATACGCAGGCACATGCACTATTTCCTCTGTCTGTCGTTAGGAAGAGCTAGTGTCAAAGATGGCGACTAGAAAGCAGAAAGCTTTCTGTGTTCTAATTTTGCAAAAGCTGAATCTGTAGTTACAGTGCAACCGTCTGCGTGAAATTTTTTAAGAACACGCTTACTTCTACGTCCTTATCGTTTGCAGTTGCTACAAGGTCTAAAGCCTGCTTACTACGGTTTACGTGCCAATTTCGCAAGTGAAATATTGCTCCATAACAATGAAGATTTTCTGGATACGCAGAAATACGTAGGAACAAACCATGGTTCGACCAGGAATGCATAAAACTAGCAGAGAAGAGAAAACAGGCAAAATTACGCTGGCTACAAAATGCGAATGAAATGACTACACAAAATTTCGCAGATATCAGGCGGGAAACTTCCAAAACTTTTAGAACAAAGAAACGCGATTTTCTGAAAGCTAAAATTAAGGAACTTAAAAATAATAGTAAAAATAAAAACATTCGGGACTTGTGTAAGGGAATCAACGAATTTAAGAAAGGCTATCAACCTCGTGCTTATATATTAAAGAAATCTGACGGTACAGTTCTCACTGACACGGATAGCATCTTAAATAGATGGAAAGATTTCTTTGACGATTTGCTGAACACGCAACCAAAAACTAGTGTTCGTGGAGAAAAGGAGATACACACCGCAGAACCGTATATTCCAGAACCCAACCGAATAGATATAGAACACGCTATAAATAAATTAAAGAAACACACATCTCCGGGTGTAGATGAAATTCCGGCTGAGTTAATTTTAGCTGGAGGCGAAAAATTGTGGAACAAGATACACAAACTCATTCTCCTTATCTGGAACAACGAAGAATTGCCACAAGAGTGGAAAGAATCAATCATTGTTCCAATCCACAAGAAAGGCGACAAAACTGACTGTAATAATTATCGAGGCATTTCTCTTCTGTCAACATCCTATAAAATCCTTTCAAATATTCTGTTAGCAAGGCTGACCCCATACGCAGATGAAATTATTGGAGATTATCAGTGCGGATTTAGACGAAATCGATCAACTATCGACCAAATATTTACCATTCGCCAAATACTCGAAAAAAGTGGGAATACAATACCCCGGCACATCAACTATTTATTGATTTTAGAAAGGCGTACGACTCGGTTTGGAGAGAAACATTATACAACGTTCTTGCAGAACTTGGAATACCGAGAAAGCTAATTAGATTAATTAAGATATGTTTAAATGAATCCCAAAGTAAAGTCCGGGTAGGAAAATTTTTGTCCACGAGCTTTCACGTCGAAAATGGCCTGAAACAAGGAGATGCGTTGTCGCCATTATTATTTAACTTCGTTTTGGAATACGTTATAAGGAAAATGAAAGATAGCAACCAGGGCTTACAGTTGAACGGTATTCACCAGGTTATGGCATATGCTGATGATGTAAATTTAATAGGAGATGATAGGAGAACAATAGAAAGAAATGCAGAGATCTTATTAAACGCTTGCAGGGACATGGGTTTAGAAGTAAATGCAGAGAAAACTAAATACATGAAAGTGCGTCGGGACCGGAATACAGCAAATTATGGATACGTTAAAATACTAAATAATACTTTTGATAAAGTGGATACTTTCAAATATCTAGGATCAATATTAACAGAGGAAAATCATATTCACGGAGAAATTAAATGTCGACTAAAAGCAGGGAATTCGTGTTACTATTCGGTTCACAATTTCTTGTCGTCGCGAATTCTGTCGAGGAATTTGAAACTTAAAATATACAAAACGATAATCATGCCTGTAGTTCTGTATGGCTGCGAAACATGGTCACTTACTCTGAGGGAAGAACATAGACTGAAAGTATTTGAGAACAAGATCCTGAGACGAATATTCGAACCCAAGAGGAACGGGAATGGGGAATGGCGGAAGCTTCATAACGAGGAACTACATAATTTATATGGTTCACCCAACATTGTTAGGGTCGTCAAGTCTAGGAGGCTTAGATGGGCGGGTCATGTAGCTAGAATTGAAGAAAGTAGAGACGCTTTCAAAGTCTTGACTGGAAGACTAATCGGAAAACGACCATTAGGAAGACCTAGGCGCAGATGGGAGGACAATATTAAGATGGATCTCGCAGAGATTGGAATACAGAGTAGAAATTGGATGCAGTTAGCTAAGGATAGAAGTCAGTGGAGAGCTTTTGTGAACGCGGCATTGAACCTCCGGGTTCCATAGGCCATATAGTTAGTTAGTTAGTTAGTTAGTTAGTTAGTCGTTTCGGTGATAAATCGACATTTCACCTAAGTGCTAATGTGAACACTCATAATGTTCGCATCTGGGGGTTAGCAAATCCTCATGAGATGGTACACTTGCAACGAGACTCCGCTAAATTGAATGTGATTTGTGCAATATTGTGGAAAGTTTATGGGTCTTTCTCGCCTATCGACTCGATGTGTGCCGTGTGACGAATGATTCTCACATTGAACACCTATAAAAGAAAAAAAAAACTGTTTAATTTGCTCTTTTACTTGATGTATGGTTTATAATTGTAAGTTAAATGTAATAAGTACTACAAACCATTTAAACCCCAACATTCATATTGAAACACCCTGTATTTCCCAGCTACACTGTTGAAACTAAGATGTAAAAATGAGAGAGTTTTTTTCTTATCAAATTACTAGTCGAGAGTATAACTAGTACCATAACACGAGTTACTAGTAAATAAAATGTAATCAAATGTACGATAATCACACAATTTTGCTCGTATAGGTACAAAAGAAAAAAAAATGTAAGCTACGAGGGCTTCGACTCAAGTTCCGCTCATTATTTCACTTATCTGAAACATAAATTAATAAATAATAGTTACCAAAAAAATAGAAAAAAAAAAACAACAACATACATTTGAAAGGAAAAAAAATGTGAAAGAGAACGATGTTTCTTATTGGGAAAAAAAGAAACTTCACAGAAAAAATATTTTTTTTATAACTAATCAAAGATCCAATATATTTCAATCAAAATATTTCTTGTATGCCTTATATCTGGAAAACTTCATATTGTGTAACCAAACCTAGACTATAACTTAACTCAGTATGATGTGCTTATTCCGTACAAAATACAGAAATTCGATTTAGGGGCTGTTCTAAAATATTGTGGCCCCGATCCTAAAATTAATTATTGGCCAAGATCGTAATTTTTAATCCATTTTTTATCATTCCTAAAATTCTTGTTTTGGTCAAGATTCCCGGCAACTTTTGCTAAAATTAGGCAAATTTGGTGAATTTACGGAATTGGACGATGTTTTTCACGTATTTCTAGTGAAAAAAGTATCTAGCCATATTTGGTTATTTGCCCATGATTCATTTTGCGAACCGCGTAGTATTCAAAAAATATACACAATTTTTTTTTTAATAAAATAAATTCGTCAAAGGACATAATTTTTAGGCCTAATTATCAGCCCTTAACAAACACGATTCGTTTTATTATCAGCCCTTGGAATACACATTTGACTTTATGACAGAATAAGGAACAGTATTTATTTATTTTAACTTATATATCTAACGTGTCTAAGAAAGAATATTAAATTTTAATTACCGTTTTGATGCCAAAGGACATATATATTTTTCATGCTGTAGATTGGAAAATGCTCGTCGTGGTGGCCACGACTTTTTTGGGGGATGGGGCTAACATGAAGTCATTCTAACCCTGTACAAATATTTTCTTGCGGAGAGGCCGATCAGAAATATGGTGATGGTCTAATTGGTAAATCAAATAACTTTATTGATCATCAATTACTCAATATATCTATGGATTGATATAGAAGTATGATAACGTATATTATTGCATTTAGGTATAATCATTAGGAGGGGTTGAAGTGAGGTGAGAATAAGATTATCTTGGCGCTACAACATAAGGTAGGAAACGGTTAGGGAGATATTATTTTCCGATTCTGGGTCTGCTCAGGATAGTGATGATAGACACTATAATGCCTGTTAAAAGAGGTGTATTACTGTGCGTATCATGGAAAGTGTAATGCAAATCTGAATAAATGGCAAATGCTGCGACAACATCAGGATGATTTGGTGGAAGTGAATAACGGCATAAAGGGCAAAGTAAAAGAATAGGGATGGTGAACAGGTTTATATGTATCGTAGTCTATATATATATTTTGTAGAGTATCAAGACAAAATGGTGCATTTGATCCAGTCTGTTGCTGATATATGGGAGTCGAAGTTTTTCGATATGGTGAGGTATATGAGGAATGGAGTGTGGGCATATAAATCTTGAATAGAACTAGGTACCTTGCTGTGATATGCAATGCACAAGCCGTGTTGTTCGAGGATCATGAGTTTATTATCGAAGCTGGAACTTACAGCGATCCAAGCTGTAAACCCACAGGTGAGGACAGGTCGGAGGAATTCATTGTACGTCTTTAGAATGGTAATGGCTTGTATTCGCCAAGTTGTGCCAGTAAGCCGGCAGATAAAATGTAGTCTATTGTATGTTTTAATGATAAGCTGAGCTAAGAGAGATTGACATATAAAATAAGTATCGAACGTGATGCCTATGTATTTGGTGTGTTTGATTGGTTTAATGGGAGTATCAACAAGCTAAAGTCCAAGTGATTTGGGTTTCTTTGATCTCAGGGCCGTCGCTTAGGGAGAAAAATATCGCCTGAGTATACTCAGAGTTAGGTGTGATCGCAATTTTGAGTACCAACAAACAAAGTGTCAATGACAGATTGCAGTCATGTGTTCAATTGATGTATTGTTTTGCAACGGGCAAGGAAAGCTGTGCCGGCCTGAATGAATGAAGAGATGTGCATTACGAGTAAAATCGCCAACAAAAAGCAAACCCATAAGTGGAGATAAGGCTGAATTTTGCGGGATGCAGGGATGAAGGAATTTTCGACTAACATATATGTAATGTAACAGGACAAAAAATAAAAAATGAAGCGAATGCAGCCTACTGATAATTGAAAGAACAACAGCTTAGAGAAACGTGCAATATGTCATACGTTGTCGAAAGCCTTCTCAAGGTCAAAGAAAAGTAAACAGGAAGGCCGTAAGCAGTTGAAATAATTAGTAATGAGATAAACGAATTCTAAAAGCCGGTCTTAGACACCAATATGAGAACGGAGCATGCTTGGTAGAATGAAGACTATTAACAAGAATGTGTTCGAGGATTTTGCAGAAAATAGTGGTTATTTGAATTGAATGGTAAGATAATACAGTACTATCAAATGCGAAAGAAAAACAAATACTGAACTAAGAGCATAATCGCGTGCTCAAGTGTGGAAAATTACCCAGTAGTTGCAAATATCAGTTAGTAATGAGTCTTAGTCTTAAAATACAGTTACAATAAGTTGTAAATATTGCAAGGAGAAAGTTAGTTGTCCAGAAATAACAATTTTTCGTAAGAACAAGTTCATTAGAACTAGGAACCAATGGAAAAGACGTCTAACAGCTTCGGAAGTAGCAAAATAATGACTGAAGTTCCGTTCTAAATCGATATTAGATGGAACGGTGATCCGAGAAAAGGGCATTTATGGTCTTGGAAGCGCAACTGTAAAAACGAAACCACTCTTTCGAGCTGGAAAGATTGAAGAATGGTAGGCCTACTCTTGGGAGCAAAATGATAAAGACTGGAACAATTAACCGATCATTTCTTCCTTTTTTGGGGGGAGGATTCACGTCAATTAACCCTCAGAGAATACATTACAAAAAGACAAACCACTACTAGAAAGCGCTACAACAATCTCCTGAACAAATTACGCAATGCTCTGAAAACGAAACTCCTCGGTATGCTCTTGAAAGATGATTTTCTACTAGCTGACAATGCACCAGCTCATTCATCTCAACTCGTTGTCGATAAACCAAGGGCTGTAGCTTCCTGGTATTGCAGCATAAGCCTTATTCTCCCGACTGTGCACCCAGTGACATTTTTCTTGTTCCCCCAAATGAAGAATCCGTCGTGTGGTCACCATTTTGACACAAAACGTGGAAGAGTGGCGTAAAGAACAACGTGCAGAGTTCTAAAATGACGTTATTCGTAAATCAAAGAACGCTGGGAGAAATGTGTAAAACTGTGAGATGACTACATAGAGAGGGGTTAACAGCTACAAATCACAACAATCTTTGTATTCTTATTTCTTTACTAAGGTAACTAAAGCTTTACGATACCCCTCATGTATATATATATATATATATATATATATATATATATATATATATATATATATATATATATATATATATATATAAGGTGATTCTTATAGGGTTTATAACTTCAGTTATAATTATTTATTGGAATCACATACAGACCTAATTTATATGTCATTATATTACTAAACACTTCAAGTTTGACTCACGTAGCGAGTAGTTGTTGAGTTGATCACACGCGGCGCCACAGGTCAGTCGTAGAAAATGGAAATTTCCACTTGTGCGGAAAGAGCTAAGTGCGTGTTTTGGGTTGACGAAACGAAGTCAGCAACGAGTGAACGGCGTAAGTTTCGCACCCAATAATGCAAATAACCACCCAGCAGACCAACAGTATACAAATAACACCAGACATTTGTTGAAATAGGTTGTTCTGTGCTACACACAAAGGCTCCAGGGCGCTGTCCTGTGACTGACGGTGTGGTAGAAGCAGTGTGAGAGTTTTGTCCGCAGTCCTCGAAACTCTACACGACGTGGATCTCAAGAAACTGGTATCCCTCAGACCACATTCGACGTTTATTGCGTATACGTTTATGCATGAAATCATATAGACTGTCCTTGGTTCAAGCACTGAGTGAAGCGGATAAACATGCCCGACATGAATTCTGTGTTACTCTGTTGGATCGCATTAGTGGTGATGAGTCATTCTTGAACAATGTGGTATTCAATGACGAATCGACTTTTCATCTTTTCGGCTGAGTCAACACACATATTGTCGTATTTGGGGCACAGAAAGTCCGCATGCCCCGAAATGTTGGCCACACTTTTTCCAGGAAATCGACTTTCGCTTAGATGTGTCCAGTATGACCGTAGGGGCACACATTGAGCCATAATGGGTTTATCACACACACATACAAAATAACTCGAATTGTTTTGCATAAATGGCATATAAACCAATGAATTGAGTTGATTTTGAGTTTAGCGCCCCGTTCAGCAGCGAGGCTATATGAGACGTGGACCTACTGATTAACGTGGAATCCGAACCACATGATCTCCCGCCGGGAATCGAACCCGGGTCCCCACGCCAAAGGCGCGTACGCTAACCGCTTAGCCACGGAGGAGCTCAGCATATAAAGCAAGTCTCTATGTGGTTACAATAAATAATTATAGCTGATTGAAGTTGTAAACCTTATAAAGAATCAGCCTATATAAAATGATACAAAGGCATACACAATTTAAACCATTGCCAGAACACAGTACATAATTGGAAATTGATTACAAGAGAAAAGTTGCGGGGCATAAATTAACAAAATCAATACCTGAATTATGTTCAAACTATTTTGTTCTATCACCCGTATTTCAACACACAGAAGACTATTATTCTGTAGTTAGTAGAAAGCTATGTTAGTTGGTAGTGTAGCTTGATCTCGTAGCAACACTTTCTCGGTGTTGAAGATTTCCATGTTCTCTGTTCACAGAATGCTTAGCGGAAGTACTTTGGAGAAAATCCACTAGCTAACCACCGGAATTCAAGAGAGGTTATCGTGGTGGTCATTAAGGTTAACCTTTTACCGTTCACAGTAAGAGAACTCTGAGCCATTTAAATATATATATATTTATTTATGTTAGGAGTTTTGTTGCGTTTCTACCAGACACAAATCTTTCCTACTATTATTATTTCTTTCTTTTCAGAGGAATTCATAAAATCTAACCAATGAACATTTTATTTAATCGAATAAACGAAATAAAACTAAATAATAAATAAATAATTTAACGTTTCACAAAATTAAAAATTAATTACGTAATACGTAAACGCTTGTAAACTAATAACTATACAAACCATACTAAGGAGTTAAGGATAATTAAATACATCTGTAAATTTTGTCAATTTAAGAACACAATTTGGTTCATGGTTTTGGTGTGGTAAGCTTTTTCTTCAGTGAAATACTTATTTGAATACAAAAGAAACTTACTTTCATTTCATATATTATATAAAAATCATCAACAGTAATTGTTATTTCTTGAAAATGTTGAGCATTCGAACTTCAGACGTGCATAAATCCTTAATTAAAAAAAATGAACACTCCGTTGTCGAAGTTGTATATCAAAGTCAGATCAGATCATATTTTACCACTTCTTACTGTAGCAATTCTTGAACGATTCCGTCCAGTTTGCGATCAGTTCTGTTTTGCGACTAATGTCATTACCGTCCATGTAGCGAACAACTCTGACATTATGACAAGAGTTATCAGCCACGATAAGTAAATGAAATTCAGTTTCCGATCATCCAGTGACAACCAGTTCTGTGAACGAAAAGTCTGGAAAGATTAAATGTCTGAACTAGTTACTCGTAGTAATTCCCAATAGAGTATTTCCCGATATAGAGGTATGCGTACTTATAACTAATACAGAAATACATAGTAAAACATTCACTTGACTCTACACGAGACGCGAATATTCATTTGTATACGCAACTCCAAAAGTGCATTACCACATACATTTTCTCTTTTCCTGCAATAGCAGGCAACCCAAAATTCTCAGCGTTTGTGTTTGTTGTGAATTCGAAAGGCGTTGGACCAAACCTCAATTTTGTAACAAATATATCAGTGTTGCAAACAGCAATAATAATAATAATAATAATAATAATAATAATAATAAAACAAATTGTTAAGAATGACAATTTTACTATCGGAATTGGATGACATCAGAAGTTACAAAATGATCTTACTTAAGCAGTTCAAAAAAGATGAATGGCAATAAATATATATCAGAGGAAAGCATTTCTCTCCTTCCCCCCCAAAATAATCTCATAAAAAAAGAAAAAAAATACATAATGTAAAGTTTTAATACAAAAGCCAAACCCAAAATTTTGAAAGTTGACACCCGAAAGCAAGAACAGCTGAACCGAAGTGAATGAAATTCTGCACAGATATAGCAGACGTAAAATGAGGAAATACAAGTTTCGAATTTTTCTAAAAAAAAAAAAAAACGGTTGAGTGGGGCACGGATCCCTCCGAACATTTGATCACGAGATATAAAAAGTGCTAGTAACAAATGTCAGATGTGTGTAAAGGACATGGAGAATTGCAACGAAACTTTGTGTAGTGACAATAGGAAAAAAAATAAAGGAATACTTTTTTATCTTTTGCGGAGAAACGGTTTTAGGGGACAAAGGCTCCCACCCAAAATTTTGAAAGTTGACGCTCGAAATTCAAGAAAAATGAACTGAAGTAAATAAAATTGCGCACAGATATTGTAGACATAAAATGAGGCAATACGGGTTTCGTATTTTCCTGAAAAAAAAAATTGGGCGAGGCACGGACCCTCCCCCCAAACTTTTGATCACGAAATATCAAAAGTGATAGTAACAGTATGTCAGATGTGTGTAAAGGACACGAGGAATTGCAATGAAACTTTGTGGAGGGACAACATGCAAAAAGTAAACGAATACGGGTTTTTATTTTCTGCGGAAAATCGGTTTTAGGGGACAAAAGCTCCCATGCAAAATTTTGAAAGTTAACGCCAGAAAGGCAAAAAGAAGTAAACCGATGTAAATGAAATTGTGCACAAATATTGTAGACATAAAATGAGGGAATACGGGTTTCGTATTTTTCTGGAGAAAACGGTTGGATGGAGCACGGACCTCTCCAAACCTTTGATCACGAAATATCAAAAGTGCTAGTAACTGTATGCCAGATGTGTGTAAAGGACATAAAAAAATGCAACGAAACTTTCTGTATGAACAGTAGGCAAAAAATAACCGAATATATATATTTTTATTATTTTCGGGAGAAAAACGGTTTTGGAGGCAAAAGCCGCCGTCCAAAATTCTGAAAGTTGACGCCCGAAAGGCAAGAAGAAGTGGACAGAAGTGAATGAAATGTGTACAAATATTGTAGCGGTAAGATGATTGAATACAGATTTCGTTTTTTTTTCTGAAAGGAAAAAAAAAAAACTGTTGAGTGGACCGAGGCGTTGAGTGGTGGGAAAAGTGGACCGAAGGGAATGAAGTTGTTTGTAGATATTGGATATGTAAAATATGTTTTTTCCTGTTTCAGAAGTGTCGTGTCTCCATTCGATTTCTTCAAATTTGGCAAATCAACTGCAAGCACAAACACTATAGCGTATTTTATAGTATTTCAGGAGGCACCTTTAAAACTTACAATGTTTTTGTGCATCAACAAAAACACGTGTCGATTTATTTCCAATTGCTGTTGATCTGCGAAATTTAAAGCAATACAGATAAGGACATTTGAGAAACTCGAAAGGCCTTATTTAAAATAGGGTCTACATAATATATACACACAATTTCATTTGCTTCTGTCCACACCTTCCAGCGCTATTACGGTAATATTTACTTTTTTTTCTGATAGGAACTAGTCCCCAACACTGTTTTTCCGCAAAAATTAAAACCCATTTCATTTATTGTTTTGCAAATTGTCCCTATACGAAGTTTCGTTGCAATTCTCCATATTCTTTAGGAACTTCTGACGTATGTTTATTTGCACTTTTGATATTTCGTAATCAACGGTTTAGAAGGTCTGTCCCTCACTTAACTTTTTTTCTAAATAAAAATACGAAACCCAATTATCTAATTTTACGTCTACAATATCTGTGCACACTGCCATTGAGTTCAGTGCACTTTTTTCTTGCCTTTTGGGCCTCTAATTTCAAAATTTTGGGTGGGTGATTTTGAACCCTAAAACCGTTTATCTGCAGAAAACTAAAAAAAAAAAACTTGTGTCGTTTGAATTTTTCATGTCCTTTAAGCACTTCTGACATACAGTTATTAGCACTCTTGATATTTCACGATCAAAGTTTTGGAGGGGTCTGTGCTCTACCTAAACATTTTTTTCTTATTCAGGAAAATAAGAAACCCGCATTCCCCACGGTGGAAACGAAGAAAAAAATCACCTGTAGAGGGATAAAACACTGAGGTATTTTTTTTTTTAAATTTTGCCAATCAGAGCTCCTTTAATCGTGTATATTCGACGATAACAGCTTCGGATCCGATAAAATGCACTCGGCATGTAATGTTATTACAAAATGACGCGTGTCTGTTTACTTTATTTCATAGTTCTCCCATATGAACTTTCTAGTGATCAGATACAGTTTCCACTTAATTCATACAATCATACGCGCTCATCTCAAGATTTTTTACTTCATGATGTAGAGGCAGGGGTTAATCTTGACCCCCGGTACTTACTTTAGGGACAGTTAGTCAGGAAAAAATAATATATAATAATAACCGCCTGCACATGGTGGTGATACTTCGTATTGATCCCTTTGCGATTCTAAGCGACGAATCAAAGGAGCGCGTTCCAAAATGATGTCCTCGCTGTTTCGCGGTGATACTGCAACACCCCGACTCTAGATATCTGTTTAGACCCGACGAACCCTGCCGCCAGTGGCACAGTAGAGGCAATACTTCGGCTCGTCTCTATATCAACGATCGACATTTACCACTTCAGCATATGGGCCACTAGGTGTTGTCGACATTTAAGGTATGGGGTAATTAAACAGATCTTTCAGAAAGAAATTTACAATGTAATTCTTTGCAATTACGTTCATGTAACAGACAAATTATAAACAATGTCACCTACCATTCAAATGCAATCCATGTCCACGTGTGCGTTTGATATGAAGTCTAATTCTGAGTGAGGAATAAACACAATAAAGAGGATTGTGTTGTTTCATGCAAATAATAGTAATGAAAAGCTTTATTAATAGTAGTAGTATTAGTATTAATCAATGTGATTTCATCAAAACTAACAGAAAATCACTCACAAAATTCAAAGAAGCTATGCACAATTCGTTCTTAAAAGCATCTCATAGCAGGATTCGAAACAACTATATTTGAGTTTACAGAATACCATGCATTACTGATTGATACCGCGTAATATCAGACTGAGATTGTTATTTTTTTTTACTTCGTATTACTTACTTTAAAGTCCGGAATAGATCTAAATATTGAAGATAAAGAGAGAACAGAAACGACAGAAACATTATAACATTACCTGAATTGTAAAATATTGCACTGAATAATAACAGTAAAGTAAAACAGTGTCCATCGTTTCTTATGTTTACTATTGATTTGAGAAAGAACAAATGAGAAAAGTGATAGAGTGCTAAACGAAAACAGAGGTTTAGTTTTTGATAATGTCTGCCTTTACATGGCTGTAACCTTTCGTTCAAGAATGTTACTTTCAAGCTATTCCCAGTGGTCTTCCTAGGCACAGGCAAGTAGAATATACTTCTGTCAAGTAAATCTTGACGGAGATGCCATGAATTAGGAGAAAGGCGCTGAGCTTCAAATCAAGGTGTTTGCAGTTCTAATATCCCCTATTTCTGAGATTTAAAAAAAAAATAGTTGAGAATGCTGCAAGAGCATTGCCAGAACGAACTTAAAAAGAATGGAGAGATAGAGGGGGAAGGATAACTGCCATTGTTCCTGGATGTACAAGTAAATCTTTTTATTCTCCCTTTCTTCTGTTTCTCTCAAAAAATAACAAAATATCATTTCTCTATAACTTACACTTCTCGACATATGGTTGCTTAAATATCTAGAAATTCGGACTTTTTTGGCCAATATCTTGGGAATGGTGGCCACTTGGCCAATGGCCAGTTGGACAGTGGCCACCGGTTACTACTTGGTACCAAAATATTTTTCATCCTCTTAGGTATTTATCAACATCAATATCATATCATTACAACTTATGGTTTCCGAACTATGGATCGTTAAATATCTAGTAATTGGCCATTGTTTGTCCAATATCGCGAGAACTGTAAGTCATAGAGAGATGGCATTGGTGTTAATCAATACTTAGGGAATGGTAAAAATTTTGGTACCGATATTAGTTAGTGGCCACTGGCCAACTGGCCATGGCCAAACCAGTGGTTCAGTTGGACAGTGGCCACCGGTTATTATTAGTACAAAAATCTTTCCCATCCTCTTAGGTATTAGCCAACATCAATATAATTTCTCTACAACTAATGGTTCCCGAGCAACGGCTCGTTAAATATCTAGAAATCGGCCACTTTTGGCCAATATCAAGGGAACGGTAAGCCATAGAGATATTATATTGGTGTTAATCAATACCTAAGAGGAGGGTAAACAATTTGGTACCCATATTAATTAGTGGCCACTGGTAGCGAAGTTCAACAAGATCATATCTCAATACATGATTCCCATCTAGTCCAAGCCTGGTTTCAAGAGGAACCCAAAGTTGAGGTAGTCGACTGGGTTCCAAGAGGATCTGACTTGAACCCAATGGAAAATATATGGGCGGAAGTTACAAGAACTATACACGAAAATTGGCCTGATCTCCCACCAAGAACAGCTGACGCACTTTGGGAGCTAGTTTCTGACGCGTAGGAAGAAATAGCACAGGGACATCAATATGTAGCTAGCTTGGTTAACTCATTACCAAGAAGATTAAAATGCGTCATCGAAACTAACGGCGATTATACGAGATATTAATACCTGAATAAAGATTTGTCTTCATACCCAGGTGACCTTCGAGCTCTTTCAAGAGCTCACTAAGTTTTTCCATTTTTCCTTTAATATTGCTTTCATTGGGACGTTTTGCGTTTTGTCGGAATGTGCAATATATATTTATTTCTGCTCCTTTGTTTACCCTACATAGATAGTCCAGTAGTTAGCACGTGTGCCTTTGGTGTACAGGGTACCGGGTTATATTCCCGCTGGGAGAGGCTTGTGCTTTTATTTATCTGTGATAATTCTGTAGTCGTGCCCCTGTTGTTAAAGAGGTACTGCTAAAACTATAAAACCGAGTAAAACAATTACAAATAAAAGATCAGTTACTGAGGAACGTTCGGTAAGTCAGTTTTGTTTTAATATCTACTGCCTAGGTCGTCAGTTGCTGGGTTTTGTTGTCGCGGGTTCAATTCCCGATAAGGGCCCATTAAAATTTTACTTGAACTAGAATTTTTTTGCACGAATCATCCGTTTTCTTTAGCCTAAAGAACTTAAAGTATATGGTAAAAATGAGAAAAGTATATGGTAAAAATGAAATAAATAATAAGACAGTAATAATACTATTAATCAGTATATATCTACATAGGATATAAATAAAAAAGACGTCGTCTATCAGAACAAAAAAAATGGCTTAACCGTTTGAAATTATTTTTTTAGTTAACACTTTCACCTACTTCTGACTCATGGGCACCCGAAGGGGGCAGGGTGGGCCGCTCTCTGACTCACGAAATGTATGCAAATAGAAATACCAAACATAATATATAGCAACCATGAAGATAGCCCCTCCTAGAACATTTTAGGGTGCCATGCGCGGACTCTCTTGTTGTCACGCCATTTGTATTAAGATGCGTATCTTAACAGAGGAGACGAGTTAAAATTTATGCCAAAAATAGAATATCTAATATTTGTGAGATGAAACTTGACCCCATGCCGTTAACGTCGCCAATATCTAGTGGGACACTTGCCGGTAAATGTCGATCGTCGATATAGCGACTCATCGAAAGATTGCCGCTAGTGTGCCCCTATCAGCAGGGTTTCGTCGAGTCGAAACAGACATCTAGAGTAGGGGTATTGCAGTTACCACTACGTAGCGGCGATGACTTCTTTTCGGTCCATCTTTCGATTCGTCGCGGAGAATCGGCGAAGGGACCGAATCGACTTATCACCCGTCATGTGCATGCATTTATAATTATATATTTGTTTTTCCTGACGAATGTTCCTAAAGTGAGCTTCGGGGTCAAGAGTAACCCATGCTTCTACATCACAAGGTTGCTGTTTCGCGCCATTCTGGGAGAACTTTATATATATTTTGTAAGTGCTTTTTAGACTCATCTTAATGTAAATGAATCATGCATATAGACTATTTAACATGTTTTGGTGAAGTAATTTTGTAATTCATTGGCATTTCGTCGCGTCTCTGCCACCGGTAGCCCACTACTGGTATAATTGTCAAAACGGAAGTGGGGCCACTGCGGATCATTGCATTGGGGCCATCAATTTTTGGCGAGCTCGCTAATTACCCATCGATTGTCCACCGACGCTTACGACACGTGGTAACTCTAAATTAAATTTAATTTGGAAATCACTATAGTTGCTATAAGAACTAGTTTTTGAACTTGGACTGTGTAATTTTGATCTTTTGAGGCAAACATTTCCTAAGTTCAACTTCGAGTATCTTCGGGAAACAGTAAACCAAAGATGGTGGGTTCGAAGCCGCAATCCAACGTTCACTATCGAAAACATTCTTTAAATCTGTATTTTCCTCTTTTAAGTGTAATATGTTGATCCGTTATTAACTGGACTGTAGAAACAATTCATCATTGTAATACTTAAGGATAAAGTATTTCGAAATTATGTATACATGGGAGCACATGGTAGTTGCCTCAATCCAACTATAATCAATGCCCTCAATTTCCTTCGTGCAGTTCGAACCGATTTTCCTGCTAGCTGTTACACAACGACATTTAGTTTAGTTATCTACGTGTCGAACTGCTGAGCCAAAGGACAAGGGATCGAATTTCGGAGATGGGCATGTAAATGTTCATTAGTTGCATAATTATACGTTTCACCCATAATAAAATGAACATTACAACTGTTTGTGTTTCCGTGGAAAAGTAAGAATTTTTTTCAAGTTAAACTTGTGAACAGTTAAGCAAAACGAATTGGGCTCATGGTTGTCCGAATACCTGACGATTTGAGTAAATCATACGACACGCCTTTGGTATGGAGTTAAAGAGCTTTCTGATACGTATAAAGAAATCTCACTGAGCTAAACTCCGTTACGAAATAGGACCTACCACAAGCTTCAACACCACGTCAGCGTCACTTCGGTAAACGCTATATCAAAACTTCCTATATAAATTTGACTCACTTGATGTCTAGTCAGTCGACCATACTTGGTTTGTTAGCTAACTATATTGAAGGGATGCAGACGAACAATATGCAAAATCCATTTTTAAATTTTGTCAGAAACGAAGAAAATCTGACGCAATTAGGTTTCAGAATTGTTGAACTTTTTTTTTTTTTTTGCGGTGGGGGTAGATTTCACTCATCTGTTGTAAGTAGTGACTACTGCTGTTAACCATTGTTTTCTTTCATTCTTCATTTACACATCCTTTCCTCTTTCAAGTTCGGTTCCACATGCCATTCCATTTAGTTTCATACATTCGGTTCGATTAAATAGACATTCCTCAATCTCTTATATGTCCAAATTAACAAAACGGTTGTCTTGCTTTCTTTCTAATAATGATGATTTATATTTCAAGAGTTAATTTTAAATAAACTTGCAACCAATTTGTTAATTACTACGAGCATTGAGTTCTTCCTCATTGTGTGTTGATATATATTCTTCAGTGTTTACATTCTAATAATAATAAATATTTATGTCACAATCAGATATAATTACAGTATACAAAGGTTAAGTGGGTAATAAAGCAGTTCAAGCCAATATTTTGCTTCAAACTGTATCGTAGATTACAATACCGTTAAAAGAAATTGAATATTCACATCCAAAATTGATTTTATCTGAGTAGGATGGATAGAGATGCGCACGAGAGAAGATTTGAGGCCGTTTCGTCTCGACAATATGCTGTAAAATGATATCTCGACTCGACAAATGTATATTTTTCTATTGGAAGAGCTGTGTCTCGCCTCGAATTTTGTCAGGAAAACTCTGTCTCGACTCGACTCTGCACATCCCTAAGGATGGACAGTTTGAAGAGCCCAGTATTCCAAAGCTGGCGGGGTAACCAATTACACCATTACGCAACATCTATTTCAGATACAACCATTATTATACACTTCATTTTCACGAGCTTATTCTTATAATAACCATATCGATTTCCTACTTAAATTCAATTATAGATAATTGTTTCTTATGTAGCAGCTAATATTCATGCTATATAGTATAAAACAGATACACATTCAATGTAAATAAATAAAAATGTAACATATTACAGATTACTGGCATTGCGATTTAATCCGATTTTAAGCAGTACATTTTTTCTAAATAATTGTTCAAATTGCTTTATAAGAATCCAGATTATGAGGTACCCTAAGTTTCTGTAATGCAAAAGAAAGAAAATACAACTATATATATATATATATATATATATATATAGTTGTATTTTCTTTCTTATATATGTGTGTGTATATATATGTGTGAGTATTTTAGGGGACTTCCGGGCTTGATCCCACCCCCCGAAATTTTATGTTTATTCAAATAAAATATTGTAAAGTGAATGAAATATATTGTAGAATGTTCATATCTCCAAGAGTGAAGTTAGCAAAGCCCTCCGAAATATATATATGAATAATTTTCATGTTGAACGTGTGGTTTTAGGTATTCAACTGTGTTCACATTTCTAATTATAGCGTTTCCGTATATGAATTATGGACATGGCGGGCTAGTAAATGTGACAGGGATTTGAAAAGTAAGAGTTCGTCGGATAATGTGTTTCCAATCCCTTCACAGTAGAAATTTATATTTATAAACAAGTTCTCATATATTTTAAAAGAAGGAAGAAAAATTTAATTTTCCGCACGGAGGCTCGAACCGTCGCCCTTCAGGAGCAGTACTAAACCAGCTTGATCACAGACGCAACTTTCAAGAGATTGTGTTATAATATTGATAATAGAATCGCTCCAAGCATAGGTTCCTACTTGGAGGTTTAAATATCGATTTTCTATCGTTTTTAGCAATTTCTATTTCAGATAATGGCTATTTTTGCATATTGGATCTGTGCATGAGGTGTGCAATCAATATTAATCTATGAAATAAGTAGTTTGATTTTATTTTCACATTTTCACATCGCTCGGATGATAGTACGGTTTGCAGCTAGTGTCTATGTAAAGAACAGAGGGAACATGCAATTCCCTGTGTATAGATCTGCGGGAATTGTGACGGATCTAGGCTCACTTTTTCGGGCTTAGTTTCTGAAAGAATTTCCAGCTTTTTGTGAACAGGTGTGTACATATTTCGCAATTACTATTTTTTAGTATATAGTAAAATTCAGAGACAACAATATTAGGTTCAGTAGAGATGTTTAATATATTCCAGATCATAGCCTTGAGATCTCTAAAAAATATTTTAAAAATCAGCTTTAGAAAAATTGTATTTATTGCGAGGACTATTTACATCATGTGTAGTTGTATAAGCAAGAGGTAACTCAAATGTTAATGGTGGATGATGCTCATCAAACGAAGAAGCAGAAAAATACATTCTTCGACGTCAAATTAGGGGGCAACATTTGTAAGGACAAGGTCAAGAGTTTTGTTATTTGAGTTAGATGCACTATCAAGACAATGTAACCCTAAGACAGACATAAAATTATGTAAAGTTAAACATAGGGAGTTGCCGTTTAAGAGATATGTGAAAGAATTGCGAATCGGAGATAGATATATGATAATGACCAACAATTAAAATATCGCAATTATGTATGTTCTGCAACTCCTCGGAAATATGTACAGAGATTCACAAACATATAAATCGGTGGCAGGGAGAATATATGTTACTACGAGAATAAAAAGCCAGAATTTGTAACAATATGCAACGCAAACAAACATTTTCAATACGATTAATGCTAATTTCAACATCGAATGCTCTAATGGAACTTTTAACTGCAACCAAAACACCGCGACCCCTAACTTTATGTGTATCCTGCCTATAAATAATATACCTATCATCAAGTAATTCAGAGTTACACACGTTACTTTTTAATCAGGATTAAGTAATAATAATAGCATTAAAACTTGAAGAAAGTACACTCAGATAAAAATCTTCAAGCTTTGAGTTCAGACCTCTAACATTCTGGTAATAGAATGATAATACCGTACCTTGCATTTACTCATTGCTAACTGGTAGTACCGCACAAACATCATCCACCGTTTTCAGATTATACACTTGGGTATCATTTGAGGTCTTCCTTAATTTTATACTCCCTGACCAGTCAATCCACAGAAACGAAAATTTTTTTTCCCTTTGAAACTTCCTAGCTTCATTGAATACCTTTTTTTTGCGATAAGGACTTAAGTTATGGTTGACACATATAATAGAACCTGAGTTATAGCCTATGCCAGCACAACATAGTTTTAATTTAACTTTTAGTCTATGTAGGAAAGTGTCCTTATCTGTACGCCTAAAAAATCTTACAATGATTTCTTGAGCACTCCCTGACTCAGGTGGTTGTAATCGATAACAACAATCAATCATATCTCTGTTAGTCCTAAGATCGAGAGCAGAACCAACTTCACTAACAACCTACTAAATATCTTCATTGGATGTTTAAGGGACTCCGTGAATTTCAAGATTGTTGCGATGGCCATATTGATCCAGATCATTCTCGTATTCACAAGAATGAGACAGTCATATTACTTCATCTGGTGATTTTTTTTCTCATTTTCCATTTTAAATTACACCAATCAATTCAACAATATTTTATCATAATATTTTTTTTTTTTAAAAAATGCACTGTGTATTGACTTTTTCTGCTCTTATGTTCTGGCCACCCTGGAAAGTAATGCAGAAAAATGCTCATACCTTCCTTCTAGACAACTTCTTCAACCAGTAAAAATAAACATGTCCATTACTGAGTATTTGGCACAAGAAAGTGCCAAACAATTTAACATTTCTTACAGAGAGTCAGTTCTTAGCCAGCCCGATTTATTAGAATAGGTAGAAATTAACACCGATGGGATATGACAGACACAAACGAACATAACAAAGTTGTATATTCATTTGTTTGTTTGCTTTATACAGATTATGCGATAGAGCTGTACATCGTTTTCACCTCATATTGCTGACTGATTGTTTATTGACCGTGTATTTATCTCAGAAGAAAAAATAAAATAAAATAAAATATAATAAACTAAAATAAAATAAAATAAAATAAAATAAAATAAAATAAAATAAAATAAATAGGTATAAACACTATAAAAGTTGTTTGCAACATGTAGCAAGCATCATATCAGTTTTAGCAAGAATTAGTAAAATATGCTAAATCGAATGTAATTTGATAAATACAATTTTGAAAAATGTTTTGTTTCCATTTGAAAATTTTTACTAATTATTTCATTGCTATGTTGATAGCGTAGATGTCTTTTCATGGTACACCTGGGCTCAATTCTCAGGGGTACTTACGTGGTTCGAATTCCCCGTCAAGCTCTACCCTATCAGCGCGGGATGTGCCATTTAGGTGTCCCAGCTACTTTTTAGGTACCCGACACTTGGCACTTATCATATTCATGTGCTACGTATTCATGAAGTATGTACTTCAGCTATCTACAGTTTTAGGTAATTGTTACACGTAATAGATGTGTGCAACTATGTACCACAAATATAGCATTTATATACCTGGTTCAGTTTCGCACTCTAACAGTCACTTGTTTCTATGTCTTCACTTGGGACATATATATGTCATGTTCTAGGTACGTTCTTGAGACATATATTGTTGCAGATACCCTAACAGCACAAGATGTGCTAGGCATGCTACAGTTAAGTGTTCTAAATGTATCTCCCACATTTGATGATTCTTTTTGGAAGCGATTGTGTACTAGAAGCAATAAAAACATCAACTTTATTAGATGGTAACTATCGCCGATCATTTGAAAGTGAATATCAAAGAACCATGAAATAAAGTAAATAGACACTCAATTCGTTATAAAATTACATGGCGAGCAGATTTTGTCTGATCCCAAACGGTTGTAGTCGAATATATCCGGTAAAAGGAGCACTCCGATTAGCCGAATGCAAACGACCTCAATAATTTATCGTTCTACAAGCGACGTTCTGTTTGTCGCTTCTGGGGCCAAATCGGAAGAGCACGCGGTTATTAATCCAAAGGTTGGTGGTTCGTGTCCACCCTAGGGTAGCTCTACGTTTTGTTTTTTTTTTACTTGTTTAAAGTGTTGTTTGGACTCACTTTAATGTAAACACTTTACGTATATAGGCGATTTAACATATTTTGGGGAGTAATTTGGTGGTTCATTGACGCTTACGGCATGGGGAACATACTAGGCACATTCTCCAGGTACATGTCAGACATGTGCCTAGGGGCGGACATAGACTGTGACTATAACTTGCCATCCATATGATTTCTTTCTCAGAAGTATATAAGGTACATACTGGACACTTCCCATGTACCTGAGGGAACATGGTAGGCATATGCCTGCTATGTAATTGTGCTGTTAGGACAAGCCCAAGTCTAAAAGAGCCTCGGTGCTGAATGGGGCACTTAAATAAAAATTTATAAGGAAGTCGAAACTTTAAGCTTTAGAGTGGGAAGAAACAATTTAGGTTCTCACACTAACCCTCCCTTGAATACGGGCTTGAAAGAACTACTTGTGTCTACACAATAAATGCATTGGCATAATCAACACATTTGCTGCGAGGGGGCTTTTTTACTGGAGAGGTGCTTATGTTCGAGTAATTACGGTAATTCAAATATTCACACAACTCAAATTTCTGTTGTGTTTAATTTTATCTAAAAAAAAATAATATGACGATTTTTTAAAATCCCATTTATTTTTATAGATCTTTACAAATCCATTGCTTACTCAGTATCGTGAGAGTACTGGGAAAATATTTGAACTAACTTAGAAAAACGGCCGTCTAAAAGTATTTCAAATAACGGTGTGGGAGACATGTTGACCACAAAAACTCTCAACTAAAAAAAATAAATAAAAAAATAGCTGACCTGTAGCGCAGAAGTTTATTAAGAATACAGGAAACTGAAACCCATTGGGATGGCTTAATGTATATAAAACAGACGGAGGATCTATTATGTGTTCGTTGACTCGTCAACGTAACAGGTGTGTCCAATACCATAAGAAGTTAATAGGTTGTAAGAAGGTATAATCCCTTTGTATTCTTCCGGCTGATACGTTTTGACAGCATAACAGCCTACCACAAAGAGAAACATGGCACCCTGAAAGTCAAAAGGGACACAGTTTGTTGCGTTATGCAGCTGATACACGACCAGGTTTCAGTTCGCTATAATTGAAAAATTTGTCGTAATTCACAGAACTGAATCTTTTTTCTTCTTAAATTTCCTGTTGTTTTTCCTCATTTTAGTGTCGAGATTGAAAGTTCATCATAACGATATGGTGTTTGAAGTTCCCAAGACACAATAAAATAACATCTATTATAACAATAGCAGGGGGCTTCTGATGTTTTCTCCTTCCTTTACTACGTCCTGTGAAATGTCATTTTGTACAGAAATGGCGGAAGAACAAACGACTAAGTGAAATCTTTTTTCGAGATCTGACTGACGGCCTGTCAAGATTTTTTTTAAAAGAAGAAAGGAAGCACCAACGAAAGAAAGAAAAAAAGAAAAAAAAAACTAAGACTAGAATAAAGTCCTTTTGACACTTTTTTAATTTCTTCTGGCTCCAAATTGAAATCCAAAGTGATACAAGGTGAGAAGAGAAATATTCTATTCTGCTTCAGTGCTTACCAGGAGTTGCAGCTGCAGAGTTTCCAACTAAAAATGAACAATTTATTTACGGTTAAAGACAAAACAATTTTAGAAGAGTACTTTTTCATATCCTTGAAATTCTTGAAAAATCAATGTGAGTAAGCCACCAATAACATCTAATGTATTAAAATATTAGGCTTACAATTTTTTCAACAATGAGAACTATTACAATTGAATTAACAACTATTTGTTTCGAAAGGTAATTGAATCTGGTGCGTTGGTTTACTCACGAATATCGGTAGTATGCTTCTCGTATTGTTTGCTATATTTTAATTCTGCTGTTATGGAAATAAAAATTAATATAACATTTGTAATACTTCTGCTGCACTTGAAGGCATAACGAAATGCTATTGTATTTATCGTGTTTATTTTCAGAACTTGGATAGTAGTACTTCAGGTACTAAATAACTCCGAGGAAAGACTTCTGAGTGAGAATAACTCCATTAATTTTAGGTTGAAACATTTGTATTTACCGCTCTGAACTTTAGCACTTAATACTATTTAAACAAAACTTCACTATTAATATATACACAGATAAAAATAATGTCTCTCTCTCTCTATGCATATATCGGGTGTTGCAAAATAAGTGTTACAACTCTCGGGAGGTGATTCCTGCCACTGAGACAAGAAAAAAAGTTATCTTCAATTTTCTGCTATCGGACATAGTTTCAGATCTACAAGGTGCCGAAAGCGTGGGAAAATGACTTTCGGACGCTAATAGTTCGGAAACTATCCAACGTAAAGAGGGCGGGTAAAAAATTCACTGAAGAAGTCATACCTGCTCTATTGAATTTTGCATGTTTCACAATCCTACCGTGCATGCGCAAGGGATTCCCCAAAGGAACGTAGGGAGTCCCGGATAATCTGCCAAATGAAACTTGGTTAAATGGATATGAATTGATAGGGTTTCTACCAGGTAACAATAATTCGTTTGTCTTAAGTCGTTACCTGGAACGAATACAAAATGGCGGACACCTTTATGCCCGTTGTGTGTGGTTGCATAATCGCCAGATACGGATGCTGGCCAACAGTGACGTTCTGAATATTAATTGTAGCGAATTTGTACTCAAATGCTCTAGAAAGACATCTGGAGTGTCGGTAGAGCATAACAGACGAAGCAGGGTGATTCACCTGTGTGGAAACACTTAACGAAAAATGCCAAGACATGCACTCATACTCAGTAAACGTGAGTTCAAAGCGTCGGAAATGTAAGGATTAGCGTCAAGAACATGAAAGCCATTGCCAATTCACCAATAATATTCCCTCAAACCGATGCAATATGGTGTGCACGGTTGCATACCAATAAGGATGCAACAACTCAGTCCAAGTTCAAATTGTGCAATGGACTCACAAATAAACTGGGTAAACTAAAGGAATGTCACTAGTGGAATCGCATGATAGATATTGAAATGTGGCCAATCTGTGTGTTGATATCGACATGTAGCTAATGGACAAATGTCAACATGTCCCACTACTGCCGGGACATCGTCCCACGTGCGAAAAATAGGAAAATAACTACTCAGGTCTTGAATCTGAGGCCGTGGGCTCCCAGTAGGATTGGAAACTGCGACCACGCGAGCAAAAGCGAGCGCTCTAGTCCTGAGGTTCGAAGGAGCCTCACTTTCTCTGTATTCATTTCTTTGAGGAGTACCCACTTTGTTTGGCAAGCCCTCTTGTACAGCCTCCCGACATACTTGTGTATTTCATTTTGTTACTCCTACTGCACAGTCGTAAACAATCAGAGCTTTAAGACGTTTCTTCCTATTTCTCATGTCGTTTTATTTTCCATATGTATGGTGTTCCAGCTGTAGTGTTAAATGTGCCAAATCGGTTCATTTTCGTCTTTGTCTTGGCATGTGCACTGTGTGTAAGATACGAATTTCTGGAGGTATTTTCCTATATTTCGAGTACGTCATATGTCTCAGAAGACGTGGGACATGATACAACATTGTTATTTTCACGCTCTATTAGAATTTGAATCATGCATTAAGAAATTTCTTCCCATATGTGTCGACTGTGGGACAATGTCCCAAACAAAGAGGGACATTGATACAATCGTGTTCTAGTTACGTTCAACCAAAAGGTGCACCAGATGTAATAGCAGAATGTACAACGTTATTTTCCTAGTTTTCGCACGTGAGATGGTGTCCCAGCAGTAGTGCGACATGTTTACATTTGTCCATTAGCTACATGTTGATATCAACACACACATTGGCCACATTTCAGTATCGATCATGCGATTCCACTAGTGGCATTCCTTTAGTATACCCAGTTTATTTGTGAGTCCATTGCACAATTTGAACTTGGACTCAGTTGTTGCATCCTTGTTGGTATGGAACCGTGCACATCATATTGTGTTGGTTTGAGAGAATATTATTGGTGAATTGGCAATGGTTTTCATGTTCTTGACGCTAATCCTTACATTTCCGACGCTTTGAACTCACGTTTACTGAGTATGAGTGCATGTCTTGGCATTTTTCGTTAAGTGTTTCCACACATGTGAATCACCCTGCTTCATCTGTTATGCTCTACCGACACTCCAGATGTCTTTCTAGAGCATTTGAGTACAAATTCGCTACAATTAATATTCAGAACGTCACTGTTGGCCAGCATCCGTATCTGGCGATTATGCAACCACACACAACGGGCATAAAGGTGTCCGCCATTTTGTATTTGTTCCAGATATCGACTTAAGACAAACGAATTATTGTTACCTGGGAGAAAACCTATCAATTCATATCCATTTAACCAAGTTTCATTTGGCAGACTATCCGGGACTCCCTAAGTTCCTTTCGGGAATCCCTTGCGCATGCACGGTAGGATTGTGAAACATGCAAAATTCAATAGAGCAGGCATGACTTCTTCAGTGAATTTTTTACCCGCCCTCTTTACGTTGGATAGTTTCCGAACTATTAGCGTCCGAAAGTCATTTTCCCACGCTTTCGGCACCTTGTAGATCTGAAACTATGTCCGATAGCAGAAAATTGAAGATAACTTTTTTTCTTGTCTCAGTGGCAGGAATCACCTCCCGAGAGTTGTAACACTTATTTTGCAACACCCGATATATTATCGAATGCTCTATTTCAAATTTAACTTAAAAGAATTATTTTATTATAGATTAGTATAACTTTGTTAATTTTCAAAGTGAATATATGTGTTCTTCACTCTGAAGTTTGTCCGTTGCTCCACTCTCAGAACTATAATAACTGCCACTTCTATTTCCCTCTTTTTGTTTCGATTTTTTTTAAAGAAAAGTAAAAAATAATTAATGGAACTCAACATAACAATCTTATGCATTTTTAATATTTCAAATTTCTAGCTTAAGTGGTTTAGCCTGAGTGTCGACCAGTGTTACGGCCATTCCACCCAATATCGTCCCATGGAAATCACCCACATAATAGTTGATGCAACAAGTAGACTTGATTATATTCAAGTTTTCCAAGATATCGCAGATGATCCAGATCCCCTAATTAAGGTTCTCTGACTTATTATGTTCAACTGCATATTCTAGAGTTACTGCAGACACTCTCTCAGTATATACAGTTGAATAGCAGCAATATATGACTACACAACGTGAATACAGGCGAATAGTAATAAATAAGTTTGGGAACAACTGATTGCAAATCATCATTGTTACTTTCGAATGGTAATTTCCTTTGCAATATATATCACTAACAGCATAATCACATAGGAGGCATATGCCTATCATGTTCCCTCAGGTGCATAGGAATGTGTCCAGTATATGCCTTATGTGCCCCTGAGAGAGAAATCATATGGATGGCAAGTGATAGTCACAGTCTATGTCTGCCCCTAGGCACATGCCTAACATGCACCTGGGGAACGTGCCTAGTATGTTCCCCACGCCGTAAGTGTCAATGAACCACAAAATTACTAGCCTAAAATATGTTAAATCGTCTATATGCGTAATATGTTTACATTAAGGTGGTCTAAACAACACTTTAAACAAGCAAAACAAAAAGAAAAGAAAAAGAAAAAGAAAAAAAATGTAAGATTAGCCTAGAGTGGGCGCAAAACTACCAACCTTTGGATTACTAGCTGCGTGTTCTACCAACTGGGCCACGAAGACGATAAAAGCAATGTTGCTTGTAGAAGAATGAATTATTCACGTCTTTTGAATTTGTCTAATTAGAGTGCTCCTTTAACCGCGTATATTTGATGATAACCGTTTGGGATCAGATAAAATCTACTCGCCATGTATTTTTATAACAAAATGACGAGTGTCTATTTACTTTACTTCATGGTTCTTCCATATTCACTCTCAAATGATCGACTACAGTTGCCATCTAATAAAGTTGATGCGTTTGTTGCTTCCAGTATACAATCGCTTAGAAAAAGAAGTAACAAATGCATCAAAAGTGGGATATAAATTTAGAACACCTAACTGTAGCATGCCTAGTACATCTTGTGCTGTTAGGGATCTGAAACAGTATGTACCTAAAGGACGTACCTAAAACATGATATATAGGCCTATATGTCCCAAGTGACGACATAAAATCAAATGGCTGTTAGAGTGCGAAACTGAGCCAGGTATGTAAATGCTATATTTGTGGTACATAGTTGCAAATATCAATTAGGTACAACAATTACCTAAAACTGTAGGTAGCTGAAGAACATACTTAGCACATGAATATCATATATTCCAAGTGTCGGGTACCTAAGAAGTAGCTGGGACACCTAAATGGCACATGCATAGCACATGCTGTACTGTTAGGGATATATATATATATATAGGGATATATATATATATATAGGGATATATATATATAGGGATATATATATAGGGATATATATATATTGCAACAACTACTACATGTTTTAAAACTTCTTTCCAATATTGGGCTTCATTTTTTATTTGTTTAACTATTTTTTTTTATTTACAACACTACATGCATTGCGCATTGAGTATGTACCGTGAAGTACACCATTTTCATGCTTCACGTGTTTCATCTCTGTTTTTTTTTTTTTTCAGTTGTTAAATCCAGGATTAATGAATGTAGAATCTGAATTTAAATTATCGGACAATTTACATACGTAACAGCATACATTATCTGTGGATTCAGAGAACATTAATCATAATCGTTTCTGTGTGTTACCATTCTTAAAATTTCGAAAAAAAAAAAAAAAAAACAATGTTTCGGAGAGAAATCGTCTTTGGTTTTTGTATTGTATTCCAGATGAATGAAATTTCATCGGAACACGATCTTGAAAATGCTTCGGACCCAAATCAACACACACCTCACTAAAATTATAGTTTATTGCAGCAGGCCGCTTACCTGGATCTAGTGTTGTAAATAGAAAAAAAAAAAACGGTTCGTATTTTTTTCAGAAATGTACGTTTTTTTAGAAAAAAAACATTGGCTCTCGTTTTTTTTTCTAAATTTCGTTTTTTTTTCAAACAGTCATTTGTAATGCATCTTACGTCTATTTAATTATAAAATATTTTTATGTAGGTGTAATCACCGTAAAATGCAACATAAATTAAACGCTAGATACTGATACGCTACAAATATTTTACAATTTACATGAATACCATACCTATTAACAATTCGGGTTTCAGCAGTTTTCATCAATATCAACTAAGAAATAAAAGTAGAAATGAAATTTTGTTTTTTCGTGAATGCAGGCCTTTAATAAGTACGAAAATAATGTCACGAGCAGTATAAAATTCCAATAACTTGTCTAAAGGTAAAAACTAATACTAATTTGCCTAATAGTATTTTTCTAAATGTCATATATAAATAATTTGTCGACTAGATATATATGATATGCAGAGCCGGCTCTACCATATATGCCGTGGCGTATTTACGATTTTGTTTCTGGAGGGGCTTTGCTAACTTTCGGGGGGATTTGCCTGAAAATGTGAAAATTCTGCAAGATATTTCATATACTTTACTATAGTAAGTAAGGTTTCGGGGGGAGGGCTTAAGCCCGGAAGCTCCCCTAAATACGCCACTGTATATATGCAACACGTGCATTTGTGTGGAACGGCAAGATTGGATGGTCCGGCAAAATCTGTCATAAGTATATTATTTAAATTAAATATTTCTTGTTTAAAACAGACTTCATGATGATGGTAGTTACATTTACTAAGCTGACCTATTAGAATACTACATTCATAAATTATGTTTAGGTAGCATTAGTTTAAGGCCACATGGACAATCCTAAAGCAAATGGTCGAATAAATTCGAGCACAAATTGCTTGATTGTTGTCAAATGAAAGAATTCAATTCTCGAATAGTAGTGAATATCTGATCCATTTACTAAGTTATCACAGTTTTGATATGAAAGTAGTCTTGTTTTTGTCAGAAGCAAGTTCCTTATCATTGAAGATAGAAACATTTTTTTTAATGTTAGAAGATGTAGAAGAAAAATCAAGAAATAAAGATAAAAGAGCTAGTTGCACTGGAATTGCAAACTCATACATTGAGATTGAAGCTCGATAGTGAATTCTATAAAAAGGATGGCCATCTTTCCTCTGCAAATGTGTTTGCTTTATCTTTCACTATCATAATAGATTAACATTTAAAGAAAAAAAACAGACACAACGGAATTGCATTTTTAGTAAGTATTTAAGCCTTTCTGAGTGCGACTGCACTTACCCTCACCTTTGTTGTTCATGCTGGAGTAGCATACTTAAAATCATGACTTTTAAGATTTGTTCTTTCTGGAGAAAGGGGGAGGCGGCAAATTATGCCATTGCACGAGGCGACAAATTGACTAGGACCTGAATATAGGATGTCTCAATTTGAAGTAATGCAGGGTGTTTCAAAATTAATATTAGGGTTTTGAAACTTTGTAGTATCTATTACAATTAACTTACAATTATAAATATTATACCAAATGAAAGAGCAACTCAAACAGTTTTGTACGCACTCATGTACATGCATTGTTTCTTCTGTCTGCCGTTAGAAAGAGCAAGTAGCAAAGATGGAGACTAGAGAGCAGAAAGGTTTTTGTGCTTTAATAAACACTGAACCTGTACAGTGCAACCGTCTTTATTGTTTGCAGTTTCTACAGGTCTAAAGCCTACAGACTATGGTTTACGTGCCAATTTCGCAAGTGAAATATTTCTGCATAACAATGAAGATTTTCTGGATCGTGTCGTCTTCAGTGATAAATCGACTTTTCACCTAAGAGCTAATGTGAACACTCATAATGTTTGCATCTGACCGTCAGCAAATCCTCAGGAGATTGTACAATTGAAACGAAACTCCCCTAAATTGAATGTGTTTTGTGCCCTGTGGCGGAAAGTTTATGGGCCTTTCTCGCCTATCGACCAGATGTGTGAAGTGTGACGAATGAATCTCACATTGAACACTTGTAGCAAAGACTGTTTGAGGAGCTCTTTTACTTGATGCATTGCTTATAATTGTACGTAAAATGTAATAAGTACTACGAAGACTTAAAACCCCAAAATTTATTTTGAAACACCCTAAATTTCTCACCAACAGTGTTGGAACTAAGATGTAAAAAGGAGAGAAAATTCCCCTTATAAAGTTATTGTTTACAACGATATTATTATTAGTCGAGACTATAACTACAACAACAACACGAGTTAGTAGTCAAAAAATGTAATCAAATGTATACTCGGTGGCCTGGGTGGCCAAAGTGGCACACACAGGTGTGTCACTTGTTTAATCCGCTCCAGTGTGGACACTAATTAAGATATCGGGATATTATTCTTGCAAAATGTGGTTGGACTATCGTTTAACATATTAATTTCTTTTTCTTCTGGTGTCGAATTTCCTTCTCAAATTTCACCCCAGTCAAAAATTCGAGAATTTTCTAATTTCGAATTTCCTTTACTTTTTTTTCCCCCCGTAGCTTCCTTCGTTGTAGAAAGACATCCTTAAGACTTGCCAGGTAGATACCTCGGATGGATACCTAACTGTTGACATCGATTGGACGGGCCTGCGCGCAGTGTTGCCAATTAGGGAAATTAAAATTCTCCTATATTTGGGCAAAAAATTATGAATTTTTGTTTATAAATCCGTACCTATACGTCCGAGTGCAACTCAACTTACGCCAATCGAACATTTGTTCTCACTTAACAAACGAAAGTACAAATCGTTATAATGGGTTAATTAGGAGGCGCACGTAAAATTCGTATTTAGGTTCTAGCCCTTGATTTTTCTAATTTTCCCTTACTTTTCTGTTTACCGTAACATATTTTTGGTAATTAGAAGCTTTGTTCCTTAAATATCGCCATAATACTTGTAGGATATATTAGTGGAGTACCAATGTTTAATTTAAGATAATTTGCGTATGTTTGGTAGCAGTGTTGCCAGCTACAGAATATTTTAATTTCAGATTTTAGGGGGAAATTTTGGAAAAAAAAATATATGTTTTGTTTCTATTATTTCCCTCTTGTTGGTTATATCGGAACAAACGTACCAGTATCTGAAAGTCTCGTCCTTGCTCTACACAACCCACTATAGAAAGTTTCAATAGGATAATTAGGGAAAGTACAGTTGAGGTTTACAGTGGACCTGGTTCTCTAATTGGAAAGATAACTGTGATTTTTTTAAAGGTAGAATGAGATATTTTTTATTGACATGCTTACTTTATTAGATATCGTCACAATATTTGTAGGATATATTAGAGGGATACCAAAGCTTATTTTAAGATAGTAGTGTTGCTAGCTACAAAAAAATAATTCCAGATTTTAGGGGCAAATTTTGGAAAAAATTCTCGTTTTTATTTCTATTATTTCCTTCTTGTTGGCTACATTCGAACAAATTTACCAGTGTCTAACAGCCTCATCCTTAGCCTACACAGCGCACCATAAAAAAGTTTTACTAGAATAATTAGGGGAAGTACAGTTGAGGTTTATAATAAACCATGTTCTGGAAATGGTAAGAAAATGGTGAATTTCTGAGGTAAAATGAGATTTTTTTTTTTTAAATTTCATGCTTACTTTGTTATATATCGCCATTATACTAGTAGGATATATTCTCGGAGCACTACGGTTTATTTTCAGATAGTTTTCGTCTGTAGGATGGTAGCGTTTCCAGCCAAAACAATTAATTCCCGCTATTAGGTGAAAAATTCGGAAAATTTCCATTTTCCCCTCTATTAATACCCTCTTACTGGCTACATTGAAACAAACGTACCACTACCTGAAAGCTTCCTCTTTGCCCTACAGAACGCACCATAAAATGTTTCAACAGGATAATTAGAGAAGCTGTACCCCGGCATATTTGATTTTTGCTTCTGAGGCGTAAAAAGTGTCAAAATTTCATGTGTATGACAAAATTTTTTCTTTCCCTCTTTGAATGGAAGCCAGCAACTTCAGGATTTCACTGTACCTTGTCAACACAACAAAGATGGTTTTTGGTGACTTGAACCCATATAGCAGCAGTGGTGCTAGAAAAAATTTTTTTTTGAATTTCGGTTAGGGATTTTTTTGTAATTTTCACCCCCTACATTTCCCTCAATAATTCCCCACTCGTTGGCAACACTGCAATACAACTTACACCAAAAAATAGCCACATTCATTTTCTTAAAAACAAGGCCTTAACCATATCAATCGAATGAATAGTGTTTGAGCAATAAGTCACTAACTGGAAATGTAGGAAAACGCCAAAAATGACCTGGGGTCGAAAGGAATAATCACACAATTTTGCTCGTATAGGTACAAAGAAACAAACGATTTGTAAGTTACGAGGGCTTCGACTCAAGTTCTATTGATTATTTCAATAATCTACAACATAAATCAATAAATAATAGTTGCCAGAAAAAAAAAAAACAGACTTTTGAAAAAAAACATGAAAAAGAACGATGTTTTTTATTGAAAAAAAAAAACTTCACAGAAAAAAAAACGTTTTTTTACAACACTACCTGGATCCTGAGGAATTAATTTGTCACTCAAGTTTTCACCCAGCTCGCTCATTTACGTGTTGTCATTTCCACAATCACTTACAACGTCACTGTGATCACTGTTCCCTGCCTAATTGTCTTTTCTATCTATTTTACGTTTTATGTCCTCTTCATGCACATAACTATTAGTATTTAGATAAACTCTAGGTCCACATTCACTATAACTATCACCAGAAGCAGTGTTGAACTTAACGCTCTTGATCTGGTAAAGCTTCGTCACTAGTAACTCACGATATATATATATATATTTTTTTTAATAATGATCTGTGAGTTTAGCACTTTTACTCAACTCTACTTGCAACTTTTCACTTCTTTCAGTTTTCATTTCGCAGCCCCAGTCAACTTACTTTTTGGTGTCACTTTTTCAATCCATTAGAAATTAACACACTAGGAATAAATGCCCGTTAGTTCACATCAACATAGATGTCTGCGCAATTTTTAGCCAGGACCCGACCTGGCCCGTGAATTTATAATGTGAGGCCCTACCCAAACCCGAAATATATTTTAGCGTTTAGGCTCGAGCCCGGCCCGAGCTCATGTGATAATCAAATGAGCCCGAAATAAGCCCGAATTACAGAAACTTAATAACTAACACAAAATTATTATTATTATTATTATTATTATTATTATTATTATTATTATTATTATTATTATTATTATTATTATTATTATTATTATTATTATTATTATTATTATTATTTACACCAATTAGAGGTTTAATTCTGCAGTTGTGCTTTAAAAGTTCTCCAGAAAGACAGCCCCAATAAATATCCTTGTACAGTATATTTACAAAGTTAAGCCCGAAAAGGCCCGAGAAATATGGTTGTATATTTAAAAATTTACGGCCCGGCCCGGGCCCGAAGTGATATATGTTTTGTAGACCCGAGTCTGGCCCGCGTTTCGGGTCGGGCCTTAAGCCCATGGACTGGGCCCGAGCCCGTGCAGACCTCTACATCAACACACCTTTACCAATAAGTATCAAGACAGCACTGAAAATGTTCAATTTTATTCGCTGAAGACTAATATGCAACATACATTACTTTAATTTACAATAAAATCCATCAACAACACACCTGATTTCTGAAAGTCAACAGCCAAATTATCAGTTGAATTGAAATAAGTCATCAACGATAACGTCACAGCCAGCCAAGGCGCTGGAACTGGATGCACCATCGTTGGATTGTGGATTGGCTGTGTTTGTGTAGACATTCATTGTCCCAATTTTCAGTAGAACTTCTTTGGCAGGTCATGATCCTTCCAAACACTTCTTATTTCTCCGTACACCCACATGAGTCGTCCACTAAGAGTTTTCAAGCTAATTAGATATCATATTTGTTTTCTTTAATAAACAAAAACGATTTTTGTGGCTTAAAGAACCGAACAGTTCACTAAATTTGCATTAGGAAGCTTTCATTCTTGCAATGAAATGCGAAAATTAAAATAATTTTAAAAAATCAAACCAGGTCGTTGCCGGAGCGACATTAAAATTCTTTCTGAGTCGACAAGTATTGTTAAGTAGTTGTAAATCTGTGGATGGAGAGAGAGAGAAGAAGAAGAATTAAAAACAAGTGTTCGTTGCGTAACAAAACTCACTCTGTTTAGATAAATCAATTAATACGATAATATATAATGACAAATAGGCTATTAAAAAAATAGACTCCATTTTCAAAGGGAAAATAATTTTAGAATTAATTTAACGGGTTATAAAAAAATGGCAAACGAGTTTCATAAAATAAGCAATATTTAAGGCTATAAGCATTTTGTAGATTTGTATGGCTAAATGCTTCTCCAAATAGGCTAGATTTTGCCAAAAATAGACTAAAGTGGCATCACTGTATATCACAGCATAATACAAAGAATAAAGCAGAGGCGGATCTGGAATTTAAAACCTGGGGGGAGCAGCCAGAACACAGATTATAATAGGTGTATCATGAGTTTACTATCAACTTTCAAAAAATATGTAAATAATAGCTTAAATTATCTTTGCCACTCAGAAAAAAAAAAAACTGGGGATTAGGCCGCCCGGCCCCGGGCTAGTTACGTCACTGGAGTAAAGATTTTTTTTTCCTTCTTTTATGAAATTATGAATATGAATTTAATCTTAACCTGAAAACAAACCAAATTCAAAGAAATAATTAAATGAGAAAGAATTGGACTGATAATTCCTGTAAATACTGTTATAAATATGTATATAACGTACTAAGTCTTTGAAAGTAGATTAGAACGGTTTGTGTAGAAAACGCAATGCAAAATTTTCAATGACACAGGAGACCCTGAAGCTCGGAGCCCCGGAGTTATAGCCTCCTAGCCCCCTTAAATGGGCCCTGAGTATAAGCGAGAGTTGATTTAATTAAAGAAAATGAAATTATGAAAAAAAAGTATCAAGGTATAAATTTTCTAGCTAAATATATACTATAAGATGAGAAAAAAATGTTAGAATCGAGACAAGACGAAAAATCTTATAGAATCGACATTTCGAGCGTTCTAAAAAACTTACGAGAAAAATCGCTTCCAGTCGTGGGCAATAATAATTGAAAAAACTTGTTGATACTCTAAATATATAAGTATTTTGTTAATGAAAATTGTTTGAAAATTAGGTTTGAAAGAGAAGGGAAACATTGACGCAATATCTCGATTCCCCCAAAGATCAATACGTAGGAATAAGTATGGCACTTTAGGGAAATGGATAACTATCCATATAGTTGTATCAGGAAATTGCTTTGGAGCGTTGTCACAAGACGACGACAGAATTGCAGTAGACGACTGCCATAAGGCACACTATCCCCCATTCATTAGTTTCCTCAGTGTGTGTGTGTGTATGAAACTTAGAAAGGGAGGGGAGGTAGTCTGAGAAAGAGAGAAAGGCACTTCATCACTGTCAGTAAGCACCAGAAACTCGGGAGAGTGAGGAACACGCGTTATTAACATCCCTTAGATTGCTTCATTAGATGTAGCAGGGACTCAGGACTCTAGGGAGGCACCCCTCGTCACCTCGATACTCCACATAACCTGTTTACATTCACTTGGAATAGGCTACCAAAACTCCCTGCACCCCCTCACAACTTCCTATTTCAAGCCCAAAAGCTGTAAATGACTCCATTAAACAGATATATGAAAAGTTTAACCTTATTGCAGGAGCCATATTATTATATCTTGCGTTTATTTAATTCCTCGATGAACGTGGTAATTACCTTACAATTTGGAAATAAGTGCCACTTCTCATTAGTAACATAAATACGCAATGAACCTCGCTCATTTTTTTTTCTTAATGATGCAAATAAGCAGAAGTAATATGAAAGTTTGCTAAAATAAATAATAATAAAAAGAAGCACTTGGGCATATTGTTTAATATTTTTCGTGGTATGAACTTATCTGTTTGAAACGTTATATCGTTTGGAAATAAAATCAATCAAGTTGTAGAAAGAATAACAATGTTGAAAATATTTGCAAAGAGAGTAGTAAACTGGTTAGATCTCTATTTAAACAAAACTGTATTATGAACAATGCAGCAGAAAGTAAGAAATAAAAGAGGAAATAATATAAAAAATGATATTGTTAGACTATTTTTAGGAGAACAATTCTTGTAAGAAAGCAAACAACTTACCCAAGGAACGCAATGCATGGACACTTCTAAACTTGTTTCAAGTGACTCGCCTGTGACGAATAAACGATGGATTGAAAAAAAAATGCTGAGCTAGAAAGTACTTTCTGTATGATAGGTATAAATTAGCCATTTCCAACTGGTCGATTGAGACGTAGCAGTGCGCTTTTATAAGCACAAAGAAACACTAGAACAATGGAGGAAAGAATATGGTAATCTAGGACAAAATCCCACTGGAGATAATCCCCCTCCGGACATAATCTCCGCTGGACATAATCCCCCCTTAACTGAACATAATTCTCCTTACATTTACTAGATTAACAATAAATCTTACTTGGACAAAACCTGAGCATGGCGCAAATACACTAATTGCAAGAAATTGTTTTGCATATTTTATTATATAAGCAAACTAGCAGCGTTCACCCCGCTTCGCTGCGGTCACCCCGGAACGCAATAAACTTTGTTACTTAGATAATTTTTACTTTTTCGCTTTCAAATTGCAGTAAATGTTAACATTATAGCGCCTGTCATTTATGTTAACCCGCCGAGTGACCCGCTTCGCTGCGGTCACCCCGGAACGCAATAAACTTTGTTACTTAGATAATTTTTACTTTTTCGCTTTCAAATTGCAGTAAATGTTAACATTAAAACGCCTGTCATTTATGTTAACCCGCCGAGTGACACGGTCATGCGGGTTGCATATAAATACGTTTATTTTTACCTATGATGAACTAATAACAAAGGATTTGTACGTATGGACACTTGAATGGTCAATTATCTCAAGACACTGGTAATTAAAAATTAAAGTGATATGATAAAAACCATCTAGGGTCCAAATCCTAATAACCCCCCAAAAATAAAAGAAATTGGTTCAGCCGTATTAGCGTGATGAGGGAACAAAGGTTTTGTACGTTCTCTTTTATAATATAGATAACAATCAAAAATATAAAATTCAATTACGTTATTTCGCTTACCTTAAAAGTCGAAGACAAAACTAACTTTCTTTTAGATGAGGAATGTCAGGCATCCCGATATACCAGAAATATTGGAGCTTTTAAAAAATACCTGACCATTTTTGAAACAGACTAAATTAATTTTCAGAGCCTGTCAAATAAATACTCAAGTATTACTTTTATTTCACCATTAGTCCACTCTACTCGCCATCCAAATCTACTCATCGTCCAAGTCTACTCTTCATTAATCACATCAATATATATATATATATATATATATATATATATATATATATATATATATATATATATATATATATATATATATATATATATATATATATATATATATATACAGGGTGGGCCATTTTAATTAATCCACGGAAATATCTGAAAAATGATAAAACATATATGAAATGTTTGAAGTACACGTTATATATTGCTAAGGGGGAAAACCAATTCCGCCAAAAGTACCCCTCCTCGCCCCCCGTAAATGGGGGTAACGGGGGGTAACTTTGAAATGTCAAATGGGAACATGGGTCGAGTAATACCTCGTTCAAAAGGTCTTGGAAAACTAAGTAACGCTGTACCAAAAGATGTTTCATATTGTGCACCAATTTCAAAATGGCCGCCATGATATGGTTCGGAAACTCCAGTACCCGTAGTATGGAAACCATGGAAGGTAAATGAATGGAACAAAATTGAAATACGTAAATATCATAGGATGATCCCTGTGGCCTCCCTGAAGGGGTCTTGGGAGCTAACTTCAAAATTTCAAATAGTAACATGAGTCGAGTGGTACCTCGTTCGATAAATCTTGCAAAATCAAACATCTTGCAGGAGAAAACGATTGAGGTGAAATGGCAGTGTTCTCAAAAGGCCGCTAATAGTTACTCAAAATGTAACTGTGGCCATCAGCATTAACTCAGTGCACCAATTCTCTATCCATGAAGTCTGCCTTCCAAACAGCATTGGGTAGGTCAAACGTACGCCCGAACCGTTGTCCGGTCGGACATTGAAATTTTGAAGTTAGCCCTCAAGACCGCTTCAGGGAGGCCACTGGGATCAGAGGGATCATCCTATGATATTTACGTATTTCATTTTTGTTCCATTCATTTACCTTCCATGGTTTTCATACTACGGGTGCTGGAGTTTCCGAACCATATCATGGCGGCCATTTTGAAATTGGTGCACAATATGAAACATCTTTTGGTACAGCGTTACTTAGTTTTCCAAGACCTTTCGAACGAGGTATTACTCGACCCATGTTCCCATTTGACATTTCAAAGTTACCCCCCGTTACCCCCATTTACGGGGGCGAGGAGGGGTACTTTTGGCGGAATTGGTTTTCCCCCTTAGCAATATATAACGTGTACTTCAAACATTTCTTCTATGTTTTATCATTTTTCAGATATTTCCGTGGATTAATTAAAATGGCCCACCCTGTATATATATATATATATATTATTTTTTACAATAACCCATCATTAATCCTGTAAACAGAGGTCACAATCTGAACGTTCATACTTAACACATTTTCTTACAAGCAAATTCTACAGACTGTAACAATCGGCTTTCATTACACTAAAAAGATGTTTAGAATTTTACATTTAAAAATATCTCATAATGGGCACAATGCACATAGTTCACAATACGAATACATATACATATTATATGAACAGACTAGCATAGCACAGTCCATCACGTAATACCAGAACTAACTTCCTTAATCTGTTATGATTTGAACCCGGGAAACATATTCGAAGTCAAACATAGAGCAAATTAAACCTATATTAAACCCAAATATATTCGTCATAATCAAACCAATACTTAATACATAATTTTTAAAATATCCGACCATTAATCCTCTAAACAAAAATCACAATCTGAATGTTCATACTTAACACATACGTTTCTTACATGCGAATTCTGCAGACTGTAACAATCAGCATCTGTTACACTGAAGAAATGTTTAGAAATGTACATTTAAAAAGGTTCTATACCTTGTATATTTTTGGTAAATCATGAATAATAAGTTAATTAGCTAATTAGTTGCTGTACAGTTTTGATAACATAAAAAGCAAAACATTCAGTCATTATCACGATACAACATAAGCTGACACACTATCTGAAAAATTCCCGACAATATGGCCTACATCTTTGAGAAACTCATTTACACCAATCTCTTTACGCCTATACCTGTTGAAAACTTCGACTAACTGCTGTTGATAAGGAAGTTCCTTCTTTATAGCAGCATTCCTTGCACAGTTGTTTTGATAGCAAATTACGGACGCAGCCTTTGTGTCGCATCGGAGCGCATCGATTAATCTCCATATACTGGGCTGAGAATACCCAATTGTTTTCTTTATTTTATTATTCCAGTCTTCGGTGATGTTGTTTGTCCTGCTTTCCCAGTTGATTGTAGAATCATTCACATTCCATATACATGGAGGGAACTTTGGAGATATCCTCTGCAATCGGATAGTATCATCTGTTGGGATGTGGCGGAACGATCCAGTTACGTACGTTACATCAAAATATTGTAGTAGCTCTTGTCCCTCTTCTGGAGAAGTTTCGATTAAGTGTCGCGTTCCAATCCCAACATCATCCTCTGGCAGAAACTCAAGGGCATCGACTTTCCCAACAAACAACCTAAACTCCGGATCATTCTTATAATGGCTTACCAATCCTAATTCTTGCACTTTGCACCAAGTAGATTGTCGTAAATGAAGAAAAAAAACACCCATGATTTCTTACGTTTTCACCAAACACTTCGGCAGCAATTGCAGCAATTGCAAAGTCCATAACAACTAACGAAGGAGATAACTCCAAGTCTTGCCGAGAACAGTGATTCAAAAGTTCACTAAATAATTCGCGATATGTCTCCTGAGTCTTTTTCTACAAAAAGAGTGTATACTACTGGAATAAGCTTTTCATTGACTTTAACATTTTGGAAATACATACAAAAGTATCACTCACCTCAATTTTTGTATCCTCTGATCTATGGTTATGCAGGACTGTCTTCAACACATGCGTTATTTCCTGATTCGTTGTTAGAGATCCTCTGCAGTGTTCTTTTCGTTTTCGAACGCATGTCCAACGAATGTTTCCATTATTTACTTCTTTTTGCTTGGTGAATAAAAACCTTTCATGTATATAAAAAAAAGCTTATGTCCACCTTTATTTGTTTTTACCACTTCCATGTTCCTTCCACTTATAACTTATGATGACTAGTACTTTATTAACTTATGGCATTCAACACACAACACTCCCTTTTAATAATAAATTATTAGCTTGCATTCACGTTTCAGAAACCACAAATTACAGCGAAACACTCTGTGAAAAAAAAAAGAAAAGAAAAAAAAAACTTAATGCAGCGAAGAACTTTGACAACCATCAGGAGCTGAACATCAGACATAAAATATTTTTACAAGTAAACTTTTAATTGTTCCCAAACACCTTTTACTTTCCATCGTTCATTATATCCAAACAAAATTATGCATTTAAAATAAAATAAACAATCCGCCCCGGTAATTTTGACTGTCAGGAAGGATAATGCCCTAGTACAATTTTCTGGTAGGGGATTATGTCCTACAAGATTTTTTTGTAGGGGGGATTTTGTCCTATCTGAAAGAAAAACCTTAGGGGGATTATGTCCGGGGGAATTTTGTCCGAGTACCAGAGTATGGGACAGGATAATAAAATAAACAAGTGCTAGAGTCTCTTGTATAAATTTTATTCTACAGCTAAGAAAATCATATTTTAAAAATCATTGTTTTTACTGTTTTGATTTCTTCCTCAGTTCAGATTAATATATATATTGTAATATGCATTTTGTAAAATTGAAATCCCTGCCCACATAAATTACATTAAAATGATAATTGTTTCTGTGTAATGGGGAGTTCATGAAAAAGTAAAATTATGTGTCTGTTCATGTGAGAGTTTAACTGTCTACCAGGAATTTTCGTACTAGCTTTTTAAAGCAAACAATTTATAATTCCGACAGTTCTAGCACTTGCTTTCCTCTTCCCTCAGTCTTCCTTTGTCTAACCCATGTCAAGGGTGTGTGTAAGTGTGTAAGTTTGAGAGTGTGAACGTGCGTCTATGTCTCTGCATCTGCAGTTTGTAAACTCAGTCTCATCGGCTGACTCAATTAATATTAATGTTTCATTTGCATGGACAGTACTTCAGCTTTGCTCAGCAACGATGTGCCGTTTACGTAGAAAGTACCACATTTCAGATCTGTGTTCCATCTGCGAAAGAGGCATGCAATCCGTAACGAAACTAAGCATGTTAATCCCTCTTGATATAAAATTGGTTTCGAAATTAATATATTTGTTTGGAATTCTAACTGGTTGTTTGTATCTCAGTTAAGATAGGGTCAACTCACATCCAGTTATTTATTTTATTTCGCCATTTATTTGATTTTACTAAATCGATAGATGCAAGTACGTTGAGAGTATATATATATATATATAGTCTATATATATATAGTCTACACAACTCACTCGATTTTTGCTAAACTTGGCTTGAAAATAGACCTTGACTTGCTTAGTAAGCACATGAAATACGTTCCTATCAGATATTTGGTTTCTGAGTTTTGGGTCGTCAACGTTAGATATTGGACTAAAGAGTATATGTTGCACGCGGTCTACACAACTCATTCGATCAGAATCAAATTCGGCACGATAGTAGACCTTAAATTGCTTACTATGCATGCATAATACTTCACTGTGCAAACATTTGGTTCTCCAGTTATTGCTCATCAAAGTTAAACTCACAAGCAAGTTTTTTTTTTTTTTTCAAGTATCACACTCCGATTTGCTTGAAACTTCTGGAGTGAATAAAATAATCAAAAGTAGGAAATACATATTTTTCTATAAGGGGCAACTTGAGGGATGAAGGGGTAAACACCCCCCCTAAGGTGCGAACATAGGGCAATATGACACATTTTAGCTAGGTCATAACTAGCAACACGCAATGAGAATTTGCTTGAAACTGCTGGAGCGAATAAACGAATCAAAAGTAGGATATACTTTTTATTATATATATATCTGCCAACTTGGGGGGATGAAGGGGGTAAATACTCCCTTAACTTGCTAATATACTCAACACTACACCTGGTAAGGAAACCAAACATTGTTAAGCCGTTATAGATACACTGGCTAATGTTGGAAAACTGCTATAAGTTAGGTCACTTTAGGTGAAACAATATGAAGCGACCGCTTAAATGCTCACAACCATGTTTTTGAGGCCTCAAATGAAGCGAAGTTGTGCTTCTGACTTACTTGGACAGCCCACCGCTGCAGATCTACTTCACGCAGAATCAAATGCGCACCAACGGCGGTTTGAAAGTTCTGAAGCATGGCGAGCGACACCTCACGCAATTGTCTTTGCCTGTCTCACCTGAAGAGACTTACTTTTCTCAACGGTACGACAGTTTTCGAGATTTACTTTGTTGTACTGTCACATAACGGACGTTACGAAAATATCTTTCGTTTTTCACTCTTTAACCCTTTGGGGATCCCATGGTACAATCTGTACCATACGGGGTGTTTCATGATACAGTCAGGAACATTAATAAATGGAGGCTGAAGCCATTATTTCTTATGGCTCCAACCTCCATTTATTAATGTTCGTGACTGTACATTCCGTTATAACTCTCCTATTTGAGGTTTTTTCGTCCGTTTTTTTTTTTTCTGTTTGTTTGTTTTGTTTTTGAAGTCCAGAGGCATTGTAGAAGACCTTACGTATGGTTTCACAAATTCCTGCGTCGAGACATAGGAGATGATGACGTCATTATTCTAAATTATATATTTTCTTCTAATATTGCGGGGCCGGTCTATGTTCATTATTTTTGGCGGGCTTATTTTTTGCACGTAGAAGATTGAAATTTTGCACAAACATTCAGTCCATCGAGTAGTATCTACCAGATTCTTTTCGTACTTCTGTGTTAAAACAGGGGGGTACAGTGGGGCTAAACGTTGAAAAAGAGAAATTTTTACCAAAACATCCCTTTCACGGGGTTTTCTCGCCTCAGATACACGATGGAGACAAGTGAATGGTACCGCTTGAAAGGCAGTTCTATTCTGAAGAGAATGATGTGCAAACCATGATCCTAGGGTAATTAGGGATGTCTCAGGGAATGTTTAAAAATTTCCCTCTGTATACGGGAATATGGGACATTGTCGGTATATATTTTTTTTTGGCGGGCTTACTTTTGCACCTGGAAAATCGGAATTGTGCATAAACATTGAGCCCGCCTAGTAGTATTTATCAGATTTTTTTTCAGATCTCTGTGTTAAAACAGGGGATGTCCAGAGAGGCTAAAAGTTGAAAAAAAAAGGATATTTAGACCCCAATTTTTTTTTTTTTTTTTTTTTTTTTGCCGCGTTAGATACATGATGGAGACACGTGAGTCATACCGCCTGAAAGGCAGTTCTAAGCTGAAGAGAATGATGGGCGAAACATGACCTTAGGGTAATTAGGGATGTCGCAGGAAATTTTTTACCTGAGATCATAGTGTTTTACGGTAATTTGGGGCATGGTGGGAATTCCTGATAAAATTTCTCCCACCCTTAGTATTCAAGATAGAAACTTGAAATTTGGCACACACATTCAGTATATCAAGTACTATCTATCAGATTTTTTTAGATGGCTACGTTCACACAAGGCCGCTCCAAAGGGGCCTAAATTTCGAAAAAAAAATCCCTCCGAAAGTTTCTTTTGACATCATTTTTGCCGCTCTTGGTATATGGTATGAGCATGCAAGTAGGACCATTTGAAAGCCAGCTCCATTCTAAAGAGAATGAGGTATGAACCATGATCCTAGGATAAATAGTGACGATGCAGTAACTGCTTGACTGAAAGTCTAAAAAAAAGCCCAAAAAGCCGGGTACCGGAAAGGGTTAATAATTGAACTGCGTTCCGCTTGTATTGCAAGTCCACAAACTTAACACTAATAACACCGCAGGTCCCCGATGCTCTCCTTCGCACATATTCCTCGTAAGTTTCATCTACTTCTCCAGAGTCGGTATATCATTTGGTTCCATGGCATCCTCATCCAAATCAAAGTGTACAGTAATGTCGTCGTTGTATATTGACATAACTCTCTCTCCAGCGTCATTGGTCAGTTCCCGGTGGTAGTTTGCAAACTGTAAATCTGCCCTGTTTGGAGGGGATTCCTTTATTCACTGCAGGAGCTTCAAGCAAATTCCTATTGTTCATTGCCAGTTATATTGCCTTGCTAACATGTGTCATATTGCTCCATGTTCGCACTTTAGAGGGGTGTTTACCCCCTTCATTCTACACTTTGGACGATATATATATATTTAAAAAAAAAACAAGTATATCCTACTTTTGATTCCTTTATTCACTACAGGAGTTTCAAGCAAATTCCCATTGTGCGTTGCTAGTTATGGTCTTGCTAAAATGTGTCATATTGCCGTGTGTTCGGACTTTAGGGGAGTGTTTGCACCCTTCATTCCCCGCGTTTGTCAATATATATATATATATATATATATATATATATATATATATATATATATATATATATATATATATTAGAGATGGCCAATTCCGGAATTTTTACTTTCCGGAATCCGGAAAGTAAAATCGGAAAATTCCGGAATTCGGAAAAATTCCGGAATTTAGAAAAAAATCCGGAATTCGGAAAAAATCCGGATTTCGGAAAAATTCCGGAATTCGGAAAAATTCCGGAATTCGGAAAAAATCCGGAATTTAGAAAAATTCCGGAATTTAGAAAAAAATCCGGAATTCGGAAAAATTCCGGAATTCGGAAAAAATCCGGATTTCGGAAAAATTCCGGAATTCGGAAAAATTATTTTTTTCTTTTTGTAATCCTAAAAATTTTGTTCAAACGCAAACGAACAAATTTCCTTTTTGTAATCCTAAGAATGTATGATGCAAGTTAAGCTGAAACTTACATGCTAAAGTATACACTACTCAATCTTCCCATGGTTAATGAGATGTAGTCCAAAAGTACGATGTACTCCTAATATTTAATATTTGTTTTACTGTGATATTGTCCAGAGGTAAGACATATATCACACTGAGATAAACAACTTGACATAATGAAGATGTTATCATACGTAGTTTTCCAGAAAATCGTGAGAAACTAATTTTTGTGAAGTTAAAATATGCGTCGCTTGTTGCCAGTGGGATGCAATTGATAACTTTTATGCTGGAATAGTCTTATTATTATTATTATTATTATTATTATTATTATTATTATTATTATTATTATTATTATTATTATTATTATTATTATTATTATTAATCGTTTATGTACTGTAAAAGAAAAATGTGAACCGTTAAGTAGTAGATTTTATCTGTTGTTTTTTGATATATTCTAACAGTAATAACAAACTGCTTGTAAATACGCAATGATTATCAAGGACAATGGCATATTAATGTAAGGACTACTCTGCAAACTAGCAATAAACAATAACAGATAAACAATAGTTGCAAAAAAAAAGTAACTAACTTGGGCACGTCAGAATGTTCGCGAGAATATAGGGACGCATTGAGACTAGCAAAGAGCGTGCTATTGTCATTACTCAAAGGGCCGTACGATAGAGGTATTAATGTTAATGGCACTAATGAGCACTTACTTGCTCTAACGGTTAACCTCATTTTTGAGATGATTCTTAGAAGTGGGCGTGTTGGCATGCAGTTAGAAGACCTATATCCATTATTTAAGAAGCACACGTTATCTGTGAAGTACTAACGATTTGCGTCACTATCGAACACTAACGTAGCACTAGCGACGTTTAAAGTCGAAATGGAGTCTGACATAAGTGGCTTGTCAACTTCACGGACATTATATTTTCCTTGAATGAGAGAATTTTGCGCCCAGGAAAATTGCGCCCTACCACAAAAATAGGAAAAAATGCGCTCGCAATACATTTGCACTGGGATGTTTGCGCCCTACCCCAAAAAGAGGGGAAAATGCGCCGGCTACATATTTGCACTGGGATTTTAGCGCCCTACAATTCAACTTATTTTTGTATTGTGTAAAGTAACTTCCACTCACACTTGAACTAGGCTTGCCTCTCATCGTCTCAGTGAGTTACTCCATCCGTTATAATATTCCGAACAAATGAAAAAAGTACAATTTTAGTTCACTAAAGGGCAATCCATACAAATACAATTTTTCATTATACTACAAAATTTACAAAAAAGTATAAATGACTGATATATAATTATTAATATAATCAAAGAGTATAATTTAATCTACAAAAGGCTGTTTGGTTCTACCCAGATATCTCTGTTCACAATCCTTGCGAGTTGTTTGGCTTTTCAGGACACAAAATATAGAAAAGAAAATGTAAAGTGAATGTAAAATCAGTTCAGTAATATTATCAAGAAAACTATGTACAGTGTGTTTACTTGCTGGAATTCAAACACACAATTGCGTTCAGTCGTTCTTTCAGAAAAAAAATTTCCGGGGGGCACACTTAGTATTCCGGAGAGGGGTCACTGCTGGTACTATTCTATTTATTATTATATTATAGACATATTATTTTGGTCTCCTCCGAGGGGGCACTCTGAGAGCTCTGGGGAGGCCAGTGTTCCCCCAAAATCATCTCTGGAAGAAGCAGTGATTGCGTTGATCCGTTGTGTTCTTTTGGCTTATATTGAAGTTTATTCTCCCCTTATATAGCCACAATGAAAATAAATCACAAATGGCATGGTTGTGGGGGGAGGATTGTTTATGCTGTAATGTCAGCCCCTCCGAGCAAATGCGTAAGCTCCAATAGGTTCTTTTATTTCGCAGGGCTCAACTTTCCGGTGGAGGTACATCGCAGGCGCAATTTTCCCTGTTCTTGAGGTAGGGCGCAAATTTCCCAGACGCAAAATTATCGACACCGTTCGAATGACCTCGGAAAACTATATCTTTTTCAATACTTTTTTATATTCTTTTACTCGAGATTTCTTCATAGCTTCTTATTAAAATACTTACTAATATATCCTCATTTTATTGTCCTAACCAATCAATATGGGTATGTTGTCAGTAAAATATTTAGATTGATCGAGCCTCTGGTGTGTAACCACAGTATTTCATATCATCCCCCCATTAGAAATCTTGGCTAAACGAACCAATATATGTTGCCAATAAAATAGTTTAGAATGATTGAGCCCCTGGTAAATAACCACAGTATTTCGTGACAGACCCCCTCCCCTTCCTATTACCATATTCTAGCTACATGCCTGACTCAGCTAATTCTCTACATTCTTTACCAAGCACACATTTTCTAAAGCGGAAAATGCTCTCTAAATACCTAAGCTCATTATTTTCAGCAGATGCACAAATTGGGTAACATTCTATCTACATGAATGTTATATATATGTCGATTACTGGAAACCGCTTATCGCTATCTATTACCATATTTACTATATAATGATTAACGTTAAAACCGGAAATGGTTGATTTGTACCGCTTCCGGTTTGAATATTACATTTATCAGGGAACTCGATTCTTAACTATTGACTCTGTACATCATGGCCAAAATTGATTGGTAATCCATCAGATAGTTCTTGAGACTGTTTGCTTCACTGACGGACAGAATGAATATATGGCTATAGAGTTTTGATAAACTAAATTCGTTAATGAGTGATGATGGAACAAATATAAGAAAGGTAGGCCTTCCACCGGGAAAATTTTCGAACACAAAATTAGCCATCGAAAACCCACATGTCCTGGGTTAGAATACCATAGATGAAAACTCTACCACTGAGTCATCAATCACCTGCTTATTAGTTTTATTAATTATTATATTAATATAAATTAATGAATGCCTGCTTATGTTAATTATTGAACAATTACATTGTACACTTCGTAAAGTCAAAAATTATAAATTTGTATTTACTGTACATACAGTGAGCGCAGAAAGTGTTCGTACACCTATGCTATTGAAACGAGAATGTTTGCGAAAAAGAAACAGAAAATTTAAGAAGTGTAATAACACACACAATATGAATAATGAAAACTAAGCTTTATGAATATATCAATAAAGAACCACAAAGACAAGTTTAATGGTCAGAAAGTAAATAAATTCCGTAGAAAGTGTATAGAGTGGACGCAAAAAGAGATCGTACACCTAACGTACGAATACGAAACAAAGATACCACAACTGGGGTTCACTAGTATTCACCTGAGTATACACCTCTGTATAGCATGACGAGTAACAGAATGAGTTTAGTTGTGAATAGAAGTGAAAAAACTGCACGGTGGGCTGTCAAAGTGGGAAGCAACCGAACAGAAACAAATGAGGAGACAAGAAAAGTAATTATTAAATTGCATAAGAAGGGTAAGTCTTTGAGAAAGATAGCAAACCTTGCAGACAGGCCTCGTTCAACAGTACAAACAATAATTGCGATGTATAATGTTTCTATCACTGTGCGAAAAAAAAAAAAAAAAACTGGAAGACCAAGAGTGTTGAGTGAACAAGATAAACGTTACATTATTAGGGAAAGAAAAAAGGTTCCAAAAAATAGTGCTGTGCAATTGGCAACGGATCTGGAAACACGCGGTGTTAAAGTATCAGCCAGTACAGTGCGGAATATTTGCAAGGTATCATGGTCGGATAGCCAGGAAAATGTTCTGGGTGAACAAGACGAATCGTATAAAGAGACTAAAGTTTGAAAAAGAGTATAAAGATAAGGGATCAGGCTTCTTTCTGGAATAGGGTCATATTTTCGGACGAAAGTAAATTTAACTTATCGAGTCCAATGGGAGGCGTATTGTATGGCGCAAGGTGAATACAGAGATAAATCCTCAAAATCTCGTCCCTAAAGTAAGACACGGAGGAGGGTCCGTGCTCGTCTGGGGTTGTATGAGTGCTTCAGGAGTGGGTCGTCTCCACCTTATCGATGGAGTGATGATCCACAAAGTGTATATTAACATATTAAAGGAAAATCTCCATACTAGTGCGCAGAAGATGGTTCTTGAAAACAATTTATTGTTCAGCAAGACAACGACTCCAAACATACAGCGGAAAATACTCGATTGTGGCTACTCTATAATACCTTGAAGCAGCTTCGCACACCTCCCCAATCCCCAGATATGAACCCCATAGAATATCTATGGTCTGTTCTGGAGACAACAATCAGAAGGCACAGCTTCTCTACTCAGGGCCGGCGCTAGCAATTTTGCCGCCTTGGGCGGTGCTTTTACATGCCGCCCCTTTAATCTGCAAACCTTATTTTGACAGATAACGTTCAAGTGTCATTTAAAAACATGTATAAAATGGAAAAGTAAACAAAAAAAAAGAACTACCTTTCTGGAATGTTCACGTAATATTTAAACGACTCTATACTGACACAATATTCAGTATGCTCGATTTCGCTGTATATCTGTAATATAGAGCAGTGCATACAGAAAATAAAATTTTAAAAATATACTTTAATCATGACTAAGAATTTTAATTTTTAGGCTTATTTTATATCAAAAGGCGTTTTCAACAGAGTATGGAGCAAGAAGATAATACAGTAAATCAGATATTATGGTAAATGTAAGTGATTAGCTTAAGCCTTATAATGTACTAAAACACAATAGACATACATAAATTTAACATACCTTAATTGAAAGAAACTTTTCTTGCTTTGATATGAGCAAATTCCTTTATCACATCACGTAGTCCAATGTTTTAGCCAATTTGTGTTCTATTGATATCGTCGCTAGACCACTCAAGCGTGTTTCAGACATAGAAGAGTGTAGATAGTTTGTAATAAACTTAAATTTCCAAAAACTTCTTTCTCCACTTGCCACTGTTACAGGCAAGATTAACAAAATTCTACGTGCAATACTAACATTGGGAGCAAAGTCATGTTCCTAATATATATATATATATTTTTTGAACTTTCACAGGCTTAATTATAGTGGATAACACTTTCAGTTTGTCTTTCAAATCACTGGGGTTAATATCTTTCAATTCTTCGTGTGTTAAAATGATGGTAAGTTTAGTACACTTTTCAGACAAAAAAATCAGGTGGTAGGCTATATCTTTACGATTACTTATATCGCAAAGAAAATTGAAATACTCGCTGTGATGTTTAAGTTGATCAAATCTTTCTCTTAAAAGCTAACACAATCACTTCTAGAACTTTGTAATAAAAATCGATCTTGTATCTTGTTTGTGGATGTTTTCAGTAGCTTCATCCTCTGCCTCGTACTGAAACTGTCTCTTCTTTCGACTTCGAGCTTGCACTGTATTACGTATCAGTGGATCACCCGTATCTAATGCTGATGCCAAGTCCATCGTATCAACTAAGTAAGATTTAAACTTTGCATAATTTCTGCTCCTCTCAAAGTACCCAGATATATTTTCAAGAAATCCTACTGCATCCAACACATGAGAATCAATGCTTTAAAGTCATATCAGACAACGAGTGAGTAAAGGAAATAAAAGTAACTCAGCTGGTTTGCTATACACAGAGCATCGTGGACGACCATTCTATCGGTTCTATTGTCATTACTTATTTGAAGTAAGGCATCATAAACTTCCTATATTTGATAACTGAGTCAGAGCATCAATTCGGCTCTCCCACCTTGTGGTGGATTATGATTTTAAAGTGAGACTACTAATATGTTCCTTTAGTATGGCCTAACGTTGAACTCACGCAGAAAAAAAGTCATAAACTTTTTTTTAGCTATACAAAAAATGAGACATTTCTCAAGAAATAATACGCTGTACGATTTACTATATTCGGAATGAACAATTTGTAAATTGGTCAAAAACTCGCTATTAGAACCTAAATATCTCTAGATGCTACCAGGGGCGGATCCAGGGGGAGGGCGATCGGGCGATCGCCCCCCCCAGAAGAGGAAACTTTTTTTTATTTTATATATAAATAAAATATATAGTTTATTTTTTCACGCTCTTAAAAGTAGGTCTAAGTAGCAGTATTACAACCCACCGCCCCCCCAGAAGTCCGTCCTGGATCCGCCCCTGGATGCTACAGGCTAGAACGGCCTGTCTCAAGTGGGAGTGTACCTTTTGCATACTTGGAGCGGAGCGTTAGATCATTATTGAATAGAAAAAAAATATAAAAAGACACCGTGATAATCTTATGCACTCTAGCTCAAAATCCTATCTACACTGCTGCAAGGGAAATATTGAACGAGATACCTGTGGCTAGTAGTTTGATAATTGAAAACGAGGAGGAATGCTCTGAATTTCCTGAGAGAGTATTTTCTTGAATGTGAGTAAAGTAAGTTCAATTACATTCTCAGGTTAACACAATCTTATTTTTCCATGTGAGCCTATTACGAAGCATTATATTTTGATAGTATTCTTTTCTTTTTCAAATTTTGCCGCCCATTAGACTTGCCGCTCTGGGCGGTGGCACGGCTCGACCCTCTCTCGCGCCGGCCCTGTCTCTACTAAAGAAGGCCTAAGAAAAGCTATTCAAGAAGAATGGGACATAATCAGTCCCGAAGCTACAGAACTACGAACTACTACAGGTGAAATCAATGCCACGAAGACTACAATCATTAACGCACAGGGTAATCCCACAAAATATCAAATAACGTAACATACTTTATAAGCACTAATTCAAGCATAAGTGTACGGTGACATTTTGCGTTTACAAAAAATGAATTCTTTCTTTTCTTCTGAACAAAACAGTCATTGTGTTTGTTTGGCCTTTCTCTTGTATATAGAAATAAAATGTATGAATGTGTAGTCTTAATTCTGGTTATATATATATTTTGCACCTCCCGTTCTCATGCTAGCTGTTTTCAATATAAAGTATGCACGGTGTACGAACACTTTCTGCGCTCACTGTAGGTATGTTGACAATAAGCGAATGTTATTAGAATATTTGTTGAGATTTCTTTTCCTCCACTGCCTTTCGCCTGGTTAAAAAGTAGTTTGCAGTGCTTTGGAGCAGCTGCAGGTGGGAACGCGATAATGTTTGAGACATACCGGCGACTTTTTTGTGTGTGAAAATAAGACCTTCTTTATAAAACAGTAAATAACTGCAGTAGCAATTGTCTACGTAAGTGATAAAGACATATCCAACTACAAGAAACTAATACAGTATATATATTCATTATTGTGTTTCTCTTTTAACAGCTACTAGCTAGGGATGGCCAATTCCAGAATTTTTACTTTCCGGAATCCGGAAAGTAAAATCGGAAAAATTCCGGATTTCGGAAAAATTCCGATTTTTTTTCTAAATTCCGGATTTCTTTCCGAATGTCGGAATTTTTCCGAAATCCGGAATTTTTCCGAATTCCGGATTTTTTCTGAATTCCGGAATTTTTCCGAATTCCGGAATTTTTCCGAAATCCGGAATTTTTCCGAATTCCGGATTTTTTCCGAAATCCGGAATTTTTCTGAATTCCGGAATTTTTCCGAATTCCGGAATTTTTCTGGATTCCGGAATTTTTCCGAATTCCGGATTTTTTCCGAATTCCGGATTTTTTTCCGAATTCCGGATTTTTTCCGAAATCCGGAATTTTTTCTGAATTCCGGAATTTTTCCGAATTCCGTAATTTTTCCGAATTCCGGAATTTTTCCGAATTCCGGAAAGTAAATTTTCCGATTCCGGAAAACAAAATTTCCGGAATCCTGATTCCGGAAAATTTTGGCCATCCCTAATATATATATATATATATATATATATATATATATATATATATATATATATATCCTATTTTTGATTATTTTATTCACTCCAGAAGTTTCAAGCAAATCGGAGTGAGACACTTCAAAAACCTTGCTTGTCAGTCAAGTACGAGCAAAAAAGTTCCACTACTTGCTAAATAGAATAATAATTATAATAAATTACATAGAACAACCGCATTAAATGTCAATTTGATGGTAAATGCAGCCTATTAAATATTAAGTAAATTCAGTGTTTATTTATATTAATGATGTATATTCAATGAAGGACGATCTTTTTACCCGCATTAAAATCTAGACAATAGTAGAGTTCAAAAAACAATACTACAGGGTGGCTCAAAAGTAGAAATACAGTCCCGTACTGATCAGCTCACTGTATTTTATATCATTTCTTATTGTTATCAAACAGATAAACCTAATTTATTTATTATCTGTACTTAACGTATTTTTACTTATAACTTAAGCCCGGAACAGTTGCAGCAAATTAATCCACAAACTAGAATATTATACTTGATCAATGCAGGAGTGTATACCTACTTTTGGACCACCCTGTATAAAAGTTGTAAAATATAATATATTATGTGCCTTTGTTTATTTACTAGCTGAAATAAATTCGCAAGGAACTAATTGGTTTATAGAATATATTTAAATAACTTTAGTCATTTAGGATACATATTTCAATGAAAGCGTAATGCTAAAAATACATAATATACTTTACTTTTGGCGTAGATTTCTAAACATCCTTCCTCTTCAGAATACACACTGTTATCAAATTAATATGATTAAAAAAAAAAACGTTTGAAATGGATACTATGTTGCAAAAGTTATTTAAGATGGGTCAGACGTTTTCCCGACCTCGAAAACAATGAATTTCATAGTAACCTCAGTCATTTTTGGCATTATACTTGTATTCACTCTTTCTCTCTTCCCTCTGAGGATGGGGCTGAACTTGTCCTTAAAAGGTATTAAGAGCGCCACTATTAATTGCAGTGACCCCGAAAGCTATGGACTGCACACTATCACCACACTATCACTACAGAGATGGCGTAGGTCAATGAAAACTTGACCAGTGACCTACTGACCCATCACCCAACGTGACCCAAGACCCACTGGCCCACCACCCGCCGTGGCCCACTCTGATCCACCACCCACCATGTACCACTGTCACCCACTGTTACCTACTCTGACACATGATTCACGCCCTCTTCTCCACTGACTAAAGAGTTTACACTTGTACTAAAACAAGGATGTGAAATGATCACTAATCGGAGTTTAAATTTCTCACTACCTTGGTCAATCACTCAAGCACCTCTCTGTTACAATAATGGTAGATTTGACCTTTGCGTTATAAAATGGTAAAGAGTTTGTCATGGACCGAAGTACGATGAATTTCAATTAAATTATCATAGTATAATTATTTCCTTGTTGAATTATCGATATTTTTCAGTGAAAAAAAAAAAGGATGAAATTTGGAAGTCCCAAATCAAGGTAAGTAGACCAACGTAAATAAAAATAAAAAATGTTTAAAATTTTCCATATAATTATGCGTACAGTCCAAACTTAAAATTTCAGTATAATTAAGCTTACGGTACAAATTGTATGTATATTTTTCTCACAGCTTTATGGGTTGATCGCCCTGTGCTCTAAGCGCTCCATATAATAAATATAAGCTTTAGCATTTTTTATAGTAGCAATCAATGGATATACGAAGCGAAGCACTTTTTTTTTTCTGAATCAATAATTGTTTCTGATTCCTATCGATCATTTTCGATTATTTTTACTAACGAACCCACTACCAATTTTCTATATATAGAAAATGTCCCCCCTAAAGAAGAATTTTAAAAAAAATGCCAGGACACATTCTGTTTATTTTCAACAAAGAGTTAAAATACCGAATTTCAGCTCAGTAAGTTTAACGGCTTGCGATATACTCATGTTTTTTTTCGTACAAATTCGGAACCCCACTACCCCCTTAGGATATGTATTATAACGAAAGCAATATGATAACATCCCAGTTTGGATTAATAACTATATACCAAAGTCATTTCATTTAACTTTGCAATTTGGCAGCGCTGATCAGGCATACGCAATTAATTACATTCAATTGTTTTATATAACAATTTATATGTTACAGTGATTCAAAAATGTCTTTTTTCCGGGAGTTAGCTCCTTTAAGAACTCACAGGCTGTGTGCCTCGAAAGCCAAGTAGTAGTATAAGTCTTATAGCTATTATTACAATTACAAATATCAATATCCAAAAGTGCCTGAAGTTATTTTTTTCACTTAGATATACTCATCTCAGGGAAGTGAACAAAAACAAATAGAAAAGGAAGAGAAATACAGGCCTGGAAAGTAAAAAAAAAAAAAAAGACAAATTCGCCAGTGTTGAGAAGGTACTGTGTACTAGTGAGCAGAGTGGGTCAGTAGGTCTGAGTGTGTTTTGGGGTGTCTTATATCCACTATATTTTTTACTCCCACTGGGGACTGATCTTGAAATTAAAACGCATCAGATTTATTATCAATTAACTTAGGAACCTTGCAAACTATGGATTCGACAATAATATCGCTCGCTTTCGATTATTTTTACATGTCGCAATCCCCCTCCAAGAGGTGATAATGCTAGCTGAACTTAAACATAAATACTATCTGAAATATAATAATGTATATCTCGCGACCCCTAAAACTATGAATTCGACACTAATGTCAGTCGTTTTCGATTATTTGTATACGTCATCCTTCCTACTCTTTCCTAGGAGTGCCAGGGAGTCGGTACCATTTACCAGACTACAAGCAATATATGCATCAAGTTTGGTTAAAATTGCTCCAGCCATTTCAGATTAATGTTGAAACATCATCCATACCTATAGAACACGTGTATTCATACAAACACACAAGTATATATACTGTATATATATATATATATATATATATATATATATATATATATATATATATATATATATATATATATATATATATAGGCGTTTAAATTTGACACATGTTTAACGTTATTTCTGAAAAAGTATGCAACACTGATCTGAGAGTGTCATTATTTTCGTCCTTGTTTTAATTGCTGATTCGAATTGTGAAATTAAATTTAGGTCATTTCATTTAAAGAACATATATTTATATTCGGTTGGCAACACTGTTCATCTGGTGATGTTACCCAATATATGGATGGATGTCCCCTTCCTATAGTTGATTTTTGCAAAAAATAGCTTATTCCGCTCTCTTGGTTCCTCTGTTATAGAGGTGGGATATTATAAATGGTGCACCCGGTGTATATATATCCGTCACCTTTGGGATTGGATGTATGATCGGAACGCAAAGAAAAGGTCGGATTATCAGAGAAAAAAAAAAAACAGATTTACAGTAAAATAAACCATCTCTAAACTCAAAAATCACTATATTGTTCTCTATAGCAAAAACAAACGAACAGTAGGCACTAAAAAAAAAAAAAAAGTATAGGACAGTATAGAAATCACGCAAAACAAAGAAACGGTACAAGTGATGGCGGAGCACTAAAGCAGGTATGCAGTAACATCAAGTAAACAACAATGCCGCGATGGCAGTAAACGTCAATGGGCCTCGTGGGTCACATACGAGTTGGACCAAGTTCTGCTCGAGCACGGTCGGATCAACCGGAGTGGTGGACCAGCCGATTACATAGAGACATCGCGAAAAGAAATGTCAATCTATCAATCTAGGCCTTTAATTTTCTTCATAAGTAATTATGTCTCTGGTTAATGATAAGTAAAGCTATAAATATACCATATTGACTTGACACCTAGTCTCATGTTCCAAGCCCCTCTATCGGCTGTAGGAATTCCACACCCTTTGGCGTAGACGGCTGCAAGGCTCTCTCGTCTAGCAACAGCTGAACTCTTATTGGCTCAACGCGTGGGTGTGAGCTTTAGTTCGCATTTTTGTCACGGCTCAAGACATTTTGGCAGCACTATAATAAGTTCCACAAATGAAATTACCCAGTTATCAAAAAGCAATATTCTGGGGAGAAATTTTCTAGAAATGTCGGATATTTAATAATTTTGGGGGGAAATATAATAAGAATATGCTAACGGTATACACGTTACAGTTCACTGATAAAGTTTAATGCGTACATTTAAAAAAAATGTGGTGGGATACGTAGTACATTAATTTGATTAAAATTGTCCAATGTGAATATAGATAAACTTTCTTGCCTTTGTTATTATTTTCGAAAATGAACGGGCGTAGAAGAACGATTTTCACTACATGAGTATGAGATCCTGACTACTCCGATAACATTTTTGGAATGTTTATTTTTTCTTTTTCTTTTTTTTTAATGCAACTAGGTAAATGCTTTTATAGCCCCTACTAGGCAGTATGTATGCAAATATACATAGGTTGGATAAAAAGTACTGGCAACCCTGCCGGCACGCGCCAGTCTAGTGACGGAGAACCGCGAGGTGGCAGCACCGGAGAAGACAATCCAGTGTTGCCAACGGCAGCGGTTTCCCGCTAAATCTGGTGGTTTTACGATCGTGTCTAGCGGTAAAAATTGGCTGGCAGCGGTGCAGCGGGAAACCTAGCTTTTTAAAAAAATATTTCCAACGTATTTAAAAACATGCTACTTTTTGATAAAATGTCTTACTGTTGTATTTTTCTTATCTATGTATTGAACGAGTGCATTGCAGATGCTTGCAAATTATTTGTGTATTATAGAAGTGGTATGTGGCAATGTTGCTCTCGGGACGTAGTATGTAGCAACGTTCTCTTTTTTCGAAATCAACGGGACAATCCCGTTTAATCGACACGTATGTTCGTCCCTTTCGTTCATTCACTGGATATGATCGTTCCGAATTAAGCATCCGAGACGGCCTAATTTTGTTCGAATAAGGATTCTGTTCCCGCTACCACTTCCCGTCAATTAATAGTTGTTAGTTGATAGTTCTGTGGTCGGTCGTTTCTTTTTCCGGTTTATGCGGACTTGTGCTACTTTTAGTGTTTCTTCACTACAATTGTCATTGTGTGGTGTAACAATGGGACGAACAAGAGCAGGTTATTCTCAAAAATTTAGAAAAGACTGGCTAATTGATCCAAATTTGAAAAACTGGCTGTTGGAAGTTGAGGAAGATCGTACGATAGCTCGGTGCAAATACTGCAAGTGCAATTTGAAAGCAAAATTTTGTGATCTTATAGCACATAGCAAAACTAAAAAACATGTAAGTGCAGCTGAACCTTTTAGTTCAAATAGACAAAAGAAAATAGAATTCCCGGTGACAAACGTTTCTTTTGATACTGCTCGAGTCGAGGCAGGGTTAGCTTTATTTACCGCGTGTCATTGTTCTATTAGAAGCATTGACCATCTTAGTGAATTGTGCAAACGCTATTTCCAAGTGAAAGAGGTACACTTACATCGTAGTAAGTGTAGTGCTATGATCAAGAATATTTTATCTCCATACTTTAAGGAGAGCCTTCGGAAAGACATTGGTGACAGTGACTATAGCATTCTTCTTGATGAATCAACAGATATTGGTGTAGTCAAACAGCTAGGATTATGTATCATTTACTATTCTGATGCACGCTCTACTGTCGTGTCTACTTATTTAGGAATGTACGAGTTACAATCGGCTGATGCTAATTCAATTGTGAAGGTATTAAAAGTAGCTTTGAAAGATTTTGGGCTTGATTTGAAGAAACTACGCGGTTTAGGGACTGATAACGCTAATGTCATGGTGGGAGTTAACAATGGTGTGTACCAAATTTTGAAAAAAGAAATCAATCATCTCGTGTTAGTTCGTTGTGTTTGTCATTCTGTGCAACTAGCTGTGTCCACGGCGGCCTCCGAATCACTCCCTCGAAATTTGGAATTTATGATTTCCGAAACTTATAATTGGTTTGCTCGATCACCTCTCCGGCAACAGGTGTACACAGAACTGTACAGAGCTATAAATGAAGGGTCTAATCCACTTAAAATTGTACAGGTGTCCCATACTAGGTGGTTATCAATAGAGATAGCAGTGAAACGGATTCTTTCGCAATGGCTGGAGTTAAAAACGCATTTTCAAATAGTGCGGAACAGTGAAAAGTGCTACACATCTGAATTGCTTTTCCAAATGTACAGTGATCCGAATAATGAAGTGTATTTTTTATTTTTGAATCCTATCTTAGCAGAAACCCAACACGTAAATCAATCTTTTCAATCGAACTCTGTTGACCCAAGTAAGCTACTGCAAGATCTTGTCTTGCTTATTGAAGGACTGGCAAAAAGAATAGTTGTACCAAATAGTCCAGTTAATTTGTTAACTGAGAATATTAAAAACTATGTGAGTTCCAAACCTTATCTGGGTTATGATGTTGAGAAAAGAATAGGAGAACTAAAAACGGCTGGTGAACTTACGATTGAAAATGAAAACACAATTAGGGAAAGATGTGCGAATTTTATTGTTAAGCTGGTATCACAGCTTCAACAGCGTTTACCTGCAAATGTTGAAATATTGAAAAATATTTCAATGTTCGCACCAGAAAACTGTTTGAAGGTGTTAAAGGATCCGATTATTCCTTTGGCGGAACTCATGGGCTTTCCTAAGGAAACCATAACAAAAATTGACTTTCAATGGCAAAAACTCACGTTAGTTGAGTGGAAAAGAACGGAAAATTCTACAGCGTTTTGGAGTGAAGTTCAAAAATATAAAGATGCAGCCGGAGAAAACCCTTTTCATGAACTTTCTAATCTCGCTTTGTGTCTCCTTGTTTTACCATGGTCAAATGCAGAGATAGAGAGAGCTTTTAGCCAGCTTAATCTCGTGAAGACGAAACATCGAAATCGAATGGGAAGAGAGATGGTTGACGCTATTCTTACTACTCGTGCAGGGTTGAGACGACTCGGGAATTGCTGCCATGATTTCGATTTACCTATTTCTATATTACAAAAAATTAATACTATGACAAGAGCAACGTACTCCAATCTACAAGTTGAAGACGAAGAATCGGAGGATGAATTAGCCCCATTAATGAATTAGTGGTAAGTACTTCTGTGCTTTAATTTTTTAGTGCATACATTATGATTAATTAAAATATGCAGCTTTTTCAGGTGTAGCGGGATTTTTAGCTATATTTGTAGATCGCGATATTTTTTGGTGGAATTCTGGCGGTTTTGGTTTTCAATTTAGCGGAATTTTGTGCAAACTCGTTGGCAACACTGAGACAATCTCAGTTGAGGAACTTAGGTGAGTGGGAACGCTGTTGAGTCAGTCAGTCAACGAGAGCAGTGGCGTCAAATTGGTATCGCGAGTGGAAGCGCTCTAAACACAATGTTCACTAAACATGAAAAGCGTTCGTGGATCAAAATTGAAGTGGCACGTGGTCGTAGTGCACGAGAATGTTTTCAGGGACTGCGGGAAGCCTGTGGTAATGCAGCGTTGCCATACCGCACCGTAGCTCGATGGGTTAAATGTTTCGTGAAGGCAGACAGAACGTGGAAGACCGCCAACGTTCTGGACGACCTCCAGTGGACAACATGACAATTCAGCTCCTTGCATCCTTGCTGGACGTGGATAGACGGTGGATTGCGCGTGAGATATCGGCAGAGGTTGGGGTGTGCCATAAAACTGTGCTTCACATTTTGAACGACATCCTGGGTTTTCGCAAAATTGCAGCACGTTGGGTTCCACATGTCATTACCGAGGTGCAGAAATGGTACCGATATGCACTGGCACAAGAATTGCTGGACCGCCACCAGAGGGAGGGTGACAATTTCTTGGGCAGGATCGTTACCATTGATGAAACCTGGGTTCGATCCTACGAAACATGTTTGAAGCGCCAATCCAACGAATGGAAGCATCCCGGTTCCCCTCGGCCAAAGACTGTGCGCCCTAGTCAGGGAGGAATGAATGTGATGTTGATAGTGGCGTATGATGTCCAAGGGGTTATCCTGCACCATGCTGTACCAGCAGGGCAGACTGTGAATGCGCCATATTACTGCACGTTCTTGCAACACCATCTGCGTCCCGCACTTCGGAGAAAGCGACCTGATCTTTTGGCACGGACCCCAATCATTTTGTACGACAATGCACGCTGTCACACAGCTACCGCCGGGAAGGAACTTTTACGTGCCTGGAACTGGGAGATTCTGGAACATCCACCATATTCGCCGGATTTGAGTCCGTGCGATTATGACCTGTTTTCCAAGATGAAGCAACCACTTCGCGGACAACGATACAACACCAGACAGGCCATCCTCAATGCCGTAGGGCGGTCGCTGCGAGACATAGCCAGAGAACAACGTGCTGACGGAGTACGGCGCCTTCCATACGTGTGGCAGAAGGTTGTGGACATGGGGGTGATTACATTGAAGGAATGTAGAACGTATTTTCCCTTCTAATACAGTCATTTGTAAATTATAACAATTGTGCCATTACCTTTTATCCATCCCTTGTATTTGTTTATAGCTCCACTATAAAATGAAAGTGACATTTTTTTTACTGAAATTTCGCCATTAAGCAATGTTTTAAAACGATAGGCAACTTAATTAAATAAAATCAAATTTTAATTATATTATGTAGTTTTAAACTTTAGAGACTTTAAATACTTCGTATATTAATAGATCGCATTATTTCTTTAACAATTTACTTTAGTTTTACCATATATATATATATATATATATATATATATATATATATATATATATATATATATATATATATATATATATATATATATATATATATTATTTCACACAAATGCTCGAAGCAGCTGTTAAGCAAGCACACAAAGTAAAGGAAAACTTTTGAGATTTCCATTAAACCTTAAAACAACTTCGGTGAACTTGGTTTCCAATGAAACAAAACTTCTAATGGAAAACTACATTTTAAATGAAGAGAAACATACAAAATCATTTTGTTCTACTTTCTCCTTAGACACTGTAAGAAGGGTTTTCTATTGAATCTAAAAGTGCATGGACGTGGAATATTCTTTTTTTTTAAGCTAGCCAAAGGCTAGCGTCGTTTAAAAGAGTTATACCCTCTTTTAGGAAAGGGAGTTGAGAGGAGCATTATGGGAAGAAAGTATTGATGGTTAGGCTATGGACTGTTATTTATTTATTTAACTTTATTAATTAACATTATTTGAAAGGACATTATGATTTTTGCGATCATAATCATACTTATAGGTGATCTGGAACCTAAATTATGGTTAGACGTGAGAACAAGATACTAGATATAATATAATATACGACATATGATATAATATATAATATATATTATTTACATATAGTATATAATATAGAAATAAGGGTAAAAGAACATACACAATATAGCAAGTGTGAGAAATCATACAACAAAATGTAAAGTGAAAAAGCATAGGTAAGCGGCATTTCGAAGTCATGATGAAAATGAGAGACGAGATGAAGTGCACTTGACGCCACAACACGACAGAAGAACTGTTAGAAACGCAAATGCGGTTTGCTTCCGCCTAGGGGCTGCTCTAGGCCAATGGAGACGTGGTGAACCCTGTTAGTGAAATGGAATCACTGTGTGTATGATCGGAAGATATGCAGTATATGACTATACAAACGATAATCTTGGAGGATCCGTAGATCGAGGTGATCTAGAAGGACTGTGTAGCAATATAAAGGAAATAGAAGGTGAAGAGGAGTATAAAGGTATCGTGCAGGAGATGAGTGAAATGCAAGATGATGCATTGTTTGAAACAGTTGAGGATGGTGTTGTGTATAGCATTGAGTAATGACTTTTAAGTAAGGAGTTTCCGAATGGTAGCTGTGTATAGGAAATTATGCTGGAGAATATAGATCACAAGTTGGATTGGAGAGAGAAATGCGGAAGGCGATGCGGAAAACGTGTCTTTCAAAACTGGTTAGTTTCTGGTAGTATGTAGAAGAAGCGAAAATCCAAGCTGGAAAACTGTAAGTAAGAACTGGGCAGAGGAAGGCCTTGTACGGGTTGAGAACTATATGTGATAAGAGACACCAGGTTGTGCCTGTTAGCCGTTTAAGTAGGTTGAGGCGGTTGTAAGCTTCAGTTTTTGCATGATTAAGATGCGGTTTCCACATTAAATGATGATCGAAAAGTATGCCTAAATATGTAATGGTTGGGATCGAAACGATAGCTGTATTATAGACATAGAGTGACAAAAGAGTTTGATTCCGGTTGACTTTGGTACGATTACGGGGCGGTATGAATACAATAGCTTGGGTTTTTCTGGCATTAATCTTAAGTTTCCATTTAGAACACCAGTGAGTGAAGCGATTAATGGCTGTTTGTAATGAATGATTGATGTTGTGAGGAATGTGCTTTTCTTGTTCCACATTTATGATGTATTATATATTAAGGCTCCTGAGAGAATACTAAATGATTTCTGGAAACCAGTTTATATTAAAATTGTACATTAAAATCGAATTAAAAAAAGAAAAGTAGGGTATATACACATTGACAAATCGTGTGTTTGATATTGAAAATATACCACCATATAGAAAAGAGAAAAATAATAATATGAATATCAACACATTCAAAATAAGTAGAGAATAATAATATTGAGGAACTTAAAACAATCAATTGTATAAATAAATGTATTGCATACTTAGTAAAATGTACGGGCCATCGAGCTAAGCTCTTTTCGCTCTAATTTCTTATACTAAATCACGTTATGCTGCAGATATAACTGAAACATTTATAAGTGAATTACGAACATAATTATGTGAGCTTTCGAGGGAAACACTGACCGGAGAAAACTCATCCCCCAAAGTAAAATACACCTTGTGGATATTTTCATAAGAAATAATTTGCACAACATTATAAGTTCATAATCTATTATTTATTTATGAAAAATAAATAAAATCGCCTGAGTTTCGTTTTAAAAAATCGCCTAAGAAAAAAAAAACACCTTTAAAAGTAAACTACTCCTTATATATTAGTTTCAGGGAAAGCGAGTAATGCCGCGTTATCAGATTATTAATGAAATAAGAATAAAATGACCTGAAATGCCTTTGAGAAAATATTTAAAAAAAACATCCCACACCCCAAAGAATTATCTACTCCTTAGGTATATTTTCAGGGTAAATTATTTATGTCTTATTGTTAGATTAGTAACGGAATTCCTATTTATGAAATATGAACATCACTCCATTTTTTTCTTTTTCTTTTTTTTTTTTTAGAAAACCACCCAGAATAACTCACCCGATAAGAAAACTTTCTTTTTTTAGTAAAACATGTATGCCTTAGCATTAGGTTAGTAATGAAATATTAATTTATGAAATGTGAACAAAATTACTTGAGTGGCTTATGACAAAATTGCCAAGAGAACTATCACACCTGACACGGGAGGGTCCCACAAGTTGTCGCTAAAATCTAATTGGTGCATAGTACATGTGAAAGAGCATCATGAGAAATGGATATGAGCAAAATTTAAGGTGCTATGGACCAGAAGGATAGGAGCTAGGGGGCTTCACAATTTGAATATCCAAAATATCATATCATGGAATTATGTACGTTTAAAGTAAATATCTTGAAAACCGTTAAAGCAATCGAAACAAAAGTTGCACAATGAAATGAGAACAAAATGTCCTATTGAAAACCACAAACAGTGTTCTCATAGTTGAAGCAGTGCTGTCAACTTAGCATAAAAGAAATATTTGAAATAGCACCATATACAAGTGTGCACAGATTTAAAATGTATTATTATCACTAAACATAACAGTGAAGTGTAGTGGTACAGTGTTGCAAACTATTGGAACTACGTGTGCTGAAAATGTACAATAGACAATTTTGATATGTGTCAACAAAGAAATGCATTAGAGACATGCGAGGATTTTGCATTATACTCCTTGAGTTGAGTTGATTTTGAGTTTAACGTCCCTTTCAGCAGCAAGGCTATATGAGACAGGACCTACTGATTAATGTAGAATCCGGAGCACATGAGCTTTCACCGTTAATCGAACCAGGCTCTCCCACGCCAAAGGCGCACACGCTAACCGCTTAGCCACGAAGGAGCTCGCATTATAATTTTGTAACACCGATTATTAAGAAGACAACTCGCGAAAACAAAATGATACACGAGAGGAAAGAAATACATGTTTTTTAATCCTGTAAACTGGTAAAGAGAAACTAAGCAGAAACTTCAAACAGTACCTGTAACTTTATATACTTATTTCTTGATAATTTTGTTCTTTTCCGTTGTTTTTTTTTCTTTTTATATTTGCACATAAAACAGCATGAAAATTATAAATGTTCTCAATATTAACCTGTATGCCATAAAAAAGCTAAAAAAGTAAAATAAAAGCTCATACTTCACGTTAGAAATTAGTTCCTTAACACCACTAGATGGCATAACTCAGCAGAATTACCACGCAACTGGTATCTTTCTAACGACGGAAAGGCGTATCTCATTTTGTTCAAAAAATGAGGGGTTAATGTTTAAAATATTCGAAGCTTACAATGCTACTTTACAAGAGTTGTTCTCACTGCAGTCACGCAAGTTGGAATCGTTTCCGTATGTTTTAAACTGAATAAATCATAAACAGAATAAATAATACAAAAACTTTAAAACCCTCTGCTGAAAGATGTGAGAAAATGAGATACACCTCTTCGTCTCGAGAGGGACGATATGTTAATCAGTTGGTCCACGTCTCATATAGCCTCGTTGCTAAAGATTATGTTAAACTCCAAATCAAATCAGTCAAATATAAATATGGTTGCGGGGTTTATCCTATTTTGAAATTACTAAATTGAAACAATCCAGTTTGGTGTTGGAGTTAAATTGTCACACTAGTTTTACATGTGAATATGCCTCTATGCCAGCGACACCTTTTTGCGTCAGCCAAGTAGGTAGTGGATATACAATAGTCTCGAAACGGCAAATTGAATGGATGCTACGACTATTTGTTGGCATTAGGCAGATAGGTAACGTAAGCAGGGAAACCTATTAGTTTAATTGTGTAATATTAAGAATTAATGTTACATACAGACTGGCGTGCTTTTGTATTGCTCATAGGATAAATGAAGTGACTTCAGGGTTTTCGGTACCTGTTCAAAATACCAAGATATTATTTGAATAATATTTTGTATATTATGTTCTCTCAAAACCATGTGAAACTAAATTCTAGAAATCTGTTTTACTAGTTCCAGAATTTCTTAATGTAGAAATAATTTATAATAGAAACAAACGCGCCTGCCTGTAAATATATATATATATATATATATCTATATACATATATATATATATATATATATATATATATATATATATATATATATATATATATATATATATATTGTCTGAGCAACTTTCAATATATATGAGTTATCAAAATTAGTTTTGAACCTTTTCTGTCGGTCTGTCCGTTGTTAGAAAAAGACATTAATCCAACTTAAATTATAATATGAAGCCAAAATGGACATTATATCTATATATATATATATATATATATATATATATATATATATATATATATATATATATATATAACAATGACATTGCTATCCAATATTAATATTGTAGATACAATTTAGTTCGAGAGTCGAGAGTATAGTATTGTCGAGGAAAGGAAAAAAAAAAGGTTCTGTACTTTTCGTCAAACAAGTATTTTCATATTCAATTTAGTTTTGTTTCTTTCCCTTAGAAATTCAGAATTCTGAACTCTGAAAATCCAACTCTTTCTCTTTTCAGAGAATACATGTCACGGTGATGGAGATCCCTTTCCAAGTATGCGCCATTCACTTTTCCAATGAATTCTGATGGCTCTCTCAAAGCGATGAATTTTTATGGATATCTCAAGTCAGGACGAGAAAACGTAATTCCTTAACCCGCCATTTCCATCTATTTGACATGCAGAAAGCGTTATTTTATTGGAAACCAATAACGTAGGATTTGGTTTGATGGAACGACAGTCAACAAATCAGAAGGTAATAAAAATTTACATGAACATGCATAATATATGCTACAATAATAGTCGTCAAAGAAAAATATGTTGAAATAGGATTACTGGCAATGTTACATATGGTTCATGATTGGGGTGGTCAAATTAAAATCTTCTGGAAGAGTAAACGCAACCATTCGATCGCTGTGCATCTCCATAAGGGTTTCTTCCTAATCTTGTATTTGCGTTTCTTAAAATAATAATAATAATAATAATAATAATAATAATAATAATAATAATAATGCATTGTATTCCTTTATTCATACATTATTCATACTGAATTACTGCTATCGCATGTATTTATTTTACTGTGAATTTTATCAATCATCGTTAACGCATATTTAAATACTATGATGCTGTCCGACAAAAGAACTGAGCTTCTTACCAATATGTCTGGCTGATCATGTTGAAATTATTTACTCAGCTTAATAAGTTTATAGAAATAGTAACTGACTAGTAACTGATTTTGGTTATAAATTTGAATTTCTTTTCAACCCCTCTTTCGCTATGCATTTCAAAAATCCTTACTTAATCCTTGTTATGACTTCACTAGCGTGGTTACTACAAGTAAACTAAAACAAATAGCATTTAGGAAGAGGGGGGAGAAGATGGGGAGGGATACTTTCACGCATACATCTGTAGCACAGAATTAGAGCGAAATGTGTATTCCAGAGTGTTGGCGGGGTTGTTAAGAGTTCTCGAGCCATTATTCCATGAACTAATCATTAATTTCTTCAACTTTTGCTTTATTTGGGCACTGTTTCATGATAAGGAATCTGCCATCATTAAATCTTTCACTTGGTACAAGTGCTAGTGATGCATACACACATATATTGATGCAGGTAGTCATTCGCCAAGCCTAAATTTTTGCACTTTCTATTAAATATTTTGCTTAAAGTAAAGCAACGGAAATATATAATTTAATGTGGCCACAACTGCACTTTTTTATGTCCAGTTTCAACACACTTGGATCGTGCTGTTTAGTTGAAGTTCTTAAAACAAATGTAAGAAAGCTTCTTGATATACTACCAGCTTTGTCCAGAATTAATGCGAACAAAATTGGTACGATTGATGTGCTCTTACGTGAACTCCCTATGCATGTATGAACTATGTATAGCTGAGTAAATTGTTGCGATGAACCCGATAAAGAAATATCCATTAAAGAATCACTGCCGGTTGCTCTTCAGCGCTGGTCGCAGACTAACATATCCAAAACAAGAAAATCCGTTTATCCATGTCTAATCTACGACTGCAGAAATTAAGTGCCGTATTTAAAGAGAAATCCGCTTTTTAAGTGTAGAATTGTCTTGCTTTAATATACAGTGGAATTTTAGTCAGAAGATCCAATCTCTCATTTATAGGAACATACATCTTATATTCAAAAATTCCAAACGCGGGTGTAAACAGAGGCGTCATTTCAGATTTCACTTTAGGGGGGCAAGAGACCATCGATATAAGACTCACGTTTTGTACTAGTATATTAGTACATAATCGACTAAAACATATGTATTCCTCAAACTCTACGGGGAGGGCAATTTCCCCCTCCCTTGACGCCCCTCTTCATGACGCCCTGGAGTGTAAATAGATCTTCCGTGGCCCTATTCTTACAGCTGTGTCACTTTCTGTCTTCACAATATGCAACGTCCAACATATATGCTTGATGACTCAGCAGAGTTGATGCAATGTTGTTTTACGTTTTCATTTTAGCTGGATATCACATCTTTCTTTCTTTTTCTTTTTCTTTTTATTTATTTTTTTACAGGCAGCTAATAAGAAGTGTTTATGTAATGAACTATTATGGTAGTATCGATGATAATTAAAACATTAAAAGAAACAACAGAAGAGAGAATGAAGATAAATTCTTGTTCAAAATGTTATAAAGTATATTTGAAACAAATCACTAAAATTTTGAACTAACATGCTCTCTTCACAATCAGAGGTGGTCTTGTAACGTACTCACAAAGAAGTCATCTGGTTCCCAATTAATACGAAAAATAATTATTAGTAATATATATATATATATATATATATATACAAGGTGTTTATAAAAGAACTCCGCGGTTTTAAAAATTCATATCTTATTAACGATAAAAGAGAGCAAAATTTAGTTAATTTCTCTGAAACGACTAGCTCAAAAAGTTTTAGTCATACTAATTGGAAATGCTTTTATCAACAGGTGGCAGCGCTGCAGAGCGTTGACCTTGAGACGACGTAGCGGCTGCGGCAGTCAGTGAATCAGTGCCGTGCCACACTTCAGTTTGCGTGTGCGTGAGGCACTGGACGCTCGGCTCGGCAACAGATGGATTGGAAGGGAGGGACCTATTCCATGGCCTCCAAGGAGCCCTGATATGACTCTGTTGGACTTTTTCTTCTGGGGGCATATCAAGAATCTTGTGTATGCGGAGAAAATTCGTAATGTTCGCCATCTCACCGAACGAATAGTCAATTGCGTGGCAACCGTCCCCCCAGACATGTTGGCCAGCACATTGCAAGAGATAAAGTACCGTTACGATGTGAGCCATGCCACTCAAGGGGCTCATATTGAACTGTATTAAGTTGTTAAAACAAACGTGAAAATGTAAGTTTTCCAATCATGTATAACACATGTATGTACGTTCTTTGCTTATTTTGCCTCAAAACCCCAGAGTTCTTTTATAGACACACTGTATATATATATATATATATATATATATATATATATATATATATATATATATTAGGAATGGCCAAAATTTTTCGGAATCCGGATTCCGGAAATTTTGTTTTCCGGAATCGATTCAGATAAATTCCGACATTCGAAAAAAATCCGGAATTTAGAAAAAAAACTCGGATTTTTTCCGAAATCCGGAATTTTTCCGATTTTACTTTCCGGATTCCGGAAAGTAAAAATTCTGGAATTGGCCATCCCTAGCTAGTAGCTGTTAAAAGAGAAACACAATAATGAATATAGTATATACTGTATTAGTTTCTTGTAGTTGGATATGTCTATCACTTACGTAGACAATTGCTACTGCAGTTATTTACTGCTTTATGAGGAAGGTCTTATTTTCACACACAAAAAGTCACCGGTATGTCTCAATCATTATCGCGTTCCCACCTGCAGCTGCTCCAAACCACTGCAAACTACTTTTTAACCAGGCGAAAGGCAGTGAAGGAAAAGAAATCTCAACAAATATTCTAATAACATTCGCTTATTGTCAACATACCTACAGTGAGTGCAGAAAGTGCTCGTACACCGTGCATACTTTATATTGAAAACAGCTAGCATGAGAACGGGAGGTGGAAAATATATATATAACAAGAATTAAGACTACACATTCATACATTTTATTTATATATACAAGAGAAAGGCCAAACAAACACAATCACTGTTTTGTTCAGAAGAAAAGATAGAATTCCTTTTTTGTAAACGCAAAAAGTCACCGTACACTTATGCTTGAATTAATGCTTATAAAGTATATTACGTTATTTAATATTTTGTGGGATTACCCTGTGCGTTAATGATTGTCTGTAGTCTTCGTGGCATTGATTTCACCTGTAGTAGTTCGTAGTTCTGTAGTTTCGGGACTGATTATGTCCCACTCTTCTTGAATAGCTTTTTTTCAGGCCTTCTTTAGTAGAGAAGCTGTGCCTTCTAATTCTTGTCTCCAGAACAGACCATAGATGTTTATGTTAAAACACTTTGTTAATGTGTTTTGCAATTTTTCGAATTTAATAACACGTGATATATATTAACATTTTTTTCAAACATTTAAGAAACAAATTGATATACTTGAACCACATTTTAAATTAGTTTACTTCTGAAATGGTACTGTAAAAGCAAGCATTGGAAACATACAAAAAATCCAAGGATTAGACTTGTGATTCAAATAAATAATTACAAAATACCAACAAATAGAGCAATCAATTGTCGAATTATATAGGATAGGTTAACCCTTAACGGTTCACTATCTTTTCTGTCTGTTTCCGGCACTGCTTGCAAAACAATATATCCACAGACTACCTTCCGCGTAAAATTTACCAGAGTTGTCACCAGGAAGCAATAGCATCTCTGGATCGCGGAAAGCATGTACACAAATAACCACAAGGAACAATACCTAAAAATAATAGTCTTCAAATGCAATAGGCAAAATCAAAACATGTGTAACCAAATGGTTACGAAAACTCGTTAAGGGTTAAAGGCGGAGAACATTCACGAGGGCTAGTAATTTCACTCCCCGCTAGACTTGAGCGACTCTGCACATATTTTTGAGCTTCCTTGTGAATGATTATGATTATCACACACGTCTTTCTTACACGTGGTACAGTAAGTGTCGATTGATCGTAGGAATATGTTTGATGAAAATTCTACGTTAAACTGTGGGTATACGTCTTGATACAGAAAATGATTTGTCGAATATAATCGCATTTGGTTTAAAACGAACGAAATTGCATGGGTAATTATATCTTAATACATCACGAGAATAATATCGTGTTTTACTTTATAAGTTAATAAATATTATACATGATAAAGAAAGTAAGCAAGCTATCTTTTCATCAATACTCTTTTTTTTCTTTGTTTTTCATAATACACAGTTAATAATTATACTTGTTAATATTATGTAACCAAATGATTTTTATATAATCGATTGGAAAATTGAATAAGGAAATAGTTTGAGCGTGAATGTAGAGAAATTTGAGGAATGCTTTCAAAGTATATATATAATTAAAAAAAAAATCTGGAGACCCCGAAGCTGTGGGTTCATTTTACTGAAGAGGAGTCAAATCTGGTTTCGCCACCACTGCTGATGTGGCTTCCCTCTTACAGAACTCTGAAACAACCACTGCCCACGATCCTGTTCCTCTGTTACCCTCTTTCAAGACAACCCCTTGGTTAATTCCAATTGTCTGTTAGGCTCTTCAGGAGTTCAACTGTTCTCAATTTTCTGAATCATATTTTAAACAGAAGCAACTAAATTTTTAAACTGTACTTGCAGTATAACATATAAAACAATCCATTTGTACAGATCCTAGCATATATGGAGGTCCGATCCATGTCTAAAAGGAGTCATTTTTTTTTTATGAAATTGAGGTGTTGATAACTGAAATTTGTTCCATACCAGACGACACTAGACACAACAACATCCATCTCTTGGCAAATTATAACATATAGACTTGTTTCATCTTGGGATGATACGACTTTCGGTTCGCAATACAAATATGTCTCTATTTCAATTTCGTCAAAAATATAGTTAGTCCTATTTGGCATTGGACCCGACATGTAGAGTCACCAACCGGCCAACTGTTTAACGCGCTTAAAATTTTGAAGCTTCATTGATCCAGTGGTCTTTCCTCCTTATGCAAGTTCAAGTTTATGTAAGTTTTGCTGCAATTCGATTCTACATACATACTGTGAAGGTACCCGTTTCCATCCCCCTCTCTTCCTAAATACCGTTTGTTTTAGTTTCGTGGTTGCCAGCACTCCAGCGATACACAAGGTCGAGAAACATGCAAATTCAATTGAGCCTTGAATTTATTTTTAAAGACCTTGGCTTACCAAACTTTATATATATATATATATATATATATATATATATATATATATATATATATATATATATATATATATATATATATATATATATATATATATATAATATTCACCATTTGTCCATACGCCCAGAATATATATAAACTTAAGAAGTATTTGATGGATCATCATCAATTTCGGCCAGGATATGGGAGATCAAGTGTTAAGAATTGTGTTTGTTGATGGAGGTGTCCCATTCACCGGAAATGGTAGTAATTGACCGTTTCCGGTTTTAACGCTGATCATTATGGATCACAAAAGCAATCGAGAAGGGGGTTCCCTGCAATCGATTAAGCATCTGAAGAGAATGCATTACTTATCCATCGTTAAATCTTTACTAAAACCAGACAAATATAAATCCACTAAAACTTTCGGCTTCAATATTGGAATGATAAGAGATAGCAATAAACTTTTAAAAACCAATCAAGCATTAGATAATATATATATGAGAGAGAGAGACAAACAGACAGATAGATAGATAGATATATCATATTTTCTCTTGGAACACTATCCAAACCGGAAGTGATAAAAAAGCAACCAGTTCCGGTTTCAAAGTCAATCGTTATAGAACAAAATCGGTAACGCATAACGAAAAGTGGTTTTCTGTAATCAATTAAGGGTCCCAGAATATATTTTATTCCCACTTTAACCACTGTACTAAAGCTGAAAGTTGTATAAATCTACTTTCACTTCCGGCTTCAATAGTAATTGAGAAAGTATCAAGTCGTACAAACCTAGCTTCTTTACCTTGTGTATGTGTGACACTGCCTGTTATACTATTTGTTTGTTTTGTATTTAAAATTAAATACCCTTATCGAATGTGTTTCGGACTATTAATTTTGATAATTTAAGAATTTTCATTAAATGAACGAATCTATCTCTTTTCTGAAACCATAAATTAATTTAATTTGACCTCAACATTTGAATGGTTAGTCATCGGAAAATTGGTGTAAAGGATCCGTAGTACTACAAACCTGATCGTGCGTGAATGAGTTTCCTGAACCATGATATAGGACAGTTTGATTTTCTCCAAATTTTATAGAGCTTCTGGTGAGTAAATGGATAGGATACACGCGTTCGGTGTGAATATACCGATTTGAATTATCTTTGGAAGCTCATTCAATTTGAATATCACGTTAAACTGTAGGTCTTTGTTTCATATATCCTCGATGTTGAGAGAGTTAAGCTCTAGATCCAACCAACTAGCCAATCGAATAGTTTCCCATTAGGGTTATCTGGGACTTTTTTTTTATTATGTACATTAAGCAGATCATTAGGTTTAACGGAATGGCATGGGTATCACTTCTTAAAAAAAAAAAAAAGCTTTCGTTACGAGCAATTGTTCTAAAGTATCATGGCAAACTGGTCTGATCTTCCATTAATACAGTCAGTTTACATTTTTAAAATACTACAATAGATCTTCTTTGTCTTGCTTGCTCGGAAGAGATGAACCTCGAATATATATACAAGGAACTTTTATAATGACCACGGCAGGTGAAATTCTAAGTACTTCTTTCTGCCAACAATCTACTACCTCCAGTAAGCACAAAAGAATAGGAGGAAAGGGATTATGTCAATTATTTTAATTTGGTACTTATCATGCACAACAGACATGTGAAAGGCTAACACATCGTGGCCGATACTGATTGAAAAACTAGAACAACAACGCAGAGAAAACATAAATTTATAGATAATTTTTTTGACGTAGCAAGCAGACTTTTGTAGACAACGTTTTAAAGCTTTATGAAATGATTAATGGTTGCTGGTTCATGATACAAGCCTCCCATCTTTCTTAGTGCCTTTTTGACACATTGTAATAAAGCATCCCTCTTCAATTACCGCCGAGATGAAACAATAAGATGTAATGAAGTTCCACCGCTATCAGGAGGTCATGCAGAACAATAACGAATCCGTTGTTTTCATTGTAAACCTTCAGGCAGTATGAATTGACTGGTAGACCATATTATTCAACGATGTATTGTTCTTATTGTTAACTTTAATTGTGGGTAGGTATACACATTTTATCTTGAGCACACATATATGGATATATTTATAGATATCAAAACGATGTAAACTTTCTTGTGTGGCGTATATATATACACAAGTACATGAATTTGAAATTTTTTGCAACAACATGTTTTACAGGAACTGTGTCTAAAGTAGGCAAGAATGGGCAGCGATTCACCCCACATATTTGCCCACCACAGTAATACTAATATAACAATAATATTGCTATTGTTTAATAAGAGAATTTATCCGTTACAGTCGCCAATACGAGCTTACTCAGTATTAACTTATTTGATCTTAGAAAGATTTAATAACTGGTGGATATAATCATTCTTTCTATAGGGAAAAACATTATATACTTATATAAGTATATTCGTAAGTAAACTATATCTATATATCTATATCTACATATCTATAACTATATCCTCTCTCTCTCTCTCTCTCTCTCTCTCTCTCTCTCTCTCTATATATATATATATATATATATATATATATATATATATATATATATATATATATATATATATATATATATATATATATATATTGTTATGCATTATGGAATTAATTAAATTATTATGAAATTACAATTGTGGGTATTCCCATGAGGAATAGAAACCGGAACCACTTGCACCAAATTTACCGGCGCTAGCCACTAGACCACCAGGAAGGAAAGTTCATGTATAGAAAACTGTTGCATTCACCTACATATGTTTCAATGAAATCTCCCAGTAACTAATAAGATATGGATATTTTATATTACAATATATATATATATATATATATATATATATATATATATATATATATGCGAGGATCATTCAATAAGTAAAGACACAAAGTCCAAAATTTTAACACTAATCATTTTTTTTTTTTTTTTTTTTTTGTTTCCGGGGTGTTAGCTGGCAACCTTGGGATATGCTCTGATCTGCTGTTTCGTAATTTTATGTCAACATAACTTCAAAAATATCAATTTATCATGGCAAGTCCTCTAGAAGATTGCACCTTAGAAGAACAGCGCTCAGTCATTAGGTTTTTAGTCGCAGAAGGTGTAAAACCAAGTGAATTTTTTTCTCGAATGTTGAGACAGTACGGTAACAGTTGTATGAACCGTGCAAATGTGTACAAGTGGGTTGATCGGTTTAAAAGTGGCCGAACAAGTGTAGGTGATGAACCCCGATGTGGACGTCCAGTGGAAGTTTCTGGTTCTTCATTGGAATCGAGGATTGACGGACTTATTCGTGATAACAGAAGAATTACTGTTGAAATGATAGCTGAGGAAGTTCAAGTAAGTGTTGGAACTGTTCACAATGTCATTAGGAACATTTTAAAGTACAGAAAAACGTGTGCCAGATGGGTTCCCAGGCAGCTTACTGACGCTCATAAAGAATCAATGCTTTCAATTTGTCAAGCCTTAACGCAACGAAGTTTGATTGAAGGAGACGCTTTTTTTGAAAGTATAGTGACTTGCGACGAGGCCTGGATCCATTACTACGACCCTGAGACCAAAAGGCAGAGTATGGAGTGGAAACACACTAGCTCTCCAGTTCGCAAAAAAATTCAAGGTTCAACCTTCCGCTGGTAAGGTGCTGCTGACCATCTTTTGGGACTCACAGGGTCCAATCTATTGCGATTTCCTTGAAGATCAGCGAACTATCAATAGCCTATACTATTCTGAGATGCTAGAACACAAAGTTAAACCAGTTATCAGGAGCAAACGCCGTGGACTTTTGTCAAAAGGAGTCGTTCTTCAGCATGATAACGCAGCCCTCATACAGCCCAGCTGACCCGAGATAAGCTTCAAGAATTGGGTTGGGAGGTCTTACCTCGTCCTGCCTACAGCCCAGACCTCACCCCATCTGATTTTTACCTGTTTGGACCACTCAAAAACGCCCTACGTGGAAAAAGATTTGCTAACAATAAGGAAGTTAAGGCAGCGTGCAAAGGTGGCTTCGGGGTAAATCGAAAGATTTCTTCGCCAAGGGAATTAGGAAGCTGCAAGAAAGATGGGGAAAATGCATAACTGTAAAGGGTGATTATATTGAAAACTAGCCTTAGTTTTGAAAGATTGAAATAAATCTTTATTGAGCTATAGCAATTTGTCTCTTTACTTATTGAATGGCCCTCGTATATATATATATATATATATATATATATATATATATATATATATATATATATATATATATATTATGTATACTAAGATATATAAGATATTGTTAGTGGAGAATTATTGTTCAATTATTATTTGTTGAAAAATAAATTCAAGTTGGAGAAGTGATTTTCCTGTTTTCCGCTTTTATCGATAATATGGCCTACATATATCAAATAGCGATTTTTTTTCTCTTTTGTTTTAGGAAATGTTCTGCATTGTTTATCAATGTACTTGGCTTGGTTACGAATATGTCAAAAACAGTGGTGTAACGCTGTCTCAACAGTCAGAATCTTACATTTCACGAAAGTGGTATCAACCATCTCGTCTCACGGTTAGGCAAATGCATCAATTATCTTGACGGCTTTGTTGAAAAAATAAACTGTTAACAGCAGCGTGTAGTATGCAACATAATATAAAATTTTCAAATACGCCTTCGGAACTTGCTGTTGGTGCTCTCTTCATCCTGTTCCAAGAAATCAGACACTTTCTGCGAGAACCATTGAAAACTTGAGCACTATGAGTAACTAGATTTCCTAAATGTTGGCGTGAAGAATAATTGAAAACATTAACTAACATTCGGAAGGGAAAGCGGTTGGAAAATGCCAGGAGTAGTAAGGGAAGCAAATAGCAGTAATGGATGCAATTGTGAATATTAAAAAAGTGATTAGGGTATTAACTGAGAAATACAATAAAAGTATAGTGACATAACAAAAGAAAAATCGATAGGTTAAGAGATTTTACAGTAAATGAACTGCATTAGTTGAGTATCTGATGATAGCTAAGGACTATTTTAACTTCTTAATTTGCTGCAAGTAACTTATATTGGAAGTAATGAAAGATCATTGCTATTACTCCACAGGCCAAGTTCTCTAGAAATATTGTGAAGCACTAAGAAAAATGTTGAGATAATAGTGTAAAACTTTCATGAAGTAGTTGATAGATTCGTGATATTCCCACCTAATATTGTTATATTTCATCATTCCTTTCCTTTATCTTCGTACTTATAAATCAATTACAATTACTTCTCTGATTTACGCTACGTTTAACGCTTTTTTTCCCTTCCCGAAACTTACTAAATGAGTTTAGTTACCTTTCCCAATGCTTTCACCTGTGTCCCAGTCTCTTTATTTGCTGGTGTGTCACGATCTATGTTGTTGTTTCACTATTGGACTCGGAAACTTGACAAATACCTTACCTTGTTTCTCCGTGTCTTCAAACCAACCTGACTGACCTTGCATTTTTTATTTCCTATGATACTCAAACTGTCTTTGTCTGTGCAAAAAAAAAAAATGATAAAGAGGGAGGGAGAATGCTACTACATATCTTGAACTATACATGTCATCACAGGATCCTCTTGGTTTCCAACAACGAGAAGATTTAGGAGGTTCCAGTCAGTGATGCCTTCAAGGATTCCTCTACGCTAAGTTTCATCAGATATCGTGAGCGAAGATATCACGTACTCGCTTCCACTGAACAAATGAATTTATTACCGAACGAAATGTTATTCTCCTACTTAAAATTCGCTCTTCTCGTGACCTCAAGTTGATATACAGCTTGGTGTTCGGCTCTATGCATTTGTAGTAACCGTTTTAACATTCCAAAGGTGTTGAAAGTTTACAGTGAAATATATTTATTGTGCTTGATCTTAATTAGATTGATTTTGCACAACGTTCTAGTTTCAAATACACTCGTCATTAAGTAACATTAATTTGTTTTATCTCCTTATGATAGCTGACAATAGATAATTTATTCTAAATTATTAAACTAGTCAAAACTACAAAATTCATGTAATACTAACACACATTGTAGTCATGCTAAATTGAACTGTGTTTTTACCCTTAGACCTAAATTGAGCTCGCAGAGTGTAACTGTAAGTTGCATAGACACAAACTAAAGTTCGTAAATTTATGATAAGGAATTATCTGTCAGTCTTTGACAATACTATTATATGTAGTATATCTTAACTAATATCACATCGAATCTATATATTTTATCTTGCTGGACGTACATATTAAAGAGTTTAGCTAATTTCTTTTAAATGCAACACTCATAATATTGTTTCAAAATTGATATTTTTTGAACATGTTCACTCAATGTTGCTTTTAAGATGCTTCGAATTTAGGAAATGCGCATATCTTAACGTTCTAACACGATTCTTAAACTGTTCATCTTACAATCGCCATATAATTTATTATTATTATTATTATTATTATTATTATTATTATTATTATTATTATTATTATTATTATTATTATTATTATTATTATTATTATTATTATTACTATAAATTTGAAACATACATTCTAGAACCTTAGTAAAATTTATATGTGTAGGTACATAACATATACAAATTAAACCACGTTCTTATATTTAGCCTAACACTGTTCAATTTTACTTTCAGGCTATATGTAACTTTCAGAGAGTTATTTTTTTCCACGTGCAAATTTCAATCAACTATTTTTTTTTTCGTTTGCATAAAACGACAGATCGTTGAAATTTGAAACTCTTGAGGACTTCACTTTTTCGATTATTTGACCTCTTTTTATCGTCATTGTATGGATCTATCATCGTCGAAATAAGTATGGTTCAATCGTTAATATTCAACTTACCAACTCGTACGATCTCAATGAAAGTTTCACCCTTTGCTCTAATAGTATTCCACGAGTGTATGCTAAGTGTGAGCGCGTAATCATGAACGGGAAGCGAATGAGTCTGTTCGCGAGTGGCTTATCCAATTCTACGAGAACCAGTGCTCGCTTGAAATTATGGCTGGTTTGAACCATTTTAAGTGTGAATATCGTTTCAGTACAGTGCATAGAATGTTGAAAAATTATGTGGAAACTGGTGAAGCATCAAGAAAGAAGAAATCTGGTCTCCCAATTTCAAAATGCACACAAAAATAAAAAGAGTGAGTAGACGAAAACTCTTGAAGAACCCTTCCTTTTAAAACCGTTTTCTTCTGTTCTTCTTTTTTAGGATGAAAATAATATATTTTTTTTTGAATTCAGTGTAAGGAAGATCAAGACATAACATGGATTCAAAGTTGAAACATGTAAAAGTGCACTATGTTATACACACGAACAGAAGAAAGACGCTAAGATCAACTGCCACAAACTCTCCAACAACAAGTTCGTGAACAAGATTGCGATAATGGATGATGAAACGTACTGTTACCTAAACTTAGCGTTCACACCTGTTTCCAAGTTTGTATTATACATTGATAAAGCCAAGTTAGTCCTAGCGAGTTCACTAAATCTAAAGACAGGTACGCGAAAAAGATTTTGATGTGACAAGTGGTCGTGGCAAACGGCAAAGTTTCGCCTGCTGTTGTTCGAAGTCGGACCATGAACGGTGACAGCTGTTTAGTGTGCATTTAAAAGGTTTTGATTCCATGGATATAAAAAGAATTCGCCGGACATGATGTTATGTTTTGGCCCAGTATGGCATCCTCGCATTATGTAAAAAAAAATGCTCGACGCGCTTACTGGCGCTGATATCGAGTTTGTTCGCAAAAAGCGAGAACAAGCCAGAAGTTTCTTAGGTTTGAACCATTGAGCGTTTTTGGGCCCAAGAAAAACGCGAAATGGCTACAAATCATGTATTCATAAATAATGTGAAAGGTATTTTCTTAAAAAAAAAATGGTCGGAAATATCAAAAGAAGTGGCGAAAAGTAGTGGAGAAGCGCTTTTCAGAAAGTAGTTCAAGCTTCGAGAAATCGGCCGCAAGGGTATCTACAGCACCAAATAGTAAACTACTACTTTTTACAGTTATCATTTGTTTATTATACTAAAATTTGTTGTGATTTCTCAAATAATGAAAAAAAAGTAAGACATTACAAAAATTAAAAGTTCCTTTAACTTACATCGCACTTCTTAAACTTTAAAATAAAATATGTTTTATTTACGTAGTATTAAACATGATATTATGTTGTTAGTCTCAAAAAGAAGAGCACACGTTTTAGTTATTTCCAATCAATTCAATTAACGCTATGTACAGTCGTAGCTCTTGAGAGTAGCCACATTGGTAAACATCTAAATTTTACCAATACAAGCTAAGGAAGGGAAATTTACTTAAAGTATTAATCCCTTCATACAGCTGTCTGAAGCTTCGTTTAGCTTGTATATATACTTACTGCCTAGAACAAATGGAAGCACCAAAAATGAATCATTCAACTTAATTGCAATCCGACAGATGTGTAACGCTGTGGAGGACGTGTAAATGGTTACAATCTCAAAGCTCTGGAACATCGTGAATGGTCGCCAAATGGAAGTATATCAGCAGTAAAAGTTCAGCCATAGTCGTGTCACTCAGTTGTGAAGCTTGAAAGAGTGAGTGAACACAGTGCAGGAAGTTCAAGAAATACTCATAATGTCTTGTCGCAGCATTAGACAGCATTACCACCATTTGACGGCGTTCGAAAAGGGTGCATTGTGGGATTACACGAGCCGGTTGGTCGTTTGGTGCCAGTTATATGGAGCTGTCACTCTCTTCCGATGTTGGCGCGTTCGATACGTGAATACACCAACTCATACTTTGAAGGTTCTAATCAACTACAACATAGTACGACATGGAGGGATCTTTGCATTGTGCTCAAAGCATTAGGCAATCCTGTGACATCTGCATGTGACATTCATACAGAAGTAGTGGACTCTCTGCAACACCTTGTGTTATCCCACAATGTGTCCTGATGAATGGTATCAGCTGGAGTAAGGGTGCACCGTCCCTTGAGTAGGTTGCCATTAACACCAGTATGTAACTGATGTAATGAGTGGTATCGCTCTCAGAAAGCATGGCAGCTTTATAAATTGGAACGGATCGCGTTCAGTCGCGAGTGTCGATTCTACATTACGACATATTATCGTCATGTGCGTGTGTGGCAGCACTGGAGGAAGAGGTCAAATTCAACCAATGTTGTGGAGGTACACATCGGCATTATTCCTGTTATAATGGCATTGGGATCCATTGCGTAGAAATTTCGATCACATATCGTGGAAATTCAATGAGTCTTGGCGTCACAGCGTCATGTGGGTGAGATTCTGCGTTAGCATGTGCTATGCTACTTGCGAGAACATCTTGGCACAATCTTTCAACAAGACAACGCTCGGTTAATCAGGACATTCATTGGATTGTCTAGGTTATGCTGAGGTTCTTCTGTGGCCAGCAAAGTCATCTGATCTATCCCAAATTAAACATGTTTGAGACCTGCTCGAACACCAACCTCACACCACTAACGATATGAAAGATCTCGAGGCGCAGTTAAAAAAAAATCATAGATTGGATTGCCTTAAGCAGCAATACGATGACTCGATGACTCACTTCCAAGCTGTACCAACGCATATATCCGTGCCCGATATGGTGCTTCAACTTACTGATATGAAACATGTATTACGCTAGTCAATTCAAATTCTTTGTCGGATGTATATGCTATTGTAACCATTCAAACAAAGTTGTATGGACTTGCAACCCGAAAAAAATCATTTAACTTCTGCTTACTTCATTTCTTCTTGGCAGTGATTGCATATATGACAGGCTCGGATGAACAGAATGTCACATATTCAAATTTAGAATAATATGGAAAGGATGGTTGACCATTCTCATGTAATTCACTGCAATGGCATATATCAAACATGCTTCCCCTGTCATCTGCAGGTACATTTCCGAAATGAAACTAGCTACACATTCTTATGTGGCTTGATCACAACCCATTCCACCTAAGAACTCAATTTCACCGGAAGTAACACTACCGTTATGTTATGTTCTCCTGAGCCACTCATATATATATATATATATGAGTCTGTGTGTGTGTATGTGTGTGTGTGACAGGATTTACGGGGTGCACCGGCGCACGTGCCCCCCCCTCCTTTGTTATGAATATACACTATCTAAAATTAAAAGGTAGCAGTGAAAATAACAACAGTTTCCGAAACTTTCTACCGTTATGCTTCCGTTTGGACCTTAAAAGAAAGAGTTTTGCAAAAGCGATAGTTTGTCGATTTTCTGAAGGTTGAAGGAAACAGATTCACTAGGCAAAGCAATATAACATTTGTCTAGTAGGGAATAAAACAGAAGCCAGAAAATTTTCCTCCACATTACTTGCGACCATCCTTAAAATTCCTCCCCCCCTTCGTTGTATGTATCAGCGATGTCATGTATAAAGAATATGGTCACATGCCACTTCGAAGAGTCAATGAGACTGATCATTTTGGTAGTTATGGTGCACCCCTCAGAAAATCTTGGATCCGACCATATATATATACCGATTTGAGTTAGTCGAGTGTCGCTACGGTTTATGTGGTACTTGCAATGCTGAAAATCGTTTACCCCAACTTTATTATCCATATTTTCTGTTGTTTGCAATTCATCACTTAATACAATATTTATTTTTGCTTTATTTATGTATTTATTTATTTATTTTAGATAACTATATTGTCATAATGCGTAATAGAAATTGTCGTATTGTTCTGAATGGTATGTGAAAGCAGTGGGAGCTTATAACAGATATTTTATTCAAACGAACAAACAAAAGAAATTGAATCGAGTTATGCATTTACTATGTGCTCTCTATACAACAATTTGTTTCAAAAACACGTTTCAATACTGTTTAAAGAAGCAAATAATATTGTGGGTTGCCAAGTTCCAAGACGTCTCTTGTCTACTTTACAGAGCTTTCTGGATTTTTAAAAATCCTAATTTGTACAGTTGAAAATAAAAAAAAAAAGCAAAACAATTTTATAAAATGTAAAATACTTATTTGAGTACACTATATGGGGTAAATTAGCTTAAATTGGGTACCAAAACAATCATAAACAATGGAACTATCAATCAAAAAATCAAGAAACATGCACATGAGACGTTTTGGAATTGCGCTACTCATATATCATTCTCATTACTTCATCCTTTCCATTCCTTAGCATTCGTTTTTGTAGTTTGTTATTCGTTGGCTTACATAAACTTCTTGTGTCTTCGATTCCTCAATTCTACTACAACCGTTTTTAGTTATCCCACAACATACTCTACTTAACAAAGTTGAACCCTTTTCTGTGAATCATTAAATGGTGTACACTACTTTCTTCGTGTTTTTTTTTTTTTTAATCACATTTCCGTCAATTTGCCGTAGATAAATCTACAGTATTTCTTCATCCCTGTCTTTACGCCCAAACTTCTCGTCCTATGAATTTGACACCTGATTTTTTTGTCCAGGTACTACATTGTCATTGCTATTATAAAGAAAGAAAAATGTGTATTTTCCTAGTTAAAAATAAAAAAAAAATATGACCAGGTATGACTACCAAAATATATGTGCATGATTTGTAAATATAAAAATACAAAATTATAGGTAACGAAATGGGTGCATATTACTTGATATTGTATTATGAATGTATTATATTGATGCCCGTTTCTTGCACTGGTATATAATGTTTATTAAAAATATTTGAACTCCTTCTCGTCTTGTGATAGACATTTCAATTATCAAAATTCGTAATGCCAACGACACCTGCTGCATCGTCTCACCTCCTATGCTGATGGATGGGATAAATTCGATCTCTGCATCTCAAAAAACAAAACAAAAAAAATATGACCATTAATATAGAACATTTTGAATTAGCTATTTCTCGCTCACCTCACGATGCCAATGGGGCCTGAAGTTTGACTTGAATTGCATCGGAAGTGTCACTATTTATCTTAACAAATCCGGAAATTATGACTTTAACACTAAAATATCAATTGTCCTGGGTATGTATCTTCTCCTTTTATGAATATACGAGGGCTATCCAGAAAGTAGATTACGTTTTCGTCTGTGTCCGCTAGGGGCGGGGCTAGCGCGGCCATCTTGGGGTCAGAGCGTTGCGCAGCTCAGTCGGCATCTAGCCGTGCTAGTGAGAGGTTCGTGCTGTGCTCCGTTAAGATACTGTGACGGTTTGAAATGTCTGCGTTAATTGAAAATCCCGCGAGCTGCGAGGTGCGTGCAGTAATAAGGTTTCTGACAGCAAAAAACTGTAAACCGATAGAAATCTATCGGCAGCTGTGTGAAGTGTATGGGGACAACATTATCACTGAAGGTGGAGTGCGACAGTGGGTCATAAGATTTAAAAATGGCCGAACCAATGTTCACGACGAAGATCGAAGTGGGAGACCCAGCAAAGTGACTGCCGAACTTGTTGAAAAAGTCGATGTTAAAGTCCGTGAAAATCGAAAGTTCACAATAACGGAACTTTCTTTGAGTTTTCCACAAATTTCGCGAAGTTTGTTGCACGAAATCATCAGCGAAAAGCTTGGTTACCACAAGTTTTGTGCAAGATGGATTCCAAAAATCTTGACAGAGGACCACAAAAATCAGCGAATGGCTGCAGCGTTGCACTTTTTGGACGCCTACAATAAGGATGGTGACTCTTTACTCGATCGCATCGTTACTGGTGACGAAACATGGGTGAAACACGTGAACTGTGAAACGAAATTGCAATCAATGCAGTGGGGGCACACAGGTTCTCCCCAAAAACCCAAGAAATGCATGCAAACAATGTCGGCAAGGAAGATGATGGCGACTGTTTTTTGGGACAGAAAAGGTGTGATTTTGGTGGACTTCCTGGAAAGAGGCACTACAATAAACGCTCAAAGGTATTGCCAAACTCTGCAAAACCTCAGAAGAGCAATTCAAAACAAGCGCAGAGGAATGTTGAGCTCTAAGATCTTGTTGATTCACGACAACGCCCGGCCCCACACGACAAATGTCACGCGTGAAGTTCTTGAATCTTTTCAGTGGGAGTTGTTTCCTCATCCGCCGTACAGTCCCGACCTGGCACCGAGCGACTTCCACCTATTCCCAGCAATGAAGAAGTGGCTGGCTATGCAGCGTTTTGATGATGACGAACAGCTGCAAGAAGAGGTAACGAAGTGGTTGAAGTCGCAGGCGGCCGAATTTTTCGACGAAGGAATTTCCAAGCTCGTACATCGCTACGATAAATGCCTTAATTTGAATGGTGACTATGTCGAAAAGTAGTATTTGTGTGTGGCTTTCATCTGTATATAATAAAATTTGTTTCCTATACTTTGTTGATTTTTTATTCCAAAACGTAATCTACTTTCTGGATAGCCCTCGTATTTTGACCTCCTACTCGCCAATCTCTCCAGGCCGCAAAATTGGAAGAAAGAAAAAAAAGCAAGGAAATGAGTGAAATAAACAAACAACGAAGAGGAATGCCTTCGGCTTTCTCCTTGTCAATATGAGTGAAATAAATAAATCAGTTCAGAACAACATCTTCGTCTTTGCAATTGCTAATTCGCGATGAAACTGACATTCTCCTCCTTGCCTAAACTTAGGCTTAACTGACATAGGGACTGTCACCAAACAGCTTAGCAATCTAAAGAAAAACGAATGTATTCGACGTTCATATTCATCGTCCGTGTATTTACATCTCCGTTTATGTATATATTTTTGATCCCCTGCAAATCCACCAAGGCCGAAATCGAAATAAACGGGTAAAATGAATTAAATAAATTACTAAGGAAAAATCAATGTCTTCAGCGTTGATTTCGTTAATATAGCTTTTGGGGTTGTCCCTGTTAATAAGAATAAAGTAAATAATCAACGAAGAACAACGGATTAAGCGTTGCTCCTATTAATTTCCGAGCCAAGTGAAATGTCTCTCCTCACCTAACTTGAACCTACATGTCATCAGGATCGTGACCAAACGCTTAGAGATCCCGAAAACTATGGATTCAACGCTAATATCCGTCGGAAGTTTCCCCTTGGCTATATGGTTGCCGCCCGCGTCTTTTTTTCGTTGGAGACCCGGCGGCAGCTTATGAGTTTGGTGGATTCCCCATTAATTGAATTGAATTGAGTTGAATTTATCTTTATTTCAGTGGGCGAGGTTCAGCCGGAGGCCTTGCTCTGCCACCTAACCCTTGTCATCATTACAAAGAAAAGAAAGAAATTAAAAAAAAACAAAGATACAAATAAGACACAAGATACAAATAAGAGGTCTAATCACTGAGAAATTAAAATGCCGCTAATTTTACAACAATTATGTGATATCTTCAAATAGATAGAATACATATAATCGAAATGTGGAACAAGATCACGCTAGACATACCGTTATCACGAGTCACTTAGTAGTTTTCCGTTTGCTGCCATTTAGAAACGCGAAAATAAATGCCGATTTTCTAAATGGCTGGAAATCGAAAGTAGATAAGTAAGTTATGAAACGGTATATCATGTAAAATAATATTGTGTTGTGAGTTCTTGTTATACTTTTCGATTATATTTTATCTATTTGAAGATATCATACAAATACTGTCAAATTAGCGGTATTTTAATTTCTCCGTGATGGGACTTCTTAAGCTGGAGTCCACATCTCATATAGCCTTAATGCTGAAAGGGACACGAAGCTCTAATCTACCATCACTAATATATGTTGTCCCGAGTATCTATTGTTCCATCCTACGCACACCTCTTGATCCCCTCCAATCTTCCTTCAAACCGAAAATTTGAAAGGAAGAAAGAGAAACTCCTTACGCGATTACATCTGATGAAGTGTATATATGTGTCAAATGTGGTGGTTCTAGGTGACTCACTTATTTGTGAAAATTGATGACAGACACACATATAATGTTATATGTAAGTATATAATTATGCCTGTTTTTCTGTATGGCTGCGAAACATGGTCACTTACTCTGAGGGAAGAACATAGACTGAAAGTGTTTGAGAAGAAGATCCTGAGACGAATATTCGGACCCAAGAGGAACGGGAATGGGGAATGGCGGAAACTTCACAATGAGGAACTACATAAGGTATACGGTTTACCCAACATTGTTAGGGTCGTCAAGTCTAGAAGGCTTAGGTGGGCGTGTCATGTAGCTAGAATGGAAGAAATTAGAAACGCTTTCAAAGTCTTGACTGGAAGACCAATCGGAAAACGACCATTAGGAAGACCTAGTCGCAGATGGGAGGACAATATTAAGATGGATCTCGCAGAGATTGGAATACAAAGTAGGAACTGGATCCAATTGGCTAAGGATAGAAGTCAGTGGAGAACTTTTGTGAATGCGGCATTGAACCTCCGGGTTCCATAGGCCATAGAGTTTTATATATATATATATATATATATATATATATATATATATATATATATATATATATATATATATTCACAATTCACAAGCAGTAGAATATGCATAAACATCCAACTAAACCAACATGTGAATAAACATAAGCTACAAGTGGTAATTAACATGAATGTGGCTCGTAATAACATTTATTGTTTCCGTTTGAAGATTTCGAGGTGTTCTAGATTCTTATGACACGACATACTGATGCCGTTTATTCCCAAAGGAAGTCAAAGTAGATAGTCAGTTTTACAGGGTAGTTTGTTTATTATAACTTAATACAAAACTTCTATTCAGAGACTTACCATAGTATTCATAAACAATGAAGTTGGCTAAAATCAATTTTAACCTTGAGAAACTCGTTAACTCTTGTAATATTTGAACAGTTCGTATGCCGATAAGCGTGGCCTGGACACTTAATTCTTTACCGATATCTAGTGTCTAGCTAAAATTCTGAGTGAGTCACACAACTCAAATATCTCATTATCACAGCTTCGACCAACACCGGTAACCTCCTGTTTCACAGAATGGCTTAAAGGCGTGCAACGCGGCAAAGTTTATCCATTCTTGTTTTGCAGAATCACTTGAAAAGTTTGATAGCACCGCAATGTTAGAAATATCTGGTGAAATGAACAAAACACCAACATAAATTCAATTAGGTTTGGCTCGCAATAGAGCCTTGTAGCACTGCTCTTGCTTCAAAAGTAGAATGAATATATATATATATATATATATATATATATATATATATATATATATATATATATATATATATATATATATATATAAGCACCCCGGACAAAAAAATAGTCCCCCCCTTGGTACTTACGTTAATACCGTGTAGCGCCGCCCCTGGCCTGGATAACCGCCTGAACACGGACGGAAAGGAAGTCCACAAGGGTCTGCAAGGCCGTCACATCCAGCTGAATCCACTCACGGAGGATAAGATCACCCAATTCCAACAAACGTCGGGGATGCTGATGTCGACGTTTCACCCGCTCTTTCAACTGGTCCCACAGATGCTCAATTGGGTTTAGGTCCGGCGATTTTGCGAGTCATTCGAGGTGTGGTACCTGAGTGTTCTCCAAACCAGTCACATATGGGTCCAGCTCTGTGAACCATGCTGTTGTCGTCTTGAAAAATGAGGGTATCTATAGCAAAGTCATCGCGAAGAGAGTGACTGAAGGGCAACATTTGCTCGTCCAGGATGTTCAAATAAACGTGCTGGTTCATGTTCATGGACACTTCAATGAGTGAGCCCACCCATAGTACGAAAAACACGTCCAGAACATGACAGACCCACTCCAGGCCTGCACCTGACCTTCCACACGCTGCGGGTGAAATCCTTCATGTGGGCGTCGGTGGACACGACGCCGAGCGTCATTCGAATACAGGCAAAATTTGATTCGTCAAACCATATGACACGACGACAGTCTGCTACTGTCCATGTTTGATGATTATCGGCCCATTGCAGACGAGCAAATTTATGTGCATGTGTGAGCAGTGGCCTTTGACGAGGTACCCGACAACATATGTTCATTTCATGCAGTTCCCGTCGCAATGTTCTCTCGCTGACAGGTTGGACTGGGCCTGCATTCACGAACTGCAGTGATTACTGGCGGGGTTGGAAGCGATTTCGATTCACAAGCCTGGCAACACGTCTTCGGACCCGATCCGTGAGGATATTTTTCCGACCACAGTTATGGCGTCGTGTTTCATGTCCACGTGCGTTACACCACTACTTGTAGACACGTTGAACAGTCCGCCGCAAAACATCAGCAAATCGGGAAACTTCCATCACTGTGTGGCCATGGGTACGGCCAAACACGATTGCTCCTTTTTTGCCACTCCGTCACGTCCGCGCTCTTTCCGATCTTCCTGCACACAAACTGCTTCGATCGGTTCTGTGTCACTCCACAGTAATGCCCTCTGATCGCCTCGTGGCAGTGTAGGAACGTTTGTCCAAGTGATTCGACCAATACGCCATCTGTACCCGTTTGCCGACGCAGCCTTCCTCTCGCGCGTGGGTGACTATTTTTTTTGTTCGGGATGCTTATATATATATATATATATATATATATATATATATATATATATATATATATATATATATATATATATATATATATATATATAGGGTGGTCGTGCATCAATAATGGAAAATTCGGGAGATGAATCTACAGGTAAAAACAAGCAAAAATGTCATATGAACATTGGCTGCATGCGGCTTCGTTTGGACGCTAGAGGCGTCTGAAATGTCACCTTCCGAGGCGGCAATTTGCAATATCACAAGAACGGAGATAAATACGAATGTCGGGTCAAAAGATATCAAAGGAAACCCCATCCGAAGAATCCAATTATGCATAAGTGGGCGAAACAGTGGCGGCGCTAGAGGGGCACAAAGAAAGTGAATGAAACATGGAGAAAAGTGAACAATTTATACTGAAAAATTGTGGGAGGGGATGTTACTTGTAACATGCAGCAACAAATGTTAATGAACAAAGGCAACAATGACTACGCTGTAATGATACTATGGGAGGCGGAATGTAGGAATGCAGTACCTTTGTAACGGAAAGAATTAGGAATGTCGGGTCAAAAGATATCAAAGGAAACCCGTCCGAAGAATTCAATCATGCATAAGTGATGGCGAAACAGTGGCGGCGCAAGGGGGCAAAAACGAAGTGAATGCAACGCGCAGAAAAAGAGAACAGTTTACACTGACAAACTGTAGGAGGGAATGTTAGATAGAACATGCAGCAACAAATGTTAATGAACAAAGGCAACAATGGCTACGCTGTAGGGACACTATGGGAGGCGGAATGTAGTAATACAGTATCTGTATAACGGAGAGAAATAGACATGCGACAATAATTTTTGACATAGGTGTTTTTTTTTTTTTTTTATTATTTGCAATCGTATACGAACATTACAGCTGCTCACGACGTACGTATCAGACGGACTCCAAACAAAAACGAATGTTTAGAGGAGAGAATGAATGTATTAAGTTTCTGCATATAAGAATGTGTGTGTTTCTTTGGACAATATAGGATATGCAATATACACTATATGCATTTTAGTTCGGAATCTGGAGTCCCTCAATAGTATTCCCAATCGGGCCCTGCACCTTCTAAGTCCATTAGATTACCTTTTTCCCCTTACTTTGAAGCAAGAAACCTTTATTTTTTAACTATATTTGTAGGTTGCAATTTTAAATGAATATTGTAGCTGTCATTAAAAAGAAAAAAAAGACTTGCAATCCGATCTTTCTATTTACCGTTTACATACTACAACTTCTTGAAAGCAAGAAAGGTATCTCCACCCATGCAGCACTGCACTCTAGTGGACAAATAGTGAACCTCCTCATTAAAAACGTGTATTTTGGCGCACTCGCCCTCCCTGTCAAAAATAATTCGTTGTTTTGGAAGCGACGAAACTGTTTTTTCTTTCTTTATGTCAGTGGGAGGGCGATAGCAGGTAGCAAGCAAGACGTCCCAGAAAATTGCACACTGTTCAACTCCTTGCAAGATGGAAAAAAAATATTTTATGACCCTTTCAAGAGTATGTGTACATGGTGAAATATGGTAGGGTTTCAAGTTTTTCTTTTTTTCTTTTATGACAGCTACAGGTTCTTTAACGTGGATACCCCTTTTCAGAAATCAACTTCTGCTTTTAATTATGTGTTTGAAGACATATTGTCCTGCTTAAATACATTCAATATGATAATTTCTTAATTAGTTCTTATGCAGTAGTAATAAAGTTCGGTCGGACACATGTTCGTATATTTTTTATTATTATTATTAGACAATAAACAATATTACATACTCACCAACCAATACGCATTTCTTGGAAAAGTCGTCAGAATGAACCTTCAATTTACGGTACCCGATAAAAAGTTTTTATCTGCAGGTATAACACCTATAGGTAATCCAGGGCTGGATTCACGATGGGATCCTGGGGAGGGGTGAAAGTGAAAGGTTTCTCCGATGATCTGAAGCTAGTTCAATATTGTGTTGCTAGGGGAGGGGCAAATGACACTTCGTCCTGTGCTGACACAAAAATTTCTTTGAATTTATTAGAGGAGTCTTCCTCATCACCGTAGTAAAAATAGAAACTAACTTCTACACACAAAAGTAACATTAAAAAAGGAGTCAAAGATTTTTGGCCATAAGAAATATATACCGCATATTACCAAGGGTGTTATTGCTGGAATTGTAAACAAAATTCACCAAACTAATTTCGTGCAAATAACTAATTCAATCTTTTACGTTAATCTTATGTACGTATATCCTTATATGCCAATAATTACAAGAAACAATATGTTGAAAAACGCGTTTTAAATCTCATCACCGTTATCACTCTTATAATTTGCACTACGAGACAAGGCGATATTTTTTTCTGAACCTTGTGAGCAACATTAGTTCACCCACACATTACTTTAGCGCTAAATTATCCGTATGTAAAACCTATAAATTAATAAAAGTGATTGTACGATCAAATTGAAGAAAATTTATGAACGTTTAAAGATACTCAAATCACAATATATTACAATAATAAATATGGTTCAAATGTTGTTAGATTACACCCTTTTTACTCCTCTCGTGGCGCAGAAGGAGACTGATAACTTCTAGATGGGGAAATACATTTTGTACGTAAATTTACAGAACGAGGCGAGAGGTGAGTCGTCGAGAGTCGAGACAATAAAAAGCTTCCGAGAATCGAGACGAGACAAGACTTCTATAAAATTTACGAGACGAGATAATAAACCTTATTTCTCGTCTCGTCTCTTCTCATGGGCAACACTAGTTTGCACCGAAAGATGTAAAGGAAACTCTATTCGAATTTTATCTGAACATATTCATTGTAATATTAAGCGTGGAGTAGTCAATGATTTGTTCAATCTTAGGTGATCCAGGGTAAGTTATGTGATGGTATGCTTAGTTTTCTTTGTTTAGGATTTATGCTAAAGAAATAATTCAGCAAATAGTCTGGACAATTGAGGATCTCATCCTCGCGAGGGCTTCCTCACCCTCAAATAACATCGCCCTCAATGATATGGGGGCTAGGGAGAGCGAGGTCCATGGACAACTTCATTGGCGAGGGCAAGAGTGAACGAGGGCGAGTGTCAACTACGATTGCCAGGGGCGTGGGTGCGCGAGGGCGAGGAGAAGTTTTCAGTGCGAGAGCGATGGACAACCACCCTTGCGAGGGTGATGGTGAACCATTACGAAGGTCAACTTTCACTGCGAGGGCGATGGACAATTCCTTTCACGAGGGCGAGGGTGAGCGAGGGCCAACTGCCACTGTGAGGGCGAGGGTGAGTGAAATTGGGGTAAAATGAACATCTATGTTTTGCAATGTCGCTGTGATAAATAATGACAATTTCGATGCAGTTTCAGTCCAAGTCACCCCCATCGTCATGGAGTTGGAAGTAGTGGGGTGACATTACAGAATTTTATGATTGTCCCTTCATTGTAATTCACACCCCGAGGGGAGAGAAGGGGTTCAAATACTTTCAATAACCGCACTATCCTTAGTTATATATGTACTTCAAAATATTAAGTCCACTAACTTGCTCATCGATTTATTCAACAAACCTCCGAAGCTATTAGACATATAACCTTGAAGTTTTGCATTAAAAATATTCTTGCATCATAAGCTCTGAATAAGATGATGTTGAGCGTAATACGACTGGTAAGGAAAATAGGGGCTTGAAGTGTATTTTGTACTTCTCCAGAGCTCCGAAACTATCAGGCACAGCTATTTTATTTTATTTTATTTTATTTTATGTTTTCATAAATATTCCCTTCGCACTCTAGGTTGAAGATGTGCGGAAGTTTTGGAAAATACGGAATTTATGGGAAAATAAGAGGCTCGAATGATTTTTTTTTTGTCTTATTCAGATCTCCGAAATTATTAGGCATGCTGCTTATATATTTTTTTCTAAATATTATCTTTGCATCCTTGGCTGCAGGTGAGACTTTTTTCCTTTTTTGAAATACGACTCCTAGTTGGGGAGGTAGAGCAGCGGTTTGCACATTTTTTTTTCAGTTAGCCGGATCTATCAAACTTCCAGGTGTAGAGCCCAGAACCTTGAAAAATTGTTTAAATGTTATGCTGGAATTCTAGGCTTCATATTAGATGGGATTTCGCAATTGCAAACCCGAAGAGGAGAATATAGTTTTTTTTTCTTCTTCTTTTCTTGGTGTTACGCACAAGATTCCCGAAACTAATAGCCACAAAATCACGAAATTGTGTTTGTGCCACAGCCTTCTCTATGTACACATGCAGAAGGCTGTGGTTTGTGGTATTCGATTGCATTTACTGTCGAAGATGAATGGAATGAAGGGAAACAAAGAGAGAAAGATATTATCTGCAGTAGTATGTGATTGCACAGGCTAGTAAGTAATATAAACAGAGTTAGAGTCCTTAAACCTCCTCTATGATTCTTGATTCGGTAGTTGCATTTCTTAATATTTTAAAAGAAAGAAAATAACTCGCCTGTCATCATTAGTTATTGATTTATTCTGAAGGCAAAAACAATATAAGTATTTAAACTGATCAAGTAGGTTCTTGCACTTCATTGCCAAAGAGTGAATCGTTGTATCATCTTCGGAAATCAACCTTCAGTTTACCTTAAGGCTGTCATTCAAATATTACATATTTACATAAAATGTTAAAAAAAAAAAAAAATCTTGAAAATGCATCCTGCGACATCACGATTGGTTTGTTGGTTGATGTTCATTCCACGCCTCATCCTCTTCTTCAAGCCTCAATGACAAAGTGTATTGGAGGTCCCAGGTGTTCTTCATGTTATCTACATAATACATAATTCACTAATGGTTTCCTGTAGCAACGGAGAAAAATGCTTAAAAGCTTCGAAGTTACCTTTTTGCTCTATAGCTTATTAATGTGTAGGAAGAAAAGAAATAAAAATCTTTTGTCTTCAGTGAATTGCATCGGGTACAAGGGATCAAATGTTATCTTCTTGCCTTTACATTAATCAGTTCGAAAAAGTTCATAACAGGCTTTAATCAGGTTCATCTGTTTCTATTTTATTTAGTTATTTTACACTACAGTGCATGGCAACCTGTCAGTTGTCTCTACCTGGAAGAAAGCAAAAACTTAAGTAACCGTTTCAGGTCATAATATGGTATCTCATATTGATTTATCCTTATTAAACATGCATATATATAATTCCGGTGATACAGGAATATAAAATTTAATTACTGACAAGTTTTCTTTCTTTCTGTTTTTGAAACAATTGCTTTGTAAGACCGTGCCCAGGGTAGATGTTGTGTTGGTTGTTTTTAGGCTTAGTGATCCGTTCAGCAGCGATGTTTTGTGAGATGTGGACCTAAAACTTAACGTGGAATTTGAACCACATGTGCTCCTACCGGGAATCGAAACCAAGTCTTTCACTCCAAAGACACGTACTCTGGAGATATTGGCGTTGAAATCCATGACACACACACACACTAATAGCCACACTATATATATATATATATATATATATATATATATATATATATATATATATATATATATATATATATATATGTGTGTGTGTGTGTGTGTGTGTGTGCGTATGTTTTTTTTATATTAAATTTAGGAAAAATACGTATGATTTTTTTTTCACTCTGTTTAGCGACTGGCTAGGGCTCTGCTTCTAAGTATCCTGATTGTGATCTTGAACTACCAGCTCTTATGGTTGTCATTTTAGGCAAAAAGTTTGGATTTTCATAGCAGGCACACACCTACAAACTTTTGTGGGTGATGTCCAAGCTTTGAGAATGAGGTTTAATGCTACAAACCATTACGTTCATGTAGTATTGAAAATGTATTATTTTTTACCCGAAAAGACGGTAAGTAATTATAAAATACTTCCACCCATTGTTTCTGAAAAGAAATCATAAAAATATTTTTTTTTTTTTTAACAGAAGTGTAAAATCAAGTTTTCATGCTGCATCAACCACTTCCGTGTTAAACAAGTATATTTTTATTGAGGAAGTGTACAAATGTATGTTGAGTTACAAAGATTATTTGGGGGTTCCTGACGCGATGGATCCTCCCGTGGGTGTGCTCCTGCTTCACAGTATAATTTAGTTTATTGGTTTGCTTGACATTGGATTATTGCAGTGATATACGAACTTCTATTACAATGATGTGACGCAACAATGTATCAGGTTATTTATTACGTTACAATGCTTATATAATAAAAACACATCAGATATGAGTGTTCTGGTTTTACGTTGAGCTGGGAAACGTTGTTCCAGTTTAAACGTCAGTATATTTGTTTTCTGGTTGCTCTCCCTTTCAGCCTTCCAACCTGTATATTTGTAGTAAGTGTTAGTAAACATTACTTCCATCTGAAGGAAGATACATATTTCTGCTGGCTAAGCATTGCTCTCCAAACAGACATATACGCATTCCTCGTTCTTGCTGCTCGAAGTGTGTATCTATGTGTGTATATACGTGTGAGTGGGTGGATATGTTTTGATGGGCTTGTTTCTCGCTGTGTGAATGTATGTGCACAAGGGCGAGTGTATGTGTGTGTTCTAACTCTGGGTCAAACCCCTGAAGGCTTGAATCCCACTCAATCATCGACTGGCAAGGCAAGACGAAGATGAGAGAGCGAGTTGCCTGCCACCATCATTCCAGAAAACTATCACAAGAAGACAGAGCATCATCCACTGAAGAAGAAAAATAAATAAAGTGAAGGAACAAGAAAAAGAGAAGGTAGAAATGCCGAGTGGAGAAAAAAGTGTTAGGGTTGAAGGAGGGAAACGATAAGGAGAAAAGCAGCTGTGTTAAAGTTTGACAAGCAGGTGGTGGGTGGTAAAGAAATCGGTTCTGCCTTTGATTCTTCACGTTCCAGCTGTCTTCTATACATACGTCGAGTTTGATTCGACACAGAGTGAGGTGTTACTTTCACAAGAACTACCGACTCTGCGCCAAATTTTACAGGACTCAGCAATACAAGGGAGTCAATGTTTGGCGGAAGTGGGTGGAGTTAAAGGAAGTGTTCCAATGAGAAAGGAAAAACGATTTTTGTGAGTAAGAAAAGAATAAAGAAATGAACTCTTGCTGTGACTTCAGTAAAAATGTCGATTTCCTTTTAATGTTATTTGAAGGAAGAAACTACATACAGAAAAGCGGAAGAGCATTGTTATTTTGAGAACTCAATTTGCAATAAACTTTCATATGTGGAAGTTAGGTACAGGAATCCACTATTTTCACAACGTTATTTTTCAATCATATGATATCAAGAACACTGGGAAACAAGAAAACATAATGCTAAACAAAGCAAGAAACATAAAAAGGACGGAAGATGAAAGAATAAACAAGAGAAGCATAGAGAAAAAAAATCAAAGAAAAAGGAAATGTTTAGAAACTTCGAACAATGAGGTATTCAAACTCTCATAAGATACAAAAAAAAAAAAAAAAAATCTCAGAAAGATGAAACGAATGATCACATTTTTAGGGAGAATATTCCTTCCTTTGAGAGATTATTTGATGAAACGTCAGTGTTAGACACAAATATATAGGGAACATGCATCTAGATAATTACTCTCTTACGCAACATATGAAACATAACTTTATTTCAAAATAAATTGAAAGCTGGACAATAATTTGTTAGGAAATTATTGACTGTTCGTACGGGGAGATGGAAATTAAATTTCAATCGCACTTTTTAAGTTGCATTATTTGGAAGCCCCTGCTTGTTGTTAACCACTAATAAAAAATATAGTAAAATACAAAGTGGTCGGAAAGAGTTTTAGATGTTTAAACCTTATTGAGCAGCATATTTTGTAAAAATTAAGATATATATGCCAACATCTAAATATATATTAACTTGGAAGCTTGAACACAATCATCTTGACTTGATTCTGCGTACGCTACTGATAAAGTACATGATAGAAATGTCCAACCCTACTTCTAAATATTATGTATATACAATATAGTATTGGTTTTCACTTGAAAATTCTGTCAGAAAATTCACCTGAAAATCCTTCTGAATTTCATTGTACAGTTACCACACGTTTCTAAAATATATGCAGATATAAATATAGGACTATATATAACTCGTGCAACCATATATTTCCTCAGATACTTTGTCATTTCCTATTTTTTTCAATATTCAATTTTCTTGTTATTTCAGGTAAATATGAACATTAAAATGATGCAACCAAAGAAAATGTTGGACCTGGAAAGTATTTGCGTTATAAATACTAATTGCTGTGCTTAATTCGCTGGCCCTTCCTACAAAAAAAGTAGAAATACTGTTTAATTAGAAGCTTATTATTATTATTATAATTATTATTATTATTTACTTCTACTAATAATGCATAATAAAGTACGTTTGTGTCACTATCATTATTCGTTTTCAAATAATTAAATTGAAACAACATAGTTTAAGTTGCAATTTAATCATCGTAATGCTTTACTTTAGAAATACACAAACATCAAAGTTCAAATCTAAATTTGGTTACGTTTCTTACTTTATATCGAAATATTTGAATTATATATATATATATATATATAGTGCTGGATCCAAGGGGGTGCTATAGGGGCTATAGCCCCCATTGACGCTCAAATATACACTGGATAAAACGGCAAAATATGGTTTAGCCCCTCCCTTGATCATATCCTGGATCCGCCCCTGTATATATCTATCTATCTATATATATATATCTATATATCTATCTATCTATCTATCTATCTATATATATATATATATATATATATATATATATATATATATATATATATATATATATATATAGATAGATAGATAGATAGATAGATTACTTTTCAGCAACGAAAGGAGAGAAGAAAGCTTGCTGATAATCAAAGAAAAAAAACAATCGAATTAGAAATGTCAAAGTGTTTACACGTTTCATGGCTCATAGAAACGAAAGACACATGTTCTTCGACAACTGACCGTCTGGTCGTCCTAATGTACGGTACATTGGCCTAGAGTCCATACCGTTCAACGTATCTCAACCAAGTTTTCAACTTAAAGATTTAATGTGACATTCTAGGCTACTTTTTTTTAAATTTTATGGCTACCTCTAAAAAAAGAGTAGTTCACTGAGAAGCAATTTTTAGTTATTTTTTTTAAAAATATGTCTCTTACGATTTGTTTATATTTCACAAATCATTTTTTTCTAAAAGCTCCTGCAGTGGCATATATCATTACTCTCTTTTTTTTTTTTTTTTATAGATAGAAATAGTGGTTTATTCTCGGGGTGAGTTTTCTTTTCGGAAGACTCCTCAAAGATGTTTCACGCGAATTGTTCATATATTATATAGACCTATAAATATTATATCCCATTACTAGTTTGGCAGAATGGTATATCACATTTGTCCTGAGAAAATCTACTAAGAATAGTTTATTCTTGTGTGTGTGTGTATTATTTTATGATTTTCTCAAAAAGAACTCCCAAGGAGACTTACGAACTGTCACTCACTGATTTGAATGAAATTTTGCATACTTGTAGAACATCGAAAAATAATCGACACGTATTTTTATATATATATATATATATATATATATATATATATATATATATATATATATATATATTTCGGCAATGGTGCAAGTTTAAGGGCAGAAACCATGTTTGAATGTTAGGGGTGGTCACCAAATATAGACAGAAAACAATCATTTAATATACAAGAAAGCATACTGCCAGGGGGTTTAGGACAACTGATTCAAAATCTGACGTCAAAATTACAAAATTCAAAATGGCGGATCCAATATGGTGATCACATTATGGTTCTGAAGATTGTGATCACGTTATGGTGATCACAATCTTCAAACTATTCTGGTTTGAAATGTTCTGCAGTTAGCCAATAACAATTATAGTTGGCAGGGGTTACTGTGAGAAGGTTGCAGACCGATTTGAAACCCCTTTCTGTATTTATTTTAACGGGGTGCTTGATTAAAGTGAGTTTCCTAGCCTCTCACTATTCGGAGTGCTAAAGTGAATCCCCTCGTCTCTTACTATGTCAGAACTTCATATATCTTCAATTGTTATTATTATGAATTTATTGTGAAGACGTCTTACAGTAATGCTATTCTGCAGATAAATATATGTGACGCATTAACATTGTTTACACCACGCACACCTTATTACGGCAATAACTGTGCACAAATAGCAAAAAGGTTGCACAATTTTTTAAACAAAATATCACGGGATTTTCAAACGCAGGTGTTTTTTCTTCCAAATAACCGCTTTTGTAGCGCACACGGCCAATAAGATTTGCAAATCTGGGAGAAGAAAACTGATTATGAAGTAGATGTAAATTTGTGTTATAGTTGTAGAGAACAATGTCGGAAAAATGTCTCAAGAAGTTTTTCCACGCCCTAAAAAAGACATGAAGAGCCCGATTCCTTCTAGTTGTTACTGCAGGAATGATTTATATTTTGAGGTATCAGTTTGTTCTTAAAATAGGTTCAGAAGTTGATAAATTGTGACAAATCCACGAATCTAATGACAATGGACTTTGCAATAGACGCTGGACTAAGTACCCCGAACAGTGAGAGGCGATAGGACTCATTTTCAATAAGCACTCCAAGTAGTGAGAGGTGAAAAACTAACTTTAATCAAGCATCCCGTTAAAATAAGTACACAAAGGCGTTTCAAATCGGTCTGCAAACTTCTCGCAGTAACCCCTGCCAACCATGATTGCTCTTGGCTAACTGCAGAGCATTTCAAACCAGAAGACCATTTTAAATTGCAATCAACATATTGGATCCGCCATTTGGAATTTTGTAATGTTGACGTCAGATTCTGAATAAATTGTCCTAAAAAAAAAAAAAAAAAAAAAAAAAAAACTGGTAGTACGTTTTCTTGTATATTAAATTTTTGTTTTCTGTCTAAACTTGGAGACCACCCCTAACATTCAAAGGTGGTTCCTACCCTTTAACCCGCAACATTGCCGAAATAAAAATAATATGTGCCGATTATCTTTCGATGTTCTATAAGTATGCAAAGTTTCATTCAAATCAGTGAGTGACACTTCCGTAATTCTCCTTGTCAGTTAAGTTTGTTCATATTTCACAAATAAACATTTAATTATTAACCTGATAATATGGCTTAACTTGTTTGTTATAAAGAAATCCACGAGAGGTAATTTATTCTCAACGGTGATTCTTTTTTCGGACGATTTTCTCAGAATCGATAGTTTGATAGATAGCTTCATAGTATGGCGTGACTCACTTGCCCTAAAAAAATATACGAAAGGTGGGTTATTCTTGGGTGTGAGTTTATGTTGGACGATTTTTTTTAAATATATATATATATATATATATATATATATATATATATATATATATATATATATATATATCAGGAGTGCCCACAGAGGGGGCTATGACGCAAACTGCGTCATTGAAATATTTGGGGAGGTAAAATTTATATAAATATGTTTGAGGGGGTGTAAAAAGTAATCGAAAAGAGGTTTTTTTTTCATGGAAGAACACCTACGGATAGACAATTGGGGTGTGCGTCATTGTCATAAGGGGGGTGAGCACCACTATATATATATATATATATATATATATATATATATATATATATATATATATATATATATATTGTAACGCTGGGGTTCCGGTATTGGAAGCCAAGTTTTGTAACGATTGAAAATTACTAACAATGAAAGGAAAGTTTCTGCTCGGGCTACCAAATAGAATTACCGCGTGATATTATGAATAAGCAGATCTTACGTATTCGGGCGACGAGGAATATTAAACGGGTGCACCTCGTTTGCGCACAGTTTTCTCCCAAAGATCTACGATAATCTGTAGTTGATTGAGATCTTATCGAAAAGTATAAAATCGTGGTTTTGCGCAGAGTTTTTAAATGCGACGTTGCCAAATCTCAATATAACCATGCTTAAGCAAATCATGCAGTTGCGCACAGTTTCAATACTTTAGAGAATAAGAGTACATATGAAAGATACGAAAGAAATATTCAATTCTGCTGTTCAATGTTTATTATATTCAATTCTGCTGTATGGTACATTTTTTTTACAACTTTAGTCCTTGAAATTTGTGTCCTACAACTTTAAGATATTTCATTCTCAAAATTTCGCTGTGTGTGGAGTTTTAAAAGTACCTGCATAATTTCATGATTTGTTCCCTCCTTTGAATTTCTTCTTTCCTTTGTGGTTTCGAATCACCTTTCCGTACCGAAGCGATCTTCAAACGTGTTTCATGCTGTATTTCAAGTAACACTGTTAGTTTACACCCACTGCTTCATTACCTTACTTTAGCCAGTGGAGAGGCACAGTAAGCTACGTTTAAACTCAAGGATTATAAACGTCAACATAGTCTGTAGAAGAACAAAAGTTTCTGCTCTCACCAATTTAGTAAGTCTATTTTAACTTACCTCCATATTGATCCTTCTCTTCCTTCACGGAAACGACGATATTTATAACCTCCCATTATTATGCATGGTGCGACTTTCTTCGTAGTTGATATCTCGAAGTCCATACTGTCGTCTCAGTTTCAACAGATTACAATTATTCTCAATATCCTCCAGTATATATATATATTCATATATGGTAGTTAACAAGTTCCAGAGACACAGCAAGTGGTTCCTGATTGTTTACCGCCAGCCAATCCCGTGACAGCTACCCAAAGAGAACTACAAAAACGAACTTTTAATTAACGAGCTACTGCCAAGTGAAAGTCGTTATTAAAAGTTCATTTTTGTAGTTCTCTTTTGGAAGCTGTCACGGGATTGGCTGCCGCCAGCTGGCGGTAACCATTCAGAAACCACTTGCTGTCTCGCTATGTATTATGTTAGATAAGTGAGTTAGTGTGTTTGAAGAAGCCAAGAAAGTAAGGTAGTTGGAGTTACTTAGGTAATTTAATAAATTAGTTTATTTTATTTAATCAAATGAGTCCTGTCTTGTTTTGCAAAAAAACTACAAAATATATTGTATATTAAGATCAAAGAATGAATTGGCAACGTTGCATACTATTTTGTGCGCAAAAGCATTAAAATGATAATTTGTTTTGCTTCTTATCTGCATGGAATGATAAGCTGGAAGAAACTGTGCGCAAAAGCATTGCACCCATATTAAACGTGTTGTTTTCGGAATTCGATTCCTTATCTCTGATTTGCATATATAATCTGAACGAGAATGAATAATTAAGGCACTCACGGATGAGCTTAATATGCATCAGAAAAATGAATACCTGACCTTGTACTTGAAAAGTGAATGGTACTGATGAGCGACAACTTATCTGCCTATTACTCAAATGAAATAAAAAAAATGAATGAGAGTTTGGAGAATTGAAGTTGACTCCACGGGGCTCGAACTTCAGTTCTCCAAGGAAAAAATACAGTTTTGCTAAGATGGTTTGGAATAAAAAAAATTGATATATATAACGAAAGATGGCCTAATGTCTAATCGATCCTGTTTTCCCCATAACGGTGTCTCCAAGGCGCTAGGAAAACAGGTGCGTAGTTAATAATGGAGTGATTTAAATATGCGGAGCAAAAATCTCACAAGCTGCAAAGCTGAAAGAAAGATTTTTCGCTAATGGCTTGTTCAGTTGGCTACACTGACTATCATCTTGTCACCGAATGGTGTGGAGATAGCAAAAATAGTTTGAAAGCAACAAACAAGGAAAGTTTAATTTAAAGTTAAAAAAATGAGTTAATTTAGATAAAAATTTCTGATGGTCAATGTAACCGTGCTTCAACTTTTTCTGTTCAGGGTAATTTGAAATAACTTCTAGGTATGCTAATATCAGTTAAAGAAATAGGCATATCTTTGAAATGATAACAACATAATTGCTTTGGTTCTAACGTCAAATAGACTTTTAATAAATTTAACGAGATTTATATCTACAAAAATCAACAAGAAAGTTAATTTGGATTTACAAAAAATGAATTAATTGACTTTACTGAAAATGAATCAGACTTTTAACTGTTTTTGACCAAAAAATATGATTTCTTTTAACACATTCTGCACTGTACAACGTAATATTCAAGTTATTTAATCTTGACTGTAAAATTTAGCAACAATCTATTTCTACTCAACTAAACTGACAAAATTCGATTATTTATAATTACCATGACGTAGTTATACAAGCAAAAATTTCTATTAAACTGAATATTAATTAACAAAATGATTTATTGTTTTCCTCCTAGACATAACCGACTATTAAGTAATTCGCCCACAGTTACTACCTCTTTTTATTAATAAAAGAAATGGAAATAAGTTTAAGAATCGGATTGCGGAATGAAAGAATTAATGGTTTAGGTTGCTTGCAAGACTTACTGGAGAAATAGTTTAGAAGCGATAGTATGCTTTTGAGAAAATTTAGGGCACTGTTTCTAATGAACTCAAGTGAATTCCCAATATTAAAAGATTTGCATAAACAAGACATAGGTTTGTACTCATACTATATCAGTTGGAAAATAATACAATTCACAATAAAAATCGTTACACAACACTAACTACACAAATATTTCATATTCAAATACACCACACAGAAATATATATATAGTACCACCATTATTATAGTTTGGCCAATTGATCAAAATAATTATATTGTCGACACTTTTTGATTTTCTCACTGATTCCTTCTTTTGCGAATAAACGTTTCTCCATAGCTATGGACCCTATCTGCGTTCGTTGCTCAGATAGGTACCTCCGAAGGGATTTACTCGAGTATCTTAAATTGTTTACCTTATTTATGAGACTCTAACGATATTACGGGATAAGAATATTTACACTTATTTTTCTGAAACTTACTCAACATAGCACGTCTTTGGAAGCTTTATATTGATTGTTTCTTTTAAAAATGAGTATAATAAAAATTGACAAGTTACAATAAAAATGGTATTAAGCCTGTTTACCGTTCTGACACATATTTCCCTAACACAACCTATACAAATGTTAAAATTTGAACAACTAGACTTTGACGCTAAATCATAGTTTACTCAACACAGAAATTACATTACATTCACACATCTTAAACGCGATTTATGTTTAAAAGAGAAATAATCCATACTTGATATAAATAAATACTGGATTGCATATAAATGATTATAATGACGGCTTCAAGGATCTAAATATTGACACATGACGATTACAAATAAATGCATGATTGAAGATCAAATCAAAGTATACAAATTTCACTAGTAAAATAATCAAAAATGTTATGGTACTTATTCAAGAATGAAATTAATAGTTCCTATATCCGTGAACTAATTTTGGAAATGCAACCAAGGCATTAGGCTATTTGTTTACTTCTTTTAAAAAGAATTTAAAAAAAAAATGCTCTAAATGTTTACGGACAGTTCCGTATGAATAAACAATGTCCCGAAGTTTCTAGAAAAAGGTGAGTATGGAGATCACGAATCACGGAAATATTGGCCATAGTCCTTCTTCAATAACGAAAATAACAGAATACTTTGTCCTACCTTAATAAGTCCTTCCGCTTATATTTCCACACTTCAGAAGAAAATTGCACTGTACTTAACTGACCGTCACAATGCTTCCTAATGTCCCTTCTCAGACCCCGCTGTCCTCTGGATTCAACTCCCGGAGAAGAGGTCCACGTTTGTCTGAAGCGTCTGGGTCTTCGTGTGGCAAGGCATCTGTTCCAAGTATCGGGGATCGAACCCGTGTCTCCGTCCTTCATCTCCATGTTGTTGAAATGCAACGATGCGTCACTTATCACATCCATCTGCACTTAAATTTCACTCGCACAGTTTGTATATATCCGCCATCCATCGCACTACTTTTCCTCTCTGAATACAGGAAGTCCAAGTATATAGATCAATCACAGACTCAGTTCAAAATCACAAATTACGTAGCGTCACCGTAAGATGATAAAAATAATATCTGTGGCTAATGTTTTAAATATTTACATAAGTAATTTTGTAATGACTATGTCGCTGTGGATAACGCGTGGTTTGAGTAGCTGGCCGCTAAGGGGTCTTTAGCTAGCCATTCTTATTAAATTAATCACTTAAGTATATATATATATATGTGTATATATGAGTTGACGTATGCTTATGAGTCGCGTATTGGTGATGTTTTTACGATGAAGATTCGATTTAGAGTAACCTCTCTTCCGTGTAGGCGTTCTCCCAGCTTTCTTTCTTTCTTTCTTTTTTTTAAAAATAGACGCTTCATTCTTTTCTTTGTGAATTTTGAATTTCGGATTCTGATTCGCCGCTTGAAGTTCGTGACACCATTTCCCCAAAAATCGGTTGATGGCTTGGCTTTGGTTCCTAGCGTCTCTTTTGGGCTAGTACGTGATGTTAAAGAGTTTCATAAGCACTTGCGAAGATTGTAGATAAAAAAATTTGGTTCCTGTGTGTCTGTGACGTGATATTTGCGATATGGAGGTACTTAGGTAGTGCGACAGTATGGCTGGAGTAACAATAGCAAATTCCATTACCGTTTACTGGCGAGGTAGAAAAATGGGTGGTCTATTAGTGCGGTTAGCGTCTTATGTTTTTTTTTCTTTCTGAAAAGCAGATAAACTTCTTTACCTGGGACAAATGAAAGAGGTTGCTTGGCTGCTAAATGAAACAAAATAAAATTTTCCTTGACTTTCAAAATAAATTGAATTTACATATAAATATATTTTAATTTGAATATAAGAACAATTAATTGAGTGTGTGAGCGTAATTGTCACAATACCCCCTCCCAAGATGTAGCAAGTGCTGCAACAGAGTGAAGCACGGCTGCATCTAAGGAGAAGTAACGTTTGATAAATATAAAAGTTCAAATTCTGAGAAAAAGTACAAATACATGAAAATCCTAACCCTAATCTATGTTGAAGAAGACAATTTATAAATTCACCAAAAAATCCGAACCCTAATGTTAAAATTTCGTGCAAGCTGAGAGAGAGAATTTAAATCTAGATGAGAGGTCTCAGGTTTTGAGTTGGTGGTCAGTTCAAGCTGCTGGACACAAGCTTATGAGGCATGTTTTAAATAATATGACCTTATTCTTAATTGCCTCTTGGAATTCTTTATTTTCTCTGCGCGGGATACAACTTCTTCTATTTCTTCCAAAGTTCTGGCTGCCCTAGGTAAGAAAACAACAAAACAACAATATTATATAATCTTCAGCGTCTTGTATCATCGGGAAAGAGAGCATTGGTTACAGAGGGTGGCATGGAGCTTCAATTCCTCCATGTGCGAGGGCAAGGCCACTGCTCGCACTTCTGCTTTTCTTCTTCGGCCACGATTCTTCTTCAGTAACATAACTTTAAAATATAAGGAGATTAAAATGATCAAGGCAAAGTTCCATGTCGCGAACATCCAATTGTGGGAACTTGCAAACATCTTGGTGGATTTGTCATCTGCTCGCAGCTCGTAGCTCACTATTCTTAGGCTCGGCGCGTTTTCGCAGGTATCCTCACCAAGGAGAAGGGGTGCGTTGAGTCTCTGCTCTAAACGCAAAACTCCACTTCAGAGAGCTCAAATGGGGAATTCGTCTCTACCGATTGCTCCGTATACAGGCACTTCTTCGTGCATAATAAAAATTACATCTCCTGGGCCGGTTTCAATGCTGGGTTGCGCACATTGGTGAACATCTTTTTCCCATCTTCCTCTGTAATTTTGATTGCCTCACACCCGATATCTGAAATAAAGTTAAAACAAATGCTGGTAAACAAATTCATTTCTGGGCATTATGCTTCCATATAGTACATATTCTTATTCTTTATGTTTAACTTCTAGGGTTAGCCGCTTGGATAAGAGATGCAGGTACATTCAACTGAGCTATGCCATAAACAAAATTCTCTTATATTTCTTTCATCAGTTTCCTGCTAAGTTTTCTTTCTTCGTGCTAGTACTTTATTCTTGACTTATACTTTTCTTGCAGTATCTTCTTGCAATATCTCTTTACTTCTTGCCTACAATCATTGTATTTCTATGCTTCCATTAGTTTTCATGCCATTGTGTATCTTAGTCTGTTTTCCAGCAAGCTGTCACGTAACCTTGACTCGAACCTGGACCGTTGCAAGTCAATTTTTAGTTTTCCTGCTGCCGCTCTGCCTGCAGGACCAGAGGGTTGGTAGCATTGCTGCTGTCTGGTGTACTGCTACCTCTCTCTCGTGACCCACGATTGTTTCCTCTGGTGTGACCTCTTCGCTCCGAGCTGTTCCCTCGATGCGTGGTCACTTGTCGGACTTGTCTTTCTTCATTTCTTGGCCTGTCTCTTCTGTTTCTTTGATTGCGGCGGAAACGGCGCTGCGCGTGACCTCTTGTCGGTGCTCCTGTACTTCTCTCGCTGCCGGAACTGTCTTCATCAGTCCGCTGTGATGGCTGGTGAGTGTTGCGCAATCGATTGTCCTCTCTTCGATAAGGATGGTTCCGTTGTCTTCTATTTCCGGAGTCCCTATATACGGTTTCTTCCGTTGACTGCCTACGCACATGCTGTACTCTCCGTTGCCCTGTCGTACCCCTGTTATTCCTTTGGGCATTTCGGTCTCTCTGGAAACTCTCTATCCTGTCCAGCTCCTCGCTGTCCCAGAGGATCATTGGCAGTTGCTCCGTATCCTCCAGCTGAACTCCGATGAGCTGCCTTTGGATACGTAACGGTAGCATGTTCTTCACGTTTGAGAGAACTTCTGCTTCCGACATAGAAGGACTTAGTTCTCGGAACGCCTTGACTTGCTCCCAAAAGAATTCACGCAGGGATTTACGTGAATCAGCCCTATAGCGTGTGCTTCTGAGGCGAGTGAGCTTTCGCTGAATAATGGCTTCGCTTTGGAAATTCCTCAGAAAAGCACGACCTAAGTCTTCAAAAGTTCTGAATTGTTGGATGTGATTGTCTATCCACATCTTTGCTGCTCCACGTAGAATACGTGGAATTATGTGGAGAAGTTCTTCCTGCGCTATTCCGTATAGCCTGCAATCATCCAACAACCGCTCAAGGAAGGTTGATGGCAGTCCCACATCCGTGTCCGGGTCAAACGATGGCAATTATTCTATTTTAGGAGCCCGAAGAAAACTTCTGCAGCTAGCGTGAGAGTCCACAGATCTTCCACTCTCCTGATTCCCTTGACTGAGGTCTTCTAAAATTGGATTTGAAACCGGAGGCGTCGGAGTCCTTCGAGGTGGTTCAATTCCTGAGAAAGCGGGTTGAGGTATGTTTCTTACTGCTTCCCCAACTCTCCTTTCTACCAACTCGGACATCTTCTCCGTTAGGGATGCTGTCAGTTGGTCCACCGTCTGCTGAATAGCTCCTGCTTTCTCCCGTTCGGCATCTTGGATTTGCCGGAGTTCCTCAATCCTGGTGCTCTGATTATTCAGGCTCTCTATTAGCTCCTCTTGTCGTACAGTCATAGAATGTTCAATATTCTCCATCCTTGTCTGCAGCTCTATCCTCTGTGCTTGGGTCTGCGTCTCCAAGTCCATCCGCATGCGCTGCATATCTTGTAGGACCTGTCCCTGCCTTTCCTCCATTTGCCTGACCATCCTCTCTTCCATTTGGCCAGCTTGTGCCGTGAGACGTTCTTCTGCCTCCTGCAACTGCCTGTGCTGCCGCTCTCTCTGTTCCTCCAGACTTTGGGAGATGGTGCGCTTGAAGTCCTCCAGCGCTTCCTTGTTTGACTTCTCGTGTTCGTCCAGCCTCCTAGCTTGCTCCTGTATTTTCCTCGAGAGTTCTTCTGCCAAATGGTCTTGTTTTTCCATGAGCTTGTCAAGTTTTCTATCTTGTTCTTCTCGGTCTTTTGCCAAATGGTCTTGCTTTTCCATGAGCTTGTCAAGCTTTCTATCTTGTTCTTCTTTTTGTTGTTTGATGAACTCATCCAGTCGTTGTAACGCTGCTAGAAGAGATTCCTGAAAATCGCCATTAGTGCTGTTCGGCCTGTGATGCTGTTGAATGTTGTCTCTACTTCCTTGAGTGACATCATTTTCCATAACTGGACTTGTATTTCTCTGGTCACCACATTCAGGACAATTTCGAGCCTCATCCGTGGGATCCAAATCCTGTTCCCATAGGTCACGTCCACACGTGCGACAACGTTGTGCTTCTTCCATTGCAGACATCCTGTTTCTTGGTCGTTGCCTTAAGGTAGATGGCCTCAACTGTGGCATCTGCAAGTAGACTTAAATAACTGGATTGTCAGAATGATTCTTATTAAAATTTGTCTAAAATAATTCTAATTATCTGACCTATGCTGTCAATCACTCTAAATTTCGTACTCTAAGTTCACCTTAATACGCAAAAATACTATTATTTCATTAATGTAGCATGCCAAGCTACTTTAGCACCACACGTTTTCCACAACAACTTAGTTCATTCTATTTTTTATTTTTTTTTAATATACTCACATGTATACTTATGTGTATATACAAATAGTGTATTAATTAACAGATAAAATATCTAAAACACAATAATATTTAAGTAATAAAATGCACGTGTAAATAAAAGTATTAAATCTGACTTATTCTAAACATATATCTATATATGAATATATAGTTATATTAATACTAATGTCATTCATTAGAAACAAACTTAGCTAAATTTATGCATCAATATGCCAAGAATTTGCATGTTCACTTATATTAGTCGCTTACCTGGTGCATTACTTTTTTGTTTTCTTCTTTCCTTCTTTTCTTCTCTTTTTTTTAAACAAACAAAATGGTGTATCTCCTTTCTCTTCCAATCAAACAAACCAACAAACAAACATGAGGTAAGAACAATTATTATTATTATTATTATTATTATTATTTACGCATGTGCTGAAATGAAATAAAATTGGTTGCGAGGGGGAGTAGAACGCTTAATCGTTCCCTACGGGTAATCTCGAAATAATGATTCTTTGAATACAAAGTTACCTAATTTCATATCACGCTTCCCATTCTTAAGTTTAGTATTGTGGAATAGACTTGATTACTGTTTTCGTTCGCTGTTCGAAATTTACTATGTATGCTTCTCCAAACTAGATTTCCTTTTTTTTTAACGCTTACTACGCTTTTCGGTCCTGAAATAAAATTAGCTACGCATGTTGGTCCTTCAAATAAGATTAACTACGCATTCGGGTCCCTGAAATAAGATTAACTACGCATTCGGGTCCCTGAAATAAGATTAACTACGCATTCGGGTCCCTGTTCGGGCGCCATTTCTTGTAACGCTGGGGTTCCGGTATTGGAAGCCAAGTTTTGTAACGATTGAAAATTACTAACAATGAAAGGAAAGTTTCTGCTCGGTCTACCAAATAGAATTACCGCGTGATATTATGAATAAGCAGATCTTACGTATTCGGGCGACGAGGAATATGAAACGTGTTGTTTTCGGAATTCGATTCCTTATCTCTGATTTGCATATATAATCTGAACGAGAATGAATAATTAAGGCACTCACGGATGAGCCTAATATGCATCAGAAAAATGAATACCTGACCTTGTACTTGAAAAGTGAATGGTACTGATGAGCGACAACTCATCTGCCTATTACACAAATGAAATAAAAAAAAATGAATGAGAGTTTGGAGAATTGAAGTTGACTCCACGGGGCTCGAACTTCAGTTCTCCAAGGAAAAAATACAGTTTTGCTAAGATGGTTTGGAATAAAAAAAATGATATATATAACGAAAGATGACCTAATGTCTAATCGATCCTGTTTTCCCCATAACGGTGTCTCCAAGGCGCTAGGAAAACAGGTGCGTAGTTAATAATGAAGTGATTTAAATATGCGGAGCAAAAATCTCACAAGCTGCAAAGCTGAAAGAAAGATTTTTCGCTAATGGCTTGTTCAGTTGGCTACACTGACTATCATCTTGTCACCGAATGGTGTGGAGATAGCAAAAATAGTTTGAAAGCAACAAACAAGGAAAGTTTAATTTAAAGTTAAAAAAATGAGTTAATTTAGATAAAAATTTCTGATGGTCAATGCAACCGTGCTTCAACTTTTTCTGTTCAGGGTAATTTGAAATAACTTCTAGGTATGCTAATATCAGTTAAAGAAATAGGCATATCTTTGAAATGATAACAACATAATTGCTTTGGTTCTAACGTCAAATAGACTTTTAATAAATTTAACGAGATTTATATCTACAAAAATCAACAAGAAAGTTAATTTGGATTTACAAAAAATGAATTAATTGACTTTACTGAAAATGAATCAGACTTTTAACTGTTTTTGACCAAAAAAATATGATTTCTTTTAACACATTCTGCACTGTACAACGTAATATTCAAGTTATTTAATCTTGACTGTAAAATTTAGCAACAATCTATTTCTACTCAACTAAACTGACAAAATTCGATTATTTATAATTACCATGACGTAGTTATACAAGCAAAAATTTCTATTAAACTGAATATTAATTAACAAAATGATTTATTGTTTTCCTCCTAGACATAACCGACTATTAAGTAATTCGCCCACAGTTACTACCTCTTTTTATTAATAAAAGGAATGGAAATAAGTTTAAGAATCGGATTGCGGAATGAAAGAATTAATGGTTTAGGTTGCTTGCAAGACTTACTGGAGAAATAGTTTAGAAGCGATAGTATGCTTTTGAGAAAATTTAGGGCACTGTTTCTAATGAACTCAAGTGAATTCTCAATATTAAAAGATTTGCATAAACAAGACATAGGTTTGTACTCATACTATATCAGTTGGAAAATAATACAATTCACAATAAAAATCGTTACACAACACTAACTACACAAATATTTCATATTCAAATACACTACACAGAAATATATATATAGTACCACCATTATTATAGTTTGGCCAATTGATCAAAATAATTATATTGTCGACACTTTTTGATTTTCTCACTGATTCCTTCTTTTGCGAATAAACGTTTCTCCATAGCTATGGACCCTATCTGCGTTCGTTGCTCAGATAGGTACCTCCGAAGGGATTTACTCGAGTATCTTAAATTGTTTACCTTATTTATGAGACTCTAACGATATTACGAGATAAGAATATTTACACTTATTTGTCTGAAACTTACTCAACATAGCACGTCTTTGGAAGCTTTATATTGATTGTTTCTTTTAAAAATAAGTATAATAAAAATTGACAAGTTACAATAAAAATGGTATTAAGCCTGTTTACCGTTCTGACATATTTCCCTAACACAACCTATACAAATGTTAAAATTTGAACAACTAGACTTTGACGCTAAATCATAGTTTACTCAACACAGAAATTACATTACATTCACACATCTTAAACGCGATTTATGTTTAAAAGAGAAATAATCCATACTTGATATAAATTAATACTGGATTGCATATAAATGATTATAATGACGGCTTCAAGGATCTAAATATTGACACATGACGATTACAAATAAATGCATGATTGAAGATCAAATCAAAGTATACAAATTTCACTAGTAAAATAATCAAAAATGTTATGGTACTTATTCAAGAATGAAATTAATAGTTCCTATATCCGTGAACTAATTTTGGAAATGCAACCAAGGCATTAGGCTATTTGTTTACTTCTTTTAAAAAGAATTTTAAAAAAATGCTCTAAATGTTTACGGACAGTTCCGTATGAATAAACAATGTCCCGAAGTTTCTAGAAAAAGGTGAGTATGGAGATCACGAATCACGGAAATATTGGCCATAGTCCTTCTTCAATAACGAAAATAACAGAATACTTTGTCCTACCTTAATAAGTCCTTCCGCTTATATTTCCACACTTCAGAAGAAAACTGCACTGTACTTAACTGACCGTCACAATGCTTCCTAATTTCCCTTCTCAGACCCCGCTGTCCTCTGGATTCAACTCCCGGAGAAGAGGTCCACGTTTGTCTGAAGCGTCTGGGTCTTCGTGTGGCAAGGCATCTGTTCCAAGTATCGGGGATCGAACCCGTGTCTCCGTCCTTCATCTCCATGTTGTTGAAATGCAATGATGCGTCACTTATCACATCCATCTGCACTTAAATTTCACTCGCACAGTTTATATATATCCGCCATCCATCGCACTACTTTTCCTCTCTGAATACAGGAAGTCCAAGTATATAGATCAATCACAGACTCAGTTCAAAATCACAAATTACGTAGCGTCACCGTAAGATGATAAAAATAATATCTGTGGCTAATGTTTTAAATATTTACATAAGTAATTTTGTAATGACTATGTCGCTGTGGATAACGCGTGGTTTGAGTAGCTGGCCGCTAAGGGGTCTTTAGCTAGCCATTCTTATTAAATTAATCACTTAAGTATATATATATATATATGTGTGTATATATGAGTTGACGTATGCTTATGAGTCGCGTATTGGTGATGTTTTTACGATGAAGATTCGATTTAGAGTAACCTGTCTTCCGTGTAGGCGTTCTCCCAGCTTTCTTTCTTTCTTTCTTTTTTTTAAAATAGACGCTTCATTCTTTTCTTTGTGAATTTTGAATTTCGGATTCTGATTCGCCGCTTGAAGTTCGTGACACCATTTCCCCAAAAATCGGTTGATGGCTTGGCTTTGGTTCCTAGCGTCTCTTTTGGGCTAGTACGTGATGTTAAAGAGTTTCATAAGCACTTGCGAAGATTGTAGATAAAAAATTTTGGTTCCTGTGTGTCTGTGACGTGATATTTGCGATATGGAGGTACTTAGGTAGTGCGACAGTATGGCTGGAGTAACAATAGCAAATTCCATTACCGTTTACTGGCGAGGTAGAAAAATGGGTGGTCTATTAGTGCGGTTACCGTCTTATGTTTTTTTTTCTTTCTGAAAAGCAGATAAACTTCTTTACCTGGGACAAATGAAAGAGGTTGCTTGGCTGCTAAATGAAACAAAATAAAATTTTCCTTGACTTTCAAAATAAATTGAATTTACATATAAATATGTTTTAATTTGAATATAAGAACAATTAATTGAGTGTGTGAGCGTAATTGTCACAATATATAAGATGATACAGGCGATTTTGTTCATATGCCATACATTAACCTTTCAATAAAAATCTGACAAAATGGCACACCTCTTTTGTCCTGAAAAATTCAAAGGCTAGTTTATTCATGAGGTGAGTTTTATTTTTATTCAGAGATTTTCTGAAAATAAAAGCTCAGACGGTTTTGTTCTCATTTCATAAACGAATATTGCATTAATAACCTGACAATATGGCATAACTCACGTATCCTATAAAAATAAAAAAAAATACGAGGGTAGTTTATACCTGGTGATGAGCATTTTCTGACTTTTTTTTTTCTGAAAAATAACAGGCAATTTTGTTCATATTTCATAAACACATATTTTGTTAATACTTGCATACATTTCTATAAGTTGCATAATGAGTTCGATGAGAATTTCATATATTTGTACTTCTGTACCAAACTGCAAGAATGATAAATACAAAACAAAGTACAATAGATCTATATGACTTTAAATGTAGGCCTATCTAAGATTTTTAATGTGACCTAAAATAAAATAAAATCAAATAAAATGGCAGACAAAAGTTAGTAGTTGAAGAGAGTGTAGCGAGTTTTAAGCATTCGACTTAGTCGTCATTCGTGTAGTGTTCGTCCTACTGTTCCATAATACAGAATATAACTTCAAATATTTCTGTTATTTACTCCTTGCGAAAGCTCTACGTAGATAGAAAACTATGGGTGTGCAATCATGGGTTTTATCGCACAGTTCTTGAAGTATTCGCACAGTTCTTGAAGAGTATACACAAAGCTATAGACCTAATCTTCTAAATGGGTACAAAATCTGTATAGCAAGATACACTAAACTGAAAACAAGTGAGTGTTGTTATCTTTTTACCTACTTCTAGAATGTATCTGTTATTCTCTAACAACTTTACTTTAAAACTTTATTACTAGTTCTGCCTGTTTCATGACCTTGGATTTACTATCAAATATTAAAATCAATTATGACAATTTTCGGTTTTCGAATTTCTGTTTCTACTAATGTCATTTTGATTATTAATAAAGAAAGTCTAGACTTTTTTTTTTTAAATTGTGTGAAATCAAACATATGAATTTTCGGAAAAAATAGACAAAAACGTGGATTTTTTTAAGTAAGGGAAAAATTTAAACTGTTTTATACTTTTGACCATGTGGTTGGTTAATAAAGGATGCCACGTGTTTATTTGACATGAATAACGTGACTTGATGTTTAAAAACTTCTGAAAATTTTAATTTAGAAAATTAGCATTTTTACATATTTTAAAAATTTATTTCCGATAAATGACCATATGAATCGAATGAATATTTCCCTGCTCCTCATGTACGTGGGTTGTTCGGAAAGTTCTGAGAATCGGATTTAAAGAAATACAATATCAGAATGATCGACGTTTTATTTTTCAACATAATCTAAAATGTTAATACAGTTCTGTCAATAGCTTTACAATGCTTTGACATTAGCACAATACGTCGACTAGTCAGGATTGCAAATACCCTATCACTGGGCTTCTTCATTAGCCTGAAATTTATTGTTACCAATAATTGCTTAAAGTTTGGGAGCAGATGGAAGTCAATGGGGGCAAGGTTAGGCGAGTACGGGGGTAAGGTACCACTTGGAAGCGAAGTTCCTCCAGCTTTCACTTCGAAGCGAAGCCTGTGATAAATACAAAACTTTCCAGTGTACGAGGCGCGGCATTCACCGCAAAAAAAAAAAAAAAAAAAAGGTTTCCTCATGCCGAACTCTTGAGTGAGAATGTGATATGTTCGATCCTCTCAGATCTGTACTGGAGTTTTTTTTTTTTTTTTTTTTTAAATGTACATGCAATCGTCAGTTAGCCAGCAGTTTAACACAAACTCTACCGATTGGCTCTGGTGCGTTGGCGGTTGCTGGACGTCCACTGCGGTTTCGTCTTCAGCGCTTGAACAGCGTCGTCCACTAGCTAATAGTGGTTAATGGTAGCGAGTCACCCAATTCTGTGTCTAATTCAGCCTTGATAGTTGTTACAGCTTTAGTTCCCTATTAACCATTAACTTTATGACTACACGAACTGTCTTTATTTCAAATTGTCACGTCACTAGCATTTTTTATCCTTCTTGTGCCTCTGGAAACCACACTTAAAACGAGTGGCGATGCACTTTTCCCTACACATTCAGAACATATATGAGCTTGTAATGATGATGCTTTATTCCGATTGCAACAATAGTAATCTCTAACCTAGTGAGGTATGTAAGTGCGAGATCGAACTGTCGAGAACCTAACTTTAAATAGTGAGCGCAATTTCGGACCACTGCGAATTCTTGTTTAATGTTCACTAAGATTAGCGAACGCTAGCCCCATTGAATATAGCGAGCTTGAGTCCAATTAAGCTTCGGTTGCAAAATTAGGATCTTTGCTTTTCCCTTTGTTTCTTTCTTTTCCTTTTCGAGTGCGCAAGTTTTATAAACAACGGGAGTGCTAGGAAGACCTTAATCGGTACTGCTCGAATTATGCACAGGAATTGTTTAGGTAGATGATGAAACTTGTGTTCGCGTCTAAACGGTATAGATTGTAATCAGAGCCTGTCCGCATCCTGAGCAATTAATTATTCGTAAACATTGTGGACGCCGGCTCATTTAATTTAAATGATTATGATGTAATATCCGAAATTAAATGATCCGGGGCCCAACAAGCCCTCACAACAAGTGAAAATTTCACCGTTGTCGGCCAAGGTAGCGAACAGCAGGAATACGCTTTCTCGTTACTTACTCAAAAACGCAGATAAATGACATACAGGAAAAGTTAACAGTTAATGGCATGCGACTCTTAACTAAGTGGATGACCTGAAACAACCGAATTAAAATCACAATATTTATTAGGCTGAGGACCTCAATATTAAAATATACAATTCGAAAAGTATTTTACAGTGCTAAAATAGTTAAGTGAATATTTGTCCAAAATATTCGTCCACTATTCCTACAAACCGTGATGCTTATGTTTGTTCCGTCGTGTAGCACGTGTTTACTACTTCTTTCTTTACTAGGAGTTCACTACTTGCTCCTCCAACGCCGACCTACCAGTTGCCACCTGCACCTGCCGTCGTCGATTTTGAAGTGGACTAGTCTCTCCCGCTGCTTGCAGAGTATATTCGTTTCGTAGGCTCGCCGATTGCACAGCAGTGTGCCAACCTTTAAGGTGACGTTCCCTCAAGATTTCTGTGGGACGGTACTACAACACCATATGCAAATATTCCGTATCCAAAGCGGGTTGAGTTGAATGGAATGAAAAGGCAAATGTGTACCCAAACTGCGCAATGTGTCGTTCAATTGTTACAATGAACTGGAAACACGATTTTGATTTTCTCCTTTTACGTACCTACAAATCGCAAAAAGAGAACATGTTTAATTATATCAAATCATGAGCACTGAAAAGAGGGTGCGAAAGCTTGTACATCCAACTTTTTCCCCAATCCTGGCATTGTGCAAAAAATCTACGAACATTCAATTTTCAATTTTGTTGTTCCCACCCAACACAAGTACATACTGATCATGTGTAAAGAATGTTCCTCGAGGTACATTGGAATGTACATGATAGGTACGTGAATAGAGCAATCATGTGAAATACACATGTAAGGAATAAGGTTACTTCCGCCCAAAAGTACGTGCATGACACATACCGAGGAATGTATCTATTATGTGTATATCACGTACCGTGTATGTACTTGACACATTTACTTGGCATTGGCATGTGCCAGGAATGTGCTAGGCATGTCAGTAATGTTCCTTAGGGCAGTGCTATGCAACTGGGGGTACGAGTACTTAAATACTAAAACCTTAACGCTTCATTTTTACGTTCGAATTTAGAAGCTTGTACTTTTAAAAAAAGCCAAGCAACTAACTCTGAAAACATATGCCCTCCTCCGGCATCTGTATGGCAATTTAACTATCTATTAAAATACTACAGTAACATTTACGAGCGACCGAGCTCTAAACCTTTGATTTACGGTTATTTGTGATTTCACGTTTATAACAAAGACAAATATTTTTAAAAGAGTGTAGTTTAAATAAATTACTGAAATAAATATTTTTCACAAAGTTTATCCTTTTAAATTATTGTTCAAAGGCCTTTGCCTTTAGTAAGCCTTCTCCGAAATACATGCAAATGAATTGTGCTGCCATCTTTGGAGCTCTTTTAAAATACACATATATGTTTCTCGACAATGAGATCTCAGAAACTACAGGCTCTAGAAAGATGACGTTTTCACTGATCGATTGCAAATTTCATGTAGATTGTCCAGTTCTAATTGAATATTTAAAAAACATGGGCACTATTTCTTTAGTACATTTTTACGGGTACATTGGAAGTGTTGAACTTTCAAAAAAATAAAATAAAACATCACATCCTAATCATTACACATTCCAACACCACACTGTTGTATATAGCGGTTGTATATGTCTCCGGCATTTGTTTCATAGCCAAATAATAATGGAAAAGGAAGGATAACCATTTCTCCAGTCTAAGATGAACTTTTTTGGGGAGTGTTTTTCCCAAGAAGCACCATATATAACTGACAATATATTAATTTTGTATGTAATGTATTTGCTTATTACATACTGCATGCAAGAAGAAAGAAACAACTGCAGAAAATTGCAAAATGACACACACAATATATTACAATGTGGCTAAACTCAGAAAGTGGCTATAGAAGTGAAAAGCATATGGCTAAAAAGCCACTATTGGCTCTTTGGAAATTATGTGACTAACGACGTTCTCAAAATGGCCAGATCTCGTCACAAAGTGGCTAAATTGGCAACCCTAGTCGCAATACGAAGCAACTTACGCACAACCATGCCATGGTACATGGGGTATGTGCCATTCACATTCCTCACATTCCAGTGAAGCATGTAAAAGTACCTTTCAAGTGTCAGAAATTCCTCGAAAGGCACGTACCTAGCGACACGTGCTATGCATATGAAATGTACATTTTTCAAGTACCAGGTACGTAAACGGTACATATGGAACTTAAATGGCACGTTCCTAGAATGTACCTGGTTGGGTGGGTTCAGAAAATTATTGTTTTCATGTCTGGCTTAAACAACGCATATAGGTAAACACACTTTCAGAAGACATGTATACATGCACATTAAATTAATCGAAAGTAGGCAAAAAATTTTAATACTAATTTTAAATTTCACAATGTTTTGAAAACTGTACAGAAATGGAGACGCGGCTGATGATCACTAACGCATTCAAATTTCGCAAAACATAAAATATTGTATTTGTTGACCTCAAACTTAGACAACCCAAAAGTCAGAAAAAGTTATCTCATGTGTTGTCTTGTTCAATTGTCAGTTGCTTCTTATCGCAACTTATGAGATTTACTGCAAGTTAATCAGAATGTTGCAAATTTCCTATATTTTAATATTTTATTACATATTTTACCTCGTATATTTTGTCTCGACTTGACATTCGAGACATCTTGTCTCAATTTTCAAGACAAGTCATGACAGAACCCTTCGAGTCGACACACTAATATATATTTCGAGTCGAGAAATCATTTTCTCGAGACGACTCGAGACAGCCTTAAATGTCAACTCGACTTCTCTCGTGCGCATCCCTACTAACAATTGTATAACAACATGATGTAGTTTACGGAATTAAGTGACAAAGTTTAATGCAATATCCCGTAATTTTTATTTAAGTTGCAATTAAATCGTCACAATAATTTTAAATCTACAAATTGTCTGCACTTTAGCATCATCTAGCGGCATCAGGAATGCAGGTAACAACACCCATTATATTGACTATGTTCTATTAGGCATTAACAGTACTCACGGACTGACAAAAATTCATACTATAAACAATACTTATTGACTTTTTTATGAAGTGGTAAGCAAGCAAATTTTACCAGTACAAATTATTCTCTTTCTCGTCATAACCTAACTTTAATCAGTTCTACTCTCATCACATTCTCTTTCAGGTGTTTTGTCCAAAACCACGATTGCATCATTATAACTATATTTCAATCAATGAGTGGAAAGAGAATATTCCACGACGCCTTACTTTTGGAAAACGGAAAACAGAGAGGATTGCCGGAAATGCTATTGTTACTACAAACTAACTTTAATGAGATATGTGTAGCGTATGTTAAAACTTTTCCTTTCCCGCCCGAAACGTGATGAGATTGGATATTCGGTTGTATCCAAATTGCAATCGCGGAATATTATCCTTTACTTTTGGAATAGTAACTGTTTTTTTACCGATTTATTTATCTCAGTAAAACATTTCATTTTCTTCGTTTTTTTCTTACTTTCTGCTAAATTTACAAATTCTTACCAAATGTAGGCTATTTTGTTTAATTGTTTCTTAGATTTTTTTTTTCAAATTTTCCTCTCTCACCCTCCCTCTCTATGTGTATGTATACCAGCAAATACTATAGCATTACTGTATTTCAGTATTTGCAGATTAATTTACATCTCTTTGCACATTTTTTTTCTATTTGTCTTTTAGACTTAATAAAATATTGATGGAACACTATACATTATTTTCTTAAAATATTTTAAATGGTCACAGGGTGAACATTTATTATAGTAGAAGAAGTATTTCGTTATTTATTTTTGAAAGAATGGATGAGAATTTCCGAGTAACGTGTTATGGATCATCGATGTTGATAAACTAAGATTACCTATGTTGCTAATGTTAGTTCTTTTTCATGTATGCAATTTCTGTACTTAATTAATTAACTTTATTTGAATGACATGGAATGGCCATCTATTTTATTATTGTACATCTTATTTGTTTGTATTTTCGGAGTTATGGGAGCTCGTTTCCAGAGTTCGGCTGGAGCTGCAAATAAAACGTTATTCCACTCATATGCATAACATTTTCGCTATTCAGTCTGTTTTATTCTTATTTTATTTTCTGGTTCTCCCAAGAATATCCGAAAGCTTTCAACATATTGGAGAAATCCTCAAACGCCTTACCTCCATTAAATCAGATTAAAAATCCAATTGTGAAAGGAAATTCTTGTTACTTGAAGATCGATAAGACATATGATGCATACAAAAGTATCTTACTTAAAGGGAAGACTGCAGTATGAATAGAATAAACTTTTGTAAGATTTCAATCTGCTTACACTAAGAAAAATTCGTTCTCCGGACAGCGGTATATTGTACAGATATACGGAATCATCTTGCTTACTACATAAATCAGTACTTATCATACGCTATCCTTATGCTACATAGGCACTGCCCTTAGATGTTACATCATGCCGTTGCAGGATGTCTGATATCTGGCAGTCTTTTTTATATTACATGCATGTATGTATGCAATTTTCGTTAGCCTTATGTTATATACGTCCATTTGTATGTGAAATCCTAACTGTATACATTGTTTCATACCGAAAGTACATACATATGGAACACTTATACAGAAAGTATTATAAAACTTGTGTTTTCACTTATACGTTTGTTGTACGTTAAGTCCAAAAACTACAGGATTAACAAATTTAACATACGATTTTACGTACGCCACATACATTTTTCTCAAGGTAACAAACTCAGAATTGACTCGTTATTTAACTCTGTGGTTATTATCCTTCGTAACGATTGCCTCTATGTTTAAATTTGTGTTTTTTTTTCCCCTTCGAGAATAAAAATGTTGTAGCTTTTACCAAAAGAGTTCAGTTACGGTGAATGAAATCTTATAATACAAAATAGCAATCATTATTATATTTAAAGTTTGTGTAATAAACAGTATGAACCCAGAGTAAGTGTTCGAAGCTAAGCTTCTGCAGTAACAAATATATTAGTAAATTTGCGAGTGTAGATCCCTACTCTTTATTGTGCAAAAATAAATAACTACTAAGATATTACGCGATCGCATTCAATAAAGGAGTGCGAATAATGCGTCTGCGTCTGTTATTCCTGTAATTCTGCAAATCTTTCTCACAACAGTAGGTATGATGGAAAAGCAAATGTCATTACATTTTTTTTAAATGTATATACTAAGATATATATATATATGTTAGAAAACGTAGTTAAATTTTTTCAATAAATGCTTGTTTGTGATTGGTAAACACTAGAAAACGGCCAGCAAAAGCTTGTATCTAATTGGTTGAACTTCACCAAAAAATGTTTAAAGATTACGCTTTAAAGAAATAGTAGGGGTCTAATAATAATATTTTGTTTAGCTAAAAGCTTTTCAACAACAGATTTATAATAAGCATTCAAAGTTGAAATATAATATTGGTATTTCTTTAATATTAACGTATTTATATGCTTATAATTAATTATTATAGAACTAGTACAATTAGAACAGCTTAGCACCGTGAGTGATTTGACACAAAATCAATCTTGCCGGTCACAGTTGCGCATTGTTATGACCAAATTAGTAAGATTTTGTGTTGCCACATCTGGCTTGAATGTTTAAGACTAAAATATTACAATAATTAAAAGTGTATATTTATAATATCAATAAAATAACTTTTGTAAAAAAAAAAACAGCATACGAAAGTCATTAGAGCTGGAATGAAATCACGCGTCTCGGTGGTCAATTGGTAGAGTGTTCGCCTCTGGTGCGTGAAACTTTTGGTTCAATCTCAGATCGCAAAAGTAGACTTTGTAGTTAACAAACACTGTGCACGTAGGTTTTCCAGGGGTTATCCCGTTCCTTCGCATTTTATCCGTTCCACCATTTCATGTATGTTCAATTTCCTCAAAAATTAATTATGAAGCAGTGTTGAAAAAATCGAAAATGCGTAATTTTTTTTTTTTTTTTTTTTTTTGCTTTTTATAATGTGCGTACCGTTCAATGAAGTTATATAATTTAGCAATAGCCATTTTGAATTTTATTTCTAATACTGAAGAAATTAATATTATAATACCAAATTTGCTGCCGACCCTGGGTCAGCAAGGTATTTAGGAAACATAAACTCTATTGCTGTAGAGGTTACTAAGTTCACCACCAAAGAAACATAACAAAGATTGAATACTGTCCTGTAGCAATAAAACGTATTGCTAATCATTTGCCTCTCATCCAACATTACTATATATTATATTCTAGCCTTCTTGGTCTACCCAAAGCTATTCTCTCTTGTTTTGAAATGTTATTTTCTTGTAAATCTTTCTCAACTGTGTACAACTCGCATATTTCTCCTGCGAGTAATGCGTAAGGTCCATCTCAAATATTTCAGTTTAATAATTTTCAATATATTAGATGACTTACACCGTGATTTTGTTCATATTGCATAAAGAAACAAAAATATACACAGTTCTAAGTTAACAATATTGTATAAATCATATAGTCTGAAAACATACAAAAACGTACTGTGTTTTTTTTTCCTTGGGCGATTTTCTCGAAAGCAACTCAGGCATTTTCGTTTATATACAATAAATGCATATTTCGTTAATAACATTTTTTTTAAAAGAAAGGAAACAAAATGATTCAGAGGTTTTTTTCTCATAAATAAACAATTGTTTATTGAGTGACTATTTATTTTCAAGCAATTATAACTAAGGCATAACATGGCATAACTTAATAAATTGTAGCGAGAAAGTTCAGTGTTGTGGTCTGTACATTTTATTGGTAATGGGAGGATGAGAATGTGACATATCAAAACCGATGGATAATTTGACCTGCATAACGGTGTTGAGCTTAGCATTACGACCAGTTTTATATTGGATGTTATGTCTATGTTTTCAATAACAGCCTGTATATATTTCTATCCATTGTGATATTCAGTTACAACAGAACAATTATGTTTTCATGAAATTAATAGTTACTTTTTGGTTCATTACTGCGTAAAAACATATTATTATTATTATTATTATTATTATTATTATTATTATTATTATTATTATTATTATTATTATTATTATTATTATTATTATTATTATTAATGAAACATATCTTATGTTCCTTTGTCCTAAAATCTGCCACAATTCTACTCCTTATCAAGTGTTCTTCATCCCAGCTGCTTTCGAAACGTGCTAATGCTTTCCATCTTGCATTAGTCTTGGCTTTGTGGAATTTTCTCTGGAAACAAACGAGATATGACTCTTCCCACGCTTATCTTGAAGAAGCTCTTCAATGCAACCAAAATCCTTCCACAGGTATGCATCTCTCCAAAGTATTCCAGCTGTTAAGTCGTTTTGTAGGATTACTCGCAGTAATCTGCCCAAATCTGTATGAAAATAATAAGACAAGAGAGATTACTTGCAAAGAAAGTGACAAAGTTGCTTAAATAGTACTCCAAAATGGACGAATAACATTTAAATAAGCTCGTAAGGACAAAAGTATTTTCATCTTTAAAAACTTATTGAGGTATAATAACATTTTGCATATTTGCACTCTTTTAACCTTGATCTTCTACTGTCACATCAAAATGAATCGTTTGCGAGTGTATTTTTTTAGGCAGTGGATCATATAAGTGAAGGATTGCCAAATTTAATAACTGCCATAGTACTGTAGAAGATAATTAACGTGCAATGAACTTAAAGTTTATTTCTGTTTGAAAGTTGTGTGTTTGTTTGGCAGCTACTTTTGGAACAATCTGCCTCCTGTCAAGCGTATTCAATGACAGAAAAAAAAGCAACGAGTCAAGTTGGTTACGCATGAGCTTTATTTACTTTTAAAATGTACTTTATGTATTTGTAATAGTAAAATGCTTTTGATATTTTACTTATATGAAGGATACAAAAATTTGTTAATCTGAAAAGAAACTTTATTACATTTCACAATATTCTTATTTTTTTTTTCCCTCGGGAGAATATATGTTGCCGTTAGTATCACAATGAAATCAGTACGCGTAGATTTCTACCATCTCGAGATTTAACTGTTTTAAAAGTTTTAAAGTCCCAGTCCCTAATACAGTTGCTAAATATATTAAAGTTTGTAAATACGCCCTAAAATTGCACTAAATATACAAAAAATCATTATTTCGGAAGGTTCCGGACCACCAGGATTGTGAAGAAAATATATTATGTGATAGTAATGTTTTATGAATACGCGACAAAACGTACTAGCGACAAAACATACCACCGACAAAACGTACCACTTACCCTGAGGGCTGCTTGTGAAGGGTTCTCTAAAAACACTTTAAATAATGACAAGCGACAAAACGTACCACTTGACTGGAGGGCTAGTTGCGAAGAGTCTTCCAATCAGCCATCAAATAATGACAGGCGACAAAACGTACCACTTAATAGGACAGCATATAAGTATATATATATCGGCCAAAATAAGGTTAAAAGTTGAACAGATTGGTGGTGAGAAAAGTACCGATGCAAGACCAAGACTAAGACTAACGCTAAGACTAAGACCATGCCTGCAAGATTCTCGCCAGACCAAAACCAGCAAGAATTATGCATATGCAATATTTGAATATTTGCTGATTTCCATCACACTTTATTCAGGCTTTGGACGAGAGACGGATAGGTATTATTAGAGGGGCGCAGGCGCTTTCTCCCACAAGGGCCACAAGCATCTCAATGTCACAAATCAAGTTGCACAGTTTTCTTTCTACAGCAAGTCAATAGTATTAACAATTGACAATTAAAACCTGATATTCTTTCATCAGTATATTATTCTGAATTGTTCAAAATATTATATGAAGTTCAAGGAGAACATATACTATATTACAAAATTAGCAGATGTTTTAGTGTACTAGTTTTTGATGCTGCTGTATCTATCACTTTTGCATTCGAAATATTTTTTAATTAATCTTTTTCAATAGACATCAACATAAATGTTTTCAAATGTTCCTGAGACATGGTTACTCGTTAGCCTATTTTTAATGTATTTCAGTTTATTTCAGTTTTGGAAAATTTCTTTCACATGTTACCTGAGTTACGGGCAAAGTCAATAAAAATTTGTATGCTGGAAACCTGGATAAGTATTACTGCAAAATTTACAATTCTGCAAAATTAAAAAAAACAGCACATTGGACAATTTTGCAACACGTTTTGCATTCACTTTCCTTGTAAACAAATGTATTTTCTCCTAATTCTGAATCACTTGCACCATCAGCACAGTCATTTTTTCTCGGTTGTGCTCGTCATCAAGACTGACTTTCAAGGATATCCACGTCCTTCAAAAGTCCAAGAGAATACAATTATAGTATCCTTGGAAACTTCTTTACTGAAGTTTTTCAGAAAATATGTAAGTTTATCGAAAGGCACGTCTGGAAGTTCTATTACTTGGTTGAAGTGTCTAGGATCCAAATAATCTATAAAGTACATTGCTTCTTGAATCTTGAAGAAATACTCGAAACTACCATGTCCAATATTGTGTTGAATGCGTCGATGCAGTACCTGGTCATTGGATAGAAGCAGCTTCATCTTCATATTCACAGGAATATATTTGTCCATCTCTGAAGGTGAATTGTCGCCAGGTCAATAGAAAAAAAAGAAAAAGAAATCACGTTGTAAGTCTTCAAATTTCTTATTGGTCCACTCTGCAAAGCTTAATGCTGCATTCTTAATGGATTCAAAATCATCCCTCTACAGTTTCACTTGGAACAGAGTAGTCTGCACCATCCGATAGGACTAGACTAGCAGCACCCTCTATTTGGAGATAGTTTGACAGAGAGGTCGTCACTTGAAATATCTTAAGGAACATTTGTGCTGTCCGAGTTGTTTTGAACTTGAAAAGATCTTTTATATATCCTTTCGCTTTACACCTAGCTTTTGGTTTGATATTTTCTGTAGAAGCAATTTTCTTAATTGTTATGGTCAACTCTATATAGAAAGCACTTTCTGGGTTCGAAAAATGATTAAGCTTTTTCTGAAAAACAGTGTGTTTTCTACCATCGCCTTTGTTAACATTTGGTCTTCCAAATGTCCATTCGTTGATAAGACTCACGCATAAATATCGCACTGTCATTCAGCAAAACAATGACATAGAATCAATGCAATTTTTTGTCAGATCACATATGACATGATTGAGTATTTGAGCTTAACACCACACCTGTAACTGAGTTTCTTAGTGGTTAAGCAGTTAGCGTATGCGTCTTTGTCGTGGGAGATCTGGGTTCGATTCCTAGCGGGATCTCATGTGCTTCGGATTTCCCGTAAATCAGTATGTCCCGTCTCATATAGCCTCGCTGCTAAAAGGGCCGTTAAACTCAAAATCAACTGAATCACACGTGTAACTGATCATAGGTGAATTGAAAAAATCCGAATATTGTCCTTGCATGTTACTTGAGCCATCGGTTGAATTTCCAATACACTTCTTAATATCAAGGTTCAACTTCTGCAGAATTTCCAGCAGTATTCATATTCATATTCATATTCATATTTATTTGCCTGTTTATAGCTTACAAATGAGGACAATCCTCAATTAAGCATTACAGTTGTCAGATATGATTTACATTCTCTATATATTATCAGTAAGATAAGTTTCCACAGAGTAATAGCTTTTTTCCAACAATAATTCTAACAGAGTATTTCTGAATATCCGTTTTTCGTTAATGTTCTTATACTTTGCTGGTAATTTGTTATATAATTTTATACAATTCATATACACAGTTTTGCTAAAATTTGCATAATTCTGTTGGATAGTATACATATTACAATTCTGCCTAGTATTGTATGAGTGAATCGTATTAGCTAAAGTAAATAAATCCTTGTGCTCGATTACAACAAGGACACTGGCCTGTGGTAGATATGCATTTTACAATGACAACAATACTTTGTTTAACAACCATTTTAACAACATACCGTAAAACAACAGAGCACTGGCCTGAAACTAACTACATATATCTTGAGTAGTGTCTAATAGAACAGAAAATATTGAAGCTTGAGAGACTTCTTTCGAAATATCTTCTCTGATAAGTGTGTTGGTAGCATTCAAAACATAATTCACCGTGTTTAGTAAAAGTTATGCGACCACTATCCTGCTTACTTCCTCGTATATGACTCTTCTCGGTGACCTTATCTAAATTATTTTTAAACGGAAGATCAAATTTGCTTAAGAAAGGAATACTATCCAAAAAGTTTCCATGATCTATAGCTGTGTCTTTCAGTTTATAGGCTGCTACATTTCCTCTGCAATGAGTCTCTGCACTTTGATAACTCAATACATTACCTGTCTGTTCTTCTCAACCTTATACTGCCGTTGTTTTACCTGTTCATAAGGAAGTAGTTTCTTAACATTATGTTCTCTTTTGTTAGATATGTAAGCACCCACATTGGTCAAATGTATTTTGGAAGACTCATGTTATCTTACTGACTGATAAGCGTGTTTAATGTTGCGTTTGTTACGTACAGAACCTTTAAGAGAAGTTTGTTCTATCTGCGAACACGCTGAAAAAAAATGCTTGAAGTGGTACGTTTTGTCGCGCATTAAATATCCGAAATGTTTCAATTAGCCTAAGACAGGTTGTAATTTATATAAGTTGTACGTTTTGTCGTGGAATAAATATCAGAAATGCTTTAATTAATCCATGACAGGTTGTCATGTATGACAGGTCGTCAAAAGTGGTACGTTTTGTCGCGAAAATTCAAGTGGTACGTTTTGTCGCTGGTACGTTTTGTCGGGACACCATGCTTTATACCTCCATGAATACAGTATATTTGCAAGTTTACTGTCACACGCCATTTGTTCATATTTTTTAGTATCAGTCGCCGGCACTGGAGGCGCGAATGTTTGTTTATTCGATCATCATCAGTGTCAAATCAGTTGTTTTTGGAGTATCTGATATGAATAGTCACACTCCACATGTGGTTGAAGTCCAAATTCAGTCCCCATCAGTAGAGGGAGAGAAAAGGGTAAAAAAAAAATACTGCTGCATCCATTGGGGTCCATCATCCATTAGTGTGTTTTCGGTGTCGCTTATATGCTGGGTGCCAATCCCGAGCTTAGGCAAGAACGGGCATGCTAGCTGCCTCGGAGATTTACTTTGGCGTTGCTTGCCTTACTTACTATATTTGTTACTTTTGATAGAAGTAACGCCGAGGACTTCGATTGTATATAAAAAGGGATGTTTACGTGCATGTATATGTGTGTGAATGTTCCAACATTACTCTGAAATACCTCTAGAAATTTTAACCGAACTTGGTACACGTATTACTTGAAGTATGCAAAAAAAAAAAAAAAAAAAGTACTGTGGTGGGTAAGGTTCCCCTGGTAGATGCGAAGCAAGTGCTAGGGGTGATAAAGCGATCGAGAATTACCGACATTAGTGTCGAATTCATATATTTCTGGTCACTGAGAAAAATCGTGAATACCCGTTGCTGTTTATGCTCTATTTCAGAGATGAAAGGCGACATGCAAATATAGTAGAAAACACCCTGTATTAGTGTCGAATCCATAGTTTTTTTTATTTTTTATTTTTATTTTTTTTAGCATCGCTAAGTTGATTCGTGACAGTTCCACGGTCCTTTAAGTCCAAATTTAGCTCCCAGTGGAAATAAAGCTTCCCTAGCAGTCCTGTGGGGGAATAGGAGAAGTGAAAGTCAAATCCATAGCTTTTGCGGTTGCTTAGGTGAATATATATACTTTCGATCACAACAGTTCATAAGTAGCATAACAATATCCAGTTTCTTAAATAAAGTGTACCAAGAATGTGCAACAATATGCACCACTATTATTGAAGAGAAGGAGATGTGAAGGCAGTATAGTGTGAAGTTGGTGCTGGAGGAAAACGATCATATGACACTGTGATCTGAAATTACACTATATCTCCTCGTAATGGTCATAGTATGCAAATCGTTATTTTCTGTCATGTGGAGTAGGCTATTTTATGGTACCCTAGCGTAAAATGGGAAGTGTCCCAAAACGATCATCCTAGATAAGATTACACATAACAAATAATCACACATAACTCCAAAAATTAAGAAGCAATCATTAATGCGCCTGTTATGCCTTTTCGGCTGAAAGAGATGGATGATTACTGAAAGTAGAATATAGTAAAAAAAATGACAGAACGAAATGTGGAAGGAAACGGAACAATCTCCAGAAGATCAGCGGAAATTTTGTTGTGTACCACGAACTTATATGGTCTGAAAGATCTAGCCAGGAAACACTTACACTAGAGGTAATCGCCTGACCACGTTTTATTTTCTTTCTGTTTCAACAAAAACGTATTTACATCATCTTTACATGATTGAATTTCTACTGAACGTGGCAGAAACACGAACACAGAAACATCGAAAATAGTTGAAAATCGCCCATGCTCTTAAAAAAAAGGACTCCAGTGAGTTTTGTCCCACAGTAGTCAGTATTACACCTCAGGTCGCTAGACAATACACCAGCTACCACTGCACCACCATGTGCCCATATATGTTCAAAAGAAGTAGTTGCAATAGTGACAACGAGGATGCGCGGACATTATATGTAGTCGGTGTTTTTTTTTTTTTTCTGGAAACATACGTATAGCTTATAATGAGGTTCTATAATGAACTTCTTCTCACAATCACTTAATAAAGTTGTGCATCATTACGCGTTGTGGTTGTCCTTTCCTAGTAACAAATTTACGCCACAAACTTATTATACAGTTTTCCTGGTAGTATCTGCAGAACTGAACATTCACAATTTTCAGTACCTCTTATTTCTGGTCAAACTATATTCGAGAGAATGTAGTAAGAACATACAGCTTTATCTCCAGATTCAAAAATGGTTCATAAAAATATTTTTTATTCACGTAAGCACTTAGCAGTGTCAATAGAAAAATCAAAATTTGGTAACGCATTGAGTTCATAATATGTGATCAATACAATGACAATAGAGCCATTCTGTAAACATGAGTGTATATTTTCTTCTTTCTCGTCACTTCATTATTTCCTTCCGAAAGAAAGACACACACGCAAATAAAAAAAGCTAAACTCACTTTGTGACTTACCCTCTCAGTTCCCGTACAGGACCTGAAAGCATGCACAGTGTTCAGAAACACAAGAAAACTTCAACCTTAGTGATTTATTCTGCATTAATGTTGCATGTGACCTCGCCCAGCACTACCGAGAGTTGGGTTTCGTAAGACAGTCTAGGAGGAAAGAATGGAAAATAAAAAGAAGTTAGAAGAGAACGCAAAGTCCTTCTCTCTTGGAGCTCCTTGGGGACTGTCCTACTAGTAACAGAAGGCCACTTGCAGGAACATCGTATAATGGAAAGTTAGTAGTAGCCGAATTTAAAGCAGACAGATCCTGACTTCGTGGAGTGATTTCAGACCATCTCTATAAGTACTGATTAAGAACCAAAGGAGAGTGTCGAAAGAGAAACATGGCTAATTCATTTCCAATCTTTTCCATTGAATGCAATATATCTTTTTTTTTGGGGGGGGGTTGTCTAGAACTTTAGGTTCAATTTGATATAAATTGAATATCAAATCTACTAGTTATGTACTTTTAGTTCAGTTAGTACCGTACCAGATACATACACTAGTTTACTATGCAAGGCTTTGGGAATTTTGAAACAAACTAATCGTTGCAGGGAGCAGTTGAACCTAGAACTCAGAAACACGTGAATATTTATAGTTAACTATATATATATATATACATATTGGGGTGTCCCTTATTTAGGGTAATTTCGTGTTGTGATACGCACACCCCCTAAATGTATTATATGTGACCGTGAACACACATTAGTCAAATAACAGCTTCCTACAAGAACGTTAACCCGTGCCGACTTGATGACAAATTCGTGAAATTTTATACTACATTATAATTTAATTTAGAATGTCCAACTCTGATAATGGGGAAACCAAAAGAGACAGGGAAACGAAACTTTGCACGATGGAACTAGAGAAAGGACGACGTTTACGAACATCACCGGTTGAAGAGTGTTAACAACCCAAGTAAGCGTTTTTTTTTTTTTTTTTTTTTGTAATTCGAATGACCTAAATTGGATATCAATGGAAGCAACAATGGAAACAAATACAAAAGATATGGTAAACTCAGATCAGTGTTGCAAACTTCTCGAGAAATGACGTGAAAGATATGTTAAAGTCACACGCCGTTTCGCACACAGAAAGTGAGGTACTAGTGTTTTGTACACCTTAAAATAATTACTGACAAGAACTGTTTACGCTGGCTCTAAGACTAGAAGGATCTGTTGAACAACGTTGCCATCAACAGAAGAGAATATGCTTCTGATGCTTTGCTGACTTGCATTATTGGTTTTAAACGATACTGAACTGTTGAGCTTTTCCGAGTTTTTGTACCCTTTCCAAACTCAACTTTTCTCTTCTGTCGATGGCAACATTATTCAACGGACCCTTCTATACTTGGAGTCAGCGTAAACAGTTATTGTCAATATTTAGTTTAAGGTCTACAAGACGTTAGTACATCACTCCATGTGTGTCCCACGGCGCTTGACTTTAACATATGTTCAAATTATTTCACGAAAAGTGTGCAACACTGATCTGTACTTACCATCACTTTGTCTTTATTTTCATTGCTTTCAATGATGATATCTAATTTAGGTCATTCGATTTACAAAAACAAAACTTTTTCTTAGGTTGACAACACTGTTTATCTGGTGATGTTCGTTAATACACGGGCAGACGTCGTCCTTTCTCTAGTCGCTCCGTGCAAAGTTTCCTTTCTCTGTCTGTTTTGGTTTATCCGTTATCACGGTTGGACATTCTAAATTATATTATGATGTGGAAACGTCATTTCATGACTTCGTCAAGTCGCCACGGGTTAACGTTCTCGTAGGGAACTGCTATTTCACTAATGCGTGTTTATGGTCACAGATAATACATTTAGGGAGCATGCGTATTGCAACACGAAATTACCCTAAATAAGGGACACGTAATTTTCTACAGCAATGGGAGAAGATGAAGTTTCCACACTATCAATATAAAATTTGGCACTCTTATTGAGAAGTATTTGAATTTTTCGAATTTCTAAAGGAAATTGGAGAAAATTGCTGTTTAGTCTCTCTTTTGTGGGTGTAAACAGAAAAGTTAATTTTCCTTATGCAGCAGTTTTCTCCAATAATTATTAGTAAATATTTTTGGAGCAAATGAGTTGTATTTGTTACAAAATGCAAAAACACTCATTCTCAAAGCTAGTAATGCCGTCTCAAGCATTATTTTGCGAAAGCCCCCCTTTTTTTGGGGGGGCAAAGGGCTTAAAAAGGTGTTGGGTGATGTGTTACCAAAATTCAAAAATTTATGTTCGGAGTGCCAGCAAACGTCAGATTAAGCACGAATGTCACAGAATTAATGTTCCAGTGCTCCTTACATGTAAGATCGACTGATAATGGGGCTACAGCCCCCTTTCAAAAATAAGAAAATCACCATAAATATTCTTATTAGGGACATAAGAGAAGAAGGTATTTAAAAAAAATAATAATGTGAAATTTGGCGTCATTGTAGCAAAAGAGTATGCGTTTTTGAAATCTGGAATGCTGGTTTGGTAATGCACCGTCTTAAGGGGGCACAGGGGGCGAAGCATTAGATGATGGATCTTTACAAAAATTCAAAATTTTGTTCCGGAAATGCCAGTGAGCGTCAGATTTTTCACTAATGTCACAGAATTAATGTTCTAATGCTCCTTGCATGGCCAGTGACTTATGTGGGGCTATAGCCCCCTTTGAAAAATATTAAAAAATACTATAAACATCGTTAGTAGGGACATACGAGAAGAAGGTATTTTTTGTCAATTAATGTGAAATTTGGCGTCGATGAAGCAAAAGAGTATGTGTTTGTCAAATCTGGAATGTTATTTTGGTAACCACCGCCTTAGGTTGGCACAAGGGTCGAAGCATCTGATGATGGATTTTTTATAAAAATTCAAAATTTTGCTCCGGAAACGCCAGTGAGCGTCAGATTTTTCACAAATGTCACATAATTAATATGCTAATGCTCCTTGCATATGCCAGTGACTTATATGAGGCTATAGCCCTATTTCAAAAATAAAAACAAATCATCATATATATTCTTGGTATTGACATACGGGAAGAATTATTTTTTCTCAATTAATGTGAAACTCGGCGTCGGGTTAGCAAAATGTTATGCATTTATCAAATCTGAAATATTATTTTGGTAATGTACCGCCTTAGGGAGCACAGGGGGTGAAGCATAAGTTATTGGATCTTTAGAAAAAAAAAATCAAATTTTATTTTGGAAAATCCAATGTGTGACAGATTAATCACACATAATACAAAACTAATATTCCGATGCTCCTTGCATGTGCCAGTGACTGATATTGGGCTACAGCCACCCTTCATGATACGTTATTAACCTCATTTATGTTCTTAGATGATGCTTTACTACTACATATACTTAAATACAGGAGTCAATTCTCTTTTAACAGGATATAGACGCATTGGTGCATTCCTCTTAAACTTTGGAAGGTGTGCATTGTTCCACCCGCTAAATTTGGGATTTGTTAAAAAAAATGGTGAATGTTCTCTAGGACGTGATAAACCTTCATGCAAGTTCTTTAAAAAGAAAAAAATATGTCAAGCACCTTCAAATTTTGAATTCTTGGCAATTTGTACCCATAAAATGAAACATTATTGACCAAATTTGTTTGTTAATAACTCACAAATTTAAGGGGTAGTCTTATATATCCTTCCCCAAAATTACGGGGGCGGTAGGATCAATATATCATATCTTATGAAAGGGAATAGACCTCCATATTTGCTCACGTAATCATATATGGTAATACTACCTCATCGAACAGGACAACATAGGTAATAAACCTCCGAAATTTACATTATTGGCAACTTTTTTCCCCATAAAAGGGAACGAGGTGACCACCTGCATTTACGTATGCTCTTTACTACTGTACTAAACTTTTAAATTAGTCAGTTAAAAATAAGAAGTGTGGTTTTATGTAACCCTCCCAAAATTTAGGGAGTAACCCAAGGTAACTGTGCTAAAACTTGGAGAAGGTGGTCCTGTGTATACCTAGGTTATTGATCTCATGTTAGATCTCTAGGTCGTTACCCTGTACCCTCCAAAACCTTTTGTTGGTTCAGCGAGAAATACAAAGGCACTACCCCAGTTTTCTTCAGATGGTTTAACACATTTTGGTAATGGATGCTACCGTCATTGCTGACTGCTTACGTGACGCCCTTGTTCGACTTCCGCCAGAATTAGTAAAGAAAATAAAGAAAAAGATCATATATTATACTCTCTGATTTGATTTTTTCCTGTGTTTGAAATACTGTATGTTCTTCCTACATTTTTTTTTAATTTTATGCTCCTTCTAGTACCACTACCTACAATAAACTAGCACGCACAAATAATAATAAAAAAATCAATGATTGCTCTTGTTCCGCATAAAATCCGAATCTCAGAAATATGTATTATTCAGTTTGAATTCATTTATTTACTAACTATAGCCTGTTTGTATTTTGTTGATTTTTTCCCATAATTGTCTCATTGTATGTTTTGAATGTACTCGAAAGACTTTTAATTTTGATTTGTCATTTCGTGTGCTTAGCCGCCCCTCTCGTCTTAGTTCATTGCTTAGGTTCCTTAGTCACCAGTTTCAATTTGATTGCCACAAGTCCAAATTCGTGTTCCGGAATGTGTATTTGATCGCACTCACAACCTTTCGTTTTCTTCAATTTTTAGCATTTACAGATATTCACTAAAAGGTGCATGTCCTGATAAGATTTCCTTAGTTTCTACGTTTCAGTTTATTCAAACTCTTATTTATATTGCATGAACATATCCTTTTAATTTTACTCCTTTAATTGTGCTATTACATTCTTCTTGTCATTTATCTTTGATCTCACGATCCAGTTCCTCTTCTGTTTTAAGGATTTTTCCTTATATTTTTGTATTGGTTTTGTTCTTTCATTTTGCCTTTTCCGTATTTTAATGTTGTATATTGTTTTGATAGTGCAGGGGTTTCTCTTGCGATAGAATCTGAAGTGATTCAATTGGTAATGTATGTAATGCCATTTTATGATATTTTATGTTATTAGTATTTGTCTTTGGACTATGTTTACCTTCTCTCATAATTGTATGTTTGCAAAATGTCGATGTCTCCATATTCTTGCACAATTATTCACAATAGTCATTATGACTGCTTTGTTGAATATTTGAAGAGCTTTCTTAAGCATTTTATAGTCTGTTCTGCCAATGATTAACAAATTATGTGCGCTTTTTACTCTTATTTGAATTTATTCAATATTTTTGCAAAAAAAAAAAAAAAGTTTACCATCCATCCACAATTTGAAGTACTTGAATTCTTTGATTATATCTACCGTTTTGTTTTATATGCTTATTATTTGTCCCCGCTGAATCATACTTCCAAAAATTCTAAACTTTGTTTCATTTCTAGATATGGTTACCTTTCTTTCCTTGCACTAATTGTCTAATCTCTCCAAGAATATATTCTCCATAATAGCTAATGTTTTATGGACGGTTCTATTGCAATGTTCCACATACTTGGTCCACATACATATCCCTCTGGGCTTCATTTTGAACTATTTGTAGTCATTTGTATATTTAAAACACTATATGTTACTATTTGGTCTGTACAATTTTATTTTACAATTTCATAAACTCAATTTGGAATTTTCAGCGGTTTTAACTCTTTTAATAAAAAATGGACACAATAAACTGCCAAAGGCTTCACTAACATCAACATATATTATTATACATTTATCATTTCCTTTCATGTTCAGTTAGATATAAAAGCCTGTTTCTGTGATTTTATTTTCTTTTCTAAAGCCATATTATAATATATCGTTTTCTATAATCGCCTTCATGGCAAATTTGATCTTGATCGAATCATTTACGCATGCATGTTCTTATAGTTTATCTTCTATATTTTAAAGTAGAAATTAATTAACAATAAAATTTGTCATTTTATCTAGTTATTGCCAAGATTTCTCATCTATCAAAACGCACTAATAATCCTGATGCACTGTTTCTGCTGCCATTCAATTCTGACAACGAGTTAACATTGTTTGTTACTTTTTTTTAAGTTTTTAGTTTTAAATCAAGTTTTAAGTTTTAAGTTTTTTTTTTAATTTTTATGATTCAATCACATATACAACACATATTTTAATCTTAAATATATGAACAATATTGACTATAGAATTAACTTCATAACATTAGTTTAATGTTTGTACATAACCAGCTTAAACTTCCACCGTTTGTCTCAATGTATTTTTTATAGAATATCAAAATTTATTATATATATGTTATTGTTGAAATATATTTTAGTTCTATTAGATCTGTATAATGTGCATATTTTGAATCACTTGAAACATTACTGGTGATAACAGTTTAATTTAAAAAAAAAAAACTGCACAAAATTTGTAAAGGCACAACCGGGAGAAAGAAGAGGCACTATATTAATTACATACGCGTAATTTATTCATCATTGATGATTGAGAAAACAAAGAAAAAGAACATTAATTAATATCTAAGTAAACTTCCTCCAAATATGGTTATGACAATAACACAATACCACACCGGAATTATATCTAGCAAACCAAACACTCTCCTATGTTTACGCGTGAGAACAACCATGTGGCTATGACAATATCAAACATATGTGTTGAACGTCGTTGTGTGTTACGTTTAATTTGTTTATCTCTATGGATGAATGATACAAAAGTCGGTAGTTTATCAATTAAGTTATATGTAATGACTAGACTTCGGACCGATATACACTAAAAAACGGCAAAATATGCATGCAAATATGCGCTAAAAATCACGAAAATATGCACTGAAAATATGCAAATATGCACTGAAAAGGATAAAATTGCACCAATCAAAAACTAAAGTTAAATGAGCAATTTGATTATCTTTAAAGAAAATGTTGTATTACTTGTACTACATATACTTGGTGTACAGCGGGGGACACTTCTAAATGGTACAGCCATATGGAGATTTACGGCTAAGGTGTACCATTTAGAAGTGTCCCCCGCTGTACAACTATGATGAATTCATGCTACAATAGACAACTATTTAGTTTTCGGTATTTTCTGGCAAAAGCCTGCATTTGTCAGTCAAAACATTACTGTACATCGAAAATGTCCCTTCCGTGTCACAGGTCGTTAAGGGACAGTAATTCAAAGAAGCAATGCTACTTGCCGATAAATCTGTAATTCGTGCGTCGTTGTTCCCAGGAACACTTTATTTGCATTAGACAATAATTTTATGCCAGGATTTTTCTCGTCTATTGACTGTGCTTTTCGAAAACAACTGCGTGTTCGATTGGTCTTGGCGGAACCTGTTTCGTTATTGAATCAAACAGCTCAAATGCACTACAAAGTCCTAGTCATCGCTCCTCTCATCTCCTATGATCTTTGAAACTGAACTGAAATTGGTATTGATAAACACAAGTACGCTTTTAATGTTTTTAGCTCCGCAAGTATCCATGGCTTCTTGAATATATTTGGTTTCTTCGAGTTGAAACAGCTCAGTATGTGAAATTAAAATGCATCTACTCGCATATAAATGAAAATGAAATTAAATCTTTAAGTTTAACGTCCCACGTTTATGCCGGTTAGGCTAAAGGATGCTTTGATAATGAGAAATGAGCGAAATGGTGGAATGAAGAAAGTGGGAGGAAACGGGAGAACCCCGAGAAAGCCCACGAGCACGGTCTTTGCCTACCACAAAGTCCACACGGCGCGAGCTGGGATCGAACCAGGGACCACTGAGCCCCCAATCTACTCGCATATATATATATATAATGCGTCAAGTATCTGTGAATAAAGAATAAATATACTCAGAGAGGGAAATAAACATTTCTGGCATAAGCATATAGTAAAGAATGACTAGTGAAATTGAACAGAATCGTAAAAAAAAAAAAAAATCCCTTAAAGCTTTTTAAGTTAACGGAGATAGATCTACGCAAAAAAAAAAATAAAAAAATAAAAATAAAGTAAATAAAAATAAAAAAATAAAAAAGTAAATAAATAAATACATAATGGACATAGCGAGATAAAATAAAATGTTATACATACCGTATTAAATTACAGTATTTAGTTATGCTACAAATTAATACACATAAAAATTACAGTGAACAAAAAATAAATAAATAAATAAATAAAATAAAATAAAGTAAAATTAAAGCCTCGAGAACCATTAATTAGAAGTCCCAGGCGTTCAGCTCGTCGGCATGATGTGTCACTTGGCATGTCAGATAGGAGTTTGCGGCGAATATTACACCAGGACCTACACTTCCACCCACTCAAAATTCAGATGGTTTACAAGTTGCTCCCTGAGGATTTCAATGTTCGCGTACAATTCAGCAATACGCTGTTGCAAATGATTAATGAGAACCCAAACTTTCTACAGAGGTTAATCATGTCCAAGGAGGCTCATTTTCACATTGATGGTTGTGTAAATAAGCAGAATTTCCATTACTGGGCACCCAGAAATCCAAGGTTGTTGGATGAAGTGCCCCTTCATAGCCCTAAAGTAGCAGTATGGTGTGGTGTTTATTTTGATGGGATTATTGGACCATACTTTTTTCAACAACGAGGATGGTAACACTGTAACTGTCACGTGTGCTCGATATGTGGACATGCTCGAAAACTTTTCACTCCCAGAACTGTGACGGCGTCGCCTTAGACAGATGTGGTTCCAACAAGACGGGGCCACGCAGTGTGCGAATTAGATCATCTATATTGGGGGGGATAAAATTAGGCCAACAGGACGTAAAGTCTGAATGTGTAATAATTGAAAATTTATCATAATGCAGTAATGCATTATCCCGCCATACACATAGACCGCCTAAATATGTATGTGCAGCTTTACTATACGGATCCACAGATTGTAAAATGCATGGAAAAAAATTGAGAAAGTCTTTAATTTGCCCATTTTATGTCGAGATCAGAACTCAGCAAAAACCTGCGGGGCTTCTAACCCGTCCCTACGACTACTACTAATACTACTATTTATATATGGATCCATATAGTAAAACTGCACGAATATGACATTTGTAATAAATATGAGATTTATTTATTCAATAAATCCATCGACAATAACTATGTACGTATATATTCTCTGACATACACACACCACACCTAACCTTTCTGAACACTTTTAAATTTACTCACTCTCGTACACGTTGCTCTCTAAGGTTTAAGTTACTTACTCAATAATTCGGCCCGAGCGATAGCCATGATCACAAGCAAATGTTAATTTGTCCACTCATATTGAAATCTTCCACTTTGCATTATTACACACAGCTTGCAAACCTACTGCAGTATTATTAAAACCACTAAAATTATCAGTTAACCGGGCTTACTATTAAAAAAAAAATCTAGGTATTAGCCTATCATACGAGAAATGGATTGTTGCTGGTCCCGATTTCTAGCATCAAGGTCAAATCGAAAGTCAAATATTTAAAAACTCTCGATTCGAATTTCGAGCTTGTGCTTCTACTCCCCGCGAAAATTGCGCTTTTCATTTTTTTTTTTCAAGTATCGATTCCGTGACGGAGCGCAGGAAGTCAACATTTACAAATACTTTACTGTCAGGTTACAGCTGAGTTGATTCACTATTATTCAACTAAAGTATAAACATTACATTGAAGTTTTCCTGACAACATTATTGGCGTGAACAGCAAAATGTACTGCGAAAAGAAAGACGGAAAAGTGAAGGGTTAACTTTAAAAGGCCCGCTCCAGTTGAAGTACTTAGACATGGACAATGACACGCGAACCAGTCGTATTGGCAAATACTGAAACAAATCTTCAATTGTGTTCTTACTCAACTTCACTAACATGTCTGCTCACTTGGGGCGAATGCGAATCCCCAACGTGTACGTTAACATATTAGCCACGAGAGGATATATCTCAGATTTTGAGTGCAGTTTCAAAAGTTCATTTCCGTAAACTGTAAAAGACAGTGATTATTATGCTAATTACCACAAATTAAATGCAACTTTTGACTTGCATACACGCAAACTACTAGGGAATGAAGACCATGCGCTAAAACAGAATACAATGGAAAATGAAATATAGCAAAAATTAAAACAAGATGATAATCGATAGAAATGTAGAGGATGAATATTACACGTCCGATCTTCGCCAAATATGGTGGAAGAAGCTATTTGTTTACTTCTCCTAAGCCAACCGCTCAGAACATTTATTAATCCATATGTGACTTTGTTATGCGCAATTAGTACATTCAAATTCATGAACGATGACGAACTGAAGAGTACGAAGATACAGTTGCAAGTAACAACTGTAGTGATAATAAAATAGTTCTCAAGTGAACAAGGTGGAAATAGTGGGAAAATTAGAAATGACCAAAATTGAATAGTTTACATCCCTCATTTCGAAATACAGCTAGAATATTAAACTTACATAAATTACGAAAAATCAGTGACATTTGGCGTTATGCTAAGCATAGTTTGGGGGGGAAAGCGAGCATCCCCGGTGGGGATACTTCAGCTGACTTGTTTGGGAGGGAACAAAATGTGATTGAGGGGGACAATCCCCCTCATCAACCCGGTAATTCGCACCCTGGGGCCACGTCACACACAGCAATTGCATCGATCAACATTCTTGGGAGGATGTGTCCAGGACGGGTTTTCTCTGGTCGCGGCAATGTTCCTTGGCCTCCACGCTCACCCGACCTATCGACATATGACTTCGTTCTATGGGGTTACTTGAAGCAAGAAGTGTATGCAACAAAACCTGCAACATTACAGGATTTGCGTGAATCCATTCAACATGCAATCCACCAAACCCCGCTGGATTTGGTTCAACGAGTTGTGATTTTTGTGAGGCGACGTGCAGAGATATGTTTGAATAACCATGATGCTCACCTTACTGACATAATTTTCAAGACGTAGTTACCATATGCAATGCTTTTGTATGTACATTCCGAACATGTAAAACTTTTGTTCATTAAAGGTCATTAAAATATTTAATTTTCAAAAACAATACTGCGCATGCGCACCGAACAGTCGAACTCAATGCTTTGAACCACTTTACAAAACAAAACAACAATTAGCACGTTATCTATCGGGTTACGTTTTCTATGTTCATTTTACATCGTCTAACTATTTCTGCCGCACCCTTTATTTAAATTAATTGTAGAGTTTATTTTCAAAAGGGTTGTTCATTTCGTCCCGAAATAGATTTTAAAGGGTTTCTTTGGGATGAACTCTGTCGAGTATGAAAAAAAAATCCACACTTGGGTTGCTTCATACTTGTAGAACTCCTTACCAGACTTGAAACTGCTATACAAGAAGGCCAAAAATAGGACGCTGCTGAAGTTTAAGCTTTTGCTATCGAACAAAATAGAATTGTCCTCTTCTAGAAACAAGCATATTTACTTTGAAAATATTATTTGTTTAGCATACACTTTCCAAAATATATTTTCTCCTTGAATTGTTAACGTCTCTCGACTTCAATCCATTGTTTCAGAGTGTTTCAGATAATTGTAGTGCTACACCTTCAAATTTCAATTTTAACTACAGTAGAATTGTATCAATTTGTTCCACCTAAGAAAAATGTTGTACCATTCAAATTAACAAGGTAGGCTTATTTCAAAATTTGGGCCACTTCGATCACCTGTCGTGTGACATCTCCAAATTCGAATTTGAACTAGCTCAGAATTTTGTTCAATTATTGTCCATTTTTTCAATCCAAGAAAAAGTTTTACACCATTCAAATTAACAAGCTAGGCTCATTTCAAAATTTGGCCATTTCGATCACCTTTAGTACAATATCTTCAAATTCGAGTTTTAATCAGACCATAAATTTGTCCCGTTTTTGTACATTGGTGAACCACGAAAAAAAAAATGTTTTACAATTGAAACCAACGACAGAGAGCCATTTAAAATTTTGGCCACATCGATCACCTGTAGTGCGATATCTTGAAATTCGAATTTTAACAAGCTTAGAATTTTCTCCAATTTTTCACCTTCTTGAACCACCAACCAAAAGATATATATCATCCAAATGAGCGAGGGAGGTTAATTTCAAAATTTGGTCACTTCGATCACCTGTAGTGAGACTTCAAATTCGAATTTTAAATAGCTAGATTTTTTTTGAATATTTGCACATTTTTGTCACCAGGAAAATATCGTACCGTTCAAATAAACAGGGACGGACATTTGAAAATTTGGCCACTTCGTTCGCCTGTAGTGAGACACCTCAAGTTTGAATTTTAACTACCTTGGTGGTACAAAATTCTACAAAAAAAAAAAACAGTGAAAATTCTAAGCTAGTTAGAATTCGAATTTAAAGATGTTACACTACTGACGAACGAAGTGGCCAAAATTTTGAAATGGCCCTCCTTTGTTAATTTGAGTGTTGATTTTTTCCCTTGGTGGTACAAAAATGTACAAAAATTAACAAAATCTTCAATTAAAATTCGAATTTGAAAATTTCACACTACAGGAGATCGAATTAGTCAAATTTTGAAATGACCTTCCTCGTTTATTTGGATGGTACAATTTTTTTATGTGGTACAAAATTGAACAAAATTCTAACCTTGTTAAAATGCAAATTTGAGCATGTCACACTGATCGATGTGGCCAAAATTTCAAACGGCCCTCCCTCGTTTATTTCAATGGTACATATGTTTTCTTGGTCGTACAAAAATGCACAAAAATTGGACAAAATTATGAGCTATTTAAAATTCATATTTTGAACATGTCGTATTACAGGTGATTGAAGTGGGCAAATCTTGAAGTGGCCCTCCCTCGTTTATTTGAATGGTATATTTTTTTCTTCTATGAAAAAATGGACAAAAATTGGACAAAATTGTGAGCTAGTTAAATTTCGAATTTGAAGATCTGCCACTACAGGTGATCGAAGTGGCCAAATTTTGAAATGGGACCTCCCTCTTTTACTTGAATTTTATAAAAAAAAGAATTTTGGGTGGACAAAAATGGACAAAAATTGGACAAAATTCTGAGATAGTTAAAATTCGGATTTGAAGATGTCGCACTACAGGTGATTGAAGTGGCCAAATTTTGAAATGGCCTTCCCTCATTTATTTGAATGGTACAAACAATTTATTGGGTGGAAGAATGGACAAAATTGGCAAGGTTTTTTCATAGTTTGTTTTCTGTTGTTCGATCGGGTGATCAGACAGATGTTATTTACTTTGATTTTGCCAAAGCTTTTGACAAATTACCTCATCACTTATTAATAAGTAAATTGTATAAGTACAAATTATCGAATCAAATAATAAAGTGGCTAGATTCGTACTTAAATAATAGGAAATTCAAAGTAAGGTATAACGGCTATATGTCTTCTATTCATAATATAACATCTGGTGTGTCTCAAGGCTCTAATCTTAGTCCGTTGTTGTTTTTGTTGTATGTAAATGACCTACCTGAGGAGTTATATTTTAGATATTTGATGTATGCCGATGACATTTTTTTAAAGAAATTAAAACCCTTCAAGATCAAGTAACCTTACAAGATAATATTGAATTAGTGGTCAAGTGGTTTGAATACAATTTTTTTGCCTTTGAATATCACAAAAACTAAAGGTATAACTTTCTCAAGGAAAACTGATCTTCTTTTGTATAATTACACAGTCGGTAAACAGATAATCGATTTTGGAGCCTATGTCAAGGATTTAGGAATAATTTTAGATAACAAGTTATTATTCAACAAACATTTACAGGTAATAACCTCTAAGGCTACGAAGAACTTAGCTATGTTAAAATGTATATGCCGTAATTTTTCGAAAGTCAACACCTGTAAGACTTTGTACATTTGCAACGTGCGATTCCATTTGGAGTACGGCACTGTTATCTGAAAGAGTGAAACTAAGTATTTTGTAAATGCTATAGAATCTGTTCAAAACTTTTTTTTTTTTTTGGCTTCGTTACGATGGAAGTTTAAAAACTTCAAAGATATGAGTTTGTCTTGTATACCTAAAGAGCTTTATCTGTTACCTCTAACTGATAGGCAGTGTATTTTTGATTTGAGTTTATTTCATAATATTCTTCAAGGTGTCTTTTTCTATTGATGGTCTATGGTCCATAAGAATTCCATATCGCAATGTTAGAAACTTTGTATCTTTTGTTTCGAATGTTCCTACCCTGAAATGTTCAATGTATAAAACTATAGATACAGCCAATGAGTGTTACTGTGCTATATATATCTTTCAAGGTAATTTTGTTAAAATCCGTTCACAATTAAATAAAATTCTGAAGGATATATATTTTTTTCTCCTTAAATTGTAGCGTGTCATTTGATATTTTTTTTTTTTGTTTTTAGGTTTTTAGATTGTTTTTCTTGTTCTCTTTGTTTAACTTTCTTTCTCTTTTCTTATCGTCTTTTTCTCTTTTATCCTTGTTCCCTTTTTTGGATACTACACTTCTCCTTTTTTTAAATCTTGGTTGTGTTTTACATGCCATATGCTTATTTTGTATTCTTTGGTATGCTTATTTTATTATTTTTCATTTCTGTCTTTTGAATGAATGTACTTTAATTAAGGTGTCACTTGATTTGAAAATTACGCTTATATTCTTTTATGGTTTTCATGTATTTCCATTTGTAATTTTATGACTATATGCATGCTCCTTTTTAATATGTTATATACTTGTTTTCCCTATTGTATACTCATATCAATATGCTATTATTTTAGTCTCATGACTGGGTGTACTTTGTTTGAGATGTACTTGAGATGATAATTATGTTTATTTGTTTTTTTTTTATTATTCATCTGTAATACCCATTGCATGTTTTTCTTTTTTTTTTCATGTTTCATTTTTATGTTATGTTTAAATGTAAGCGCCTTATATTTGTATAATCTTTCTTGGGGGCACTTTGTGGCTGTAGCTGTTTGTCCCTAATAAACATTTAAACATTATTGTTATTATTTGTTCGTCTTTCAAATGAGGGTGGTTGGATGTTTCGGATTATCCTGTATTACATTTTGAACACTTTTGGTTTGTCATTCCAGTCTTTAAGTCTAATGGCCTTTAAACACTATCATGAAAACACAAAAGGCAGCAAAACAATATCGAGGAAGAAGCGTGGAATTTATAAAACCTGAAAAGTGAATGTTAATGTCGTAACATCATAAAATTAATCTCTGAAACTTAAATTGGCCACCTTTTGCCCTGAATCCTCCAGAGTTGTCATTGGACACCAAAGTCTGTCGTTTGGTGGTGTCCAATTATCTATGCGTACTGGAAAACCGAAAATGAATCCTATATTAGGTTGTTGTTCCCGATCGTTTTCTAAAAGAATGTATTTTTTAGTACTTCATTAAATATTTAGAACAGTAGTTCGATCCTTACCATTCTTCTAAGTTTATTTCAAGAGTCATTATTATTAATATGAAAATCTGTGGTGAGGCTGGTTTGCCATATATTCCCTCCGTTCTTTAAAATACGCCGCAGCTTTGCTTATAATCATTCAGAAATAAATAAATATTTGATGTCCTCCTACTATAAAAGTGTATGTGCATGTGTCAATCAAAGGACAAATAAGATTCCAAGAGTTACAATACAAAACAATTTATCATCCACTGTGTTCCCCTGGACAAGTGTAAGAAATGATTAAATACTTGCGATGTCTCCTTTTGAGCACATGAAATAATTGTTAGCAAGCATTCATACGAAGATTTTTATTTATTTATTTCCGAAGCGTAGTCTCATGGACAGGTGATAGATGACTCATAAATGTCTCATACGGTTGTGATATTCTGATTCGAGTATACAAATACTGAATCACTTGCGACGCACATGATTGATAAATTTAAACAAATACAATGTTAATTACTGTTCTGTACTTAACACATGTCTTATTTTATTTGTTTACAGCTGTCAGCAGTTTTACAGTCATTACAATAGGAATGCATTAACTAAACAGAAGAAGTATTTGAAGTTTAGAGATCAAAATTATAATTTGCATTTTATATATATGAGCGGCTCGAAATAAATTACAAGTAAGTGATATTTCCGGCAAAACTGAGCTTTTAAGTGGACTGGGTTGGGAGGACCACATAACAGTATATACGTAGCGTAAATTCGAAAATATACGTGCAGGTGACTGGGGAAGCATTTTATTATATTACAGTATAGGAATGTTGAATTTCTATTCCAGTTTACTCCATTTTTTAAGTTGCTTGGGATTATCTTCTACCGAACCGCTCACACACAGACACACATCTCTCTCTTCCTCTCTCTCTCTCTCTCTCTCTCTCTCTATATATATATATATATATATATATATATATATATATATATAAATATATATATATATATATATATATATATATATATATATTATCAGGCCTTGTTTCCATTTTGGACTAATACACAATAACACACTGAGCAAGGCTATGTGATAATATGTAAGAAATAGTATCACGTAACAGTTTCAACACAATAACTGTGTCTTCATCAGACTTCCACTCCTTCTGGCTGCTTGGGAGTTGGTCACCACTTATATATGCTCTCCGAGGATCACTTTTAATTAGGCTACGCCCCTTCATTAAAAAGTAACACTTGTGTGGCTTTCACTTTCACTTTTTAGTTGCACACGTGTCCAATTAAAAGTTTACTTTTTTCGCTGGATACATTCTGTCCTCTAATTATTCTTATTTTCCTTATTATTTTTCTCTTTATTTATTCTTTCTTTTCATTTCTTCTTCTTTAAGTAGATTCTCCTCCCGCTCTTTATTCATCAAGAATCCTGCATTCCAATTCATCACCTTGTCCCCTGCCTTCATAATCTCCCTGGCTTCCTTCCATTTTCTCACCAAAGTTCTGTTCTCTACTTGTTCTGTGGTTTGTCTCTTTCTGATGCTTGTATATCGCATTGTTGCAATCTTACATCATCCTGGTGCTGTTAAATCCTTTCTTACATTTTTTTTTTGTTTCTCCTATGTAAATTTTGTTACACTCCACGCATCCTACTCTATATATTACTCCCCTTTGATCTTTGTCTGCTATTGCTTTACTCTTGGTTCTTCTGACTAGTTCAATTATTCTGCTTCCTTTTTTCCTGTACGTGCTTATCCTGCTTTCCGAAGCATTCTCTTTATATTCTATGTTTCTTTGCTAGGCTTTCTATTCCAAACCTTTTTTGTTCTTGTCTTCTTCCTCTTTCTTTCTCTCTCTTGCTATGTCTCTTGTGACCCTATCCTTTTCGTTGTATCAATTTTTTCTTAGTTGTGTCCAGAACTTCTTCAAATCTGTTTTCCTCTGTTCTTCATTTGTGTTTAGGTCTCCTATTCTTTCTTCCATGCTTTTTATGAAATTCTTCCTTGTACCCTCATCCACATCACTTCGTTTGTGGCAATAAACTCCCGCTGCACACTCTTTTTGGTACCAGGATGTAATAAAGTCTCCTCCTTCCGACTTCTTTACTTTCATATCTAAATAGTTTATATCTTTGTCTACTTCTATTTAATTTTCTAGTCTAATCCCTTTATTTTCATCTTCCACGTCCCTTATGAATTTCTGCAGTTGCCTTTCCGTTCCCTTCCATATTCCTAAAGAGTCATCCACATAACGGCAAAAAAGAAACAGTCTTTCTCCTCCTCTTTCTATCGTCTCCTTCTCCCATCGATTCATTATTATATCTGATAGTACTGGACTCAAACAAGATCCTATGTTAAGTCCTTCCTTCATTTTAACAATCCTTTCTTTGATTATGTAGTATACATTCTCCCACAAAGCCTCTAATCATTTTCTTACCTTCTTACTGTCCCAATTTTCTATTCTCTTTTCATCCATTTCCTCTTCTATTATTCTCAATATTTCTTCTCTCTTAAGGCTCGGGAACATACTCTTAACATCCAGACTAAATAACACTGTGCTCTCATTACTTATTCCTAAATTATCTATTATCCTCTTAACCTCTTGCGTATTCTCTACTCTCCTACTTTCTTGTACTTCTCTCACTGCCTCGGTTATCCTAACACTTCGGCCTTCCTCCAAAGCACTGGATGTCCATTGTTGTCAAATTTTACCTCCTGCCTACTTTGGACCCTTCTTGAAATCAGAGTATATCTGAAAACTCTATTGAAAACATATCTGAGAATTACCCTGTAGGGAATAATCTCTACACCTATTGACAATTGATGAAATATGCACTTTTGGATTGCGTATGCATTGCTTCCTTTACGCTGATAAGAACCATCATCCACAGTTCCTGGAATTCGAAATAGAGTCTATTGCAATTGAGCTTTTTCGCGATTTTGGGCAGCCCTAGCTCTGAAACTATGTACTTTTTGCCATAGATCCATATGAACTTGTTCTCTTATTTTGATGTTAGGAATCACCTCTTGCAGTTTGTCAGTATAATTCATTAACACCCCGTATATACCAATTGAAGACATTAAGAATGTGGGAAACAAGGACAAAAAGAATTATCTCGACTCTGTAAAAAATATATTAAACAGGAGTGTGGACAAAAGATTTCCTAAAGGCGATCATGGTATGCTAGCTAAGAAATCAAATCCAAAGAGATCTAAGAACTACATGACTATAATTCTCATATCGCATACATAAAAAAAATATATGTAGAATGCTGAACAAAAGATTGCATCGAAAAACACATTAAAACAGTTAAGGATAGTTGGTTTATTAAGGATAATTGATGAAGGGTTTATACAAAAAAGAAATAAAAAAATGCGTATATTGTATTCATTGATTTAGAAAAGATTTTTCACAGAGTGAACTGGGAATTATTGTTGTGAGTTCTAGAGAAGCCTATGTTGAATTGGAAATATCGAAGACACGTAAGAAACGTATAAATGCACAAACAATTAAGTGTTAGAATAGAGGTAGAAATAATAGAGGAGAGTGCAATCGGAAGGAACGTTCGACACCGTTGCTTTCTCTCGTCTGCGTAATGTTATATCTAGCTAGAAGAGAGAGTGAAAAAGAGCCTACGGAATTAAGATGGCGTTTCAGTAGGATGTAAAATATTTGGTGTATTCGGTTTACAGATGATGGCGGATGTTGTGAAATTTGGAAATAAAACCAATAGGATATTGGAAATTTTGAGGAAGGGCTCTGATAAATGTGGGATGTTTTTTTTTTTTAATACATTTCAAAAATGTGGTCAGTGTCATATACATAGATATAGGAGGGCAGAAAACATAGCATGCCGTATTTCTATATATGGGTAGTGTTACCAGTGATGATATGAATTGTGAAAATAAAATAAAAACAAGAATAAAATGGCGAAAGAAGCGTTAAGGAAGAAGAAAAGTATATTTTCTAGACAGTGGTGCCCACCCCCCTCATGTCGATGACGCACCCCCCCTCAATTGGCTATCCGTAGGTGTTCTTCCATGAAAAAAAAATCTTTTCGATTAATTTTTACACCTTCTCAAACATATTTATATAGATTTTTACAACCCCCCAATATTTCAATGACGCAGTTTGCGTCACAGCCCCCTTTTGTGGGCACCCCTGTTCTAGACCATTGAATAAAGATGTCAGAAAAAAAAAGACTCTCAAAATCTTTCGTGTGGAGTATTGTGCTCCATGGGCCGAATCACGGACGTAAAAGCGATTATATAAGTGGAAGCTTTTGAAATGTATGTGTGTAGAAAAGTAGAGATAATTACCTGAGTCAAGCTGAAAAATAATGAATATTAGAAACAGTGGAGGAGAAAAAAATAACAATTTAAGTTAATTTAAAATGATGAATAAAAGCTGGTTGGAACATTGGCTGAGAAGGAACTTTATCATGAGGGTTAAAACTTATCAATTGTGGGAAGTGACCTGCCAATAATGATAGAATTAATGATAATGATTATCACAAACATGTTCAAGTTTTTCTTCATTATTTCCTATCCTTTATGAAAGATCACAAAAATTAAAAGTTATTGAATTTAATTACTTATCACTCTAACAAAATATAATAGGCATATGAAATGAAAATAAATTGTATTAATTTTGTTTATTGGTTACTTTATCTAGACGTAATTTAGATTGAAGAATTTTTATTATATTCAAGGTGTTATCTGGTCGGCTAAGGAAGATAAATAATTAGATACATAAAGTAAAAACTGAAATTTTATAGTAAGGATGTCGGCTGTAGGATTCTAATCAAAAAAAAAAAAAAAAGCCGATTTTGAATTAAAACATCTGACTTATTCCCTGCACACATTCGATATAAATTAAAATTGGCTTTTAGTCGTTTCCAGATGATTGTGAAAAAGCAAGTATCCGTGTCGTTCAGCTTCATTGGCCGTAATACCTTCAATACGAAAATATTATAGCCGTGATAGCCTGGCGATTAACTGCAATCCCAAATTGTGCTCGGTTTATGTCATGGAGATATCTTTCTCTCTTTTTAAGAGTTGTATTTATTTCTTATTTATGTCACAACAATAATTTCCATCACTATACTTACTTCTTTTGTTGGTATAAACGCCATAACTGATTCGATTATTGACTACCCTTTATGATCACGAACGCACTAGTGTTACTTGAACGGTAACCTACATAACTAGTTTGGTTGTGAAACACAAGCACCACAGCCGATCTGATGTTTGCTTGTCACAGTTGATGATGTCCCACACTGATATTGTATAAACGGTAGCATCATCCAAGCATTTTTAATAATTTAATGTCAACTTTTCATGACCAACTTTCTTCGTTTGGTATACTCTTCGTTGTACCAAAGTTGATAAATTTGTCCACATTGTACCAAAGAATTTCGTGTCCACATTTGATCAAATTTGGATTGATGTCCAATACTTTTGTTAAGATGATTGAGACATAGGGCTATATGGTTGGTATCCAGACGTTCGAGATAATTACTGCAACTGCAAACTCTGCAGCGATTTGCTTTGTGGTAGGCAAACACCGTGTTCGTGGGTTTTCAAGGGGTTTTCCCGTTTCCTCCCACTTTCTTCATTCCACTATTTCATTCATTTCTCATCACCACTGTCTCCTTTAGCCTAACCGGCATAATCGTGGAACGCAAAACTTAAAGATTTCATTTCATTTCATTTCTGCAGTGATTTGAAAAACATGTCGCCTTAAGAAATAATTTTCCCCTACCCACTGCAAGGAATGCACTCATGGGAAATGCTTTACATAAATATTGTACGCTGGGGTCCAAAACTATTGTCGTATGTCTATAAATAAGTTGCTGTAGGAATATTATTTGATAACGAAGTAGCCCGGTATTTCTTATAAGGTCAGCATATGTATAATCGGCAAAGACATGCATGTGACAAATTTCGTGTCAAAAGAGCAGTAAACAAGAACAAAAGAAGAACTAAAATAACACTTTCTTGTCCATTTACCAACATTTTGTTTTACTTATTCTAATTTTCGTATTTAGAATTATTTACCTACGAAATTTACCACAAATATATATTTCCCAATTATAAACATAGTATCAGTATTAAAAGAACCCTGCAAAATCATTATCAAGTGATATTCCCGCAACAATACAGTTATAGATATGCGACAATCGTTTTGGACATGAGTGTACATTCTAAAATATTAAATTGTATCATATATGTGAGACCTATTGGATGCTGTTAGGTTTATTTTAATTGCGTTGAAAAAAAAATGTTCATTAAAAATAATTAGAGAGAATTATTGCTTTAATAACTTGTATACAAAAAACGTAATAAAACTCGAGATCCATTAGAAGAAAGCATAACGTTGTCTTACTTTTACACTGAGTTTGTTAAGAAAGATAAATAAACAGTATTAAAAAGCAAACGAAATAAAGAGCAAAATAGCAAGCATTGCTTGGAGGTTTGTTTTAATATTGCCTTTGCCCCATTTTATGCAGACCGAGGTGGGTAAACACCTCGAGTTTAAACAAGAAATGGAAAGGCGTTTTCACTTACCAACACAAGTTATTCCGTATAACTTCAGCAAAAAGCAAGTGGAGTTATGATTTTTTAAAGAAAGAAGGAGAGAAATATATTTAAAAGAAAACACTCATTGAAAATAACATTTCCAAACTGATTTATGTATTTATGGCGTCAGTCTTTCATTATTTCTTGGGAACGTTATGGAACATCAAACCTAGCTAAATGAGAGAAGTGGTATACAATAGCGGAAAGCTCTTGACTCCAGAGAGGGAAAATGTGATATAAATGCACGGAAAGCGCTGGAAGTTAGGAGAACAATATGAATCCTTATTATATATTCAAATTTAACGAGCTGTTTCCTTTGTTTTTCTTCAACATTCTATTAATTGTGGACATTATTTTACTTTTTTTTACACATTATAATAGATACTTTTCAAGCAGCAATTACTTTCATATTAACAAGAGTTCTTCTTCTCACATTTAATAATAGTATTCAATTAGTTGGTTTCCAACAACTTTTTTTTCTGTTTCTTTGTCACAATTCGTTGATTACTCAGAATAGGCGCATTGTTTTGGCTTTGTTTTATTTTTTCTGCAACTAATAATTAAATCCATCCTCTAAAATCATCATATAATGTAATCACAATACGTTTTCATGTCTCACAATTTCTTAGATAAATTGGAATTTACAGAAATACAATATTGAGTAAGATTTATTTTCATTAACCACTTGTTACTCAGTGGCGGCTTGTGAAATATAAAACGAATAGTTCATATTTAATACAAAACTCTGTATATTCCTCGTTATACTTAAAGAATGATACCTACTATTCATTTATGCATTTATTTATTTATTTATTTTTTTTGTATATTCATTAAATTATTCTATTTGTTGTTTATACAGCAAATTTCTTATATCCTGTAATAAATTTCTGTCACAAGGTTGTTCGAATCTGAATTAAAATGTGTCATCTCCTCTATTGGTAGTGTGCCAATGCATTTGGACTCTAGTTCCCCATGGTATCCCAAACAACAACAACAACACAAAAATATTGCATCCATTGAGGGAATACAAATTTATGTGTTCACAATCATCATTGTACTACTCACAACTATTTTAACATCCTACACTGGTAATTTATGCAAATGGTTGTTTTAATAACAAACTTGTAGAAGAGATGCATAGATTTCACCAAATATATAAAACACAAATATTCTGAGTTGTACAATATTCCCAACTTCATTCGCAATTTCAGGTCATTTATTATGGTATATAATGTTGCTTATAAGTCGTTCTCTGCAATTTAATTATATTATTGAAAAAAAAAATATATATCAGAAATTGTTCATATGCACATAAGTGATAGAAATAAACTGAAATCCAATAACAGTAATGTTTGTAGTTACATCATAAAATTTCAAAACTTCCAATTATTAGTCTTGATGCTATTATATTTAATGCAATGTTTTTTTGTTTTTTTTTCAAAATTTCATTTGAAGAGACTCTATTTCGGGTAATTTTGAAGATACGCGTGCTATCTATAAACTACCAAAAAATCACTGGTTTTAACAGACATTATGATTCTTCTTAAAGCAGTAGTTACTGAAAAGTACTACACAAGACATAACTTTGTAGTAGAACATAAGTAGCCTTCAAATAAATTGAGCAGTGGCGTGCGGTGCTGTTGCCGATTGGAGAATATGTCATGTATAGCAATACGCCCTTCCACACTTTCAAATATAATGTAATACTAACATGTGTTTAACATAGAAAACATAATTTTCATGGGTCTCCTCAAGGATCTCCCGTTTCCTTCAACATTATACTTCCACGACTTTTTTCATAATCACTCATATTTTAGCGCAATTACATAATTGAGGGATGTTAAATAATTAAATTCAGTTTTTCATATGATCAGCGAATACTGTGGATGATCGGTTTCCAGGTTTTTTGTTAATCATGGAAGTCATTTTTCCACCTGTAACAATGTCCAAAGTTTCTATGCCTATTATTGTGTGAAGTAATATTAGAACTAGGAGAACTGAACGTATCGTGTCTTATTTCGTTATGCATTTCCTCTGGTGCAGACTTGCTTATAGTCCAGCGGCCAGTAACACTTCTGTGTGCAAGTAGTTGTAGGGAGGAAATTATTGTTGGATTGGTTAATTGGATGCATAAGAAGGATAAAAGTATTAGGTGGATACCCCTCACCCCCCACTTTTTCCAGTAATGACGCAATTCAAAATGGCTACCTGATAACCCCGATATGGATTAAAGTATCCAAATGGAGAGTCCTAGAGACCTAAAAACGAAGTAAATCTACAAGAATTTGCTTCCTATCATGACCTGGGATTCATGTACATATGCAGATTAGTAGAGTATATATAGATTGATATAGTGTGTTCCTAAAGTCATTGTGTACTTTCGTCCGGCCACAGGAAAGCAACAAAGCAAGATAGAAATGTGAAATATTCACCGAATAAAAGGAAGACTATCCAAGTTTCCGTAGCATGATGTGGAGATGTGTGCGCACACTGGTGATGAGGCAACACCATGAATTGCGCAGCAGCAGAGCAGCCCAACTCCACGCCAGTCAAGATGTGGACAGTACAGAGGGAAGTTCAGTGTGTTCTATGGCTTGCTAAATTCGAATCCGTGACCAAAGTGCAACGTAAATATCGTCGCGCGTTCAATGAATCCACCACATAGGAATAACATTACTCTCTGGAATAAACAGTTGAAGGACAATGGAAGTTCATTGAGCAAAGCCCAGTGTGGTAGGCCACCGCTAAGTGACGAGTCTGTAGAAGCTATACGGGAGAGCTGCCTAAGGTTCTCTAAAAAAAAAAAATCTGTGAGTGCGTGTGCTCGACAATTACACCTAAGCAAGACTACAGTTCATAAGGAGTTAAAGAAACATTTTTGGGGTTACAAAATACAGCTGTTGGACACTTTCAAACCAGCGGATAGATCCAAACGATTAGTGTTTGCTACAGATATTCTTCATGAGATCGGCAATGATGATCGATTTTGTCAGAAGATTGTATTTAGCGATTAGGCGATATTCCATGTCTGTGGACATGTTCATCACCATAACATCAGAATATGAGCTGCTGACATTCCTCATGCTTACGTTGAGTACGATCGTAAGACACATAAAGAGAACGTGTGGTGTGGCCTGATGCATGATAAAGTGATAGACTCATTTTTCTCTGTGGAGCAAACTGTGACGATAAATAACTACCTTGACATGTTGCAATTGTATGCAATGTCACAATTTCCAGAAGGTGTCATCTTTCAACATGACGGCGCTCCTACACACTACGCCGACATTGTTCGTGAGTTTCTGGATACAACATTTCCCCAGTGGTGGACAGGCAGGGGTTGTGTCAAGCCATGACCACAACGATCCTCGGATCTGAGCCCTGAGACTTTGGTAATAGTACAAATAGAATACTGGAAGTCGTTTACCAGTGTGTGCAACGTGTTTTCACAACCGTAATCTTTAATTGTAAGTGAAACCAAGTTCATCTTCTCAATCTACAGACATTTCTTTCTTTCTTTCTTTAAAGACGTTGACGCTGTTTGTTGCTAGCGCATGACTAGAGGTAGGATTTACAAAATGGCGGGCAGCGATGTTTCGTTTCGACAGCGTGCTGTACTTGAATTCCTTGTTAAAGAGCACGAATCTGCTTTTGGAATTCACCGCAGACTGCAGAGTGCCTATAGAGATGTGTGCATGGGCACCAGCAGTACTAAGAGGTGGGTTAAACATTTTTAAGATGGAAACACGACTATGGAAGCTGAGGCTCCTGCCGGGCGCTCTCGAAGTGCCTCCACGGAACTCAACAAGGTTGATGAGATGAGTAGGGGGAGATAGGCGTATTACTGAATGAAATCGCTCCAAAACTTGGTGTTGGACGTAGTGCGGTGCAAAAAAAAAAAAAAAATGATTCACAGCTTAGGTTGTCGGAAGGTTTTTGCCCGTTGGGTTCCACGTTTATTAACCGAGGACCACAAACGTCGGACACTAACCATTGCCCAAACTCTTGTTCACAGATTTCGATACGAAGGAGATGACTTTTGACAAGTATTGTGACTTGGGATGAAAGCTAGTTCCATCATTATGAACCTGAAACAAAACGACAGAGTATGGAATGGTATCACTTAAATTCCTCACTGAAGAAGAAAACGAAGACAGTGCAATTGGTAGGGAAAGTTATGGGTAGCGTCTTCTGCGATGGACAGTGTTGCATTCTGGTTGACTTTCTTGAGCCTGGACATAACCATAAATTATGCCCGCTACATCCAGGCACTTTTGAAACTTCGTCGTGCCATGCGTGATAAACTTCCTGGAAATGTAATTCTTCAACAGGATAATGCACCTTCGCATACTGCGCGTGCCACTATGGAGCATATCAGGAGATTTGGGTGGGAAACACTTCCACATCCTCCTTACAGCCCCGAAATGGCACCCTCCGAGTACCATCTTTTCGGTTTTGTGAAGGAAGAGCTGCGAGGCCATCACTACGAGGCACTGGCGGATATTCGGCAAGCAGTTCGTTAGTGTCTAAGGGCAGCTGGAACAGAATTCTACCGCAAGGGTATTTTCAAACTTGCAGAACGATGGGGAAAATGTGTGCAAAAAAGCTGAGACTATGTGGAAAAGTGAAGGAAAAATCTCAAGATTGAGATAATATATTTGGTTTCACTTACAAATAAAAATTAAGATTGTAAAAAGATGCTGCTCATGATTTTCAGCATTCCTCTCTTAATACTTCATTTCATAATTTAGTCAGTCAAGTTGCGGTGGCTGGTGGAGCCAAGGAGCAAATTCTCAGTATTTGCTTCATAGGTAATGAAATGGTATATGATGTGCACAGGTTAAAACGTCGTGTTGAAAACACTGCTCGTATCTGGGATACCGTACACCACACAAAATTTGCAACATTTCATCCAAAAAGGAAAGTAATTTCTAACAGTGAAGAAAAACGAAAATGTTCCCACTTCAAATCAAAAGCTACAATAAATAACATCATTGAAACAGTTCAAATTCGAGGCTAAAGACTTGAAAAGCTATTCCACTATGAACTTTCTGATTCTTGTGCACATTTTGGTGAACATAGGCTTATTGTAAACACTGATGTAAATGCCGGGGGGATAAAGGTGGCATGTCCCCTCTAACAATCTTGGAAGTGAAAATCAGGGGTATCAAAATATAGCCTTTGTTTCTTCTGCTACTGATATTATGGCCTTATCTCTCTTTCATTAGAATAAACTAAACAGAATGGGAGTTAAAAACTGGTGTCAGAGTATCAATAAGCTTAGTGTTGATTCATATATTAGCAGAAACATTCAAAAATATTATGTATTCTGTGCTGTCTGCACTTCATGATCTCTCAGGAGCAGACTATAGTAGTAAGTTTGGACCCCCAAAAATGCTGCTATGAACTGCATCCCAGTCAAGTTTTTGAAAGGTTTTGGTACATCACCGTATATGGTGCAATTGGGCACTGTCATGAAATCAGCTGAAGAATATTTTGTGCAGTTACTGAAGAAAGGAACATCTTGTAAGATATTAGACGAGTTAAGACTCTGAGAGTACATTCATGATAAAAATGTTTGTATTGGAGGCTTGCCTCCGACAAGTACCTGTGCTAAGGGACATAAAGAATGGTCCAAAAGCAGTTATACAGTCCTGTACTGATCGATCATGATATTTTTTATCATTTGCTTATTGTTATCCATATAGATATTGATTTAGTTTCTTCCTCATTTATTCTTAATTTATTTTCACTTATACCTTAAGCTCGGAACAATCCAAAGCAAATAAATTCATTATATTAATAAATTAAAATGTCATACTTGATCGATACTGGTCTGCATACCTACTTTTGGGCCACTCGGTATTCTTCGAGCTTTGTTTAATTATATTTGAAAATTTACTGTACAGAGGAAGGACATGAAAACTTTGACCCGGAAAAAAATATGGTTTTCAGGTTTTTACGGTGTTCTTATACCATTCAAATACATGGTTCCATTTCCAAATGACTTTGCTGGAGCATGGACGTGTTTAAAGTGCGCCACTTTAGGTGTTTGTGTGTGGAATATGAAATTGCGTGTTGTATGTACTGTCGACGTGTAGAGGTAAAATAAAAGAAAAAAGTAGACTACTGAAATCCCTATGATGAGTGAATGATACAAATGTATTTTGTTTTTGAAGAATATGATTGCTAAAAGACACTACTGTCACTTACATTCACTTATATGTAATTGTCAAATAACACTTCGGCATGCAAGTTATGACAGGGAGCACATTCTATTCTTATGCTATTTTTATTGAAACTATTGACATGAAAAAATTAGTCTCTGGGCATCAATGTTATTACTATAGTCTTCTCACACTCGGGACACAAGGTGTGTCATTCTGCATGATATTCTCCAAAACGACAGTATTTTTTTATTTTAATGCTCCTTCAAAATTAATAATCTTGGTTCACATGACTAGGATACATGGCTTTCCTGTGGCCGGTCGAAAGTACACAATGACTTTAGGGACACATTATATTTATCTATATACACTATACTAATCTACATATGTACATGAATCCCAGGTCATGATATGAAGCAAATTCTAATAGATTTACTTCATTTTTAGGTCTCTAGGACTCTCCATTTGGATACTCTAAGCCAGATCAGAGTTATCAGGTGGTCCTTTTGAATGGCGTCATCCCTGAAAAAGTGTGGGGGTGAGGAGTGTCCATCCAATATTTTTATCCTTCATATGAATCCAAGTAACCAATCCAACAATAATTTCCTCTCTACAACTACTTGCATACAGAAGTGTTACTGGCTCCGGGACTATTGTCATTTTGAATTCCATTGGAAATTCTAGCATGCGGAGATCCGTTCAACAAGTGGTTCACAATCGTATTTTACGATCAAATTTAGCAGTTCAATGCAGTTGCTTGTTCACTAAATTGCTACCCTGTCTCTGTCTTCTATGTCTCAATTCCTGCTTTGCTAAAGAAAAACTTTTGAATTGATCATTTTTTTTGTTTACATTTTCATTAGTTTTAACTATTTCATAGTGATGTTGACAATCTCCTTGACCGTCAATCCTTGTGAAATCAAACATCTTTACGCAGTACTTGGATTGAGATGGTTTTGGGACTATTCACGGCACTCGCTATTTACACAAAAAGTGGTCGCTTAATTCTAGCAGATTGCAAACGCCTTTCCAGTAACAAAATAAACACGACTAATATGGCAATTTATCATTTGTGTAACACTCAGTTGAGCTTCCTCGTGGCTAAGCAGTTAGCGTATGTGCGTTTTGCGTAATAAAAGATCCGGGCTAGATCCCGGGTGGAGCTGATGTGGTTCAGATCCCACGTTAAGCTGTGGGTTCACGCCAGTTGTTAATGACAAACATCAAACCAATTACCAGTGATTACTTCCGGTGAATTATCAATGTATTTCTGGTGTTGGTATACACTATGTTACAGGTCCCTATCTTTTTGATAACAGTGTTTTCCGGATATATATAATGATAAATGTTAATTGGATATAGTGGGAGGGGTTAAGTCGTATGTTGTAGATAAGTAGAAAACGGTAATAATGATAATAATAAATTATGCACAAGATAGGTGCCGGAAAACGCTGCGCGGGGGCGTGGGCGTGGATGTTTACGTGAAAGTTGACCTCATTGATTGCACGTAAACATGATTACAATTCTAGGATTTTTTTCTGGTTGATAAGAAGTGATTGATTGTGAACCTTGAGTGGAAAAATATTCTTGGAAGTGATTATTTTAATTGGATCGCTTCATGAAGAAGCTCTGTTTATCCATTGGACGCAATTTTGTTTTGACGTAAACGCATAAATACTTGGTGTTAGGACTATGTTGTATGTATTTCGCTATGACAGCAATACGAAAGCTAGTGTTTGACGACGATGAAGAAACCTTGCTTACTTCGGCATTGGCACGGAAGAAATCGAAGACTGAATCCCGGACGAAATCTAGCAGTTTGGACTCTGTATAAGTTGTATATTTATCATATTGTGATGATGAGAGCGCAGAATCAATGGAAAAGAAAGAAAAGTGTGTAGAAGTTGTATACCTGTCATCTTTGGATGAAGAAGGTGCATCATCATATGAAACAGTTATTGAAGAATTATTTTCACGGACACCACCCTCACCTCCATTCTTATTATCGAGAACATCGAGGTTTTGGACTTTGAATTACTGTTGTACTAATTATAAAGTGGATGTGAAGTGTATTATGAAATCGATTAAAGAGTGGGATACCAATTTTAATTTGCGGTGCTTGTGCTGAAGGGATTGAGAACCAGATGGGATATGATTGTTTGTGTCGAGAGGAGAATTAGAAGAAAGAGCAGTGAGGATTTTAATGGATGTTTATACTGATGATTTTTTTTTATACGTATGCGAAATCGCAAGTAATTATCATATGCACACAGTAATTTCTATGAGACTTTTTTGACCTACTTCAAGAAAGATACGAAAAATATATGAATGAACAGATTGACATTTTTGTTAATAAAGATAAAAAGAAAGCATATGTGAAGTTAGTGTGTGAATATTATGTGTTAAATCTGCATGCACACTTTAGTGAGTGGATAACCATTTTTGAAATACATGATAAAATCATATGTGAAGTGACTGTGTAAATAGTTACAAAATGTTTTATATTAAGGGATGGTGAATATATTTATGATGTAATGAACAATATATTATTGCAGTTTGTGTTTTACTCTTTAATCCAGTTGTAGTGAGTCCTGAGAACATTGGCGATTATGCAGTGCAATATTTATCCAGTGAAATAACTTTTATTGATTTGTTTGAAGGAAGAAAAAGTGAAATCTCAAATATAAACTTTATACAAAAAACGCGTGAACACTGAATTTGTTGGACAAATTGTTCCATTGTTCTTGCAACGTAAACATGAAATTTCACCACGTATTAATGGATACATTATTGACATACAATAATTTAAGATTTCAAATCATGAATTTATTATTTGTGAACTTTGTTTAACTGCATGTGATGATACAGTAGATTTGAATTGTTTAATAAAATCACCAGTAGAATATATTTTACTACCGTTAGGCTGTCAAAACAAATTGGTTGGTTAACATTAAACTTACACGGACTAAGTTGGAATGATTTTTAATACTTTCATTTAACTATGCTAAATTCGTGTAATATTATATTGTATCACACATAGTAACTTTGTATATCAACTTTGTAAACAAGATGCAACCTTTTATTGTAAAGGTGCAGAAAAATTAGTTTGTATTAAAAATATTTTTGCATTAGAAGTTATTGATTTAGAAATGTCCATTATAGCGCATTGCATGCGAACGTATTTAATGATTTGTGTTCGTTTCATGAACAAAATATCAAACCTGAGAAGAAATCAGGATGTGCATTTCGTAATGCACAACAATTATTTTTAGGTGGGATGATGTAAGATTTGTAGCATTAACTTTTGCTTTTGCAACCTTGTAATACTTTGTAATACAGTTTTATATTTCTAAATGTTTTTGTTATTAAATGATTTTGTATATAAAGAAATAAACTTTTTAGTTTTGATAATTGTGTTGTTTTTAAAAATTATTTTTCATCATTTATATACTGGAAAAAATATTAATAGGTAAAATGATGGGGAATAATACATGTTTTATACCTATTTTATTTTGCATTTATATATATTACTTGTTGTCTAGTATTGTTTCATATGTATACATTATTTTAATTTTTATTATGTCTTTCTGACATTTTAAGAAATTATTTAAACATGAACAAAAAGACTTACGTGCGAAATATTTTTAAAGACAAGAAACACATATTGTATAAGTTGCGCAGTATTTGAACTTGAAATATATGTTTTTGCCAGTAGAGTGAAACGCTGTTTTAGAACGCAAAATACATGTTTATTCACTAGAGGGCAGCAGTTGTAACGAAAAGAAAGACATATTTTATAATGCGTGTTATTAGGTGAGAATATTTTTGTTTGAAGACGTGCATTAGCAAAAGAATGAATTGTGCGTGTGAGAAATCAAGTATTGACATTAATTCTACGTATTAAATAAGCTTTAATTAAGTGGATACCAAACAAACCTTTTTTATGCATAGAATACCTTTGATAATTTAAGAAATGACACTACTAATACGTGTATTTTGAAAAGTAAATATGTGTTAGACTTGAAAGCTGTTAGTATTTTATCAAAAGATGATACGTACAAGGAAGTCATGAAAATATACAAGCAATCACAAAATATTCATAGTAAGAAGGATTATATTATTTTGCAGTATAATTTCCATATACTTTAGGAAAGCATTGTATCTTACATGTTAATGTACGCTTGTGATTTTCCAAGACAATTATTATTCCATAAAGATTTTGTTTACACGGAGCGTATAGGATTACAAGTAAATCCTTTTATATGTTTTGTAGAACAAAAATTGTATTGCACAAGCGTATTCGTTGAAAATGTGTACCCAGGCTCATTTGTTACACATGCACAGTCGTTTTTATATTCGTAGGAACATTACTTGAGTAGAAAAGTATTTGTGAAACTGTGTAGAAGACGAGTATTTGCTTGTGAGTATATTTACCCGAGAGAAAATGAAAATAAACTTGTTTTATTACACCCATCTGATTCAGATAAAGAGAAAATATTACATTGTAATGATTATGAAGTAATTCAACCGTTTAGAAGATATTATAGATATGATGATGAAATATGTTTTGAAAAAGTATCCTAATTCGCATATTGAAATTCCTAAATTAGACAGAGTGAACTGTAAATGCTATCGTTTTAAAGTAAGTGAACATTTTTTTTTTAGAATTATAAACTGAAATAACCACAACTTTGTATTCCTTGTTCATTAAGGGTTTCAGATGAAGAAGTTCGTTTATGCAGATGAGCACATGAGAATAGATTGAAAGGTAGTGTTTGAGTATTTGTAATTAAGAAGAAATTTCTTAACATAATGTTTGAACTTTATTTAGTGAAACATTTACTGAATAAAAGCTACGAAAAGAACAGAACTATTTTAAATACCTGTAAATTTAAGTTATCATACCAAGGTTTATTGTTTTTTGATGAGAGTCTTACTTACTTGGTTGACATGTTTTTAAACAAAGGTAAAAATATTCAGTGTGTGTATGATTGTACTTTTTTCTATGTGAATGAACAGTGTTTGTTGGATTGTGTTTCAAGACAGAAACCGTCATTTACTTTATTATGTCATGGGTGTTTTGAAAATACTAGTATTTTAGATGAACATGAATGCATTATTTTAGACTATAAAATGTTGTGTTATAATGCATGGCGAGTTATGGTACAAACTAAAACATTTGATGAACTGTATTTCAATATCATGATATTGAAATAGACGAGTGGACATTTAATTATGATTTATATAATAGTTTATTAAAAACGACAACGTTGATTTGATTACCTAGCTTTTCTTACAAAAAGGTTTCAAGGCATATGACGGGATTCTTTCAACCATCCAGTTAGTAGTGTTACACATTTGGTACAATATATTTCCGGAGCACATGTCTTGTTCTGGTCTATTTTGTTATTAATATAACAGTCATAAGCTCTTCTTATTAGAGGAATAAACTTTCACCTCTGCGCTTTGGAAGTCAGCTCACTACATACGTAACAGAAGTTATTTCTACTATAAATACACTTTCGAGACATGCTTCTTATACACATTTTAATCTACTCCTTATAATGCACTACTATGGACGGTATTATAAATTTATATCGCAATTCAATTGACGAAGGAAGAGAACAAAGAATTAACTTCTTTCTTTTAAGAAAGCTTCTATTCATCTGCGAACCTTACCTTACAATCACAGTTTTGTAGGGGAATGTAATTGTTGTAACTTACGAATTCAAATCAACAATCAACAAACTTGACACAATGAAATTAAATATAAATGTAACATTCTTCTTCTAATCAGCATGTTGTATACCACATATGCTAACAAACAAGAGGAAAAAATATTTTTATTACAAAAATAATATTGTGGATGATGAAAAATTTCTGACTTCATTTTTGGAATCAGCAGACGAAAATACACAAGAAACATCCAAAATTCCTTTTGGAACAAAATGATTGTTGGCTAAGCCAGCAAACTGTGTGGGCTTTCTAAAAAAAGTAATTGGATACACAGAAGCAAATTTAGATCCACCACAAAATGTTGAACGAAACTCAATCTCCCAGGTAATATTTTCAATGAAATTTTCGCTTACTTCGTATTGTATAATTAACTTGAATTTCATTCACTTTCCTGTACATATTGTAACACTGAAATCATTATCAACCATACGAGAAAATTAATTATCTACACACACACACTTGAATACACTTGTATATAGCAAAGGAGGATCACTCATACGGGACAACCTATGTCAGATCTGGAGGCTAGGGGATGTAAACATCTATATTTGCTAGACCGGCAATTATGTAAGGTACAATTTTCTCTCTCTCCTTTATATAAGGGAGACTTTTTCTCCTTAACTGGAGACTGCAAAATATCTGGAGAAATAATCATCGGTCGAAAAAAAAATCGGAATAAAATGTTATTAATTTGCAAGGGGAAGTGCACGTGTGATAAAATCAGCTCCCACACGAACAGGGCGCTAAACAACTTTGAAAACTTAAATATCTCTCCATTTTTAACGTATATTCGGATTGTAGGAAACTAAAAGAAAGTAAGTAAATTTTATTCGAAATATTTTCTCGATTCGTGATCGATGGCTTTGCAATAAGTGAAAACTATTTTCACTAAGGTTTCTTCAATTGGGAGTTGCCACGTTTAATTGCAGAATAAATCTATGATAAAGAGTATAAATCTCCTGTTTTAAAAGTTTTCTCAACCTGTGATAAGTGATGTGGAAGATTGTTCTGTATGAAACGTGAATTCAGATAATTCAAGTGTGGCATGTGGAATTACGTGCAGTCTGTGGTGGTAATTATAGTTGCGTACCAAGCATTTTATCGGTTGCAATGCTCTGCAGCAGCGAATCTAGGCAAAACTAGTTCAAAACGAGTTGAGAAAGTTGCAAGTACATTGCCAGAACAAACTTTAAAATAATTATTTTCTCTTATTAACTTCTACAGGTTTTATACTATTCTTTCTATGTACCGTATTATTATAATCATTAAACAATTCTTGCAATATATCTATTCACTTTTCCTGATGTTTAATTTAGGAGTCCTGTAAAAACGTTGTGCGATATGTTGTTTTGAGAAGACATACTCAAAACGGGAGGTCCAAAATTGAAAAATTCGCAAAATATCATCTCTCTATGACTTACGGTCCCGAGATGTGGCTCCTTCAATCTCCCAAAATCCGAACATTTTTGCTCAATATCTGGGGGACGGTGGCCAGTTGGTCGGCGGCTACTATTTGGTACCAACATGTTCACCATTCTCTTAGGTATTTATCCCAACCAACACGATTTCTCTATGGCTTCCGATTCCCGAGATATGGTCCTTATATCTACCGAAATCGGAAACCTTTTGCCAATATCTCGGGAACAGTAAGTCATAGAGAGATGATATTGATGTTGATCAATACCTAAGAGGATGGCAAACATTTTGGTACCAAATGGTAACCTGTGGCCACTGGCGAACTGGCTTCGTCAAAAATTGTGGTACTGGCATTTGTTGCCAAAATATTGACGATGGTGCTGCAGCATAGTATTGTTTACTTGTTTTCTATGAAGGAATAGGTGATGACCATATAAATTATTTTACTTCAGGACTATTGAGTTAAATGTTGCATATGAATGATGTAGTAGAAACAAGTGTTAGTAATAACGCGTAGACATCGATCCACGGATAGTACGCCTGTACAGTAAAACCATCGACTATGCTGTCGATGTTCTGGTTTGTCATCCTCACTATCATTTGTCAACGTTTGGTTTCTTACACGCTTATTCTTCTTTCGTGTTATTTACTGAAAAAAAAATAACGAATAGGAAACTGTGACACTACAGAGTATTCAGTTTTATATAGCTGTCCTATAGTATCAACATTTGACGTTGAAAACTTAAAAAACGAAATCTAAAAAAAGAGGAAAACTGAAAATATTTTTACAATTTATACCACTTAATAGTGTGTTGTTATAACTGTAGGAGACAAAATCACTAGTGTAACTTGGTTACGGATGGCTAAATTTGAAAATCGTGCTTTTGAAGTACGTTTCATTTTTATAGTCACACTTAATGACATTTTTGTTTTCACTTTTTATCTGCTATAACGTTAGGATGAGCGTTACGGTGTTGCAGTTTTGTGTTCAAACTAATAGCATATATCTTCTATAACGATACACCACATGTCTCAAATTTTGCATGACAATAATGTTTTTATTCTCTTTATTTATATTTCGCTCTCATAATAACAGTCAAATGTTCAGCAATTTTTCAGTCATTCTTATGTAGTAATAACCATACATGTGTTCACGTGAGCAGAGCGCTGAAACTCACTTTCATAATGGTGCCCCAAATCCTGGCACTACAGTGAGCTTTCTTCCTCACCACGACTAATGTTCATAGAAGGTTGGAGATTACGGGGATAAGAGATCTCTGTTGCTATCAGTCCGTTCGCTTTTATATGCTCTGAAAGTGTTCTGCAATTGCCAGTATTTCATCGACACAATGTTTAGATAGTTTCCTGGAATATTATTGTTCCAGCGAAATTGGGAACTCCCGATTGGAGGGAAGTTAAAGATCAAACAACCATTGCTTTGAAAACAAAAGAAAAGAAAAAAATGGAAATTGGTAACAATGTGAGAGAACACGAATCATGAATATAAATGGAGAGAGGGGTATATTGAGATATAAATTGGAATTCTGATTAGCTATGATATTTTAACCCGAAATAACCGAGAATAAAATATAAAGCATAGTGGAATTCATATATAGGCCTTATTTGAAGCTACTGATACAAGCTTTCTGATACGGATTCTAGTGATGTCACCACTGTAGTTCTTTTTATTATTATTATTATGTTTTTTGTTTCGTGTTAATTAACGAAATAAAAGTGTGTACATTAAAATGAAACATTTTCATTACCATCTTTCTGAAAAGTAACGAGAAACGCATACAGAAATGAAAAGAAAATCATGTTATATACTGTAGGCCTATTACAGGTGACGATAAAGGAAATATTCCGTTGAAAATTGTTGGGGCTCAGATCCCATTCTAAGCTGTAGGTACCCGTCTCACATAACCTCGGTGCTGATAGGGATTCTGAATCCAAATCCAAGCAATTAATAAGCATAAATATGGTTAATTGTACAAGGGACGTTCCATATTGATTTACACTTTCGTTTTTTTTTCTTCTTTCAGGGTCCACCATTGAGCTCGTCATTACAGTAGGGAGGAAGCAGTGCTTAGGTCTGCCTTCCAGTGGAAAAACAATACAGAAAAGTGTAACCCCTGGAACTACAGCATATTTTACCAATAGCTGTAAGTACTTGAGTGGACAACATGGAAGGTGATCAGTAAGGACAGCACTGGACAACGTGATTTCTGTGTAAAAAGGGTGTACAGACTGTGGAAATTCACAGGCGATTGGTAGCAGTGTGTGGAGAGTGCACACCGTCACGCAAAACCGTATATAATTTTGTGGACAGCTGGAAAAGTGGTCGGACATCAACGGAGAAGGGAACCAGTTCTGGAAGGAAAGTGATTGTGACAACACCAGTGAACATTTCAAGAGTGGAGCGGCTTATTCAGGACAGCAGGTGCATCATGTTCATGGGAACTGGAGGGGGCCACAGGAATTGTCAGAATCACTCTGCACCGCTTAGTACACGAACGCATTAAGATGGGTAAGGTGTCTGTCAGGTAGGTTCCCAAATCCCTGAACGCACAACGAAGACAACAGCGCATGGAGGTGAACAGTGATCATCTGCAGCGCTACAAGGACAGGGGGCTTATTACACCATAAATAAATTTACAATCTATCACCTAAAATTTCGGCCACCCAATTAAATTGCAACGATGATTATTTTCTACAAATCCAGGATCCAGGAGGCTTCATGTCCAAACTCGTTACTGGCGACGAAACTTGACTGCACTACCATAAGCCAGAGATCAAAGTCCAGTCAATGCAGTGAAATAATAACGGCAGCTCCACGCCAAATAAGTTCCGTACACAGTCCTCCGTTGGCAAACGCATGGCCACAGTCTTATGAGACAAGGAATGAATCATCCTCATTGACTGGATGGAACCCGGTACCACCATTAACAGCGAGTCACGTGTGTCAACGCTTCGCAGCTACCACCGTGCAGTTCAGAGGAGACGACCAGGAAAATGGGCGAAAGGTATGCTCCTGCAACACGAAAACGCTCGTTCCCACACGAGTCGGCAACCACGACTATCATTAATGAGCTGGGGTTCCAGGTGCTGCTACACTCACCTCATTCTTCTGACTTGGCCCCTTCTGATTACTACCTTATGTGGCATTGAAGAAACCGTCGTTTGGACATCATTTCATCAACTTCCAGTAACTGCAAGACGCTGGCCGGACGTGGGTGCGACAGACTCCGCAAAAGTGATTCGCAAAGGACATAAAGAAGTTACCACATCGTGGCGCAAGGGTGTAGTTTTTAATGGATACTATGTTGAGAAAGTGGATGTATCTGCCGAGGTACAAATATTATTATTAGTGTAAAAAGTGTAAATCAATAATGAACGCTCTTCGTATATGTTAAAGTGATTTTAAAATGTGACATCATGCTCACACATACTAAAACCTTTATATATATGAGCAGGGTTGTCACCTTTTGGTAAGCCTAAAGCGGGACATACTTATCGAAAATGTGGACATCGCTGGTTCCCCGTATGCAACTTTGTACATGAAACATGTTTTAGAGTACTTGAATGAAATCAATTTATATTCATGAATGAACATTACAATGGAAATTAAAACTAAAAACATCCAGCTGAGAACTTGTCATATTTACTTGAGGGTTAGAGTTGTGCAAAACAAAGACTACAATTCAACTACTGCCGAAGCGAAGAATTATGCGATAGAAAAATTTCGAAATCTCCATAATTATTAGGTTAGGTTAGGCTGGGTCGAAATTTGGATAATCGATTTCGGTTTCTGAGACCGAGCAATCGATTTCGGTTTACTAAACCGAAAATTGATTTTTTTTATCTTAAACCGAAAAAATGGTTTCGGATTTCAAAACCATTCTTTTGAAACCGAATAATAGGTTTCGGTTTTCATAACCGAAAATATATTTTTGTTTTCGAAACCGATAATTGATTTCAATTTTGAAAACCAAAACCGAAAATCAATTTTCAAATATTCGATTGTCAAAAGGGGGAAAAACAATAACCGAAAATACAATGAAATATGAACAGCACTAATTAAATATATGCTACATAATCCATTCCTATATTTTATAATTGAAATTTTCGAATATAAGATAACAACATACCCCTTGTATCCCGAATTTTGTGCTAAGTATTTAAACAAATCATGCAACTTTGTTTAGACATGTAAGTCTAAGGTCGAACAAAGGGCACATCCAAATATTCAATGGGTATATTAACAATATAAATAAACAAATTGAGGATAATCAAACGCAAAAGTACCAGTGCGAAAAACTGTGGGACAAAACCTCTATTGTCGATTCGAATTTATACTTATCCAAGTTTGGCCACCAAATTTCTCCAGATACATGTTTACCAATAAATAAAGTATCATGTTCAAGGAGAGCTGAGCCAGTCCCTGGACGAGCCCGATTACCAAATATATCAATTTTTCTTCCCTAGATAGCATACTATTTGTCCACCGAATTTCACTGAGATCTGCTCAGCACTTGCCGATAAATAAGGTACAACATGCAATAACAACCGAGGAAGCTAAGCCTGTCCGCACCCAAGCTTGGGTTCAAGTTATAGAGATCTTTATTTGTTTAGAAGATGGGTTATGTGTCCACCGAATTCCGTTTAGATTATGCCAGTAGTTATCGAGATATAAAGCAACGTATACAAGAAGAGACGAGTTGAGCCGAACCCTTCCCTGGGCGAGTCTGGCTACTAAGTAAAGCATTTTTATCATTTAGCTATGAGCTATTTGCCCACCAAATTCGGTTCGTATCCGCTAGTGATTACTGGGAAATAAAGTAACACACAAACACACACACACACACACACACACACACACACACACACATATATATATATATATATATATATATATATATATATATATATATATATATATATATATATATAAGCAGAAGACGGGCACAATTTAACACGATGTCCAGGTAGCTTAAGGTGTCTAGTGAGAAAGGGTACAAACACGGAAATAGAGAGGTGTTCGATGATTCATTTTACTCCTTCCTGCCTAAAGTCATTACAGCGTTTGCACACGTCACCGACAATGCCGGCTTCGGCACCGACAATGCCGGAACCGGAACCGAGGCTGCTTTGCACACGCGGCCGGCAAAACCGGTGCCGGATCCATCAATGTCGGTGCCGGCGCTGCTTTGCACACACATCCCGGTAATGCCGGTGCCGAGACCAGCAATAAACAAACAATATCTCACTGAGTCCACAATCTTTCTATGGAACAAATCCAGACTAGACACAGAGTACATGCATATTTTTATTATGATCTATAGGGTAAAGCAGCATGCAACCACAAGACTGGGAATTTTCTTGTTCTGTTTGCGCTTTTTCTGTTCTTTCTTTAGTTGTGTTTTAGTTTTTACTAGTACTGAGTGGGGTGGGGGACTCTGAACGGCGTGCGACTCTGAACATATTAACGTTTGTCATTTGTTTTCGAAAAACGCATCGTTGAGTTTGGTAGAAAAGGGTGGAAGTGGAAGACGTTAGTGTGGTGACCTAAATATTCGTGTGATATGAGGAACTCACGTTTATTTTGGAGGGGAAAGCGAAGGAGAAAAACACAAATATAAATACCAAGTAATAAAATAGCTATACTATAGTTTGAGACCTTGTGTATATTGTGTTACACTGTATAATTTCTATCAGAGACAGCACAGAACCACGTTATTGATGCATGGAAGTTTGGCGGGATTTTAGTCATGCCTGACAGTTGTATGCTGACTGGTGCTGTCATCTGTGAAAAAAAATACAGACACTTAACCAACAACCTGCGTTGTAGGGCTACTCTGAACAGATTTGATGAGGCGACACTGAACACAGCTTTGTATTGCTGTTATATTGTTTCTACTGCACAATTTGTATACAGTGATTTGTCAGGCTTTCATGTTTCATTACAGGTGCCCGGAGACTATAAGAGAATAAAGAATTGCACAAAATACGAACGATAGAATGGCCAAACATTGGCGCAAGCCTTAGAGGAAATTAAAAAAAAATGTCCCTCTGCTAGACTGCTGACAAATACGGGATACCTAAGGGCACGTTACACTTGCGGTTCAAATCTGCCAGTAGGAAGTCACATGGAGGTCAACCTGTGTTTGGGAAAAAAAGAGGAAGACGAAATGGAAAACTTGTTGCTCAAGGTGGCACGGAAAGCTTTCCCTATAACACTGCAAAATTAAGAAAAGCCGCGTTCACTACTCTGAAAAGAAAGCATTGACACATCCTTTCAACAGGGAGACGCAATCGGCGGGAAAATATTGGCTTCGATTGTTTCTCAAACGACACCCTGATTTATCGTTACGAACACTGCAACAGCTATCAGAAGCTGTCACAGAATATTTTGATCTCCTGCGTCAAACCGTAGAAGGCACTTTTTGATCAACTCACCGTATCACATCTGCAAAGTGGCAGAGACTAATCTTTGTTTCAACAATAAACCAATACGTGTTATGGCAGAGAAGATTGTTCAAATGCAGTGTTCGTGACATCCGCTGAGAAAGGAGAAAATATCTCGTTAATTACGTGATGTTGATTACGCAAGAGATTCCATTTCTGCGTCCTGGTTTATCTGGTGGCTGGATACAATGTTCAAAATGCAGGCATTGGTACTACGTAGTATGTGTGGGCGCTGGTGACAATGCACTTTTTATCTGTGGACGATGCAGAACCAGTACGTGAGAACATACCAGCATTGCTTAGCTCTACGTGGTCTACTTTCCCCAAGGAGCTTTTAATAAACAGTAAATTTATTATTAATTTTGTTTTGACTTTACACTGTAAAACATCGTTGTGTTATTTCAATGACATGCCTATGTGTTAACACGATTGTGTTAAAATGTAACACAAACAGGTGGTTAGAATAACTCACTCTCCATTTGGAGTTGTGTGTCAAATGCCGGTAGTTGAAATGACACAAAGTCTGTGTGTTAAATTAACACAAGTGTAGAATCTTCGGTGTTGTTTTCTGCGTGATTGCCAAATATGTTGGGAATCTAATTGCAAAGGCTTATGAAATTAAACTACAGACAAATACAGTAGAAATAAATACTTAAGCAAATCCAAGTATACGCAAAATTTCAACATGCAAACCACGCGATGTGTTTTCAATTGTTTTACATAATGTTTCTGAAGAAATATGTCAACAGCGAGAAACAACATCGTATTACTGTCTCACTTCTACACTGCACTAGAGCCCACTAGTCAACACCGGGGACTGTGCTACAAAAATGACGGAAAACAAGTAGAATCACGATTAAGAGGCAAACATATTATAAGGAAATAGGTAAGAGTTTCCTATCATTCTTGAACAAGATGTTGGTGAAGGTTGTGTTTTGCACCATCAAGAAAAACTTCACAACAAATGTTGGGGAGGATGACAATTTTTTTAATGAAGATTTTATATATGAAGTGTTCTGTAGATTACTATTAGAGTCTTCGGTAAGCGTAAGCATGCACACCACATAGTTTTCCAACACAGAAAAAATTGTTACATTAGCACCACACACGGAGTTATTTCAACATTGAAATAGGTGTCGTAGTAACACAGAAGTGGAGTCGAACCAACACCAAAAACGGAGTTAATCTGGTGGTCTAACCTTGAATTTTAACACAGAGTGTGTTGAATTAACACCAAAAAGGTGTTGCCTATACAGCTTTGACCTTGAATTATGACACAGATTGTGTGTTGAAATAATAAGAAAATGGCGTTGAAGTAACATCAAGACTGTGTTATATTGATACTTGATATGGTATAATATTAACACAAATATTTAACACACTACACACTGCGTGCGAACTTTCCTTGTGTTTATGCAATACTGCCACAAATAACACTCAACACTTTTCTCCACACTATCGACCCTGACATGGTTTCGATTCAACACCGAAAATACTTATACAGATTCGAATTTAACACTGCTCAGCACCGGTTGTGGGTTAAAGACGACACACACTCCCTGTGTTAAAAGCCATCACCGCGGGGTCTGTGTTGAACTAACACCGGATAGTGTTAGTCACGCTGGAACCACTGCCATGTGTAAAAATTCAGTTGAATTAATACAATCATTTTTTACTGTGTAGTAAATCTCTTCCTTTGTTCTTATTGGACAGATCATACATACAGATTATTATTTCCTAAAATATATGCGTTTATTATTTCTGTATATTTTAGTGCTTGTTTTAATGTTCAGTGCCACCCTTCTGTTGTTTAGTTTCACCTTTCGGTCGTGGGTGACTCTCAACAAAATGCACGTGTTTATTTCCATGCACGTAGCATCCATTCTGTACCAGATATTACGCATTGCTTGCACCGAGTGTTAAACAACATGTTAGGCTTTAGATTTCATGTAAAGTTTCTTCCATTCGTTGCGAACCGTTTGCTTACAAGGTGAATTACCATGAAATTGTTCAGTGTTCCCCCATCCCACTCTATATTACCCGCTACGTAGAGTTGAAATAAATAATTTAAATGCACATCTTTGTATCTCATGTATTTTATTGCCATTAATCATTTCTGTTTATTACAGCAAGCACGTTTACACAGTTTTTGCTAATGTATGGGAACGTTATGACGTAGTAACAATCTTTTCTCTTAGTTGTAAATTAAGTGTAATTCGTGTTCTAGTACTGCAGAAATGACATGTTTTCGTTAATTCAATTAGTGTCACTGTTCATCTCGGCGACCGCAAGAACTTTAGATTCAACAATAATATCGGCCATTTTTGACCATATATATAAAATTGAAAATCACTATGTTTGTGACTGTAAATCTCCTGAACCGCCCGAACAATCTCGATCAAATTTGTAACATGGATGAGGTTCGAGGCTGGGCTGGTTTTAGGCTATTCACTTTGATGATAGAACAGAAGGATTGGGGGAGAGGGTGCGGTATAAAAAATAAATAAAACTTAATAACTTCTGAATCTTTCGACTGATCTTGATCAAATTTTCAACATAGATGAGGTTCAGGCCTGAGATAGTTTTCGTGATTTAAATTTGACGGAGCAGCGTAGGGAAGGAGAATAAGGGGGAGATATATCAAAATCAATTTACATAAGACTGAAAGTGACTATTTTTGTAACTTAATAATTCTTGAACTATCCGACCGATCTCAATCAAATTTTCAAGATACATGAGGTTCAAATCTGGAAACATTTTTGTAGCTTCACTTTAACGGTATATCCTAGGGGGGAGGGGAGAGGGACGCATAAGTAAAAAACTAATAAAAACCTAATAACTTTTGAACCACCCAACAAATCTCGATAAAACTTTCAACATATATGGGGGTCGGACCTTGAGTATTTTTTATCATTTTACTTTGACGAGCCAACGTAGGAGAGGGGAGGGGGAGATATATGTTAAATATTTACAATAAAAACTATCGCCTTTGCGACTTCATCACCCTTGAACCACCCGACAGATCTCAATCAAATTTTCAACATACATGAGCCTACGGGCAGGGATAACTTTAGGCTATTCAATTTGACGATGCAACATAGGGGAGGGGTAGAGAAATTTAAAAATCAAAAATTACCGATATTAGTGTTGAATCCATAGTTTTCGGGGTCGATGAGAGAAATAGTGACACGTCTGATGCTGTTTCAATCAAAGTTCAGCCTTGATAGTTCTGGGGGAGGGTACAACGTAGGGGAGGGGATAAGTATTTTAAAAAGGTCGAAAATGACTAATATTAGTGTCGAATCCATAGTTTTAGGAGTATCTGAGATTAACAGTGACAATTCTGATGCCGTGTTCCGCAGCACGGAGGAGGGGAAGAGGGAGCTATACATAAGGGGGTGGAAGAGATATTTAAAAATGATCGAAAAGACCGATATTAGCGCTGAATTCACATTTTTTGGGGGGTTCGCTAAGATGAACGGTGACACTTCCAATGTCATGGTCCACAACATGGGGGAGGGGGAATTATATATATATATATATATATATATATAGAGAGAGAGAGAGAGAGAGAGAGAGGGAGAGAGGGAGAGAGAGAGAGATTTACTTTAATTTTATTTACAACCTTTATTATGCTTGGGAATGCCTACTTCTTCGATTATGATGGAGATTTGCACCCTTGTTTTCTTATTATGAAGGTTACTAATATCTTACATACTGGATTGCATAATTAACAACATAAACACTGGGCAACTATCCTAGGTTCCTAATTTCTTCATATCTCCATTTTGTTCATTTCCGCCATGCTGTTTTTTTTTTTTTTTTTTTTTATGACTTCATATATGCTAAGACATATTCTTTATCAAAATGAATCCAACGACCCCATTGTTTACAACATTTAAGTAAGTTTCGGCTGTAGAAGATAACAAATTAATATACATGCATACATATGTGAAACTCACTTTCCGCGTTGCCGTAGTTGGGTAATTCAAACAAGATCCGAATTTCCCTTGCTGAGAATTTAGGTAAATAGCAAGCCGCCATATTTGTGGTACCTCACAGCCATTTTGATTATTTAGTTCTACATTATGTATTGTAGTGATGTGAAAAAGAAAAGAAAATAACAGAAAAAAAACTGAATTAAACAAAAAATCTAAATACAGGAAAATAAACAAGAATACACAACGCCTTGCTACTCACTCACTGTAACTAGATTGAAGAAACCTATCAGCAAGCCGGCTCCGGCATTACCGACTGCGTGTGCATCCACGCATAAAAAAGCATTGTCGCCGACAAAACCGGAGCCGGAGTCGACACCGACATTGTCGGCGGCTAGGCCGACTGCATTTGCCAGTCCCGGGAGTTCCACTGGCTTGTTTGCCGGATCGGAAAACGTGTGCAAGCTACCATTTGATTACATTGCCGCCGATTCCATCGCCGGCATAGTCGGAACCGGAACCGGCATTGCCGGGGACGTGTGCAGATGCTGTTAGTAACATACGCCGAAGCAGTCAACATTATCGATGTGGTTCTTGCTCCGGTCATTACAACGATGATATGCACGGTGAAATTTTGATTAATTGTCTACAGCGTAATGAGTGGTTTAGTCAGCTATGCCAAGGACTAACAAAATACTAATTGAACTTCAACTGCATTGGATGCAGGATGAAAGATCACTGGGGTCAACTTTACAATGTCCCCTCCTGTTGGTAACTTTAAGTGGACAGAGACGAGAAATGGCACTGGGTTATTTTTTACAGAAGGGGTTCAAACTTACTTTACCCTTCGCTAATCTACTCTATTCTTCCCTCCCTACTTTACTCTATCATAAAGTGATTAATAACCAACTGCGATTACCACCGCAGACTGCACCTAATTGAACTGCAATATTTGGATTATTTGGATTCATGCTGAATGCAGAATCATCTTCACGCCACTTTCTACAAGTCGAGAGAACATTAAAGATAAAACATTGGCATTTTTATTGCAGATTTATTCTAGAATGGGAGCACCGAATTGAATAAACTTTAGTAGAACTAGTTTTCACTGATTACCACGCCATATATCAGGAATCGAGAAACACTGTTTCGAATAAATTCTACTTATCTTTTCCGCAAAATTCGAACCTATATTTAAAAAGTGAGGTCCACATTTAAGTTTTCAAAGTTGCCGACCACCTAACTTTTATTGGGCAAGAAAAAGTAATTTTATAACAAGTCAACTCCTCCCCCCAAATGCTATTTTATTATTATTATTATTATTATTATTATTTCAGACATCTCTTTCGACCGATGTTTATTTCTCCGGATATTTTGGTCTCAAGAAAAAACAAATCATCCTATATAATACAGGATGATATTAATGTAATAAAATCAGCAAGACACAACATTGCTTCTTGTTAAAGTAGAAAAACAAACCTTTAACCTAGACACCATTACGGCTAGAAAGCGCAAAGAAAAGAAAGAAACGAAAAACTTCGCCTACACTTAGCAGTAGATCTAATTCATTCGGGGCGAGGAGCTAACGGGGAATAAAAGCCTCAAAGCATAAGAAATGATAATGGAATATAGCCTTTCCTTTATGAAAATATGCGCAGTAGAAATTTATTCTTTCATTCTATCAAGGCTGCGAGTTGATTCTTTCTCTCTTTCTGCTCCTCATCTCCTTGTGGATGATTTTTAGCAGCAGAATCGTGTAGAGCGAAGAAACGCGTTCCATCCTGAAGCCCACCTTTGAGGAGCCAACTGCTTAATGAGGGAGGCGGCAAGAACTTTTATCGCCCAACATGGACACATTAAATTTCTTTAGCCTTGGCTTGCCTCAGGCATGTTCAGTGCTTACTCCTGCTTAGCGACCTACGAAACATCTTTCATGCTGGTATTAAATGACGGTGATAAATCATTCAAAAGATTCACGAAGTAGTTCAAAAAAAAAAAAAAGATACAAGAAAAGGGAGTCCCTCAAGCGGTTCCTCCTAAGCTTGATTGTTTTAAAATAACCCCTTATTTTGTGGGAATTAATGCTAATCTTTCGGAACTGTAAATACACTATAATCTATCTTCGTGGCCACTTCGTCATATTTCTAACACAGCCGCATTATAACCTACCGCTAACTTAGTTTAATTCACTTTTCTCAACTTTTTTTTTTCTTTCACTAAGTAGGTTTGTTATGGCTTGTTGCTTCTAGGAGATAAAAAAAAGTATTATATTTAACAATAAAAGGGAATGACTCTTCACAAAACGAACTTCCAGTTTCCTGTTTAAGACGAAGAAGCCGCTCTTGTGTTCTAAAAGAAAGAAATAAAAGTAAACTTCAGTACATTTTCTTACCTAGAATTGGTAAGTGTAATATTTTACTTGATAGTACATATAAAATGTTCGATTGAAGGATCATGCACAATCACCATCACACATGATCTCACGCTAGTCCAGTGCACAAATCGATGTTTCTCATTATTTATAAATTTTGATTTTGGCCAATAATCACTCGTCAAAGTTAGCAAATAAAATATTCAAAACTTGACTAAAATAATTGTAATTTCTGTATTTTTTTCCACAAATCCATTGTTCAAATAGGACAAATATATTGTAAAATTTGATTGCTTGGTTTAAAATGTAACTCATTATTTCATCATTAAGACCATGCAAAACGTGGACCAAGAACTTAACGTAGAATTACAATCACGTGAGCTTTAATAAGGTGCACACACTAACTACGTAACCATGACAGCTATAGTTGAAAACGAAATGAAATAAGTATGTTCAACAATTTGAGTAAATGCACTATAAAATTTAAAATCTTGGTTTACATATTTTTTCATTTACTTTTCCAAGCCATATTGACTCACTTCAAATTAATGAGATCCCAAGATATTGTAAATCTTGAATTTGTTACTTTGTTTCTTATAAAAATGGCAAAGATACTGGTTGAGTTGATTTTGACTTTAACGTCCCTTTCAGCAGCGAAGCTATATGAGACAGGACCTACTGATTAACGTATATAATTTGATGTAACAAGGAACTGTAATTTACGGAAAATATCTTGCCGGTATGTAACGTTATGTGCTACTGAATCAATTTTCAGCAGCAACGCACCTTCTACCAATATATATATTTAAATAATAGAAACACGTAGTTTTTCAGGGATATTTTACCTAAGAAATTGTGTGTACTTTATTTTTTTAAAAATATTTTAATCTTAGTTCATAAAAAAACAGTACGTTTCATCTTTCTTCTCATATTATAACACGAAAAGAAAAACAACGTTTGCTTCATTCTGAAGGAGCAATATCTTGAAAAAGAAAAAAAAATCAAAATTCAAAGAAAATCGATACTTGATAGGAAAGAAAAAAAATCAAATCAATGGACATAATAGGTCATCTAGTTATAACGAATTGTTTGTAAACATATTGAATTAAAGTTTAACCGAAAAAAAAAGTTTTAGTAAAAAGTTTAATCCTGTTAGCAACAACTGTTTTTGAAAAAAATGTAGGCCAAATTAATTTCGTGAAACTAAACTGTCATTTAAAATTTATGGATAAACTAAACCATCAATATTCTTATGCCAATACAATTACAGGTTAGTTCCGTCCGCTGTATGCCGACTTTCTGCCGACTCCGTTTTCACAAGACATATTTAATGGAATTAGTGTCCACACACAAGAAAAACCTTCGGACAGTTTCAATTTTTACTTCATCATTAAAGGAGATACAGGCTCTATTCATTTTCCAAAATTCGACTTGTTGCCGCTGGTACGCGATATTGAAACTTTCGCTGACGTCGTTCCGACGTCGTTTTTCAAGAAATTGCCGGTAGTGCCTGTTTGCAGTCGTCGTCCGACTGTCTGCCGACTGTTTCGAGAAAGCTTTATACGAGAGAAATATAAGCCCTAATTCGTATTTTAAAGCAACGCATTACCTTCTAACTCTCTTTATTTTCTTTTGGTTGAACGACTCTGGTTTTGCTCGTAGAGGTCGAAAATCGAGCGGAAAGACGCCGGTGTCCGGCGCCGGCAATCGGACCGCGGTATCTGGTCGGCATGGACAAATTGTCCAACTGTAGGCGGCAGGATCCTGATGGGGACTTCTACTAATTTAAGTATTCACATTGATGTTCTTCTTTTTGGGCATTATATTGATATACTCACTATGCACAAAGGAAAAGTATGAAAATGTATGTTTGCTTTTTATATATATTGTTAATATATGCAAAGTGAGTTTAACAATTCTTTGTACTCCAATAACTAGTTACCGTCCTCTGAGACAACGCTGCATGGAATTGAAATTCCAAAGCCTTCGCCGTTGGTCTAGTGTCTCGGGCTTTCGGCTTTGGATCCTCAAGCGAAATCGTTGGGGACTTGAGTCCCTCTAACGCCATGGTCACTTTTTTTTTTTTTTTGCATGCCCACGTGTTTTGTGTTCTTATTCCTATCTTGTTGGATTGCCTTAAAGCATAGTGTCCGGGTTTGAGTCCCGGTTATAGAACATTGCCATTTGAGAGTATGAAGGAGTT